>NC_080026.1:116765376-117374607 GCF_030020395.1 Manis pentadactyla | reverse complement strand
TCCAAACCTAATTGGGAAAGAACCATTTTTACGCCAAATCTGATGCAGCACAGTCAGAGAAATGCTGTGAGATCCTCTCCCAAATGTGCTCCTACTTTACACCCAAAACCTTCTTACCCAGTCCTCGTGCGGTCCTGCTATTCAGTAGAGCTGCAATTATTGAATGGAAATCCTTCTAGATGACCTGTATCACTTTAGGGCTAAAGACATGGAAATAGGTTATTTTGATTAAGAGGGACATTATTGTAAAAAACTTTACTTACGTTAAAAATAGACTCACTAAATTTTAGCTACTATTAGTTAGAGACAGAATGCTGAATTCCTTTCATAGACTGCCCAAGACAAGATCCTATGAGGTGAGCGCTGCTGTTCCAGTTAGTGATGAGGAAAAGGGACTGAAGAACTTGGCAGTAGCCTTACCCAAGATCACACAGCCAGTGAATTTCGAGCTTGGATTCAGACCCAAGCAGCCTGGTTGCTGGGCTCACACTTGGAACTTCCAAGTGAATTTGATGTCTAAGATGACCCACAATGGGCAGTGTTCTAGTATTTTCTCTACCAGAAGTATTTTGGCACCTAAACACATTTTTGTTGTTGCTTTAATATTTTGTTGGCTATTGTGAAATAGGTGTGTTCCCCTCTTCCCACAGGTGCCCAGATACTTACAGTCCAAAGTGTGATTCAGAAGATGTACAAAACTCGAAGGCATGTGCTGGTGGACCAAACTTGTATTGGCACCATGTGCTATTTTGACTCTTATTTTCCCTTTGCCTCATTTTGCCTGTTTCTCATCTGCTTTAATTCATATCTTTATTGTTATGCTGTGCATATGCTATACAAATATCAGCTGTCAAGGTAGAAACATATTGCATCCCCAGCATTTCCAATACATCCCCTAACTGCCATAGACCTTTTTTCTCCAGCTGCATCATTATCAAATATCATTATGAAAGTGAGCCAGAACTGAGTTCCAGTAATAAACATACTTTCTTTACTAAAGAGCTTTAACCCTAGCCAGTCAATTTGCCTACAGTGCATCACACAGGAGAAAATTTGTCAAGAGCCCAGTTTGTCATCGACAGATAAGTAAAAGGTAGTTAATGTAAATTGCATTTCCAAAATTCATTCCACTTAGCGCGGTTCAGGAAACACCTTGAGACTGCAATCTAAAGAGTGCAATGAGAGTGAGTAACGGGGCGGCCACTTTCCATTTCTGTACGCATCTTTCTCCAGAGAACACTTTGCAGATGTCCTATTTACTCCTCCTCATTACACTTGTTTGGTTGCTCTGGTGCTACAAGCATGTTGAAACCTGAGCAACCATTAGTAGCAGCTTCCCAGAGCACAGAGCTTAAGCTGTGTTAAGAGATCTGGTGCAGACCAAGCTCACACAAGGCTGCTTGCCCTGTGGGGGGGAAGGCTTCCACTTCAAACACGGCTGATCATGAGGAGCTGATCTGACGCATCTGAATAGTATCATAGATGACACATGGCCCATCTGTTTCAGTTCTCAGGATAACTGAACCAAAGATAAGACTTAGAGTTCAAATATTTAACCAGTTGTTTTGAAATGACACCAAAAATAATACCTTTATTATAGTTAATTGTAATCATTTTTAATTTTTAAATTATTTTCATAATTTAATGATTTTATTAAATGATTTTCAAATTACTTTACTTAAATTATTTTAGATATTATGTTGAATTTATTATTTCTAGTGAAAACCATGAAGTCTCATTGTAGAAAGTTTTAAAAGTATAGATATAGAAACAGAAGAAAATGTATAACACCAAAATGGTCCTCTAGGCCATGGGAATGTGAGTGAATTATTTACAGATTTTGAGTCATTTACACACACACACACACACACACACACATATGTATATATATATACATGTTTGTAGTTTCACAACTCAAGCCCTGGAGTTAGGGTTCCAAACTTCCACTTAATTACCTAGTAGGCTGTGTTACCATTTACCATTACCTAGTTCCTCTCCTTGCAGGGAAGTTTTACTTCCCTGCCACCTTGAAGCCAGGCTTGACTGTGTCACTTGTCTTGGTGAATGAAATATAAGGAAACTGACTTGAGACACTCCAGTGTGGAAATGTTGAGAGCCAGTGCCTGATTCACCACATTCTTTTTCTTCTGTTTCCCATGACAACTGCCCCATCAACCTACACTTCAAAGTGATGACTGACGACACAATAGCACAGCACCCAGCCGACCCTCTGTGGTCATGTCTTGTGAGTGACAAATGAACCTTTGTTGTTTAAAACCACTGAGGTTTGGGGGGTGTTTGTTATCACAGCATAATCTGTCCTGTCCTAACTGTCACTACCTTAATGGAAACCAGTTGCAGTCAACTTCAGGTGCCCATGGAAGTTTAGAAAAGTTATCCCTTCTTAAGAAGGTCAGACTAAAGAACATAAACAACTATACCAAAAATGATGCTCAGTCATCATTTCCTTAGATGGTTCTCATAGAAGGTCAAGGATTTAAGATAGGATCTTGGATTTTTGCTTCACCCTGTGATACATATATGCAAGAGGTAACGGTGAATCTCTCTCATTAGTACAGTAATATCCTGCCATACATCAATAAGTGGCACCCAAAAATTCAGCCATATAAGATATGGCATTATATTCTTGCAAGGGCAACTGAAATGAGCCAGACTCCATGTACCTTCCACATTCCCCCGCTCTGTAATAAGAGAACATTCGACTTTCTGGGAAGGGGCTGGACAGAACTTAGGACCTACTTGCCAGTTAAATCTGATACTGCGTCATCATGAAGTTTTTAAGATTTCTTCTTTATCGAGATAAAAACCCTCAAGTTCATTCCTGATTGGGCTGTCTTGACCTATTTTTCTGTGTTTTCCATTTTCTCCTCTTCTACAGTTTTGTTACTGGGTGCTCTGCTACAGGAAAATTATTAAGAGGCTTTTGAATATTCCAATAATGAAATCTTCTTAAATAGATTTTGAAGTTGGACAATTTTATAGAGGATTTGATACCATTATTAAAACAAAATTTGACTATAATCCACACCAATGTTGAGGATAAAAAATTTTCCTCTACCCTTCAAGGTTCTTCTCCCTGGTCTAAGGATTAAATTGACATGAGACAGCTTAACAGGAGAAAATCAAATTTGATGTTGTATGTACAGGAACCCCACATACCTGAGAGACTCAAAGACAGAAAGGTCATTTGAGGTATATATGCCATCCTCAGCTAAGGAATCGGACAGGAGCCAGGAGCCTTAAAGAAGAGGAGAAGAGTTCCTAGGGCAGCAAGAAGAGCAGACGTTTGGTGATTAGATGTCTGCCCTGCCATGCAGATGGGTCACTCAGATAAATTTATCTCTGGTAATAACTCTTATTCTGGGAAAAACTGTCAGCTTAGATTCTTCTAGGTAATTAAGGCAGTGGGGTAAAAGTTTCTCTTGAGTTGCTGGGTCTTGATTGACTTCAGCTCAAAATAGTCCACCTGCCAAAATGGCACATTTTGGGAAGGCTTGTTCTAAACCATTTCAACAAAAGTTCTATGAATAAAACTAACCCCACATAGACTAATTATGTTGGCCATCACCTGAAATCACTTCAAAATAGAAGCTTGTGATAACAAGAATGTTATCCATCATTAATAATAAAATTATTACAACACCCTGTACTTACTGATAAGTCATTTGTAGTGGTGAATTAGATGAGATGATGTGTAATGACTAACTCAAAATGGTACAGCTTGCACAGTGTTTGAACATGTGTATCTGTGTGATCTGGACTTGTCATCCTTAGACGGGCCTTCAGATATCCAGAGCAAATAAATAGCTTACAAATAAAAGAGATGCCATGTCTGTGGTTTCAGAAAGCTTGTGGTATGTCCAAGCATAATAGTCTCTAACGAACACTTATAAGGGAAGGAGGAGGATATTTCATTCATTTAATCTATCAGTCAGTTGGGAAGTCATTAATTCCAAAAATATTTATTGAGCACCTATTCTGTGCTAGAGGCTCTGCTAGGAACTATGGATCAGATGGTTAACAACAGCTAACACCTCTACCCTTATAGAACTTAAAGTCTCATGTAAAATGAACAAGCGTGCAAATGAATTAAGTACTATTTATAAAAGTATTGTAAGGGAGGAAGCACAGTTGGTGCCCTGGGAATATCACAGCTGGTGGGTGGATGCGGGTGGAGGCATACGTTAGAGAGGGAAATGGGAAAAGCCTTTCTGGAGAGATGACATCTGGACAGGATTGAAGGATAAGGAGCTGACTGTGCAGAGCCAGGTGAAATAAAACCTGTCAAGGAAACAGCAAGGCCCTGAAGCAAAAAGAAGTTTGGATAACGGGGAACCAAGGGGCAGGGGATACCAGACAAGACGCCCAGGCCGCCAGGACCACACCGCGTGGGGACTTGGAGGCTGGGCATCTGAAGTGAGACGTTCATCTCTAAGGGCCCTGGGAAGCCACGGACATTCTAAGTGAATGGTAGGGGAGAGAAGAGAGAGGATGACACCAGCAGCGTGGAAAGAACATTCGAAAGTGTTTGACACGGGCATGGAGAAGCTGGTCATGGCCAGTGAGTTCAACAGGATGATATATGGGGGTGGGGGATGGGGGTGTGACATAGCCTAGCATTTCAGAATGCCTGTACTGGGGAGGAAAAACTTCCCTCTACTCTTCAAGGTTCTTCTAGCTGGTCCACGAATGAAATTGACATTAAATTAAATTGAATTAAATTGATATTAACAGGAGAAAATCAAGTTTAATTTTGTACATAAGGGGGCTCCACACAAACATGAGATTCCCAAGATAGTCAGGAAGAATGCAGTATGTGTTTCTAAGGAAAAGGGGGCAGGGGTCCTGAAGGGAAGGAAAGCAATTCACAGGAAGATGAAAAAGAGTAAAGTTTGGAAAACAAGTATTTTGTGGGCCACACAGAAATAATAGGACATAGGGAGGAATTTTAACAAAAAGACTGCTAAATTTCTCCCTGTCCACCACCCCTAGTTCATATAACAATGTAACTATCTATAGTGTTAGCTCTCTTTAAAGCTGAAGCAGGTACACAATCTAAATTGTTTTAGGGAGGGGAAAGGTCAAAGATTCTGCCTCAGTCTTTTGGGCCTGATTGTTTTCAGCTTAAAATAATTTGCATGCCAAAGTAGCACATTTTGGGGTGGCCTGCCCTTGGCCTTCTGCTTGGTGTAAGTGTATAAATTCCTTTCTGTCTTCCCCCATGCCTTCTAACAAAGCAAATCTCTTCATGTCCTGTGCTGGATACTCCCACTGGAGGCCTGTGTGCCCTACCTCTGCCCTCAAATTAAGCGCAAATACCCTAGAATGCCGTCTTTGGATTCTTTTGCTATTCTGGTTTACGAATATTTTGAGCCACAGTGTTTGCATACATCTGGCCTATATCTGTTATCTTTCTTACAAAAAAAAAAAAAACTGTGTTAAATATTAAACAGTTGCACAGAAAAAAATATATAAAGATTCATGCCCGTTAGCACAACTATTTACATCTCTCTATATCCACATAAAATTTCACATTGTCGTAATCAGTATTTACATAAAGTTGGGTGGCATTTTTTATTTACATATTTTGTAGGCATTTTTCATGCTTCTGTAATTTTGATATTTATCATTTTTATGGGTGCATACTACTAACAGGTTCATGTATCATAGTTTAATTAATTCTTACTTAAGAAGTAAATATATTATCCGTACAATTTCCTACTCGAAATTCATTCCTAGATGCTTCTCAATGTATTTCCTGGTTCTTCCATGTTTGTGAAGCACCTATGACCTTTTAAAATACCAATGAAAATTAAAAATGATCTTTTGAAGTGCTCATGTATTCCTGACATTCAGAGGTTTTTCTCCTCCATTTTTAATTTTTTTAATAAACTACATCTAACTCAGTCCATTAGCTTTTCTAACTTCATTCCTATAAACCTCTACTGTATGTTTGCCCTTCTCATTAATCTTGGCCCTTTCTTTGGTTCCATTTTCATTAGAGTGAAGGCCCAGGATCACTGATCAACAGTTGAATTTCCTCATGCTTTTGCAGTTTGTATCTTTTCCTCTAGGGTCTGAAGCTTGCTTAGACTTCCTCTTATGAAAAATAGACACTATTTTTTGTTGTTTTGCAACACAGTTAGGGTTGCTTGTGTTTTCAAGAAAATGTGGATCATTTTAAAAGGGAAATATAAATAAAGTTTTGCCACTTAACTGCACTAGATTTAATCTGTTGGTATAGATTCATTCCTTTGGATATGCGTAAGTCTCACCTAGCTGTAATCATAATGCTTTTGTAATGTTATGTCACTCTTCCACTCATCATGACCTAATATGTATTTTTCATTCTGCTAACAATATTTTCATATCCAACATTTTAATGACCACAGAAACTTCCTTTGGTGATATTGTAGTTTTATTAACTATTCCCATATTTTATAGTCTGTGAATTTGCATAACATTCTTGTTAAAATTCTGGTGTACTGAGAGGCAGAGAGCAGCCTTAAAGAGCCTGGGAGCCGTGACTCTATTGTTTCTCCAATTGCTGCTGTTTTTCAAGTGTTTGCATCTTACTTATTTGACTGCTTTTTCGCCTTCTTCCAGTGATTCCTTTTCTCTCCTGCCCTTTCTGTCTTCTAACATAGCTTGGAATTCCCTGCGACAAGCGTTTGATTTGATTTTCCCCTTGTTACAAGGCACCTTCTAATCTGTCAGGAAAGCTCATGCCTCACATTGCTTATCCCATGAACCGAGGCCCAGCAAGGCATCAGTGATTGTCAAACACGTCATAGGCAGTGTAAAGACGAGCCCAGAGGTTGTTAATTCAGGGAGAGGAAGAGAGGGAGAGAGAGGACAGGCACACCTCTGCGAGAGAGGGAAAGAGTGATGATAAAGGCAAGTGGAAGGGCAGCTTTAGTTTCTAGAAGAAACATTCTGTAGTGAGAAAAACGTAGGAATGAAATGGACGCCTGTGATGGATTGCTACACATTGATAAGGGAGACCTGAAAAGTGGCATCGGCTGAGCACCACTATTGGTTCAGTGCCTTAATGAGACAGCTCTCAGAATTCACTTGTATAGAGAGGGCTATCCATACTGGAGACGTCCAGAGGCACTGTGGCAAATTAGAGCAAGATGAATGTTTGCTAAGGGGATGAGGAGCTTCCGTGCTGTTCCTCATTTCCTGGCACGTCACTTCCAAAACTTGGAAATCCAACCTAATGCTCATAAATAATTGTATGATAGAGGGGCAGAGGATGGCGGCGTGAGTAGAGCAGTGGAAATCTCCTCCCAAAACAACATATATCTATGAAAATATAACAAAGACAACCCTTCCTAGAATAAAGACCAGAGGACACAGGACAATATCCAGACCACATCCACACCTGAAAGAACCCAGCGCCTCGTGAAGGGGGTAAGATACAAGCCCCGGCCCCGAGGGAGCCGAGCGCCCCTCCCCCCAGCTCCCTAATGGAGAAGAATAGGCAGAGCGGGAGGGAGACGGAGCCCAGGACTGCCGAACACCCAGCCCAGCCATCCGGGCCAGAGTGCAGGGCGCTCGATACTAGGAAAACAGGGCAGCAAGAACAGTGAGCGGGCACTGGAGGCCGGGCGCCGGAGGACATAAGAAAAGCGCGGGACCATTTTTTTTTTTTTTTTTTTTTGCTTTTTTGCTGTTTTGTTTTGGCAAGCGCTTTTTGGAAGTCTTAAAGGGATAGGGACCCCAATACTAGGCAAACAGGGCAGCAAGACCGGTGAGCAGAGGCCTGAGGCTGGCACTGGAGAATAAAGAAAAACGAGTGACAACCTTTTTTTTTTAATTAAAAAAATTTTTTTTTTTTTTTTTATTTAAAAATTTTTTTCTTTTTTTTTTGGGTGGTCGTTGCTTTGTTTTGGCAGGTGCTTTTTGGAAGTCTTAAAGGGGCAGGGCAGGTCACTTAATCCAGAGGTAGGGAATCCGGGGATCTCTGGGCACCCAAACCCCTGGGCTGCAGGGAGCAGGGAGGCCCCCTATGGAGATAAATAGCCTCCCAGCCGCTCTTGCTCCAAAGCAACTCCACCATTTTGTAGTAGCTGCCCGAGCTAGGCCACGCCCACAGCAACAGCAGAGATTAACTCCATAGCAGCCGGGCAGGAAGCAGAAGTCCTGTCTGCGTGCAGCTGCACAGCACAAGCCACTAGAGGCCGCTGTTCTCCCAGGAGAGGAGGGCCACAAATCAACAAGAAGGGAAGATCTTCCAGCCGTCACTCATCCCAGCTCTGCAAACTATTCCTATCACCATGAAAAGGCAAAGCTACAGGCAGACAAAGATCACAGAGACAACACCAGAGAAGGAGACAGACCTAACCAGTCTTCCTGAAAAAGAATTCAAAATAAGAATCATAAACATGCTGACAGAGATGCAGAGAAATACGCAAGAGAAATGGGATGAAGTCCGGAGGGAGATCACAGATGCCAGAAAGGAGATCGCAGAAATGAAACAAACTCTGGAAGGGTTTATAAGCAGAATGGATAGAATGCAAGAGGCCATTGATGGAATTGAAATCAGAGAACAGGAACGCATAGAAGCTGACAGAGAGAGAGACAAAAGGATCTCCAGGAATGAAACAATATTAAGAGAACTGTGTGACCAATCCAAAAGGAACAATATCCGTATTATAGGGGTCCCAGAAGAAGAAGAGAGAGGAAAAGAGATGGAAAGTATCTTAGAAGAAATAATTGCTGAAAACTTCCCCACACTGGGGGAGGAAGTAATCAAACAGACCACGGAAATACACAGAACCCCCAACAGAAAGGATCCAAGAAGGGCAACACCAAGACACATAATAATTAAAATGGCAAAGATCAAGGACAAGGAAAGAGTGTTAAAGGCAGCTAGAGAGAAAAAGGTCACCTATAAAGGGAAACCCATCAGGCTAACGTCAGATTTCTCAACAGAAACTCTACATGCCAGAAGAGAATGGCATGATATATTTAATACAATGAAACAGAAGGGCCTTGAACCAAGGATACTGTATCCAGCACGACTATCATTCAAATATGATGGTGGTATTAAACAATTCCCAGACAAACAAAAGCTGAGGGAATTTGCTTTCCACAAACCACCTCTACAGAACATCGTACAGGGACTGCTCTAGATGGGAGCACTCCTAGAAAGAGCACAGCACAAAACACCCAACATATGAAGAATCGAGGAGGAGGAACAAGAAGGGAGAGAAGAAAAGAATCTCCAGACAGTGTATATAACAGCTCAATAAGTGAGCTAAGTTAGGCAGTAAGATACTAAAGAGGCTAACCTTGAACATTTGGTAACCACGAAGTTAAAGCCTGCAATGGCAATAAGTACATATCTTTCAATAGTCACTCTAAATGTTAATGGGTTGAATGCACCAATCAAAAGACACAGAGTAACAGAATGGATAAAAAAGCAAGACCCATCTATATGCTGCTTACAAGAAACTCACCTCAAACCCAAAGACATGTACAGACTAAAAGTCAAGGGATGGAAAAAGATATTTCAAGCAAACAACAGTGAGAAGAAAGCAGGGGTTGCAGTACTAATATCAGACAAAATAGACTTCAAAACAAAGAAAGTAACAAGAGATAAAGAAGGACACTACATAATGATAAAGGGCTCAGTCAAACAAGAGGATATAATCATTCTAAATATATATGCACCCAACACAGGAGCACCAGCATATGTGAAACAAATACTAACAGAACTAAAGGGGAATATAGACTGCAATGCATTCATTCTAGGAGACTTCAACACACCACTCACCCCAAAGGATAGATCCACCGGGCAGAAAATAAGTAAGGACACGGAAGCACTGAACAACACAGTAGAGCAGATGGACCTAATAGACATCTATAGAACTCTACATCCAAAAGCAGCGGGATATACATTCTTCTCAAGTGCAAATGGAACATTCTCCAGAATAGACCACATACTAGGCCACAAAAAGAGCCTCAGAAAATTCCAAAAGATTGAAATCATACCAACCAACTTTTCAGACCACAAAGGCATAAAACTAGAAATAAACGGTTCAAAGAAAGCAAAGAGGCTCACAAACACATGGAGGCTTAACAACACGCTCCTAAATAATAAATGGATCAATGACCAAATCAAAATGGAGATCCAGCAATATATGGAAACAAATGACAACAACAAAACTAAGCCCCAACTTCTGTGGGACACAGCAAAAGCAGTCTTAAGAGGAAAGTATATAGCAATCCAAGCATATTTAAAAAAGGAAGAGCAATCCCAAATGAATGGTCTAATGTCACAATTATCGAAATTGGAAAAAGAAGAATAGATGAGGCCTAAGGTCAGCAGAAGGAGGGACATAATAAAGATCAGAGAAGTAATAAATAAAATTGAGAAGAATAAAACAATAGCAAAAATCAATGAAACCAAGAGCTGGTTCTTCGAGAAAATAAACAAAATAGATAAGCCTCTAGCTAGACTTATTAAGAAGAAAAGAGAGTCAACACAAATCAACAGTATCAGAAACGAGAAAGGAAAAATCACGACGGACCCCACGGAAATGCAAAGAATTATTGGAGAATACTATGAAAACCTATATGCTTACAAGTTGGGAAACCTAGGAGAAATGGACAACTTCCTAGAAAAATACAACCTTCCAAGATTGACCCAGGAAGAAACAGAAAATCTAAACAGATCAATTACCAGCAACGAAATTGAAGCGGTAATCAAAAAACTACCAAAGAACAAAACCCCCGGGCCAGAAGGATTTACCTCGGAATTTTATCAGACATACAGGGAAGACATAATACCCATTCTCCTTAAAGTTTTCCAGAAAATAGAGGAGGAGGGGATACTCCCAAACTCATTCTATGAAGCCAGTATCACCCTAATACCAAAACCAGGCAAAGACCCTGCCAAAAAAGAAAATTACAGACCAATATCCCTGATGAATGTAGATGCAAAAGTACTTAATAAAATATTAGCAAACCGAATACAAAAGTATATCAAAAGGATCATACAACATGACCAAGTGGGATTCATTCCAGGGATGCAAGGATGTTACAACATTCGAAAATCCATCAACATCATCCACCATATCAACAAAAAGAAAGTCAAAAACCACATGATCAACTCCACAGATGCTGTAAAAGCATTTGACAAAATACAGCATCCATTCATGATAAAAACTCACAGCAAAATGGGAATAGAGGGCAAGTACCTCAACATAATAATGGCCATATATCATAAACCCACAGCCAACATTATACTGAACAGCGAGAAGCTGAAAGCTTTTCCTCTGAGATCGGGAACTAGACTGCTATTTAACATAGTACTGGAGGTCCTAGCCACGGCAATCAGACAAAACAAAGAAATACAAGGAATCCAGATTGGTAAAGAAGAAGTCAAACTGTCACTGTTTGCAGATGACATGATATTGTACATAAAAAACCCAAAAGACCCCACCCCGAAACTACTAGAACTGATATCGGAATACAGCAAAGTTGCAGGATACAAAATCAACACACAGAAATCTGTGGCTTTCCTATACACTAACAATGAACCAACAGAAAGAGAAATCAGGAAAACAACTCCATTCACAATTGCATCAAAAAAAATAAAATACCTAGGAATAAACCTAACCAAGGAAGTGAAAGACTTATACTCTGAAAACTACAAGTCACTCTTAAGAGAAATTAAAGGGGACACTAACAGATGGAAACTCATCCCATGCTCGTGGCTAGGAAGAATTCATATCGTCAAAATGGCCATCCTGCCCAAAGCAATATACAGATTTGATGCAATCCTTATGAAACTACCAGCAACATTCTTCAATGAACTGGAACAAATAATTCAAAAATTCATATGGAAACACCAAAGACCCCGAATAGCCAAAGCAATCCTGAGAAAGAAGAATAAAGTAGGGGGGATCTCACTCCCCAATTTCAAGCTCTACTATAACGCCATAGTAATCAAGACAATTTGGTACTGGCACAAGAACAGAGCCACAGACCAGTGGAACAGACTAGAGACTCCAGACATTAACCCAAACATATATGGTCAATTAATATTTGATAAAGGAGCCATGGACATACAATGGAGAAATGACAGTCTCTTCAACATGTGGTGCTGGCAAAACTGGACAGCTACATGTAGGAGAATGAAACTGGACCATTGTCTAACGTCATATACAAAAGTAAACTCAAAATGGATCAAAGACCTGACTGTAAGCCATGAAACCATTAAACTCTTGGAAGAAAACATAGGCAAAAACCTCTTAGACATAAACATGAGTGACCTCTTCTTGAACATATCTCCCCGGGCAAGGAAAACAACAGCAAAAATGAGTAAGTGGGACTATATTAAGCTGAAAAGCTTCTGTACAGAAAAAGACACCATCAATAGAACCAAAAAGGATCCCTACAGTATGGGAGAATATATTTGAAAATGACACATCCGATAAAGGCTTCACGTCCAGAATATATAAAGAGCTCACATGCCTCAACAAACAAAAAACAAATAACCCAATTAAAAAATGGGCAAAGGAACTGAACAGACGGTTCTCCAAAAAAGAAATACAGATGGCCAACAGACACATGAAAAGATGCTCCACATCGCTAATTATCAGAGAAATGCAAATTAAAACTACAATGAGGTATCACCTCACACCAGTAAGGATGGCTGCCATCCAAAAGACAAACAACAACAAATGTTGGCGAGGCTGTGGAGAAAGGGGAACCCTCCTACACTGCTGGTGGGAATGTAAGTTAGTTCAACCATTGTGGAAAGCAGTATGGAGGTACATCAAAATGCTCAAAACAGACTTACCATTTGACCCAGGAATTGCACTCCTAGGAATTTACCCTAAGAATGCAGCAATCAAGTATGAGAAAGATCAGTGCACCCCTATGTTTATCGCAGCACTATTTACAATAGCCAAGAATTGGAAGCAACCTAAATGTCCATCGATAGATGAATGGATAAAGAAGATGAGGTACATATACACAATGGAATACTACTCAGCCATAAGAAAAGGGCAAATCCAATCATTTGCAGCAACATGGATGGAGCTGGAGGGTATTATGCTCAGTGAAACAAGCCAAGCGGAGAAAGAGAAATACCAAATGATTTCACTTATCTGTGGAATATAAGAACAAAGGAAAAACTGAAGGAACAAAACAGCACCAGAATCACAGAACTCAAGAATGGACTAAGAGGTACCAAAGGGAAAGGGAATGGGGAGGATGGGTGGGTAGGGAGGGATAAGGGGGGGAGAAGTGAGGGGGTATTAAGATTAGCATGCATGGGGGGGTAGGAGAAAAGGGAGGGCTGTACAACACAGAGAAGGCAAGTAGTGATTCTACAACATTTTGCTATGCTGATGGACAGTTACTGTAAAGGGGTGTATAGGGGAGACCTGGTATAGGGGAGAGCCTAGCAAACATAATATTCATCATGTAAGTGTAGATTAGTGATAACAAAAACAAAACAAAACAAAACAAAAAAAAAGGGCAGTTCCTGTGTGGTAACCTCCAATGAGTTCTACACAAGGGTATAAAAGGCATATAAAAGTGTAGGCAAAGGGTCTGTTTGCGTTTATACAGAAGATCAAAGCCTAATTGGGCTACCTCGAAAATGAACTAAGATACTATATGAAAGAGAACTTCCAACATCAGCACTCTCTGGAAGACTCATGCCAGAAGATAATCATCAAAAAACCCCAACAAAGTTCCACACACTGCTACAGCTGTAGATGCACTCATCCCACCAGCTCCTGGACTTGCCATGGGAATGAAGGAGATATCTAAGCTGGCCTGTGCATACAGTAAAACAACAAATTTGACTGGATCTATACTTTTGGAACTCAACCAAGAATTAGGAGAAGTGCAAATTGTAGCGCTCCAAAATCTTAAAACTACAGACTATTTACTGTTAAAAGAACATAAGGGATCTGAACATTCCCCAGGAATGGGTTGTTTTAATTTGTCTGATTTCTCTCAGACTGTTCAAGTTCAGTTGGACAATATCCACCATATCATACATAAGTTTTCACAAATGCCTAAGGTGCCTAAGTGGTTTTCTTGGTTTCACTGGAGATGGCTGGTAATTACAGATATGCTTTGGTTATGTAACTATATTCCTGTTATGTTAATGTGTGTGCGCAACTTAAGTAGTAGCTTAAAACCTATACATGCTGAAGTTACTCTACAAGAAGATATGTCAAAGAAATATCAATCTTCCCATGTTTTCTTCCGCCTGCTACTTCTATAGCTTTTCTTCTTCCTTCCTAATTACAACCCTTAAATAGAATTCGTGCCTCATATCAAATTTACCGAGTATCATAATTCTTCCAAGTGGTAAAGATACCTCAAGACAAATGCTGGGCATAGAAGCTACAGGGCATAAATATGCAAAGAAATAAAAAGCTAACCATTTTAAACAATAAGGCTTCTCTCTCACTTACCAACTTTACATTTCCCTGTATGGCCCCGGAAGATGACTGGTTAGCCAGAGACGGGTAAGATTCCTCAAGGGAAGAACAACCTAAGACAGGCACAGTCGCAGGGGGGTCATCAGGTGAGAAATTGGGGATCAACAGAGGTGAGGCTTAGAACCTCACCCCCCTGTTCTGAGAGAAATCTTCTGCATACGTGGATGTTTTATTGCCCTTGTCTAGCTTGGATTAACACATAGTCTACAGGCACACACCTGATCATCTACATTTGCTCTCTTACAACACTAAACTATGTTTTCTACCTTTATCTTGTATCTACCTACCACTTCAGCATTTTATTCAAAATAATAATAATAAAGAGAGAAATGTGGTATCCACATATAAATCAAGTATAAAAACCAAATGAGTATTCATATTTTAACTGACTGTTTATAGTTCATAATGCATGAGCAAAACCGAAAGTTTCTGTGATGACTGCCCTTGTACTGTTCACTATGTAACTTACTCATTATGTAAGAATTTGTTCTCCATGTAAGAACTTGTTTGTTATGCCTCAGAAGATTGGAGACTGACGAAAATTAGGCTTGGGGTATATTAATGATTGAGAAATTGAGCATTGACACCCCTATACAGAATCTTATTGTCGTTAACAACCATTTGATCAATAAATATGAGAGATGCCCTCACAAAAAAAAAAAAAAAGGACAGACTTCCAATGGTAAAATAAATAAGTAACCGGGATGTAATGTATAGCATAAGGAATATAGTCAAGATATTGTAACAGCTTGGTAGGGTGATAGCTGGAACCTAGAATTATGTTTATAAATGTTTTATCACTGTGTTGTACACTTGAAACGTAATGTAATACTGTGTGTCAACTACCCTTCAAAAAAATTAATTATCTAAAAAAAAATAATAATAATAATTGTATGATAATGATTTATCATATTTTATCATGTCATAGCATGTGATATCATGATCAGTGTATGACTTCATTGTACCAACTGTAGAATACACCAGTGGATCATTTACATAGGTCAGCTTTTGAAGCTAACTTGACATTCTGGTGATACAGGCTCCACAAAGCCCTTGGAGTCAAAACAGATGTTCAAAGACCACATTGTCTTTGACTGGAAAAAATTTCACTCTTATTGCTGCATTATGTTAATAAGCAACAGGCATTCATTTATTGTTCATTTATATATGCCCTATTATATATTCTACAAAGTATTTGAGGGAGTTTCTAGCCTATATTAGAAAAGCTTATTACTGGTAGTGGCCAGAGTATTCTCTCTACTGCCTTAAAATATAGCTGTTATATGTGATATAATTAACATCTCCGATAAAGACAATGCACATGTGGCTGACTAAAGATTGTTTAAATTCTTTTAGTTGTGCATTACCAGTAATATATATGAATCATTCTCTGTACCCTTAATGGAACCCCATTAAATAAAAGAAAATAAATACAAATAAATTATAAACATATAGAAGGACCAGATCAGGAGAGGAGATTTTGAGAAGTTTTTGGAATATGGGAGGTGGATGAAGGTGTCAGTTTTGCTAAGAAACCTGAATGTTTGCTCAGGAGGTTGGTGGGGAAGCCTGTAGGGTGCAAGCCAATCAGGACTCTGGAACACCGGGGCACCAATAGAACAGAAGGAAAGTGTGAAGCATTGGAAAAAGTAAAAGGGGGAGACATTGGTAGAAAAGTACCTGGTAGAAAAGTACATGGTACCCTACTCCATTCTCTGTTCCACCTGGTCAGGTAACTACACTTGTTCCACCCCAGCACAAGCTTATTCTGTAAGAAATACAAGCCAGAGAGTTCCATTCTATGGGACACTGGGCACAGGACACAGTAGAAGAGAGAGGGTGTGGTAAAAACAGGAAGGTCCAGTTAACGTTACTCTGTCCATCACCTACAACTCTTCATTTTCTGAGAATGCTAGCACTGATGCCCATGCCTAACAGTCACTACCCATACCACACTCTGCGCCTGGACCTGGCTAAAGATAAAATTTGCTGTCCTCTTTTTCTGAAAAAGAAAATGTAAGAGTGTTGGGGAGGAAATTTTTCCTCTACTCTTTAAGGTTCTGCTAGCTGGTCTAAGAATCAAACCAACATGAGACAGATTAACAGGAGAAAATCAGATTTATTAAGTATGTATGGGGAATCCACACAGACACGAGATTCCAAGGGCAAAATGGGTTATGTATGTCATCCAGAACTAAGGAGAAGGAGACAAGGTCTGGGGCTTCAAAGAGGAGGAAAGCAGTTCACACAAAGATGAGAGTAAATGGTTGGTGAGCAAATGTTTGCTGGGCCATTCAGAAGCAGTGGAACATAGAGAGGGGCTTTAACAAGAGACTGCCAAATTCTTCCCTGCCTACTACCCCTAGATGAACTCTAGGGTAGTTATCTACGGTAGTCAGGTGGAAGGTGCTCCCTCCCAAGAACATTCCTTTAAATTCATCTAGGCAGTCAGGTGGAAGGTCAAACCTTCTTTATGTGTCTTGTGGGCCCTGATATTATTTGTGTGCCAAAGTTTCACATTCTAGGGTAGCAGGCTCTTTGCCCCTACCCTAAGAGAGAGAGACTCAAAGATACAGCCCTTGGAATTCCCACAATGCAATTGCTATAACTCAAACCAATCACTCATCAGTTCCCACTCATCTATCAGACCTTCCAATCAGCTGTAACATAAATTTTAGAACACCAGGTATAAAAATAGGTTCCCAAAATATCCTAGAAGCAATCAACAAAGATTCAAACAAAAGAGCAGGTATTAGAATGATATGGGACTTTACAGTTATAATATTAGAAGATGGATGAAAATGAAAACAGTGATTTTCAATCTCTAAGGGAAAATTTATTTCAGATGTATGGTGCCATACTTGGCTAAATTACCAATCAAGTGTAAGGGTAGCAAATCACATATGCTGAAACATAAGGTCTCAAGATTCCCTCTAATGTATCACTCTCAGAAAAATCCCTCAAAGATGTGCTTCTCCAAAAAAAAGGAATACACCAGGAAACACAAGCACTTCATCCAGAAAACTCTGAATCAACCACAAGGAGAGATATGAAAAGTCCCAGGAGGTTACATATGTAGTTCAGAATGCAACCAGTCTAGAGTAGATGGGGAGGATGGAGACCCCAGGACGGGAATTGTTTCAAAGGGAAAAAGAAATACACATTAGCTCAGTTGCTGTAGAAAAATACAGTCCTAAAGCATTCTACACTTCTCTGTAGAAAGCACATTTTTATATAAAGGTAATTATTAACTCCAATATAAAAAATTGATACCAGAAAGAAAATGTAATCATAGTACCCTATGATTGAATATTACCTATATAGTCATATAATGTAACAGTAAATATGTGTTGAACCAAAATTGAATTCTAATTATGTTGTGTAGATGAAGGAAAGCAAAGGGGTGGGAGAGGAGCAGGAAACAGCTGACACGTGCATAAAAGTGCTAAATCCTTGTTTCTCCCAGTATGACGTGAAGAAGGGATGCTCAAAACTACAGATCAACAATTGCTAATCATGTCATATTACTTGGAAATATGGAAGTCAAGCCAAACTGATAGACAGATATAGTAATAAAGAATATAGAGACACATCAATATGTATATTAGCGATAGTAATTGACTCTGAGGAGCAAGGTCATCAGGGATAAATTGGAGTGGGGGAGATAAAGAGAAAGTGCTTTTGTGCAAGCTTTATAGTACTATTTGGTTCTCAATTTGCATGTTCTATTTCCAGAAATAATTCCTGGAAAAAGAAAACTTTTTAAAAAGAGGAAAAAAAATAGACATTTTCTTGTCATCAAAGTGAAGACATATAGATTGGGGCCTGAAAAAAGAGACACTATGTTGGTCGCACTATTCCTGTGCATTTTTGTTGTTTGAATTGCTTTGTAATTAAATCCTTAGTGGAGGTAGATTCTTCAGAACTTGCTTGCTGCTTGGATGAATGAATGGTTTGTGAGACAAGGGAATAGATAAGTCACTCACTGAGAGGACAAGGAACAGTGCTGTTTGAGGAATCAATTTATGAATAAAGAATCTGAGTGATAAATGTCTTAGTTATTTTTCCAAAGAGTCTTTCCCACATTAAGGTTTCCTCTTTCCCACTTGACCTAAGAAGCTCCCCTTGGCCACCATAGTTCACAACTTTTAATCTTTCTTAAAAAGGCTTTCACTGGTCTGTGCCATTTGAAGATTAATGTTCTCTCTCTCTCTCTCCCCCACCTCATCTCTCAATCTCTGTGTCTCTGTTACACACCAAGTAGGTCACACACGGACACACACACACCCTCTGATGCTTCTATATTCTCCCACAGGCACAGAATTAAACACACAGTATGTTCTATTTCAGATTGCTTCCCTGAAGGTTCCAGAACTAGCACTGGGGGTCTTATCTTTCCCAATAGTCTATCATAAACAAACAAACAAATAAATACATAAACTACCTGTGACATCCCTGAACTGGTCTGGCACAGCTAGGTCTCGGTGTTCTAAGAAGCTGTCTGGTGCTCCCAGCAAGGCTATGTTATTCTCCTGTTGAACATCAACAATTTTACAAACACCAACACCAGACAAAGTCACTCTGAGACCAAGTTAAAGTGAGACAAAGCAAGGCCACTTCATGATTTTGTAGAAGCAGACAAGATAAGGTCACAGTGCAACCCACAAAATGCCAAACATCTTCCCTCCCAACCTATGTGAGTGCCAACTGCTTCTTCACCACTTTATTCTTGTTCTAGTTTGTTTCCCACAAAAATTACATTTATTGAAATGCCAGATCATGAAATTGCCCCCACTTTGTAAAATCATCCAGTCCAGAGCAAATCCTGGCTTCCTTAAACTCTGAAAAACCACCCCACCAGATCCCAAATCTTTCAATGGGTTCTTTTAACACTGTACTGAGATATCCCACAGACCTTAGGATGTATGTTTTCCCTCACAGTGATGAGTAATAAACAAAACTCGTTCAAATACCAAAATGTTCAGGATGAGCTTTGGCTGGAAAGCACTGATTGTATGGAGTTGTCTGTGGAAGCTTCCTATGCTGAGTAGAGACAATTTTCCACGTGAATAAGAATCACTTTTCTCTTACAATAAGTGTGGTATAACTTGGATAAGGAATGCTTCAGCTCAGAAACATGCCCAGCACAATTAAGAAACACTTGTTTTTTCCATCATGATTATGAAGTTGGGTTCAGATTCAGATTGTCAGATTTGAAATGCTGGCCCCACTACTTACTGTGTCTAGTTACCCCTACCTCCAACCCTAACCCTGTCTCCCCATGTCTTTGTTGCTTTCATAAGTCTTAGTCACTCATCCTAAAGCAGGGTAATACTAGTTTCACCCACACAGAGTTGCCACGAACACCCACACAGAGTTGCCATGAACATTGAAGAAACAATGGTTATAAAGGACCCAAAGCAATGCCTGGCACATATCAGTTCTCAACAATGTTCATCATTGTTAGTATCACTTTTTTCCCTCAATCAAATTATTTTTGCTTGAAGGAATTTAAATCATAGAAGATGTTACTTTAAGGTCTTTTCAAAATGTCTAGCACATAGTAGGCTCTCAAAAAAGTATTTTTGAATGAATGGATACAACCTCTTTTGTAAATTTTTCCCTGTGGAGTTGAGTACCAACTCCATTTTTAAAGAGTGTACTAGGCATATTAGGCATATTCAAAGTTGCCTTCCAGTATGTTATTAGCCAGTGCAAATAAACAAAAATTTGAGGTTTATTTTTAACTTCAGGGTTTCCTAAACATGAAGGGCATGTTTGGAATATCACCAAACCACTGACATTTTTAGAACAATGATGTATCATCTTATAGTTTTCATTAAAAATACATTACTTTTGCTTAAAACTGGAAAGAATACCCATTCTGATAAGTTGCTCCAGTAGTTTTCAATGATAAAACTCCCGATAAGATTTTTTCACAGCTCTTACCAGTAGGTGGAATTATTTTCATGTAAACCCACCTACTAAAGTTTCACTTGTTTCTAAATATATTCCTCCTTTACCCTTTGAAAAGAAAATGTCCATCTATCATTCTCTTGAGATTTGGGGAGGAAGGCGCAAAAGTCAGCAAGATTCAACCCTGGCAGCCATGATTTAAAACATACCGCAACAATCAAATATGACATTGTTAACAATTTATTTGCCTCAACCCTAATTCTGATATATGGACAAGTGAAAATCTGGCAATGGAGAAGCCTGGTATACAGATTCCCTAATGTTTCAAGCGCTCAGCAAAGCTTCCTTCCAAACTATTTCAACTTCAATCTGTGGCCTAACTTTATCTTGAAACAGTATCTTTCACAGGCTTTCAACTTTGTTTTGTATTTGTTATGCAAGACCAAGTCAGGAGTCAAAAGGAATTAAATTGATGAGCTGTATCTCTTTGTGCATATATATGTTTATATATTTTTCTATCAAAAGACCTCATAAAATCTCAATGGTGGATTTTTTTAAAATTGTGATTCATACAGTATCGTGGTTAAAATGCTACTTTTGATTTATATATGACAAAAATTTCCAAACGAATTAATCCACAGCAATGGTTCTCAAACTTGAAAACAATTAAGAATAAATTGTTAATTTTAGAAGCTCTAATGCTAAGGCTACAGCCTCATGTGAAATCTCTGAGAGTAGAAACTAGTCTCCCAGATTTTCCAAAACTGATCCTAATGTGCAGCCAAGTTTGGGACCAGTGACCCAAACCAGGTACTCATAGTGTGGTCTCTGGGTTAACAGCACAAGTGGCTTGTCAGAAATGCAGAGTCCTGAATCCCTTCCTAGACCTGGTTCAGAATGTGATCGAGACCAGTGCTTCCCAAACTTTAATATGCTCTAATAACTAAGACATTCTTATCAAAATGCATATTTTCATTCAGCTGTGGAGCTGTAGAGCCCCAAATTCTGCATTTCTAATAAGCTCTAAGAGGATATGCCAGCTGCCCATTCAAAGATCTCTCCTTAAGAACGATGAAGCTGTTACAGGAAGAACCATCTTCTTTGGAGCATAAGCATCACATCCTCTGTTCTAACAAGGGTAATAATGGCTAAGGCTTTTAGGCAAATACTACATACTAGACAGTGGGCTAAGAGTTTGTTTTACAAGCTCTGTGAGGAAGAACTATCATAATTCATATTTAAAAACTAAATTAAAGATGGCAGCATGAGTAGAACAGTGGAAATCTCCTCCCAAAACCACATATATCTATGAAAATATAACAAAGACAACTCTTCCTAGAATAAAGACCAGAGGACACAGGACAACATCCAGACCACATCCACACCTGTGAGAACCCAGCGCCTCGCGAAGGGGGTAAGATACAAGCCCCAGCCCCGCGGGACCCGAGCACCCCTCACCCCAGCTCCTGGCAGGAGAAGAGGAGTCTGAGCGGGAGGGAGACGGAGCACAGGACTGCCGAGCACCCAGCCCCAGCCATCCAGACCAGAGTGAAAACACAGTGCATACGCGGGGCCCTGGATACTAGGGAAACAGGGCAGCAAGAACGGTGAGCGGGTACCAGAGGCCTGGTGCCGGAGGACATAAGAAAAGCGAGCGGCCATTTTTTTCTTTTTTGTTGTTGTTGTTTTGTTGAGGTGAGTGCTTTTTGGAAGTCTTAAAGGGACAGAGAACCCAATACTAGGGAAACAGGGCAGCAAGACCAGTGAGCGGGTATCGGAGGCCGGCGCTGGAGAACAAAAGAAAAGTGAGCAGCCAATTGTTTTTTTTTGTTGTTGTTGTTGTTTTGTTTTGCTAAGTGCTTTTTGGAAGTCCTAAAGGAATAGGGATCCCGATACTAGGGAAACAGGGAAGCAAGACCGGTAAGCAGATGCATGAAGTGGCACTGGAGAATAAAGAAAAACAAGCGGCCATTTTTTATTTATTTTTATTTTTTAATTTCTTTTTTTTTTGTTTGTTTTTTTTTTTTTTTTTTTTGTGGTCATTGTTTTGTTTTGGCGGGTGCTTTTTGGAAGTTTTAAAGGGGCAGGGCGGGACACTTAATCCAGAGGTAGGGAATCCAGGGATCTCTGGGCACCCTAACCCCTGGGCTGCAGGGAGCAGGGAGGCCCCTTACGGAGATAAATAGCCTCCCAGCAGCTCCTGCTCCAACGCGACTCCACCATTTTGGAGTAGCTGCCCGAGCCAGGCCACGCCCACAGCAACAGCGGAGATTAACTCCATAGCAGCCGGGCAGGAAGCAGAAACCCTGTCTGCGTGCAGCTGCCCAGCACAAGCCACTAGAGGCCGCTGTTCTCCCAGGAGAGGAGGGCCACAAACCAACAAGAAGGGAAGTCCTTCCAGCCGACACTCCTCCCAGCTCTGCAAACTATTCCTATCGCCATGAAAAGGCAAAGCTACAGGCAGACAAAGATCACAGAGACAACACCAGAGAAGGAGACAGACCTAACCAGTCTTCCTGAAAAAGAATTCAAAATAAGAATCATAAACATGCTGACAGAGATGCAGAGAAATACGCAAGAGAAATGGGATGAAGTCCGGAGGGAGATCACAGATGCCAGAAAGGAGATCGCAGAAATGAAACAAACTCTGGAAGGGTTTATAAGCAGAATGGATAGGATGCAAGAGGCCATTGATGGAATTGAAACCAGAGAACAGGAACACATAGAAGCTGACATAGAGAGAGATAAAATGATCTACAGGAATGAAACAATATTAAGAGAACAGTGTGACCAATCTAAAAGGAACAATATCCGTATTATAGGGGTACCAGAAGAAGAAGAGAGAGGAAAAGGGATGGAAAGTATCTTGGAAGAAATAATTGCTGAAAACTTCCCCAAACTGGGGGAGAAAATAATTGAACAGACCACGGAAATACACAGAACCCCCAACAGAAAGGATCCAAGGAGGACAAAACCAAGACACATAATAATTAAAATGGCAAAGATCAAGGACAAGGAAAGAGTTTTAAAGGCAGCTAGAGAGAAAAATGTCACCTATAAAGGAAAACCCAGCAGGCTAACATCAGACTTCTCAACAGAAACCCTACAGGCCAGAAGAGAATGGCATGATATATTTAACGCAATGAAACAGAAGGGCCTTGAACCAAGGATACTGTATCCAGCATGATGATCATACAAATATGATGGTGGGATTAAACAATTCCCAGACAAGCAAAAGTTGAGGGAATTTGCTTCCAACAAACCACCTCTACAGGGCATCTTAAAGGGACTTCTCTAGATGGGAACACTCCTAAAAAGAGCACAGAACAAAACACCTGACATATGAAGAAAGGAGGAGGAGGAATAAGAAGGGAGAGAAGAAAAGAATCTCCAGACAGTGTATATAACAGCCCAATAAGCGAGCTAAGTTAGGCAGTAAGATACTAAAGAGGCTAACCTTGAACCTTTGGTAACCACGAATTTAAAGCCTGCAATGGCAATAAGTACATATCTTTCAATAGTCACCCTAAATGTTAATGGGCTGAATGCACCAATCAAAAGACACAGAGTAACAGAATGGATAAAAAAGCAAGACCCATCTATATGCTGCTTACAAGAAACTCACCTCAAACCCAAAGACATGTACAGACTAAAAGTCAAGGGGTGGAAAAACATATTTCAAGCAAACGACAGTGAGAAGAAAGCAGGGGTTGCAGTACTAATATCAGACAAAATAGACTTCAAAACAAAGAAAGTAACAAGAGATAAAGAAGGACACTACATAATGATAAAGGGCTCAGTCAAACAAGAGGATATAACCATTCTAAATATATATGCACCAACACAGGAGCACCAGCATATGTGAAACAAATACTAACAGAACTAAAGGGGGATATAGACTGCAATGCATTCATTCTAGGAGACTTCAACACACCACTCACCCCAAAGGATAGATCCACTGGGCAGAAAATAAGTAAGGACATGGAAGCACTGAACAACACAGTAAAGCAGATGGACCTAATAAACATCTACAGAACTCTACATCCAAAAGCAACAGGATATACATTCTTTTCAAGTGCACATGGAACATTCTCCAGAATGGACCACATACTAGCCACAAAAAGAGACTCAGCAAAATCCAAAATATTGAAATTTTACCAACCAACTTTTCAGATGACAAAGGTATAAAACTAGAAATAAATTCCACAAAGAAAACAAAAAGGCTCACAAACACATGGAGTCTAAACAACATGCTCCTAAATAATCAATGTATCAATGAACAAATTAAAATAGAGATCAAGGAACATACAGAAACAAATCACAACAATAACACAAAACCCCAACTTCTGTGGGACACAGCAAAAGCAGTCTTAAGAGGAAAGTATATAGCGATCCAGGCACACTTGAAGAAGCAAGAACAATCCCAAATGAATAGTCTAACATCAAAATTATCAAAACTGGAAAAAGAAGAACAAATGAGGCCTAAAGTCAGCAGAAGGAGGGACATAATAAAGATCAGAGAAGAAATAAACAAAATTGAGAAGAATAAAACAATACCAAAAATCAATGAAACCAAGAGCTGGTTCTTTGAGAAAATAAACAAAATAGATAAGCCTCTAGCCAAACTTATTAAGAGAAAAAGAGAATCAACACAAATCAACAGAATCACAAATGAGAACGGAAAAATCATGACATACTCCACAGAAATACAAAGAATTATTAAAGACTACTCTCAAAACCTATATGCCAACAAGCTGGGAAACCTAGAAGAAATGGACAACTTCCTAGAAAAATACAACCTTCCAAGACTGACCAAGGAAGAAACACAAAAGTTAAACAAACCAATTACGAGCAAAGAAATTGAAGCGGTAATCAAAAAACTACCCAAGAACAAAACACCCGGGCCGGATGGATTTACCTGGGAATTTTATCAGACACACAGAGAAGACATAATACCCATTCTCCTTAAAGTTTTCCAAAAGATAGAAGAGGACGGAATACTCCCAAACTCATTCTATGAAGCCAAGATCACCCTAATACCAAAACCAGGCAAAGACCCTGCCAAAAAAGAAAATTACAGACCAATATCCCTGATGAATGTAGATGCAAAAGTACTTAATAAAATATTAGCAAACCGAATACAAAAGTATATCAAAAGGATCATACAACATGACCAAGTGGGATTCATTCCAGGGATGCAAGGATGTTACAACATTCGAAAATCCATCAACATCATCCACCATATCAACAAAAAGAAAGTCAAAAACCACATGATCAACTCCACAGATGCTGTAAAAGCATTTGACAAAATACAGCATCCATTCATGATAAAAACTCACAGCAAAATGGGAATAGAGGGCAAGTACCTCAACATAATAATGGCCATATATCATAAACCCACAGCCAACATTATACTGAACAGCGAGAAGCTGAAAGCTTTTCCTCTGAGATCGGGAACTAGACTGCTATTTAACATAGTACTGGAGGTCCTAGCCACGGCAATCAGACAAAACAAAGAAATACAAGGAATCCAGATTGGTAAAGAAGAAGTCAAACTGTCACTGTTTGCAGATGACATGATATTGTACATAAAAAACCCAAAAGACCCCACCCCGAAACTACTAGAACTGATATCGGAATACAGCAAAGTTGCAGGATACAAAATCAACACACAGAAATCTGTGGCTTTCCTATACACTAACAATGAACCAACAGAAAGAGAAATCAGGAAAACAACTCCATTCACAATTGCATCAAAAAAAATAAAATACCTAGGAATAAACCTAACCAAGGAAGTGAAAGACTTATACTCTGAAAACTACAAGTCACTCTTAAGAGAAATTAAAGGGGACACTAACAGATGGAAACTCATCCCATGCTCGTGGCTAGGAAGAATTCATATCGTCAAAATGGCCATCCTGCCCAAAGCAATATACAGATTTGATGCAATCCCTATGAAACTACCAGCAACATTCTTCAATGAACTGGAACAAATAATTTAAAAGTTCATATGGAAACACCAAAGACCCCGAATAGCCAAAGCAATCCTGAGAAAGAAGAATAAAGTAGGGGGGATCTCACTCCCCAATTTCAAGCTCTACTATAACACCATAGTAATCAAGACAATTTGGTACTGGCACAAGAACAGAGCCACAGACCAGTGGAACAGACTAGAGACTCCAGACATTAACCCAAACATATATGGTCAATTAATATTTGATAAAGGAGCCATGGACATACAATGGAGAAATGACAGTCTCTTCAACAGATGGTGCTGGCAAAACTAGACAGCTACATGTAGGAGAATGAAACTGGACCATTGTCTAACCCCATATACAAAAGTAAATTCAAAATGGATCAAAGACCTCAATGTAAGCCATGAAACCATTAAACTCGTGGAAAAAAACATAGGCAAAAACCTCCTAGACATAAACATGAGCGACCTCTTCTTGAACATATCTCCCCAGGCAAGGAAAACAACAACAAAAATGAACAAGTGGGACTATATTAAGCTGAAAAGCTTCTGTGCAGCAGAAGACACCATCAATAGAACAAAAAAATATCCTACAGTACGGGAGAATATATTTGTAAATGACAGATCCAATAAAGGCTTGACGTCCAAAATATATAAAGAGCTCACACGCCTCCACAAACAAAAATCAAATAATCCAATTAAAAAATGGGCAGAAGAACTGAACAGACAGTTCTCCAAAAAAGAAGTACAGATGGCTAACAGACACATGAAAAGATGCTCCACATCACTAATTATCAGAGAAATGCAATTTAAAACTACAATGAGGTATCACCTCACACCAGTAAGGATGGCTGCCATCCAAAAGACAAACAACAAATGTTGGCGAAGCTGTGGAGAAAGGGGAACCCTCCTACACTGCTGGTGGGAATGTAAGTTAGTTCAACCATTGTAGAAAGCAGTATGGAGGCTCATCAAAATGCTCAAAATAGACTTACCATTTGACCCAGGAATTCCACTCCTGGGAATTTACCCTAAGAACGCAGCAATCAAGTTTGAGAAAGACAGATGCACCCCTATGTTTATCTCAGCACTATTTACAATAGCCAAGAATTGGAAACAACCTAAATGTCCATCGGTAGATGAATGGATAAAGAAGATGTGGTACATATACATAATGGAAAACTACTCAGCTATAAGAAGAGGGCAAATCCTACCATTTGCAGCAACATGGATGGAGCTGGAGGGTATTATGCTCAGTGAAATAAGCCAAGTGGAGAAAGAGAAATACCAAATGATTTCACTCATCTGTGGAGTATAAGAACAAAGGAAAACTGAAGAAACAAAACAGCAGTGGAATCACAGAACCTAAGAATGGACTAACAGGTACCAAAGGGAAAGGGACTGGGGAGGATGGGTGGGTAGGGAGGGATAAGGGGCGGGGAGAAGAAGAAGGGTATTAAGATCAGCATGCATAGGGGGGCTGGGAGAAAGGGGAGGGCTGTACAACACAGAGACGACAGGTAGTGATTCTACAACATTTAGCTATGCTGATGGACAGTGACTGTAAAGGGGTTTATAGCAGGGACCTGGTATAGGGGAGAGCCTAGTAAACATAATATTCTTCATGTAAGTGTAGATTAAAGATAACAAAAAAAAAGAAAGAAAGAAAGAAAAGGGCGATTACTCCATGATAGGATAAAACTAGCTGTAAATCAACGATTAATGCATGCTTTAAATATCCTTAACTCTGATCACCTAAAGGGTGTCAGATGATTGGCTATGGAGGCACACTTTTCTGATAATATTCCTTTCTCTTAAAAAAAAAAAAAAAGGAAGTTCCTGTGTGGTGACCTCCAATGAGTTCTGCACAATGGTGTAAAGGGCAGATCAAAGTGTGGGCCAAGGGTCTGTTTGTGTTTATACAGAGGATCAAAGCCTAATTTGGCTACCCAGAAAATGAACTAAGATACGATATGAAGAAGAACTTCCAATATCAGCACTCTCTGGAAGAGTCATACCAGAAGATGATCATCAAAAAACCTCAACAAAGATCCAGACGATGTTGCAGTTGTAGCTGCATTCATCCCACTGGTTCCTGGACTTGCCATGGGAATGAAGAAGGAGATATCTAAGCTGGCCTGTGCATACAGGAAAACAACAAGTTTGACTGGATCTACACTGTTGGAACTCAACCAAGAATTAGGAGAAGTGCAAGTTGTAGCGCTCCAAAATCTTACAACTACAGACTATCTACTGTTTAAAGAACATATGGGATGTGAACAGTTCCCAGGAATGGGCTGTTTTAATTTGTGTGATTTCTCTTAGACTGTTCAAGTACAGTTGGACAATATCCATCGTATCATAGTCAAATTTTCACAAATGCCTAGGGGGCCTAACTGATTTTCTTGGCCTCACTGGAGATGGCTGGTAATTATAGATCTGCTTTGGTTATGTAACTGTATTCCTATTATGTTAATGTGTGTGTGCAATTTAATTAGTAGTTTAAAACCTATACATGCTTAAATTACTCTACAAGAAGATATGTCAAAGAAATAATCAATCTTCCCATGTTTTCTTCCATCTGCTACCTCTATAGCTTTTCTTCTTCCTTCCTAATTACAACCCTTAAATAGAATTCATGCCTCATATAGAATTTAGTGAGTATCATAATTACTCCAAGTGCTAAAGATACTCAAGACAAATGCTGGGCATAGAAGCCACAGGGCATAAATATGCAAAGAAGTAAAAAGCTAACCTTTTCAAACAATATGGCTTCTCTCTCACTTACCAACTTCACATCTCCCTGTATGGCCCCGGAAGATGACTGGTTAGCCAGAGACGGGTAAGATTCCTCAAGGGAGGAACAACCTAAGACAGGCACAGTCGCAGGGGGGTCATCAGGTGAGAAATTGGGGATCAACAGAGGTGAGGCTTAGAACCTCACCCCCCCTGTTCTGAGAGAAATCTTCGGCATACGTGGATGTTTTATTGCCCTTGTCTAGCTTGGATTAACACATAGTCTACAGGCACACACCTGATCATCTACATTTGCTCTCTTACAACACTAAACTAAGTTTTCTACCTTTATCTTACATCTACCTACCACTTCAGCATTTTATTAATAATAATAATAATAATAATAATAAAGGGAGAAATGTGGGATCCACATATAAATCAAGTATAAAAATCAAACGAATATTCATATTTGACCTGATTGTTTATAGTTCATGATGCGTGATCAAAACCGAAAGTTTCTGTGATGACTGCCCTTGTACTGTTCACCATGTAAGAACTTATTCACTATGTAAGAATTTGTTCACCATGTAAGAACTTGTTTATTATACTTTAGAAGATTGGAGACTGTTGAGAATTAGGCTTGGGGTTGATTAATGATTGTGCATTGAGTCCCCTATACAGAATTTTATTGTTGTTAACAACCATTTGATCAATAAATATAAGATATGCCCTCTCAAAAAAAAAAAAAAACTAAATTGAGGTTCAGAGAGGAAAAGAGTGTGGCTCAGCTTCCCCTGTAGCAAAGATTTTCATCCTTCAAAGTGATTATGAATCACCCAATGTGCTCATTACATATATAAATTATGAACTCTGTTTCAGTGGCTGAGGTGAGGGGACTCAACAATCTATTATTACACCAGGAGATAGTCTGAGCCCTTCCTAAATTTCACATGATGCCATCAAGGCAACAGGATAGGACTGTAAAGCAATTCTCAATGAACGTGCCAATCTAATCAAAACTACTTAGCAACATTTTATCAGTTTGGGTAGTATATAAATAATTGTATGTACAGAAAGTAACAAGGTATCTACTGAAATACAGTTTTCAAGGGATGAGCATCTTAGATTGTTAATAAATGGGAAGACACCATCCCTGAGCTTACCACTCTGGGATATTCAAAATAAGTATAATTTGCAGCTCATCCATGAAAATCACTTTTAGAGGAGATAGATACAAAGCCATAAAGTAGTTCAACAATAACACAAGGTGGCGTATGGTAGATGCCAAATTAGCTATAGAGGCAGTACTCATAATGATAGTAGCTACCACTTATTGAATGTGGCAGATGTTTTACATAAATTGCCTCATTCAATCACTACAATCTATGTAAGGTTATAATTAATACTCCTATTTTACTGATAAGGAAAAGGAAGCTCAAGGACTTACATGATTTTCCCAAGGATTCAACAACATTAGATGCCAAACTGGGATTCCAAGCCCAGGTCTGAGTGACTCCAAATACAGTTCTGTCTCTGGAATGCCTGATCGCCTCTCCTACACCATGCCACCTCCTCCGCAAAACAGGTCAGTAAAGGAGAACATGGCAACAGTGTAAGGTTTGTGGAGAGATTTTCCATGAACTGTTTTCGTAAAGACTACTGGGATTTAGGTAAGAAGAGAAGGAGCAGGAAGAGAAATTAAACCAGAAAAAGAGAATGACCGAGGAGCAGTATCAAGAAGCAATAGGGCGTTCAAGTTTGGTAAGAACAGCTTGTTGGGGGAGTGTGGGGTGGAGCTCATAAGCTAAGATCATCATGAAGAACCTTAAAAATCAATCTCGTGTCGGTCTAAGAGCAGTCAGGTGAGGAAAGGAATGATGACCATCGAGTTTTCATAAAATGAATAAAAGCCCCACTGTGATGAATGGGCTGAAGGGCAAGAAAGGAAGGAGTTTGCGAAGAACTCTAATTGAGTGTGTTGAAACTCTGAGGCAATAGTAACATCACCAAATTTCTGGGGCTGAAGTTCTGTTTATGGAAACTGGAAATATAAAGCAATAATGTCTTGATAGTTCCAAATTGTAGAGATCTAAGGGATTTGGAATGTTCTCTAAGCCATGGGAAGCCTTTATAAAAATCAGTCTCGAAGTGAGAGAAAACAGACCTCCTAGAAAACAATAGTTCTGAGTTGAGGCATTGGCCATGGAAATGGGGAGGAATAAAAAATAGGAACCAAGAAAAAAAAATAACCAAGAATCCATGAGACCAGGAGGTAGAGGGTGACTGACGGAAACTTTGGCATTCAGAAAGAAGTCAGAATGACCAGAAGATGCAAATGCCTGGAACACTGTGTTTCCCACCTGTTTACTTATACTTAAAATCTAGACTGAAATTACACTATAAGGAAACTCAATACCAACTAAGAGAGATTTTCCTTTCAAAAATTCCCTAGTAATAATAATACCTTAGGTTTGTACATTTTCTTATTTTTTGTTTTATTGTTTTGTTCACATGTCTTATATAAATCACACATTGAAATCTTATTTATCAATGAAGGAGTCAAGGTAGACATTATTACCTGCATTGTATATGTGAGGAAAATGAGGAAGAGAGAGGTTCAGGCATTTTCTTGAGGTCCCTGGGTGCATAAGCAGCCAAGGCAGAACTGGTCCCATGTGCTGTGTCTCCCAGCCCAAGATCAGTCTCCAAAGCAAAGACAGAAATCCTAGGCAGGAGGAGTCAGGGCTGAATGCGGATGAGCACACAAGTTTCTGTAGCAATGTATCATTCCTTCAGTTAGTCCATAAAACAGAAGAATTCAATAAAAGTGGGCAATGACTTTGCACTTTAATTGTCATTAGGCTTAAATTACAGAGGTACTTCTCATCAGTTTCCAGGAAAGTGAGAGAGCAGAAGGAATGAAAGTTGAATAAAGGTGTGGGATTTTTCATTTATTTCTGAAGTTCAAATTAAGTGAATCTAAATCTAGCATCACTTTCCACAAATCACTGATACCTTAATTACTGAGCTTTAAAGCTCTTCATTTGCCTGATCAGAAGAAGCCCACTCCAAATGAAGGCTCTTGAGGTCCTCAGCTCTCAGCTATTGATCAGGAGCCACCTGTGGATGGAACCCAGACATAGCAGTTAGGATCAGTCAACATTTAAATTTTATTTAAAGTTTCTCAGACTCCAGGTGGACAGGAAGATGATGAACTTCAAGTACATATATGTCTCTGCCTACATCCAACACTGCTTTCTGGAAGGAAACAAACAAAGATGGAATTCTGGAGACCTGGGTACACTAGTCTACCCTTGTGTCCACCTGAGCAAATCATTTAATCATTCTGTGCCTCACTTCCTTACCTGTCAACTGACAATAAAAGGCATTAATTTCTAAAACTATTTACTCACTCATTTCATGAACTGAAGACCTCACTAACATGCCAAGGGTTGAATTTAGTGCTGAAAAACAACATGCAATGACACCAGTTTTAGCCGAAATGAATCTTAGAGATTATCAGGAGAAATTAATATTAAGCAAATAATTACAGAAACAATCACATTAATAGCAGTAAGACCTCAGCGTTTTAGTGAGGCTTTCTAGGATGAAGGGATTTCTAAACATAGCACACAATATAAAAGCAAGCAGTTATCTTTATATGCATTTTATAATTGAATCCTCCCCTCAAAGCACACATTATTCACGATCCGCTTTGTATATGTTTCCCCATAAAAGAACGAAAACTAAGAGAAGTTAATTAACTTGCACAAATTCATCACACTGTGGTGTTTAAGAACCCAAATTCTAGAGTTAGGCTACATGCTCTGTCTCTTATTATCTGTGAACTTGGGAATTTATTTAACTTTCCTACATCTGAGAAATTAGAATAATATTTTTCTCCACAAACCATATGCTAGGTTTGTGGTAAGAATTAAATGAGTTCATTGTGCCTGGCAAAAAGGAAGCATTATACAAAAATTAATATATTTTTCTTAATGTTAGTTGGTATGATTTATTAATTTCATGTTAACTTGTTTAGGCCATGGTGCCCATAGCTTGGTCCAACATCAGATGAGATGTCACTGTGGAGGTATATTTTTAGATGTAATTAACATCTAAGTCAGTAGACTTTTAGTAAAGCAGATAACTCTCCATAATGTAGGTGGGCCTCATCCAATCAGTTGAAGGCCTTAAAAACAAAGACAGGTTTCTTGAAGGAGAAGGAATTCAGCCTCAGCTGCAATACTGAAACCCTGCTGGAGTTCACAGCCTGCCTGGCCTTCCCTGTGGGATTTGGACTCAGGACTGCAGCATCAACTCTTACCTGAATTTCCAGCCTCCTGCCTTACCCTGTGAATTTTGGCCCTACCAGCCCCTACAGTAGGCTACATCCTATTGGCTCTGTGTCTTTGGATTTTGCTAGAAGTCCCTGTCTAACACAGATGATAAAGCCTGAATGTGAACCCAGCTCGATCACAAAGGTTGGTTCTTTGCCTCAAAGTTACAGTGTACTTTCCTGTAGTTAAACTCGAAGCTGTTCAATGTGTGCTACCTTCTTTTACCCATTTGTTCCTTAAAAAAGCAAGCATAAGATTTTGATGAGTTTTTACTGAGAAAAGCAGTGGCGGTCAAGTCCAAAAAGACCTAACCCCAGGTCCTTTTTCTTCGTAGCCCAGAACTTTCCTTCCCCGAGGGCTTTGTCACGGTGAATGGGGGCACATCTGACAAGTCATATTTCTTTCATAATGGAGAGAAAAGCTTAAAATGAGATCCTAGACTTTCATTAGTTTTTGTGCTGCCCTAATTTCTTTTTCTCCTTTGCTTTCACACCAGCTGCAGACTTTAATTAAACTGTGGCAAGTCTCCTAAACTTGGCGGGCTTTCCAGAGAAAACAAGGGCACCTCCGCCCAGGGCAGATCTTTCCCTGAGTCCTCCAGCTTGCATTTATTGTTCCCAACTGTCTGGATTAGTGGCTAGAAATCTTGCACATACTCATATCTCATTTCCTCCCCTCTTTGTTCTCTTTCATTTAGTGGATTTTGCTAGAAGTTCCTGAGTCATGTATTACTGCCATGACTAACTCAAAGTAATATTTCATTGCTGCAATTATGGCAAATTACCACACTGATTTATCATTTTGATTCTTTATTTGAAAGCACCATTCATAGCCACAGGATAAAACCATCATAACTATATTTATGGATTAAATTAATGCATCCCTTTACTATAGACAGGATAAAATGAAAGGTGAAGAGGAAGCACAGTCTTATTAGACTTAGACAATGACAAACATATTAGGGACCATCTCAAAATGCTCCTGAAGTTCAGTGGCTATGAGCACCGGGCTCTGTTTTCCATACCCATTTTGTGATTATCAAACTGTGTAATACGGGCTGCTGAAACTCACAGGAAAGCTCAGCACTGCTGATGTAACAAGGTTATTTAAACAAACCAATATATTTCTTTATTTAAAAGATCATTTTCTTCTGCAGAGATTCCTCTGCAGGCTACATCACTGGACCCCTTCCACCTTTAAATGATGTGAGACAGTTTATAGAGAAATTATAAAGCATGGTGATATAAAGACACTATCAACTGAATAAATAAGGAGGCTTAGTGACTGGACAAATAACAGAGGGAAGAAATTGAGAAGCAAAGACAAGGGAGAAGAAGCATATACACACCTTCTGCTGAGGACAACAATGCAGGGGAATAGGGTAGGGGATGGACACTGGGAAATAGCTGAAGAAAGGAGGCAGGATCAGAAGGTCCAGGAGAGCAAGCAAGAATTGAAAAAACCTAAACCTACTGTCTTTCTAGAACCTAACAAGTATTCATCCATATTAAAGGGCATTCTTTATTTATTTATTTATTTATTTATTTTTATTTTGGTGTCATTAATCTACAATTACATGAAGGACATTATGTTTACTAGGCTCCCCCCTTCACCAAGTCCCCCCCACATACCCCTTCACAGTCACTGTCCATCTGCATAGTAAGATGCTGTAAAATCACTACTTGTCTTCTCTGTTTTGCGCAGCCCTCCCCGTGCCCCCCACACACACTATACATGCTAATCTTAATGCCCTCTTTCTTTTCCCCGCCCTTATGCCTCCCTTCCCACTCATCGTCCCCAGTCCCTTTCCCTTTGGTAACTATTAGTCCATTCTTGGGTTCTGTGATTCTGCTGCTGTTTTGTTCCTTCAGTTTTCCTTTGTTCTTATACTCCACATATGAGTGAAATCATTTGGTACTTGTCTTTCTCTGCTTGGCTTATTTCACTGAGCATAATACCCTCTAGCTCCATCCATGTTGTTGCGAATGGTAGGATCTGTTTTCTTCTTATGGCTGCATAATATTCCATTGTGTATATGTACCACTTCTTCTTTATCCATTCATCTAATGAGGCTACATTTAGGTTGCTTCCATATCTTGGCTATTGTAAATAGTGCAGCGATAAACATAGCGGTGCATCTGTCTTTTCCAAACTGGAGTGATGCATTCTTAGGGTAAATTCCTAGAAGTGGAATTCCTGGGTCAAATGGTATTTCTATTCTGAGCATTCTGAGGAACCTCCATACTGCTTTCCACAATAGTTGAACTAGTTTACATTCCCACCAGCAGTGTAGGAGGGTTCCCCTTTCTACACAACCTCGCCAACATTTGTTGCTGTTTGTCTTTTCGATGATGGAGGTCCTTACTGGTGTGAGGTGATATCTCATTGTGGTTTCAATTTGCATTTTTCTGATGATTAGTGATGTGGAGCATCTTTTCATGTGCCTGTTGGCCATCTGGATTTCTTCTTTGGAGAACTGTCTGTTCAGATCCTCTGCCCATTTTTTAATTGGATTATTTGCTTTTTGTTTGTTGAGGTGTGTGAGCTCTTTATATATTTTGGATGTCAGCCCTTTATTGGATCTGTCATTTATGAATATGTTCTCCCATACTGTAGGGTACCTGTCTGTTCTATTGATGGTGTCCTTTGCTGTACAGAAGCTTTTTAGCTTGATATAGTCCCACTTGTTCATTTTTGCCTTTGTTTCCCTTGCCCGGGGAGATATGTTCATGAAGAAGTCACTCATGTTTATGTCCATGAGATTTTTGCCTATGTTTTTTTCTAAGAGTTTTATGGTTTCATGACTTACATTCAGTTCTTTGATCCATTTGGAGTTTACTTTTGTGTATGGTGTTAGACAGTGATCCAGTTTCATTCTCTTACATGTAGCTGTCCAGTTTTGCCAGCACTATCTGTTGAAGAGACTGTCATTTCCCCATTGTATGTCCATGGCTCATTTATCGTATATTAATTGGCCGTATATGTTTGGGTTAATGTCTGGAGTCTCTATTCTGTTCCGCTGGTCTGTGGCTCTGTTCTTGTGCCAGTACCAAATTATCTTGATTACTGTGGCTTTGTAGTAGAGCTTGAAGTTGGGGAGTGAGATTCCCCCCACACACACTTTATTCTTCTTTCTCAGGATTGCTTTAGCTATTCGGGGTCTTTGGTGTTTCCATATGAATTTTTGAATTATTTGTTCCAGTTCATTGAAGAATGTTGTTGGTAATTTGATAGGGATTGCATCAAATCTGTATATTGCTTTGGGAAGGATGGCCATTTTGACGATATTAATTCTTCCTAGCGAGAAGCATGGGATGAGTTTCCATTTGTTAGTGACCTCTTTAATTTCTCTTAAGAGTGTCTTGAAGTTTTCACAGTATAGGTCTTTCACTTCCTTGGTTAGGTTTATTCCTAGGTATTTTATTCTTTTTGACCCTATTGTGAATGGAATTGTTTTCCTGATTTCTCTTTCTATTAGTTCATTGTTAGTGTATAGGAAAGCCACAGATTTCTGTGTGTTAATTTTGTATCCTGCAAATTTGCTGAATTCTGATATTAGTTCTAGTAGTTTTGGAGTGGAGTCTTTAGGGTTTTTTATGTACAATATCATGTCATCTGCAAACAGTGACAGTTTGACTTCTTCTTTACCAATCTGGATTCCTTGTATTTCTTTGTTTTGTCTGATTGCTGTGGCTAGGTCCTCCAGTACTATGTTGAATAACAGTGGGGAGAGTGGGCATCCCTGTCTTGTTCCCGATCTCAGAGGAAAAGCTTTAAGCCTTTCGCTGTTCAATATGATGTTAGCTGTGGGTTTATCATATATGGCCTTTTTTATGTTGAGGTACTTGCCCTCTATTTCCATTTTGCTGAGAATTTTTAACATGAACGGATGCTGTATTTTGTCAAATGCTTTTTCAGCATCTATGGAGATGATCATGTGGTTTTGTCTTTCTTTTTGTTGATGTGGTGGATGATGTTGATGGACTTTTGAATGTTGTACCATCCTTGCATCCCTGGGATGAATCCCACTTGGTCATGGTGTATGATCCTTTTGATATACTTTTGTATTCAGTTTGCTAATATTTTATTAAGTACTTTTGCATCTACATTCATCAGGGATATTGGTCTGTAATTTTCTTTTTTGGCAGGGTCTTTGCCTGGTTTTGGTATTAGGGTGATACTGGCTTCATAGAATGAGTTTGGGATTATTCCGTCCTCTTCTATTTTTTGGAAAACTTGAAGGAGAATGGGTATTATATCTTCTCTGTATGTCTGATAAAATTCTGAGGTAAATCCACCTGGCTCAGGGTTTTTGTTCTTTGGTAGTTTTTTGATTACCGCTTCAATTTCATTGCTGGTAATTGGTCTGTTTAGATTTTCTGGATCAGTCTTGGAAGGTTGTATTTTTCTAGGAAGTTGTCCTTTTCTCCTAGGTTCCCCAGCTTGTTAGCATATAGGTTTTCATAGTATTCTCTAATAATTCTTTGTATTTCTCTGGGGTCCGTCGTGATTTTTCCTTTCTTGTTTCTAATTCTGTTGATGTGTGTTGACTCTCTTTTTCTCTTAATAAGTTTGGCTAGAGGCTTATCTATTTTGTTTCTTTTCTCAAAGAACCAGCTCTTGGTTTCATTGATTTTTGCTATTGTTTTATTCTTCTCAATTTTATTTGTTTCTTCTCTGATCTTAATTATGTCCCTCTATCTGCTGACCTTAGGCCTCATTTGTTCTTCTTTTTCCAATTTCGATAATTGTGACATTAGACTATTTGGGATTATTCTTCCTTCTTTAAATATGCCTGGATTGCTATATACATTCCTCTTAAGTTTGCTTTTGCTGCGTCCCACAGAAGTTGGGGCTTTGTGTTATTGTTGTCATTTGTTTCCATATATTGCTGGATCTCCATTTTAATTTGGTCATTGATCCATTGATTATTTAGGAGCATGTTGTTAAGCCTCCATGTGTTTGTGAGCCTTGTTGGTTTGTTTGTACAATTTATTTCTAGTTTTATACCTTTGTGGTCTGAAAAATTGGTTGCTAGAATTTCAATATTTTGGAATTTACTGAGGCTCTTTTTGTGGGCTAGTATGTGGTCTATTCTGGAGAATGTTCCATGTGCTCTTGAGAAGAATGTGTATCCTGTTTGCTTTTGGATGTAGAGTTCTATAGATATCTATTAGGACCATCTGTTCTAGCGTGTGGTTCAGTGCCTCTGTGTCCTTACTTATTTTCTATCTGGTGGATCTGTCCTTTGGGGTGAGTGTTGTGTTAAAGTGTCCCAAAATGAATGCATTGCATTCTATTTCCTCCTTTAATTCTGTTAGTATTTGTTTCACATATATTGGTGCTCCTGTATTGGGTGCATATATGTTTATAATGGTTATATCCTCTTGTTGGTCTGAGCCCTTCATCATTATGTAATGTCCTTCTTTATCTCTTGTTACATTCTTTATTTTGAGGTCTATTTTGTCTGATACTAGTATTGCAACACCTGCTTTTTTCTCTCTGTTGTTTGTGTGAAATATCTTTCTCCAACCCTTGACTTTTAATCTCTGCATGTCTTTGGGTTTGAGGTGATTTTCTTGTAAGCAGCATATAAATGGGTCTTGTTTTTTTATCCATTCTATTACTCTGTGTCTTTTGATTGGTGCATTCAGTCCATTTACATTTAGTGTGATTATTGAAAGATATGTACTTATTGCCATTGCAGGCTTTAAATTCGTGGTTACCAAAGGTTCAAGGTTAGCTTGTTTACTACCTTACTGTCTGACCTCACTTGCTTATTGAGCTGTTATAAACACAGTCTGATGATTATTTCTTTCCCTTCTTTTTCCTCCTCCTCCATTCTTCATATGTTGGGTGTTTTGTTCTGTGCTCTTTTTAGGAGTGCTCCCATCTAGGGCAGTCCCTCTAAGATGCCCTGTAGAGGTGGTTTATGGGAGGCAAATTCCCTCAACTTTTGCTTGTCTAGGAATTGTTTAATCCCTCCTTCATATTTAAATGATAATTGTGCTGGATACAGTATCCTTGGTTCAAGGCCCTTCTGTTTCATTGCATTAAATATATCATGCCATTCTCTTCTGGCCTGTAAGGTTTCTGTTGAGAAGTCTAATGATAGCCTGATGGGTTTTCCTTTGTAGGTGACCTTTTTACTCTCTCTTGGCTGCCTTTAATACTCTGTCCCTGTCCTTGATCTTTGCCATTTTAATTATTATGTGTCTTGGTGTTGTCCTCTTTGGATCCCGTCTCTCGGGGGTTCTGTGTGCCTCTGTAGTCTGAGCAAGTATTTCCTCCCCCAGTTTGGGGAAGTTCTCAGCAATTATTTCTTCAAAGACACTTTCTATCCCTTTTTCTCTCTCTTCTTCCTCTGGTACCCCTGTAATGCGGATATTGTTCCTTTTGGATTGGTCACACCATTCTCTTAATATTGTTTCATTCCTGGAGATCCTTTTATCTCTCTCTATGGCAGCTTCTATGTGTTCCTGTTCTCTAGTTTCTATTCCATCAATGGCCTCTTGCATCTTATCCATTCTGCTTATAAATCCTTCCAGAGTGTGTTTCACTTCTATAATCTCCCTCCGGACATCTGTGATCTCCCTCCGGACATCTGTAACCTCCCTCCGGACTTCATCCCTTAGCTCTTGCATATTTCTCTGCAGCTCGTCAGCATGTTTATGATTTTTATTTTGAATTCTTTTTCAGGGAGACTGGTTAGGTCTGCCTCTGCATATCCTTTCTCAGGTGTAACTATCTTGGTCTGGACCAGATTTTTTGCTTTTTCATGGTGATTGCAGTGGCTGTAGGCAGGTTGCAGGTGTGTCAGCTGGGAGAAGAAAGTCCTTTCCTGCTTTGTGGGTGCCTTGCCCTTCTCCACTGCCTGTGAAGGCTACCTGCACTCCTGGAGCAGCTCCCAGGTTAATCTCCTAAGCTGCTGTGGGCGGGGTGTCCGTCAGAGCAGCGCGGAGCCCTGCAGGGAGTGGCAGGCACGCCAGGTGCGCTCCTCCGTGCTAGCAGTGACCCTGCCAGGCAGCTGTGTAGCAACAGCAGCCTTTGGGTCTGGCCTGGGTGGCTGAGCATTGGGCTGGGATTCTGGTTAGCTCCTGGGAGCGCGCCTGCTCCCACTGGCTCTGATGCTAGTGCGCGCGGGGCTTTTCCACACAGGCTTCTACCGGGCTCTGGCTTCACTGCCGCCAGTGCACGTGAGCCATGCCCAGGCTGTTCAGTCTCGCCACTGTGGGCTAGCCCTGCAGCACACGGATCTGCTCTCAGTTCCTTCTAGCACTTCTGCCCCAAGCGCACACTCCCACTGTCCTGCTACTGGGCCCATGTGTAGGGGTCCGCACCAGTTGGAGGAACAACTGGCAGGCTGCCTAGTCCTGTGAGGGGCTTCAGAGCTGCACTGCCTCCGTTTTGGATGCCTAACTTTCCCCGGTACTCCCAGCTGCCAGGACAACTTCGTCCAGCTATGGGTTCCCTGTCTCTTTAAGACTTGCTGAAAGCACTCGCTTTTCCTTTGTCTCAGGGGCACCAGTTGTGGGGACCTGCCCACAGGTTTTGCTTTTCCGTTTCTCTAATACCCAGCACCCCGTGCACCTGTGTCTGTGTTCAGGGTGCGGATTTCTAGAGCTGGTTGTTAGCAGTCCTGGGCTTTCACTCCCTCTCCATTCTGACTCCTTTCTTCCAGCCGGGTTTTGGGGTGAGGGAGCGTTCAGGTCCCGCCTGGTTGCAGCTTGTATCTTACCCTCTTCGTGTGATGCTGAGTTCTCGCAGATGTAGATGTATCCTGGCTATTGTACTGCATCCACTGGTGTCTCTTTTAGGAATAGTTGTATTTATTGTATTTTCATAAATATATATGTTTTGGGGAGGAGATTTCCTCTGAACTACTCATGCCGCCATCTTCCCGTCAATTTTTTAAAGGGCATTCTTTACCAAACAATAATCTCAAGCAGTTAGTCATCCACTTATTTGTCTTGGTATCCACTGGATGTCAGTAAACCAACAAATTTTAATGAGAATCTACCATGTGTCTAGCCCTCAACTAAACACTGGAATATAGCAGTGAGCAAGAGGGATATGGAACCTGCCTGCGTGATGCTTGCAGTTTAATTAGAAAGAGATGTATTTAATAAATAATCTTTAAAGAGCTGATGATATTTGGAATTGTTAGAAGTTCTATAAATAAAAAATACAGGGTGTTAAAAGAGCATATCACAGGATGGGGATTGCTTTATGTAGCCAGAAAGCTCAAAGAAGACCACCCTAAAGAAATGATTATTTTCAAGCCCAAAAGTGAGTGAGATGTTGCACAGGTTGTTCCCTTTGCCTGGATCTCCTGCCTTCCCTTAATGTGGACAAGGACATAGCGGGGAGGAAGCTTGGTCCTCAGAGTGAAGGGCAGTGCTTAGAAGACAGTGAGAGATGAGAAAAGGGGCAGAGATAAGAAGATTGTGCCAGAGATTCCATAGACCACATGAAGACTCTGAACTTTATTTTTAGAGCAAAGAGAAGTGAATTAAACATTTTAATTGGAATAATAACATTTTTAAAAACAGGCCCTCTTTTGAGAACAGAGCACTGGTAGAAAAGCAGGTGTAGGGCTAATCTGAAGACAGCCTCAACAACTAGTTTGTGTTTAGAACCTACTGCATGACAGGCAATATGCTTTATGTGCATCAACCCTCTGCCTCATAGGCTGGGTCATCGGCTCTCTGCTCCCAGCCCTATGGCACCATGGGACCCTCCAGACCTCCCTCTCTCCATCCCTGCCCTCTGACCACAGGCTCTCTGTACCCACACCCACCCCCACGCTGCCCCAGGCAGTGACCAAGTTGTGTTGACTTTTACAGTTCTATGCACCATCATCCTCTGCCCCCAGCAGAGACAGCCTCAGGCACGTGGGGCAGCTGTCCTTGCCCACAGCCGAGGGCTGCCAGCCCCACAGTGTTTTTGGTGGGACTTGTCAAGGACAACCTTTCACCTACCCCAATCCAGGTACAAGCACATCCCGGCATAGAGGATGGATACCCTTGGAGGTCACTGTTGGCTGTGGGGTAAGGGGCATGGAAGGGAAGGTTGATCCGGGCATGGTGCCTTGGTCCAGCAGCTGGCTGACCTGCTGCTACTTCTGTCACAGGATGGGACCCCTGAGCACCTGTGAGGGTCTCAGCATTTCCATACCTGAGGAAGCACAACATTAAATAGCAAAACAACCATCAAACAACAAAAACACCATGACAATTCAGGAGAGACTACACAAGAAAGGAAAGTGCTTTATGTCTTAGTTCCTGTAGTGGCTTTATCCTGTTTTTTGAACAAGGGGCCTCACATTTCATATTGCACTAAGTTCCACATATATATGTAGCCAGCCCTTCATATTATTGTTACCACATGTTACAAATATGGAAATTAAATTCTGTGTGGCTTTCCTGTGTCACACTGGGCAAATTATTTGAACTTTCAGAGTCTAGGCTCTTTACCACCAGTTTCCATTCCTGTTTTGGAAAGGATGTAGTTTTGTATATACATTTGCTAAGAATACACATGTATTCATATCTTATATAGATATTTATGTGTATACTTATTTATGTATATATATGCATGTGTGTATTTATACATAGTCATATGCACATATACATATATGTATGTGTGCATGTGTATATATACATACATATGTGTATAGATGTGTATATGTGTATATGTGTATGTATACAAACATATATAATTAAAATTTTTCCTGTGAAACATTATTTAGATTTTTAACTCCATCTCTCAATCATTTATCTATCTATCTACCTATCTATCTATCTATCTATCTATCATCTATCTGTCTATAATTCAGAATTTCAAAAATGGGCATTAGATGGAGTTATACATCTAAATTACATCTCAGAAGAAAATTCTGGAAGCCAATTCACATGTCAAGGGATTTGGGGATCTTCTTAATGGAGATTAGTATTCACTAATAAACATTTTGAGCATCTATTATCTGACTGTAAATCTCACCCCATCACACGCATTATCTCTGTTTACCCTTATTGCCTTTCTACTAAACCCCAGACCCTGTTCTGGGTGTTGAGGATTACAGTAAGGAACAAAACAGAAAATGCAGTGCTCCCATGGATCTTATATTCTAGTTGGGAAGTGACATGATAATTGAATATATAATATGTCTAATGGTGATTAATGCTATGGAGAAAAGCAAGCAGGAAAATTCAGAAAGGAATACAGAGGAGCTATTTTAATAGGGGGTCAGGGCAAACCTGACTCTAAGACAGTCGGGCAGAAACCTGAAAGTAATAAAGAGCTACATACTTATCTGAGGAAAGAAAGTTCCAGGAAGCATTCCAGCAAGTGCAAAAGCCCTGAGACAAAGACTTGCTTATCACAGCAAAGAAGAAGAGGAAGGCCAGTGTGGTGGGAAATCACCTAAGGCTTTGTAGGTTAAAGCAGGAACTTTGCCTTTAAATTTGAGGTGGGAAACCACCAGGTATTGAAGAGAATGGTCACATGATCTAACATTTTAACAGGCTACTCTGGTTGCTGTGCTAGAAAGAGGCTGAACCAGGCTAGGAGGGAGTAAAGGCAGAATCCAGCTAAGAAGTAATGGTGATGGTCCACATGAGAAATGACAGTGGCTTGGCCCAGAGTGGTAGTGAGGGCGTGTCAAAAAGGAGGTCAGTTCTGCACTGGTACATGTTGAAGACAGAGCCTATAGGATTTGCTGACGACTGACTATGAGGAGTAGGACAAAAAGATGATTGTAGGCCTGAGCCACCAACTGTGATGGGGAATGGAATATGAGCTCAGTTTGAGATGATGCCTATTAGATGTCAAAAAGGAGAGGTCGAGTAGACAAGTTCATACAGAATCTGTGGTTTAGGAGAAAGGTCCTGGCTAGAAATAAAAATGTATAGTCTTTAGCATATTGGTGGTATTTAAAGCTACGAATAAGATCACATGGGGGAAAACGTAGTTAGAAAATATTATTAAAATGTGAGTAACATATGTTATATACATTAGTTTAAGGAACCTTACAATATCTCTGCAAGGTAGGTGGTCTTCATCTCACTTCACAAATGGGGAACGCAGAAAGGTTAAGTGACTTACCTAATTAATTCAAGTAGAAAATGAGAAAGTGGGTCTCAAACCCAACATACCAGGTTTCAAACCACAAGGTATTTCATAATGAAACAGGGAATGTGGAAACTTTGAAGCCTAGAATTCTGCCAAATACCTGAATGAAAGGCAAAAATGCCTTGATTACTGTGTGCTCTGGACACCACAGCCTTTCCTAAGTGTATGTTCTTCTCTCACTTGAGATTGGGAGTTGTCCTTAGGCACCAGTTCTCCTGTGTGCAAAGCATCTGAGGCTGCCCAAGGATACTGATCATTGTTTTAACAACCTCAGCCCTCTTTACTGGTGGAATCTTCTTTATATTGAGTCTCCTGCCTTGCAAAGTATCCAGGAGGGAGCTCAAGAAAGGAGGCCACTGGAGCTGAATGATTTTGTTGCCGAAAAATAGAACCACGGAGTTTTAGGCATATCCCAAACCTGAATTCCTAAAGTTTATAGCTGATGCTAGGACAGGCTTGCCCTAGAGGCTGCTGTGAGCAATGGGGTGCAGGGCTAAGAGAATGCACCTAACTCCCTGGGGGCTGAGCCCGCTTGCAGCAGGGAGGCCTCCCACCCAACAGCTCTTGGGGGCTCCCTCTGCTTCCCAACCTGCAGAGTCTTATGGGAGTCTTGTGTTTGGTTAATTTTAACTGCCTCTCTCTTTCCTGAATGTACCAGTTTTTACAGTGCTCACAGCTGTTAATTAATATAGACCTCTCTCCCTGAACAGCCCCTGGCGTCTTTAGCAAAGTTATGGATTTTCTTTCTCAATTGCTCTGGAGTCACCCTGAGGCTATTAATTTGGACTATTAGCCGTGGGTGATTTCAAAATCCATATTGATAATGCTGAGGCTGCGCTGGCTCCCTACTCAAGGACTGTAAGTAAACAAGCGATAGCCTCTCTTATTTGTGCTGCAGCCCATTTTCTGAGATGCTTTCTGGGAGCTAAGCTGGCCAGGTCATTGTTCAATGACTTGGAGACAATAGCTGGATTTCATAAGGTGAAAAAATAACAATTATCATAATGACAATAATGATAAATTAATATAATAAATTAACAATACTTTAGTGCTGATCGTATTAATGAGCATTGATTAATAATTTTTCTTTAATATTAACTAACAATAGAATAATTTTAGTAAGCAGAGATGACAGCTGTTTCTATGACAATTCATTTATTGAGCAGCCATTGTGTGCAACACATTTGTACCCAGCAAGATTTTTTTTCACTGAAACCTCATACCTCATACTTTCTCTATGAGTTTGTTAGTATTGCCATTTTGCAGATGAGAAATCTGAAGTTAGAAAGTTTATGCAATTTGTCCTCTCACATAATAAGTGGCCAAGGTTCACATCTGCATCTGAGTCCCACACCAGAATTCTAGGTTTCAAATATTAGTCCTACAGACTGACTGCTTCCCAAGCACTTGAAAACACTTGTTATATACAGATTATCACATCCACACTAGATCCATTCAAACAGAACCTCTGTGGCAGACCCACAAATCTACAGTAGCTACAAGCTTCCCAAATGATACCCACATATGGTCCATGCTGGCATTCTCTGTGTAATTTTTTCAGCCACCACATGTTAGAAGTGTGGGAGCTTGAACAGGACTGCCTGATTATGAATCCCAAATGCATCCCTTATTTGCTGTTCTTCATCAACAAAGTTGCCTAGTCTAAACTGTATCCCCGTTTCCTCATGTTTTAAAGGAAGGATAATAATAGTATCTACCGTAACATGTTGTACATTACCCATGTTTTGAACACTTACTTGTGCCAGGCACACAGTGAGTGTTTTTAATCATCAATACACTAGTTTTTTGGGGATCAGAGACTAACACTGCCTTTGGGCTCAAAGTCAAATACCTTTGTATTTTTAATACTTGAAGATAGCCATAGTTTAAATGTGGGCACAGTAGATGCTTCTCATTTTGATAACTGAGCAGGTTGTAGTTCAAAGACCTGAGATAAATCTTGCTCTGCCCCTTTCTACCCTGTGACTGTAATAAAGCCACATAACTCTTTTAACTCAGCTGTAAAATGAGCTAATACCTTCTGCGAAGCACTAGTGTGAAGAGATAACAGACACAGATGTGCCCTATTTGATCTTGATGGTGGCTAAATGTTGCACGTGAATAATTGTTGACTTTGAGAAGAAGAAAGGATTCCCCTCTACAGTAAATCTGTGCCTCCTCGCCATGCAAGTCCTTCTCTAAGGCCTTTGGAATCCACCATGAAGTATATATCATTGAGTTTAAGGTACAATCTCAGGTTAGAATGTGAATAATGGACACAACTTACAGGTGAGTACCTCCCAATTGAAATGAACCAGTAACAGCCATGAATTGTTGGAAGGGTTAAACATAGACTCCTCCTGATTTACTTACCTGACGTCATAGAGGAATTTCAGGGTAGACAATGTGCACAGCAGAGTGAGCATAAACATTTTCCTATGAGAGCTGCTCAGTCAGTAAATGGGCTGCAAGTGTTTAAAGCAGGAAGTTAAAAGGCCCCACTTTTTTCTCTCATTTGCTTTCCAAAAAATTATCATTTATAATTTCTTTATTTATTCAAAGAGTCCACATTTCAACAGTTTAATTTTTCCTTTCGGTTTTTGTTAGTGTATGGCTGGTGTAGGAGTTGACAAGTGAGACAGGAAACCCTCAAAGGAGGTTGTGAAAGCCACCCATGAACTTCCCCACACAGACATAAGCCTACCAACATATTTCCTTCCAAATATTTTCTCTGATTGTATCATTCTTGCAGTGTCATGGTCTGTTGGATATAGAATTCTACTTTCTTCTTTTGCCACCTATTTGTATCATAACCTTTCCTCATCTTTGAAAATCATTTAAACACATCAATTTATTGACAGTCACAGTGTCAATGTGCCCTAATTCACTCAAACAAGCTAGTATTCACTGACATTTTAGTGGTTTCTAACTTTCACTCATTGTAAAAAAAAAGATTGCATTGGCCATGATAATGTGTAAATCTTTTCTTTAACTGCATTTCTGATTATAATATTTACCTAGGAAAGCATCCTCAAAATAGGGCTATCAGTCCCACCTCCTTAAGGCTATTGATGTTCCCACCCTATAGTCCAAGAAGGTACCAATTAACTCCCACAAGCAGTTTACTAAAGGGTCTGATTAATGAAACCTTTCAGGAAACCTTGTTTTTTACAGATGGTGAAAAGATGGGGATCATAAAATTTGAAATTAATCCAACTTTACTATATCTTTTTATGCTTATTATAGATCAAGTACATTAACCAGTGTAATTTTAATCCAATGCACAACATTTGGGATAAAAGTCAATGACTAGGAATCAGACTAGAATAATCTCAAGTTCACATATTTGGAGGATATCCAACAGACCTGATTTTTTAAGATTCTCTGCTAAAACCACCCTCTATTCCATATACTTATTCCATAGAATATTTATTGAGCACCTACTAGAATCATCTGTTGATTCAGTAAATAATTATTGGAATCTTATTATAAGGTGGGAAACCAATCAGATTCCAAGGCAACATAGGGGCAAATAAGACAAATATGTCCCAAAGGACCTTCCATGTAATTGGACCAGTAATGACAAGTACGATAAATGTCCAATATATCTGGAATATGAAGAGTAAGTGGTAGTGGATTAGCTGAAATGTAAATAGACCAGCATTATACAAAGAAAGAACAATATATGCAGAGAACTTGAAAAGGAAAGCACCTGACATACTTGAGAACTGAAAGAATTCCAATATGGTTATGGACCCAAGAAGAAGCCGGGAGAAGAGTATGTGCCAGGTTTGGATGGAGAGACTGATGGCATCGGTCAGAATGTGCAGGCCATTAATAACTTAACATTTTGGTCCAAATAGTGAAAACAATAGCATGCTTAAAGGGTTCTAAGAAAGAAATAAAATAATCAGATTTGTGTTTTCAAAAGACAACTCTAGCTTCTGCTCATAGAATAAACTGGAGAAAGGAAAGAGTAGAAACTCAGTGGCCGGTGAGCAGGTTAATGCAAGCTGGGAGAGAAATGAGGATGTTTTGGACTTCAGGAGGTGGCAGTGATGATGGACAGAAATGGGTGATCTTAATAGTAATAACCATAGAGGCAAAGCTTATTGCTATTTGAATTCCTGACATAGCTGCTGAAAAAAAATTTTATTTTCCCTTGTCCCTTGCCCAGTGAGAGTAAAGATTGCGGATCATGATTAATTCTTTAAGATCTTTCTCTATGTAAGGTCTACATTATAAAGTTTATCTTGGTCTTTCTTTCCCTCAGGTCAAATACTCCTATTTCCTTTCATCTTAACTCTCAGGGTATACCAATTCCAATTCTTTATTGTTTAAAAAAAATCCTTTAGAGGGTGGTAGAAGGAAAGCCCCAAAGCTTGAAAAGGTGAGTGTGTATTTATCATTTTCCTATAGGCAAGGAGCACTTGTGTGATATTTTCCTTGGTTATTATAGAAACACTGCTTGTATTTAATAACCTATACATGAAATGATAGAATTTTATAGTTTATAGAGCAATATTTTTATTCTATTTGTTACAATTTGATGAAAATGAGATAGGACAGGAAAAAGATGTCTGCAAGTACATGTCTTTTGAGGCGTGAATGTAACGATTTCCTCTGTTGGGCAAGGTGGGAAACTCAGAATGGTTACTTTTCTGGAAACTTATCCAGTTGGTTTTGCTATGAAAGTGGGAAGAGTGATGATTCCTCATACACTTTCTCTGGCTTGCTCTTCAATTCTTTGCCCCATTTTCTGCTAATCACCTCATCTCACAAAGAGAGAAGTAAGGATTAAGGAGATATCCTGGGTATCTATATAGCTTCTTCAAAATAAAAGGGCTATATATATTCAATGCATTATGAATCTGATTGTGTTTGCATTCATGATTTTTGCAAACATTGACTTATCCCCAGAAGCTTCTTGTTTTCTAATCCTGCATTAGGAGAGGAAGCCAGTATTACAGCACCTAGTAAGATGTTATTGTTAGATCAGGGGAAAGGAGAGGCAGGCAGCCTTCATTCACAGCTTACCTTCTCCACAGCCAATTCCTTTCTCTTTTACCAAATTGTAAATCCTTGTATCCTTTCTCTCATCTCAAGGAGACAGCCCTACCTCTAAATGACTTCAGAACATGGTTATGCACTCCTTAATCAACCCTGTTTATCCTTCCATGATCTCCACCCAGCAGCTAGCTTTGCCTCTCTGCTAATCATATGCTGGCTTTGAGGAAGAGGGAAGGATGGTATAAAAAAATCAGAGAGAATGGTATCTTTTCTGCCATTTGCCTCACGACCTTGAACAGTGACACTTTTTGTAGGTTTCTGTGCTGTAATTGATGTTGTCCATTATGTTCCTTTTGAAGAAAGTGCCAGGCTGAGTGTGACGCTCTGCCTAAGCAAGTCAGACTTAGCAGGAGGTTGCTTCCCATAATTTCATGAAGAAACCTCAACCTTGACCTTTCATTGATTGCACAGTCCTCAGGCCTACCTCCCATGATTGAAAACGATTAGATGGGTTCACGATCAAGGTGCTTTTGTCAGGCTCAAGGCACACCAAAACAAGCCTCATGGCCTTTTTCTTTAGTCTTTGCAATCTTTTCAATGCTGAGCAATACAGGACAATGGAGCAGAAGTCAGGAGGGGTGGGAGGGGAATGAGAGCTGACCTTCTCCAGTGTCCCTGCGTTGAGCACGATTTGTGCCTCTAATGATGAGGACAGGCCAGAGCTCTGCAAACCTGCAGCCGCATGTGTTACCTCCCGTGACCTGCACTAAAGCTTGAACTCTGCTTGTTCAGCCTCCTGGATGAAACTCTTGTGTTTATTTATTTGTGATTTATAAAATTGCACCCTTGGCAAGCTACTGGCTTTGGGGAGCAAGCACACAGCTGAGACCAGCCAGTAAGTCACATGAAGACCAGTATAGTAATCACCAGCCTCTGTCAGCAGGAGCTGACTTAATGATTCCCCCCTGACTTCACAGCAATCAGGGGAGGGCTCTCCACAAAAATGGGGCCCCCTCTGAGCCTCCAAAGGGAGGGAGGTCAGGTTTTCTTCTCTGAAGACTCACAAATCCTCTTACAGCAATCCTGTGTTCTTTGCCCTCCTGAGACTTGATTCTTCACAGCCAAGAGAAATTCTATTCCTGAGAAGTCTGGGAAAATCTCAGTGAACCCTCTTTAATACCGACCCTCCTGTGCCTAGCCCAGGGTGGTACATGGGGCAAGTGAACACTCTTGAGTCCTTTTATTGATTTGGTGTCTTCCTTGTAAAGAACAGAAATTTTATCTCCTTCCGATCCCTGTCTCAAGGACTTTAAAAGGGCAGTTCACAGGGCCTCTTAAGCTGAGAGGGTGAAAGAGCAAGGGCGCCGACCCCAATCAGGCAACTGGCTTTGCGAATGAAGGAAAATAGCAAAGCTCATGCCAGAGGGAGAGTGGTTAGGGAATCCGTGACATTTTGGAAAGGCGGTCTTGCCGTGCTCTTTGTTTAAAAGACTCTAATACAAAAGCTGCCTGATAATGTCCTCTTGTACATGTTTTTCATTATGACTGTCACGGGATAAAGAGCAGCGATGGGCCCCGCTATTCTGCGGCTCAGCCTTCCCCACCAGCCCACCCCAACAGCCACAAACACACCTGTTCCCTTTCACTCTTCCTGTCAAAGCAGAGACTGAGGGATCACATACTCATTTAGAATCTGGTAGACAATTAAAATTTACACTTTCTACCTTATTGGCTTTGTGACTTTAGGCAATTCATTGACACATGTGCTGGGCTTGGTGATTAATGGATGGTGGCTGGCTGTTTGTGCTATTATAATAATGGGTATTATACTCCCTAGGCCTAGGTTTCCTCATCTGTAAGACTTGAGCTGAAATTTCACCAAGCAGGGTAAAGATCAAATGAAATAATGCACCATGACTCTGACACCCCTCCAGCTACATCTCGCCACCCCAGTGGTGCCTCTGACCAATTTTGATCAGAGTTGTCTGCACACTTGTGATCACAACTATGAGACTAAGCTCCTTCAGGGGAGGGATTTTAGTGAGTTTGGGCTTCTATAACAAAAATACCATGGACTGGGTGAATCAAACAACATTATGTCTCACGGTTCTGGAGACTGTAAAGCCCCAGACCAAGGCCCCAGAAGGCACAGCAGCTGGGGAGAGGCCACTCCCTGGTTTACAGATGGCCACCCTGTCATTAGAGCCTCACATGGCAGAGAGAAACAGCTCTTCTTCTAAGAGCACAACTCCCGGTGTGGAGGCACCGTCCTCACTACCTCATCTAACCCTCATCACCTCCCGAAGGCCCCAGCTTTAAATACTGTCACACTGGGGATTAAGGCATCAGCATAGGAGTTTCTGAGGACACACCCATGCAGTCTGTAGCAGCAAAGAAATTGGCTCTTTCTAGACTTGACTCTCAGGGACCAACATAATAATTAACAAATACTTAAAAATATGTATTGAATGGATGGATGGATGGATGGGCAGATGAATGGATGAGGGATGAGCAAAATTTCAGGCACTTAATATAATGGGAATAAAAACACTAATGCCCTTCCTTCTAATGTTGCCCGAGGCCACTCTATCAATATACTCATGATGGAGCTTCTCAGACAGGGCTCAATTTCTGGTCTCTCTCTTTTCCTTTCCCATAGTCATGAGACCTGAAGTGTGTCTTATTTCTTAAAAAAACCTAATGGCAGCTGACTGTCGAGGTTTTTTTTAAAAAAAAAAGCAATCTCACAGACACATTAGCACTAAATTGCTAATGACCAACACAGTTTAATATATTTTTCCCATTTAGCAATATTTGCATTTTAATCGGCAACAGCGCCATCACAGAAGGATGTGTGTTTAAAGGTGGCTTCTCAGGATTCAGCATTGAAAACCTGGATCTTTCTACCATATGTAGCAGTCACAACTATCACCCACCCAACTATCCCCAAGACATTTAAGTATGAACTTAGTTGTGAACCAGGATAAAGTCTCCTTTATTCCTTCCTTGATCAAGAAGAAACCTATCACCAAGCCACAGTACACTCCTGCCAACTTGAAATATACACGTACGAGATGAATTTAGATTTTTCTCCATATGAGATGAGGGCATGAGGGATTGCTCTTCCTCGTTGTTTTCTCCTGCAACCAAATACCTGGCCCTCCACAGATCAGGGCCAGCCCTGAGGAGGTGCCATCACTACAGCCATGAGTATAGCCAGACCCAGCATCAGGCCACACGGTCTAACAAATAGAAGCAGATTTATTGGACATTGGAGTGGAATGACTGACATATAGACTTTCCTGGTAAAGCCTGGAGGTGGGATTCCCCTGCACCTGTGTGTAGGTAAAGAGGCTGCCTTTGCCCTACCAGACTAGCCACTGGATTGGCAAGTCAGGCCGTGAGCAGCCGGCCCTACCAGGAGGCTTAAGATGCAAAGACACCACCCCATGTCAGCAAACATTGCAGCAAAAGACATGTAACAAAGAGATGTTCTTGTTCTCAGGGAAGTTTAATAAGGGAAAGAGAACTTTTAAATCTTCTAGAACAGTTTTATTTTTGTAGTCCGTAAAGTCATGCATCTTGCCCAAGATCACCCATCTATTAGAGATGGAGCATCCTTGCATTGATGCCATTAAAAACTGCATTCAGCATTTTTTCAACACTTTTATATTTCATTTGGTTACAACAAATTAATGTGGTAAGCAGGGCAGAGTCGTCACTTCCATTATATAGATAAGGAAAATGAAGATCACAGTGGTTTAGTGTCACGGAATCTTCTGGTGGACCCCATACAAGAACTCAGTTATCCCAACTCATACTCCAGTGGGGCTCTTTGTATTTTTGTATTTTCTGGTTTGACAGGTTATATGTTTGTTTAGTGTCATGTACTCTATCCCCTTATGGAAGGAGGGACAGAGAGTCAGCACAAGGCTAAGTCATCAGAACCTGCCATTATTCAGCTGGCTGATCTTAGCACAAGGCTAAGTCATCAGAACCTGCCATTATTCAGCTGGGCATTCTGGGTGAGGGCTCTGGGCTTTGCATTCTCCATCTCAAGCATGAGAAAGGGGTGCACTATGTGGGTTCTAGGAAACCACAGCTTCCCTTAAGGAATGGTCCCAAGTTTTGTACATACTTCACAGGAAATGCCCAGGCAGCAAAATCATATATTGTCTGTCTGTCCACCATCCTCTCATTGCTCTGACCCCACTGCTTCCTTTCTGTTCTCAGTAGAGGAGAAACGTTGACCATCACCATCACCACTTTGATTTCCTAATGCTGTTTGTTTTTATCTTTGCATCTGATGAGGGCAAACATCCTGTAAGGAAAGCAGCACAAATATTGTCCAAACTTGCAGGTACTGTAACATCAAAATTTAGAATATGAGTCTCAAGTGAGACAGACCTGGCACTGAGTCCACAGCTTACTAAAATCTGAGTAAGTGCCTTATAAATTGAAGTATTAGAGTCGTTTTGTGCTAGTGTCCAGAAACTGAGACCTGGGGGAATTAACTGCTCCTCCCAGCTGGCCAGGCTCGGCCTGGTGTAGCAGAACTCTGGAACCACGAACCCTCATGTAGAGGCAGTGGGAGGAGGGAAAGGACGGAGCATATTCAAAAGCATAATTATTATCAGACTATATTATAATTTAGTATTTGTAAACATACATTTGATTTTTGTAATACACAAAGTAAGAACAATTCTGCCAAATTTTTATGCCTTCTGGGAATACACTGCACATACCAGATTTGGCAAAAGGAAAGGCACTATCTATGTTTCTCAGACGCAGATGTGGGTTGCAAAACTGAGAAACCCAAGTCTAGCTTCACCACTTTGAGACATGCACAAATCGCCTAACCTCTCATGGCCTCAGTTTCCACCCATTTGAAAAGAAAATGTGTCCTCCAGCCTTGAAGAACAAATCAGGGGTGCCAGGAGGGGGCACTGCTCACCTGCTGCCCATCCTCCCTGTCCTGATTCCCCATCCAGTACTCCCCTGCCTTCACATCCACCTGAGCCCACTGGAGCTTCTGTACTTCCCCCTGCCCTAGGCTGGACACTTGCTTCCAACAGCTGCTCTGACAGAGGAGACCCTGATAATTGCTGCCTGTTATTACATTTTCCGCAAAGGCAGGCCCCACGCCGAGCCTGACCTACCTCTTTTAGCCTGGGCATGTTTCTCCAGGCTGGGCTCATCTCAGAGATTTTTGACCTTTTCCCAGTGTCTCCTTGCTGGTTGCCTCTGTCCTTTCTAAAAGCTTCATATTGATGTTTGGCCCTAATAGAGAGACGTAAACAAGAGATAGATAAAGGTTAACAATAGCCAATCAATGCTACAGAGAGACGCGGCACAGAGAGGGATGTGTGGAAAGGCCAAATGTAAGGAGAGCTCTATTGACGGTGTGATTGCGTTCATTCTTTCCCTCTTATATGTTGAACTAATAACAGGGCTGTCTGATATCCTTTCATTTTAGCTACGGTGACTTTTCTTTTCCTCTTTAATAGATGAGAAGAAAAACTGACATGCAAATAGTTACAGTATCGCTTTCTCAATTTTTTAAAACTTGCTCTCAAACATACTTACTTATAGGTTGCCCATTTCCAATGGGATTCTAAGTCCTTCTCCCAGCCCCTGAAATATGCTCCTGCATCTCCCAACTCGTTCTCTTCTGTTAAACCTGACCCACCTGGGGAAGCCCGATTCCCCTGCAGGCCTCCGCGTGCAGCATAAACCTAAGCCCCAAGCCCTTCCTCTGCTAAAGCCACCCTATCGCAGCTCCCTTGGCGTCTGTGATCTCTCAGACCGAAACTCAGTTGCACACAAGGCAAATGTTGTTCAATGGTTGATGGACGAGAGAAGTGAGGCTCAAAAGGATTCCATGCCTTTCCTGGGGTGATGCAACATGTCAGAAGAGTTAGAGTTAGAAGTTAGTCTGAAGCTCAAACTTCTGTTGCTTTTTTCTACCAGTTAATGCACTTCATTTTGTTTCTTATACAGACAGCATGTGATGAACTGGTCAGTAGCCAATAACTTAGCTCTACCAAAAAAAAAAAAAACAGCATAAGAAGGGAAAAAGAAGAAAGGATGGAAGGAAGGAAGGCAGAGAGGAAGAGAGGAAGGGAGAAAGAGAGGAAGGGAGAAGGGGAGGGAGCGAGTTCCCACCTGACAGTGAATGGACCACTCATTGGCAGGATCCTATGGATGAGGACAAAAACTCTCTAAACTGGTTCCAAAATTACTTTTCCCTTATAGTAATTTCGTTTGCCCCACCCCTTATTTTCCACATCTCTAAAACTCTATTACTCAGCTTATAGCATTCCAAGAATGAAAAATTAATATTCTCTTCTTGAGAAAAACCTGGTGGGTAAAAACCCGGAATTGAAGAAGGAAACAGGGGACAATAACATGTGACTTAACAACAACAAAGCCTATGTCTAAATAATTCCTCCTTTACTACATTTTTATGATTGAGATTCCCAACATTTGCTTTTATCAATTTCAAATTTTAGAAACACAGATGTTGCAAAAAATTAGGAGAGAAAACCTGGGCCTTTTTCTGTATTGCCCATTATGAAGCTTGATCCTCTCTATGCAGCTTTCAAAAAGCATAATGCCCATCTAGAAACCTTACATCCCATAACATAGGCACAGAATAAGGCTTCATTTGAGCAGACATCCTGCAAACTGGTAACTGCACGGTTCTTTTCCAAAAGTAGAGTGAAGGAAACCAACATCTCTGCTGCCTCCAAGGCAGGAAAGGAGGGCAGAGGGTGCCAACAACTGGGAACCAGTCCATTTTCTGTGTTCATCTCCATTTCTGTGCTGCATGAAGAGAAACAGCAAAATGCAAACGCACCAAAGAAAATTGCATCAATTTTTAATTATGCACTTAATCATCCTCTTGCAGAAGGGCAAGCTGTCTTTCATGACATTTTTACATATTTGGAGGCATCACTGTGTGAGCACAGGGCAGGATGTTAGGTTTATTAGGTGTCACAAACAATTTCAACTGACCCTGATGGGTTGATTCAAGGGACAAGAACCTTTGAAGGGGAGGGAGTGCTAGACACTAAAGAGACATGCAATTCCTAGTCTCAGAATTGTTTTCTTTCATTTATTCCCTCAATTAATTTTCTAAGATTAACTCTATGAGGTAAAATAGTGTAGATGTTAAAGATATAGAGATGAAAGGCAGTATCTCACTGAAAGAGCTCAGTATAATTATTGATATAAACATATCAATCAATAAGTAAATATACTGAGGTAAGAGCAATATTAACTGGAGGCACAGAGCAGGCTGGAATTGTCATGAAAGTTTCTGGCTTCCCAGAAGAGATTTGGAAGGTTCTGAGCAGGGTTTTGAGGGATAGATAGGAGTTTGGAAAGTAGGCAACGTGGTAATTTGTGTTGTGTGTGTCCCTCTATTTGCCCAAGAGCACACATTAGAAGGAAAGGGTGGCCTCCAGTTAGAGGGAACAATACCTGCAAACACCTGGAGATATTTTTTACAAGGTAACATTATACCTTTCCTTGTAGGGATGACCAAAGGCAAGCTGTAGCATCCAGATATTGAGTTATTTTCCACAGTTCTTTCAACATGAAATCTTTGTTTCTGTAACAAAATTGAAAGCAATCAAGGTAAAGAGATCAGTACAAAGCTGTAGTCCTTGTGGTTAACTTTGGTTTGACTTGAAATGTATCATTTTTTTAAAGTGCCTTAACCATTTTTTTTAAGTCCCTAGGCTGGCTTTTTAAAAATTGTGTCAAAATATATGTAACATAAAATTTATAATCTTAACCCATTTTAAATGTACAGCTCAGTGGCATTAAGCACATCCATATTCTTATGCTCTAATCGCCAACACCCATCCACTGAACTCCTTTCATCTTACCAAGCCTAAACTCTACCCACTAAACAAGAACTCCCCATTGCCCCTTCTCCCAGCTCCTGGCAACCACCTTTCTACGCTCTTGTCTCTATGAATTTGACTACTCTAAGTACCTCATATAAGTGGAATCATAGACTAGTTGTCCTTTTGTGACTGACTTTTTTCACATAGCATATTGTCCTCAAGTTTCATCCATGGTATAGCACATGTCACAACTTCCTTGCTTTTCAAGGCAGAATAATAATCCATTGTTTATTCATTCATCCACCAGTGGACACTTGGGTTGCTTCCACCTTTTGGCTATTGCAAATACTGCTGCTATAAACATGGGTGTACCAAACATCTCTTTGAGACCATTCTATCAATTCTTTTGAATATATACCCAGAAGTGGAATTGCTGGGTATTTTTTGTTATGTTTTGTTTTGTTTTGTTTCTAACAGTGACATCGAGGTTGTAGCCAGGACACCTGATTCTGCCCTATAGGGAAAGGTCTTTGAACTCCAAGTTAGGAAACATGGACTGTCATCACATTTGTATCATCAACTTGCTGGGTAACCTTCAGTAAGTCACTTGACCTTTTTGGACCTTAGTTTTTCTTCATTTGTTAAGAGGAAGTTGGATTCTCTGTTTTCTGAGTCCACTGTACCACTAGCATTCCATGGTTCTACACCTGTGTAGTTGTGTCTTCTCTCAGCCTGCTGAAGAAACTAAACTTGGTTTATCCATTATGACACATGGCACATCTGTGCTCTGCCTTGTCCTAGATAGGGTGGAATGGCATACTATGATGAGGCCATACAGTGACTACTCACAAGGACAGGAATGGTAAGAAGGGAATGCTGAAAAGCAAATTGAAATGTGCTGCAACATTTACTCACACTACATTATGTTGTCTGGTTCTGGACTAGTACTACGTCCAAGAGACAATGGCAGGTTACTGATTCAGAGGCAGTTTCTCCAGCAGGGCCACCTGGCTTTGAATCCTAGACTTCTACTTATTAGCTGCCTGACCTTAGGTAAATTGCTTAGCTCTCCTGTGCCTCAGTTTCCAGATTAGAGAAATAATACACACTTCAAGGGATTGTTGTGCTAAATAAATTAAACACCTAGACTGGCACCTGCTTCTGCTCCTGATCTTCTTGATCTTGTTCATGGTATTTTTTGCTTCTTGGTAAACTCTGCTTCTCTTTGGCTGGCAAATCACTAAGTGTTGGGAATTTGTATTCTGGAGCTCCAAGATTTTTGCCCTCACCTTTAATGTCTAGTTTTCATCCCCCTGCCCACTTACATGTCCCCTTTCTTCCTCCCATCTTGCTCCTTATACATGTTACTGTTCTTCATTTTTTTTTTGGTCTCTTCACTTTTCCACTCATTCTTCTCATTCCTCCTGTTACCCTCTGGTCTTTCTCTCATTTTATCTGTCTTCTGGCTCCTTCAATGAGATAAGGTCCTCTTTGCAGGTAAAACATTTAAGATTCTCAAATAAAATGAGGCCACAGATAAGATGCTAGCTCCTATAAAGTTCCCTGCTACTCAGTGGGGCTCCTCTGGGGTCCCAAGGAGAGGGGAAGATTCACTTTAAGTAGTTTCACCTGCTTCTCAAATCCAGAATCAGTCAATTTTACTTTTTATCAATTTAGTCTCTAAAAAAAATGTTTTTAAATGTCTTATTCAAGACTCTGTTTTTTCAAAAAGACAGATTTTATTACATAACTACCGGGCCATTTTCAAACCTAATGACATTAGTTGTAGTTTTTAAATAGCATCTAATACCTATGTTGTCCATGAGAGTCTACAAATTGTCTTCTTTCAAGTGGTTTCTTCAATTAATATGTAAAGAAAAGGTCCATTGTGGCATTTGGTTGTTCTGCCTCTAAGTCTCTTTTCAGTCACTTGTAATCTAAAACAGTCCCTCTTTTCCTGTTCTTTTTTAACATTTTTAATATTTTAAATAAACTGGAAACTTTCATGGGCCAAGTTCCACATGCTGAATTTGGTTATTTCCCCATAGTGTCATTTACTTATCCATCTATCCCCTGTGTTTTGTACCCAGACTGCAGACTGTAAATTATTCCTAAAGGCTTCATTAGATTCCATTTAAGCAATTTTGGCAGGAATGCCTTATAGATGGTACAGCATAGTTTAGATTGCATCTCACCAGGAGGCACCTAAGGTCTGATCACTTTTAGTGGTGCTAAAATCAATCAGTGGGTTCAGGTGGTGACAGTCCATCTCTCTGCATTGCTCTGGGATTTGCCAGCCGGGCCTAGATTAGGTAATTTAAGTACCATGGACAGTGCCTATGTAGCCTTCAGGGGGATTCTCAATAAATACAAAGTAGCTGGGGGTGGATAACCAAACTCTTCCCTCTTGGAGCCCAGTCTCCCTTAGATATTAACAATGATGTAACCGTTTATTGAGTGTGTACAGTTCCAGAGACTATGTTAGATACTTTACAAATCTTAACCCTTTTATTCTCACTACAGTCATCCTCATTTTACAGATGAGATATCTGCATTACAAAGAAGTTAATTAACATGCCAAGTTAACATGGCCGACAAAGGGCAGTGGAGAAGCTCAAACACAGGCAGTCTGGCTTCAAAAGTCCATTCTCAACACCCCTGCCAGTTACTGCACAGGTCACCTCAAATCTCACTTCTCCCAGGAAACCATCCTTGATTACTCCAGTCCTTTCTACATCCCACATAATGTAATGTAGCACCTAGATTACAGAATGTTCTATATTCTCTATTCTAATGCAGCAGAGAGCATAACCCACTTGTAAACACAAGATGTGCATGGAGAAGCGGAGAGTTTATTTTTACACTGTCACTTTGTAGCTGTTTATCTTGGAGTATTCTGCCATAACCGTATTTTTTGCTTGAAGTTTTATGAAGGTCCAGTGAAGGATTTTGTAACTTTAAAGTGCTATCCCAATATGTTTCTTTCCTCCAATCTTTAATCTATCCTTCCCCTCATATGCAGCCTCTCCATAATTAAACTGTAGAGTTATCATAGTCAGAGGCCATCTTACTCTCCCTTTTCTCTCTCTGTTTTCACAATTTTTCTTTACTTTGGATCTTTGCTAGAACATCAGTTGCACACAGAATACTGAAACATTCTGGGTCCCTATCTCTAATAACCACCAAAGCCTTATTTCCCAATGGACCCCCAGCCCAAAGATGAGTCAGGAACTCAAGGGGTCTTCTGGCCCTGGAGAGTTGCCAGGTCTAGCACTCTGAAAGCATTACATAGGAGGCAAAGAACACCACTTATATTAAAGTCACATTGATTTAACACTATTAAATGACATCATGCAGACATGGTAAATGTGCTTTTTATTCAGAACCAGCCTTGGGCATCATGATGAGGTTGGCAAGTCTGTCTTTGGAATCTAACTTTTCACTCCTCTCCCCAGTAAATCTGCATATAGAATTCCCTTGATCTCTGGATCTTCTTTGGGTAAATTAATATTTTATTTGTGTGGATATGTATGTGTGTGCGTGTTACTACAAAATGAGGTTTGTTTTTTGGATCCCTTGTACAGATGAGCAATATATTTGAGGTCTCTGGATGACTACAATTTTACACAAGGTATTAGCTCCAATAGTGGAAATTTCAGGCATGCCATTGGTGTTAGGATCATATATGAAGGGAATTTGAGACAGAAATTCCAGAACTCATCAAAATGACTAATAAATAGATAATGCTTATTCTATTTATCTATAAGGCAACTCTATTCTTGATGTAAAGATTGAAAAGTTCTGAATAATTGTTTCTCTTGTGAATTTTCAGGGGTTGTCCAAAAAATGAGCTGATCCTAGTCTAAAGTTCATTTGTGGCATTACAATTTTAATAAAGCTTCTGAAAGTTATTATGAGTCTTTAGCCTGCAAAATGACACACCTAACTGCTATATGCTCAATAGAGTCCATTTAATCAATTTAGTAAGACTGTATTGAACAACATTGACTGTATTGATAAAGGAGATCACTCAAGCTGTGAAATATACAAGGTACCTCCTTCTAAATGGTCATGCTTATGCAGAACCATACAGAGAAATGGGAATAGACAAACCTGAGTCCAAATCATGGCACTGAAACTTACTAATTAAGAAATTATTCAATCTCTCACACCTCAATTATTTTCTCTGTAGAGTATAAATATGTCTAATATCCCAAATACCCTATTTTATCAGTAACTTAAAAAGTACACTGTAAGAAAGTGAATAGCATATCATGGTCTCTCAACAAATACCAGTTCCCAATTGTCTATAATATATTGCAGATTGTGGTAAATTTCATAACATAAACACAGAATATCAAAGCCTATAAGGAAGAGATTAATTCTGACTGAGATGTTTTATTATCAGTCTGTATCATTATGTCCAAGGGGATCCTTGTATATTATGCTTTTTAAAAATCTCACCTAACCTTATTTTCTAAGTCCCTTAATCTCTGTTTCAAATATGTATGGAGTTTGGTTTTAGAAAAATGTCTTCAAAGAAAAAGGTGTCTAATTCAGAGTCTCCACCATGTCAGAGAATTTTCTGTTTACCTATGAAGTGGAGCCTTCCTCGCTCTGCATTCTCCATCATTCCCCATCATTCTTTCCCTTTCTCCTTCGCAGAGGGCCAACCTGATGGGATCTTTGGGCATTATTCCTAAACATTACAATGTATCTCCCACAACCAAAGCTCCTACCACTTGGTGGGCTGAGAAAAATCACACACACACACACATACACACGCACACACACAAACCCAATTCTTAGTAAGGTTTTTGTGGGTTTTTTTGTTGTTCTATTTTGGCAGCCGTGATAACTCAAACTCCTGGGCTTTCAGTTTACGGCTACCATATGGTCGGCAGCGTAGATCACATCACAGTCCCTCACTCACTCTGTCTTGTTATTTGATAGTGCTCTTCTCTTATGCTTTTCCTGTTACTTTTGGATTAAACTCACTCTCACTGAATACTTAAGTACCCACAGTATGCTCTAAATTGTTCAGACGTAACCAGACACTTCCCACATTCTTCATTTGTTTCAGACGAATGAATGGATGGCTGGTTGTAGTGCATGGGAGTTCATTCACCAAAAAGGAGGCTTCCACAAAGCTCACGTAGATTCTCAGAGCCACAGCCACATGGCCAGAAAAGGCCCACCCTCATTCTGTTATGCACACAGATATTTATTGTTCCTTTATTTGCGTCTCTCTGCATGTCTGCTTCATTTTTCTCTCTTCTCCATGCCCATGGTGGAATATTATGCCCCAGAGCATATACAACTTCTACTGAAACAAACACACTTCACAATTCCAATAGGAGGGATTCTGTGTCAGCTTGGGTCAGATACCCATGCCTGGTCTGTGCACATGGCTGCCCTGGTCCCTCTCTGTGGGCACATGGGGTGGCATTGGGTGCAGTGAGAGAGTTCTCTGAAGAAAATGGTTTACAGAAGGTGTACACATACTTCAAAAGTTGCCATGTATATTACATTCTCTTCTGTCGTATTTTATATTTATTTTACCATCCTAGAAGATTCTAAATGTGTACCACACCATGTATGATGAAATAATAAACCAAAAAAGGAATATTCCTTCTTTAAGTATACCTCACAACTACCACAATATACACTCATACTTGAAAAATATTTGATTGTTTAATAAAATCCCAACATTGTAAGACACACTGAGATGAACTACGTATAGGAAAACCAGAAAAATATAAATACATATTAAATATTTTCATGTTTATTTTATAAAATATTTAGTTTTAAATTTCAATTTAAGTCAAGATCTGAAGGGAAGTAAACCATGAATTATAGACAGGTCCATATATTAGGAAGAGGGAGAAAGGTTGATGTGAGTGTCCTTTGGGCCAGATAAAAAGGTTGATGGCTATCAAATCTTTCCTATGGACCATATTTGAGACATCCTCACCTAATATGTTTCATCATGAAAAATCCATAGATTGAGGAGAACTTAGGGTGACTGGGAGCCTCTCTGTGAACATTCAGGATTGCTTCTGCCTAGGCGTGGATCATGGACTAAGGCTAAAGAGGAAGGATTAGGAGGAAGTACTGCCGTTTCTTAGATCACACTTACAGCACATTTCAGCTCTGCTGTTCATGTTCATTGACTTGGGAATCTCTGTCATAGTGGATTTATGATGAGACTTTAAATATTTACCACAATAATACATGCCTTAAAGATGCATTGTCATTTTTTAACCATTAAAGTTTAAAAATTGAATAAAAGCTTTGCTCCATATTGACTAGATGCTTTCTCAGAACAAAGGAATGGAAGACGAAATCATACAGCAAGACTTAGAGTCCAGGGGGGGACACATTTCACATTGTTTACTTTGAGGGGGTATTTGTATGCTTCCCTCCTCAGATAGTTCAGAGAAGAAAGTTCTGCTTCAGGTTTTAAAGTTAACTGGCTTTAAGACATTTACATTTCCAAATGGGAAAATGACCTGTAGACCAGATTGGATGGTTAGTTAGTTGCCCTCGGATAGGATCTAGTTTGTACAGTATTAATCTATTCAGTGCCTTTCAAAATTGGAATTGTCAACACTTTGAAATCTGACATTTTACATTAATTTTTGGATTTCTGGATTTATCTTAAAAATTCAAGAGACATTTAATCCTGTGCAACAGTTTGCTGATTTGAGAAGAGGTTGACACCTGTAATTTTCCTCTGTTCTCTGTTTATCATAGTTTCCTGCCTCTGTTGTCTTGTGAATACTGAGATTGCAAGCTAGTGGTCATATATTATAGTGGGAGGTGTTTTGACTCTTTCCCCAGGACTCTGTTCAAAAGAAAGGAAACCAAAGAATTGAGCGACCATGTTTCAGGAAAAGTTGGAGACAGCATATATCTTTGTGGAAATAAAGAACCCTCTTCCATGTGTATGTGTAGACACTTAAGTAATACAATTTAAGTCACCACTACAAAATAAACCCAGCTACTTAACCCATTTTTTTATTAAACAGCAATAAGGACAAAGTATCTGCCTCATGGACTTATTAGACCTCTTCTGGTTCTAATACTTTATTATTTAACAGTAAATTCTAAGTGTTTTGTTTTGCCATTTTGACAGATGTAGTAAAATAATTTCCATGTAGGCATATGAATATGAGCACTGGAAGAAAAGATACTGCTGTTCTATGAAGAAAAGAACATAAAACTAGAGGTAGGAACCCAGAAACTGAGATTCCCTAGGACACAGCCCCGCATTGTTTCTACTACTATTTTTACCATTTTTATTCTTTCTTAGCTGTGTTAATCAACAGTGTGGGCATCGCTGAACTCTGAGACTCCAAGTCTCCTTTTACTTAAGAAAAAAAGGTACAAATCTCTTGAACTTCACAGGAATCCTTCTTCATTTTATCAATGACTTCCTATTTTGCAATGGTAGTGTATATATTCTTCTTTTCTTCTGTAGGCATTTCTCAGATTCCATTGCAATAGCCTTCTCTCTTCTAAACTCTTAGAGTGTTTAGCTTCTACTGTCACTGAAACCAGAAGTGAACATTTTCTTAGCTTAACAGTAGGATAGGCTTACTTCCCAAGACACATAGTAATCATGTTTGGTGCAAAATTGCCTACTGCATTTTAACCATTAATGATTCATAATGCTTTCTATTCTATTTTGAAGTGCCAAGCTTTACACTTCCCAGGGAAATCCAGTTTCTCCCTTTTCCAGGCTGTAGAAATTACTTGGGCAGAACCCACGAAGACTAGTGGTTCATGAATTTCATGAAGGAGCAGAGGGGAGTGCATTTTAAGAAGGCAGCATTAAAAGAATTCCAAGAAAGACCCTCCAGAAAATCCACCCTCGCACACAGGGCAGGACTAAGGCTCAGAATGAGGCTCCCTTGAGAGAAGCGAGCACTGGAGAGTTTAGTGGTCCAGGAACAAGTCCTCACTGTGTGCTCGCTGTAAAAACGAATCCTCAACTTTTTTGTGTGCTTTAAAATGATGCTTTGTGAAACCAAGTAGTAGTGTTTTTGCTGTAAGAAACACTTAATGAAATCCTGAACCCAAGGACTCATAGATTCACTCCAGGTGATCTAACGGCAATTATTCACAAGTTTCTTAAAAAGTAACACTAAGAAACGCATTAACAAGGATTTCATACTGTAAAAGTGAGCACATACCTACCTTTATTAGGTGTCCTGGCATCCTTAGCTCTTAACCTACCAGTCTGTTTCACAATCAGTGGCTCAGATCCTAAAATACTCTCAGTACTGACTCTGTAGGGAGGGTCGTGGCTCCTCTATTTCAAAGTCAGAAGGGCCAAGAGACAGAAAAAGCTTTCCTGAGAAAGAGATTTCCTTGACAGTGACTGTCCAAGAATAGTTAAATATTTTTTTTAATTGGTGCTTCTCAAAATTTAACATGCATAAGAAACTCCCAGAGTTTCTTGTTAAGCTGCAGGTTTCTGTGCACTGAATCTGGGGTGGAATCTCAGTTCTATAATTCTAATACTCTCCCAGGTGTTTGTAATGCTGCTGGTTTAAGGACCACACTTCAGATACTGAGAGCTTAAAGGAATTCAAAGAATTAACAAAGGTTGAACTAACTATGTAATACTTACCTGAAACTTTGTTAATGTCAATATCTAGGCCCCTGACCTTGTAATTATGTTTTAGTTCTTCAATGAAGTCTGGAATTTGAGTTTTTAGCCTCATGATTTTTGTGGTCAACCACTTTGGGGAAATACTAACTAAATGCTTAAGATAGCTTTCAGTATTGACTTCCCATGACTCTGTCCTCCCTGTATTTCTTACAGGGCTCGCTATAGACTAGGTTTTCAATAGGGACCTATCTCCGGCTTTGGGGTGCTGCTTCATCCCAGGGACATTGAAATTCCTACTAGATGGATCAGCCCTTTTGTCTTATTAATAACCAAGAATAAGCACTCTAGATGTGAATCTGCCATTATCGTTTGGTAGTTAAGTGATTTTGTCAGCGATGGGGTTGTTATAAAATACAGTTCTGTGAGCTCCATACTATTTCCTTAGGATATGTAATTTCAGAATACAAAACCAAAACTGATGGAGGTCAGGTGAATAGCTCAAGGTCACACAGATGGACAAAGCCCTGGGGTGAGCACTTGCCTCCCCTCGCAGTCCGAAGCACTGTCACTCAGACACGAACCCAGTCGCCTGATCACCTGCGGCGAGGCCTCCTCCGCGCCTCAGGAATGGCGCCTGCGCACTGCCCACCCTTCGCATCACCTGCTCTTCTCTCCTTCACCTGCAGTTGCCGTTTACCTTGGCTTCTCGCCTCCCGCTCAGGACTTCGCACTCTTACTTTTGCAACTGCTCTCCCCGAGTCTTCCAGCACTGAACACCAGCCCTGCTGCTGACAAGTGCCAGGTACACCCTTGCTCTTTCCAGTACCTCCCCTTGGTGTCTGTGGACACCCACATTCATCTCTGCCTGGAGGAGAAGCCAAATGGTGGTGCAGCGAGGCTGCCGAAGATAAGCTTTTCAGAACAGCAGTAAAATAGATTCCCTGAACTATTCTTCAAGCAGAAGCAGCTGTCCTGCAGGAAGCCACGTGGTGGGGTTGGTGGGGTGGGGAAACCAGCTCTCCTGGCTGGTTACTAATTACATCTGCTGATCTTTTCTTTTCCTCGGTGATCCATTAGTGCAAATTGTATGGCGACCATTTGTTTACAAATACACATTGGACAGAGTACTTGGAGAGCAGAGCTGAGCTCAAGGTGATGTGGTGGTGTCCTCCTGGAGCTCTGAGTCGGGAAGGGAGATCATTTTAATTAAATAATCACAACAATCCCCGTGTTATTACAAACAGAAACCATGTCTGTGAAGGAAATGGGACACAGATGTTAGAATCACGTCACAAATATGTGGTAATAATCAGCAAAGATCAAGTCAGGCTAATCTTATTTTTCCTTTTCTTCTCTTAGTGGAGTCAATAAGCTTATAGATGTAAAAGGAACTAACATTTATGGAGTCCCTATTATGTGCAAGTGGTTTCTTACAAATATTTGATAAGCTTTACACATTATATCTGCAACAGAAACCATATTCACCAAAATCAGTGCTCTCCCTCCGCTTCAGTTTCTTCCTTTGTGAATTGGGGAGAGAGTGTTTAACCTGCCGGCAGTCATAGAGCCAATGAGCAGTGGGTGCCGAATCGAACACAAGTCTGACTCCAACACTCAAGTTTCTAACAATTGTCGATTACTCATTGCCTTAGGGAAACATGGTAAACTTGGTATATGGAGAACCATTTGTCTCATATTTTAAGTGGGCCCAGGAAGGACACTGATAATTGGTTGAACAAATAGACCGAGGTATTTCTTTATTTGTTTGTGTTTTTTGATAGATGACAAATGGGAGGAAGATTTGTAATAAATAGCACAGCCCAGGTTTCTGTCCTTGGTCCTGTCTGAAATGTTCTGTCAGTGGACCTATATAAATGTATGAAAGGGACAGGCTCAACATCTGTGGATAAAAAATGCTAAGAGGAAAAGCCAAGATGTTGATCAACAGAATCAGTATTCACAAAAATCCCCACCACCTACAATGGAAGCCTGCATCTAATAACATGAATGTAATGCAAATGAGAGAGAAGTCTTGCCTTTTGAGTTCAGGTCATCAACTGTGTAAATACAGAACTGGGAAGATGGCACTTAACATTTTGACACAGAGATTTTTGTGGATAGGATACTCAAGATAAGGCAACAGTGTTGTGTGGCATGTGAAAACCTCCATGAGATCTGTGCTTCACTCTGAGATGTGTAAAATTTGGGTAAATTTCTATAAACAAAGGAGATAAGACACAGCATTGCTTTATCTGAACTGACCATTTACAGAAAGAAGTATTCCACATGGTTTCGTAGTTTGGCTCCTTCTAGTGAAGTTATATGGAGACCAATCAAGTCATGTAGAGGAGAGAAGGCAGGATGGTAAAACTTGGGAATAATTCCATGAGGGGCAATTAAAACTCAGATGAACAAATGAAACTAGGTTGTTTCCATGGCACATAAGATTCAGAGTGGTTGACAAGCTGTCTTTAGATTTTGACTCTCCTGGGAGAGGTGGCCTGGCACTGAGTTGAGGATTGGGGTGAAGAGTGTTGATGAAGGAACTTATGAAAGAATAATTGTATGAGTGTCCATTTTACAGATGAGGAAAGAGAGTTCTAGAAAGTTTCAGTAGCTTTAGTTAAGGGCTTGCTAGATAAATCAGGAGAGAGGGAAATCAAAGTAAAAGTTTTTCAGGAAAACTTCAAAAAGCAAGTCAGAAGTCATTACAGATAGGTACTGAGAGACAAAAATAATTCTAGGTAAAAATGTGCTGCTCTTCTTATAGACCAGCCCCTTTGTTAAATGCTGTATGTACCTGCTCTCAGTATTCCTAGCAATCCTCATTCACTTTAAAGATGAGAAGATGGAGGCTGGGTGAAATTAGGTAAATTGTGTGTGTATAACAGACCTGAGACTCAGCCTATTTGGCCTATGCCAATTAGCCAGCACTTTGTTGCTTGTAATAGTGTAAACTGAGAAACCAAGAGGCTGGGGTGGGAGGGCAAGGGACACCAGGCCCAGGTAATTATGAGACACATTTGGTTAAGGGGAGAAATTGGCAGATTCTAGTAATATTTTGGGCTGGAGACACAACTAATCTGGATCAGGAGTGATAATATGAATAATCACAGGTCAATAGAATAATCAAGAGTGTGGCCATCTCTGGAAAGCAATAGACATAACCATCTGCAGCTGATATTAACCTTCCCTGGGGTTGGGTTTTTAGCCACAACACATCAAAATCCTTAGACATTTGCACTCAGGACAACCTTACATCCATGTCCTTTCAGTGCAGTATCACTCTGCTTGAGTGTTTTCCCCTTCTTTAGCCTTGACAGATTGTCTGCACTCAGTTTTTAACAACAAAAAAATCATTGAGGATTAACAGGACGCATACAAAGTGCTTCGAACAGCAGGGCTATCATACTGATATTGTAATGTGTATTGATGCAGTGCCTGCCTGCCTCCTCCCCACCCAAGCTATACACATTTTCTCTCTTATGGATTTCACACCCTTATCCTGACTGACACCATCTCTCTCCCCAGGTGCTGGGGAAAGAAAAATCACCAGGCATTCCAATATTGAACTTAGTTCTGGAGAAACTGAGGCTGGCAGGATATGAGCTGAGTCCTCAACATCAAAGATCAAGTCACAGAGGAAAACCCTGCAATCTAGTTCTCAAAGCCTTTATTCCCCCCCAGCTTGCTGCCTCTGCTGTTTAAGCTAGAGGAATCATTTAGTTTTCAAAATTCTTCATCCAGAATGTAGGAAGACCACTTCTGGAATGGGGTGGGGGTTGGGGGTGATGCTGGTGGGGTAGGGGGCTGCTGGTGGGAAAAGCATCCCAGGCCTAGGCTGATGCGTATTCTCATCAGAGCAGACCCTCTTTCCTCCTAAGCAACAGCCGCCACATGAGTTAATTTCTTGCTCCTCGACATCTTACAGGGCACTGCTTTATTAAGAGGAATTTACTCTTCAATTTCCTGTAGTGATTTCAAATTCCCGAGGTTACTGCAGCGCCTTACTTTATAGCAACAATTACACACTGCTCTCAAAGGTCATAAAAGATTTGGAACTACATCTTCAGTGGAACCTTTGGATGTCAGATGCCACCAGCTTGCAACAACATTAACTCTCTCATTAGAGACTCTGGTATGAGATGCTTGGAGGTGGGAGAAGAGACCAAGTCCAAAAAGAATAAGGAGATCGTTCTTTAAATACCCTCGCCTGGTCTCCACAGCCAGGGAGTGCCTTAAAAGGGGATCGCAGCAATGGTAACAATCACTGGTTTCCTCTTGCAGCAATCAGTTTCAGGTTTGCAGGGGGTCAGATTTCTTTCCTCCAGCCTCTAATCACAGAGCCACATAAGTCTTCCCACAAGAGTGGTTATTTTAAATGTTTAACGTTTTCAAAGAAAGTTACTGCTGAGGCTCTTTTAATCTTCAGAGCCAGCTGGTAGCGGGGGGTTGCAGGGAGGGCTGTATTGTGCTTATTTTATGGAACTCTAACAGTTTGTTCAGACATCTCAAAGAATCATATACTCTCCCAATGGAAGTTGGGGACAGGGACCCTCAAATACAAGTCCTGCATTTTATAAGAAGGAAACGAAATGCTCAGAGGGGCTTATTCAGTTCACATGCTATCTATCACACTGTAGGTAAATTGGGAGCTATTTTTTAATACTTTTATTGCTCATAAATCCCACCTTTCCTACAGAGAGAAGAGGGATGCATTGATTCATCCACAAGGTTACATTTTTGGTTTTGTTTTTTCAATCTGATATATTCTCTATGAATACATATGTTCAATTTTATAACAATCCAAATTCGGGGGACTTAACGTTGCTTAGGAGAGAGCAACCTCTGGTTCTTGAATTAATCTATTTAAGAGGAAAACAAGATGTGCAATCCCCATTTATGACAATAATTAGGGAAGGACAAAGGCTTTTGAAGGGCTTAGCAGCAGCATTACCAAAAAACATGAAAGGAGAAAGTTATACAATGAAATTGTAACCTTCTGCAGGCCTTTCCCAGGCAAGAGGATTGAGAGAAAGAGGGGGCCACCCCGGGGACATGACTCAAATCCCTACATCTGTCTGTCTGGTCTCATTCTTGATTATCCCTTCCTCGCCCAGCTTGACTTACAGAAACATCTATTAGTGGGTGAATCAGTTTGTATTTCACGTGACCATTTTGTAAACAAAAGAATAAAATTCTTGATGTTTCTCCTTCCAGCTGGGACAGTACTGGGGGTGTTGAAGGTGGGGTAGGGAATTAGTTGAGGAGTAGATATCAGTGACCTTTTTTTTTTTTTTTCCAGAAGTCCCCCTGGAATAGAAAACATGGGAAATGTTTGATATCTAGATCCTGGTCAGAAACCTTGCCAAAATATTCAATTATTTATGTATTTAGCAAGCAGTGTTTAAGTACTACATGCATAGTACATCTCTCAGTCTTTGCTTTCAGATGGAATATACAGAGACCCAAATTTAAGAGTGGCAGAATGAGCCACATTCACGGCACAGTAGTCCACTGAAAATTCAAGAATAAAAGTTTAGGAGAAGAGAAGAGAAACGAACATCTGCTAAGCCTTTACTTTGTCCAAGGCATTGAGCTGGAGACCCTGTTAACATCACAATATTTTCATTTGAAAGGGATTTACACTCCACATGCCTTTTGATGCAGGATGTTTAATAGCACTGAGCTTCTTTCCCATGGTCTGTCCTGTAATAGGCGGGTCACAAGGAGGCAGCTGAAAAATACATACGCTCACTCTCACCCTGTCCTACAATGTCCTGCTCCCTGCGGGCGAAACCGAAGAGGTGGGCTGGAATCCAGGTTTACCTAACCCAAAGCCCAACCCTTCCCATTATTCTGCATGAACTGCTCATTGGTGCGAGATTTATTTATAGGTGGGATCTAGTAGAATCCCCAGAAATGTTAAAATTACTTTTTATAAAGTCTATCAGAGCAGAATTTAGTCTGTAAGAGACAAGTCAAACCAGGTTCCAAATCAAGTAATTACTGACTGTATAGGGCACTGTAAGTGAGTGGTGACCAGCCTGGGCTCTGAAATCCAGCCTTATGATTTCTGGATCCTAGTTTAACCACTTGCCAGTTGGGTGTTGTAAGCATGGCATTTCGTCACTCTGAGTCTCGGTTTCCCCATGATATTAGTCAGAGTTCTGCCAGGAAAAAGACTGGGGGAACTGAAGGGAATTTAATAAAGGGACTTTACAAAGATGTGTGCAGTCCCCTGGTAACCACAAGGAAACACACCCCAGCAAACAGCAGTGCCAGGAGTGGCTACCTCCCTGAGGCTGAAGAGGCCAGAGGAAGGAGGATGTTGTAACCCAGAGAAAGGGAGTGATGTGCAGAGAGGGCTGCCCGGCAGGGGACGCAGTCAAGAGATGCATCCATCCAAAGGTGGCCCCAAAGGTAGGCAGATGGAAAATACTCTCACACTCACCCTTTCCTATAGTATCCTGATCTCTGTTGGTGAAACTGAAAACAAGTGAGAAAAAAGGGATACCATCACAGAGGTTGGCCTCCCAAGTATTGCAGCAGGTTGGAGAATAAAGGAAAGTGGATCTAAAACAAACTCAGCTCTATTTAATGGCATGACTACCTGCCTCTGAGAGTTATTGCAGGGATTAAAGCATGCAAAGTGCCGAGATTGATACCATACACACTATGAGCTCATATATAAATGCAGAGTTGAACTGAGTTGAGAATGATCTACTGCAACTCCAACATCTTCATTTGACAAATGAGGACACAGTGGCTCAGAGAGAAGAGACTTATCCCAAGTTATATACACATAGCAGCAGAGTCAAGACTAAATCCCAGATCTCCCCTCTAGTCACTCAAGACAGTCCTCTGTGACTTGTCTGTCTAAGAGAGGGCACAGACGCAATTTCAAGTCCAAAAGAGTTTAACAAATGGACTCTACGATCTGCTGAGCTCACATCTTCCTGAGACATCCTGCATGTTCCCTGTAACGATCTGCATTCCACAGAGTGGACTGCGACTTCCTGGGCTTGACGGTATACCAACTTGACTGGCATTTTCCTTTCTCTTGGGTTCCTCTGTGTAAATAACAATCTACATTATAAATTGTAAGGACCAATAAGCAAAGAGCAGAGACCCCCCCTATTTCAGGCCCAATAGTTTAAAGAAAAGGTCCCTTCTGGTGCACAGTGACCATGCCAGAGTAGGAAGCTGGGCCAGGACATTTTAAAAAGCAGCAGGAACATGAATGCTGTGTAGGGGCTGCTTTAGCCTAGAGCTCTTCATGATAACTGCAGCCAATTAAAAGATGACCAACATCCCTAGGATTTGTCCTGTTTGCCTAGGATTGTCCTGTTTTATCACAGAAAGTGCCTCATTCTGCAACAAACCTCTACCTTATTCCCTCCCCAGCCTGTCCAGTCCAGGGCAAATGAAGATGGTTGGTCATTAGAATTCAGGCCAGACAAGATCCCTGTGCTTAGGTTCTTATTTGGTGCTTAATTGCATCCTTTTGGAATTTAAATAAGATACATTTCTAAGCAATAATCTGCATTTGCCTTGGGAATTCTGATAAGAATAGGCTAATAAATCAAAAAAATGATCACAAGGATAGAAACAAAAACTAAGAGGCATCTTAAAAACAGAACAGGAACCGATAATATAAATTCACTGTATTTATTCCTGCAAGAGACTGCTCAAGGCACCAATCTGTCTAGTTAACAAGGACTGGAGGGTGGCCACCAGAAAACTGGGTGGGAAATGCAGAGGATCTCAGATCCACTATCGATTGGGACCAGCAACATCAAGGACAAGACACAGTTACTCAAGACATCCCCTGTAGAATCTTGTAAGGAATGTAGACTACTGTAGTGTGCAACATATGCCTGGTAAATTAATGAGTGAAGAATAAGGGAAAAAGAGCTATGCCCCAAATCCAAAATGATACAAAACTTTGAGAAGAAGGTTCTTCAATGTCATTATTTCTAGATGTTCCTGAACTTAAATTCAAATGGGTTTCCTTGGCCCACCCGCTTTCACCCAGTGCCCATCCAGAGCCATGGCTAACATCATTGGGACACATTGGGTAGAGCTGTGTGCTGTCAGCCTCAAATGCCCAACATTATTAGCTCAGTGAGACTCTAATCCTACTTGTGATGGGGAAAAATCAAATACAAATACGATGATCCAAGTCTTTTACTTGTCCTAAATTAGATAGTTTGGCCTGCTTAGTTTTTAATTTTTGAATTTCACCATCTGAGGGAGAACTCTTATGCCATGTCAATTTGGGGGATTAATGGTTAGCAATTAGGTGAAGAGGTCTGGTTTTTGGAGAGTAGTTTAGTAGAAGAGAGAGTGAAATGAGGAATTTTCAGAGACATTAATGGGTCTATGATTCACTTTCCCATATTCCAGAAATGTGAGTTAGAAAATTGAATTAATTTATGATTAATTTTGTTACATGAACTATGTTCTTTTAAACATGGCACCATTATGAGGTAGCATCAAGTGGGTCATGAATCTGTAAGTGTAAGATAATATTCTGTGTGAGACTGCTTTACACTACTCATGGAATATGGCAGGAAAATAGGATTTTCTAGTACTTCAAAATGAATGTATAGCAGTTACTTTATATCTGAGCATGACTTTCCCTGACATATATTCAAATCTATTTAACAGCATTGCAAGTCTATATATTCTGTTGACATTCTATACCTAAAATGTTATCTACAATTATTTCATTTTCAAGCAAGTCTACAGTAAAAGCTAGTCTGGATAATAAAATAGTCTCATTAATTTAAAGTAAATTATGGCCATTTTATTTAGTAGGAAGTACACAGGATCAAAATCAGAACGTCTGGGTAGCAGTCCCAACTGGGCCATTCATTTGCTGTGAGTTTGAGAACTATATGATCCATTGCTTTAGGCCTCAGCAACTCAGAATTACAACCATTGAGTCATAATCACAAGATTTGGGAGATCATACTTGACCCAAATAAATCCACTAAGAAAAATTTTGAAGTTCTCTACAAATGTAAAGTTACTATTCTATGCATTGCATGAAGGGAAACTTGCTAAAGAAATCAGAAGATATAAAGTGTACTTATTATTAAATGTATTATTAAATATTAAAAAATTTTTATTTAATCTTCCTATGATGATGTATCATCCAGAGAGGACAAAGGCAAAGCAGGCCCCACAAACTATAGTGGGGCAGTTTGGGTCAGTGGTAGTGCTTCTATTTTTGTATTTGACCATAGAGATGCTAAACATTTTTAATTTGCATTTAAATTTCCTTGAAGTTTGCCCCATAATAATCTAGAGATCCTTTCCCATAGCCTTTTCCAGCTCCTCTACACACACTGGTCCAAGCTTACTGACCCCTGAATGCTTTACTGTAGCAACCACTGCACGCAGTCTCAAGCCAGGCATGCCTTAGGCTCCTTACTATTACCTTTAGCCTCAAGGTTAAGCAGTACTTGGGAGCCCTGGCCGAGAACCCTGAGTGGCAGCAGGATGGAGCAGTGTTTTCTGCATTCAATCCCTAGTTGCTGGGTTTGTCTCTGCCATGACAAGACAAAGTGAGTAGCAAGCAGGAAGCTTTGGTGGCCAGTGGGAGCACATTCTGGAATTAGGTAGTAACTTTGTGAGCCTTGATTTTCTCACCTATAATATGAGTAATTTCCTTGTTAGGATGGTTTGAGGACACCGTGAGATCATTCAGGTTCAGCACTGAATACAGTGTGGAGCACATAACAAAACACCAGGTACATATGTTTTACCGAGTATTATTTTCTCACCCTTTAGGTTAAGTCAGTTTTCACAGCTATATAACCTTTCCTTCATGACTCTGATAACACCTTATAATTATCTTCATCACTGTGATTATTTGCTTAAAATCCGTCTCTCACTGGATTATCATTTCGTGAGCACAGCATCTAATGTCTGCTTTTGCTCAATATTCTACCTCTAGCTACCAACACAATGCCTGCCAAATGATATGTTTTCAATGCATATTTATTAAATAAACATAAGATCTCCATGCAATTTGTACTAATGGGGCATTGAGGGACAGAACAGAAAATCAGCAAATGCCATTATCAACCACCTAGGAGAGCTAATTTCCCCACCCCACCAACCCCACCAGAACCACTGGTTCTGCTTGAAGAAGAGTTCAGGGAATATACTTTACTGTAGTTCTGAGGAGCCTATCACCAGGAACTTCACTGCATCACCATTTGGCTTTTCCTCCAGGCAGAGATGAATGTGGGTGTCCACAGGGACCAAGGGGAGGTACTGGAAAGAGCAAGGGTGTACCTGGCGCTTGTCAGCAGCAGGGCTGGTGTTCAGCGCTGGAAGACCTGGGGAGAGCAGATGCAAAAGTAAGTGTGAAGTCCTGAGCGGGAGGCGACAAACCAAGGTAAATGGCAACTTCAGGTGAAGGAGAGAAGAGCAGGTGATGCGAACGGTGGGCAGTGCGCAGGCGCCGTTCCTCAGGCGCGCAGGTGGTCAGGCGACTGGGTTCGTGTCTGAGTGACAGTGCTTCGGACCGCGAGGGGTGGCAAGTGTTCACCCCACAGTTTGTCCATCTCTGTGCCCGTGAGCAAGTCACCTGACCTCCACCAATTTTGGTTTTGTAATCCACACAATGAGGGAAAGAGTATAAAGCTCACAGAATTGTTATAAAATTTTATCACTTAAGAAAATCACTTACCCACTAAATGATGACAGCAGGCTCACATCTAGAGTGCTTATTCTTGGTTAATAATAAAGGGGAGTGGTAATTCCTTCTAGTAGAAATCTTACTGTCTTTGAGACAAAAACAAGGCAAAAGAATAGAGAAAAATCTTAACAAAATATTTTTCAGGAAAAAAAAAATATAAAATCAATACTTAGCCCTATGCAAAATAATACAGAAAAATAGCACCATGGAAAGATCATGAAGGTCATCTAGTCAGTGTTTCCAAATTTGCCTGATCATAAGAATGTCCTTGTTAAACACACAGTTCTAGAATCCCACCCAAGATCCACTATGTCACAGTCTCTAGGGGAAGAAACCAGAGGGCTAGATTAACAGGGACTCTACATGATTCTTATAATCAAACAAAATTGGAGAGCTCTGTTTTAGTTCCATCTTTCCTAATTACTTGAAAGTCCTCAAGTGAGTTTTACACAAGAGCTGCATCAACACTACCTGGGGGCTTAGAAATTCAGAATCTCAGGCCCCACCTGACACCTAATAAATCAAAGTCTGCATTTTTAGACGATCCCCGGGTGATTCTCCTGGTTACTAATATTTGAGAAGCCCTGGTCTAAGGTACCCCACCTACTCTTAGTCACCTGCAGTGACAGAAAACACACTACCTCTCAGGAAAGCCTTCTCTACCTCTTAGGACATCTGGGTGTTCGAAGGAGGCACCCCCTTACCTAAGAAATCCGCCTCACTGACAACCCTACAGGACCTGAGCCAGAAACTGCAACACAGACTGGGCGACAGCTGCCATTTCCAGGACAGCTGATGACAGGTGCTTGTTTTTTTCCCTTCTTATGTCTTTTGTTATGTTTAATGGAAAGAGCAAGATATTCCTGTATCATTGAATTATTAATTATTTAATATCTCTGTATCTGTATCATTTAATTATTAATACTTATTTAATAGCTCAGTAATATAATTATATAATTTTATACAGGATTAAAAGCTACATAATAAACACACCATTTTATTCATAATTTAAAAATTACTGAAATTTTTTCAAAAACACAAGTTAAGTTGAAGAATATTACAATATACTAAATAGCCATATATATTTTTTTGCCGTTTATATATTTATATAACTATAATTTATATATTCTACCCATTTATACATTTTACTCAATTACCTGAAAGTAAGTAACATTCATCAGGCTAGTTAGCCCTTATACACATCATGAATCTCCTCAAAAAAGACCCTCTGCTATATAGTACAGTATCATATCTCAAAAAATTAATGATTCCCAAATATCATTATCTAGTACCCCACCCATATTTAGATTTTCTTTATTTCCACAAAAACAAGTTTGTAGCTGGATATCTTTAAGATACAATCAAGTTCCTTACATTGTATGTGACTGTTATACATCTTTGGTCTTGTTTACTATATAACTCATTTACTATATAACAGTGGTTCACAAACTTTTTAACCTAAAGATTGCTTTGCACTCTTAAAAATTATTGAAAACCCAAAAGACCTTTAGTTTAATGTTCACTATATCCACCATTGGTTAACATTTTAGAAATTAAAACTGAGCATTTAAAAAAAATGTATTGATTCCTGTGAAATAATAGTAATTCTGTCACTAATTGAAATAAATAACACATTTTAATGACAAATCACTATATTTTCCAAAACAAAACCAAAAGTAGTAAAAAAAGTGACATTGCTTTACACTTTAAAAATTACTTTATTGCTTGGTTAAACTGAAGACCACCTCAAGCCAGACGTCTAGTACATCCTGACGCTCAGGATCACGGAAAGCAGAGAGAGAGTGAAGGACCCTTGGGGTCACTCTGGGGCGGCCGATGTATGGCAGGCAGCATGGGATGGGCAGTGGGGCTGCTGTGAAAGTCGCCTTTACACTGAAGCCCTCAGGGTTATGGAGGCACATTTTGCACGAGTCACTGTCCTCACCAAGGCATGTTTGTGGTGCATGAGAAACTGACAAAAATGAGTACATTTCAAATTTCTCAGCTATGAAAAGTGATGTAAAAGCCCAACAGGAAGAGTTGAAACCAGACTCACCCCACACTCTCAACCCTGAGACTCCAAAAGAACTCAGGTCCTCGGGGGTTTGAAGAGGCATGTTTGCACAGCCCGGACAGTGCGATCTCTAAACAACGTCCAAATATCAGATGCAGCGTCAGTATTATTCACACTGTTCTGGCGAACATCTGCAGCCATGACATAAGTGGTAAGGCCTCACTAATTTTGAATAATGAGGCTAATATGACTCAGTAACAAACTGAATTACAGTCATTTTGTTAACAAAATGCAATTTTATTACTCTCAAGTAAAGAATGTATTGTAAACTGAGGTATAAATGGACATTATTAAACTAAATAGAATAAGTTTAGGCAAAATCACAACTCACAATAGGCCTACATAAAGTAGTGATGCATCACAAACATGTAAATCCTTTAGCAGAAGGGAAATAATTGCTGTGGTTGAGAAATTGAAGGCAGAGCAAAAAGGGTCTTTGATTTATTGAGTCCTTGGTTTTCAAAGCTACTATTGCAGTTTGAATTTTCCCTTACATTTAAGACCCTGAAGAATCAAAGATAAAGAAATTATTTCAATATTTACTTGACAAAAGTAAAGCATACAAAATTGTTGAAAATCTCAAGTGAATTTGTTTGGAGATAATAAAATATTATTGTTGCATATTTAGGGCTGGATCCTTGATATTTGAAGACAAAGACTAGTTAAACAATGTCAGATAATTTATATGGGTGCATGATTCCTCAAAAATGTAATATGCTAAAGCAGAGCACCTTCGACTTTAATGTGATTAACAATCACCTGGGGATCATGTTAAATCTCAGATTCTGATTCCTTAGGACTGGGGTAGGACCTGGGATTCTGAATTATCCATATGATGCCAGTGCTGAGGGTTTGTGTACCACACTTTAAGTAGAAACGTGCTGAAGTGCATCCAGAATTCATGTGAGAAACTTGAATATAGTGTAGTATTTTTAATACTGCACATCTCTTGTGGGAAGAGAGATTAGTGGGAAGTTTTAAGATCTTTTTATTTTTCAGTGCAAATTTTTGTACACATGATTTACCTTTACTGAGTAGGATAATCCTTTAATTTTAGCTCCTTGTCTGTTTCTCAACTATACTTCTCCTAAGCACTTAGTAGGGGGCCTTTCATTATGGCACATTAAGCAAATTACAGAGGTAAATCAAACACTGAATCCCAGACTCCAAATTCTCTGATGTTGACATATGGGTCCTGTAATTGGCTTGTGTTACATTTTTTAAAATAGTGCGTTCTCTTTAGGTAAATTTATTTCAGCTCACTATTGTTATTTAGTTAGCAACCTCAGCTAACATACTTTCAGAAAATGAGTTTGCTTCACTGAAGGGTAAAGCCAACAATTGCTTTTTAGATTCACAGACTTCTAGAATTTTAGGCTAGGCAGGTTATTAGAATGTGTATCATCTATAATTCTTGATTTTCAGATAAGGAGATAGAGACTGTGGTTACATCTCATACCCCATATCCCACAGGAAGGTTCTGGCAGAGCCAGGATTAGTTCCCATATCTTCAGGCTTCCTTTGAATTTTTAAAGGAAAATGTGAGCCTTGGTGTCTCTTGAATTTAAACTCGGATATAACTTGTGTACATATGGCTTATTAAAATAGTCTTAATATATCAGTATATCAGTGAGGAATACACAACTTTTATGTGCATACTTGCGGCATTTTCTTGGCGGTTTTTCAGATGATAAAAAATCTGTGCCTTGAACTGTGAGTGAGTGAGTGGTTTGAAGGTTTAACATCCAATTCGCAATTTGCTTTGACTTGGTTTCCATGTTCATGTCGAGGGTCCATATGAGCCTTTGTTCCCAAACAGATTTAAGAGAATGGACAGCTCATCCTAGAAAGAGATGTATTTAGGGGAGATGTAATGCATGTTCAGGATCACAGACTTACACAGCCTCTGATTATTGTCCATGCAGGGCACCGAATGTCCCCAGTAATCTGTGAAATATGTACAAGGCATGCTCTTCAGCTCCAATTGCTTGCCACTTAGCCCCGGTGAGCTGGCTCGGCTCCAATTCAGGTAATTGCATCCTGTCTGCTCAAATTTCCTTTGCCGTTTCAATCAGATATGTTATCCTCCTTAGTGTGGCTGCCCGGAATGATACTTCAGGATTCCCTTACTGCTGCTAAACAGCTGTTGTGTTCAACCCAAGAGGTGACTACGTTTCAGGAGTGGGTAAAATGATTCTTTGTTATTTCTTTTCACCATCACAAAGGCATTCTGAGACTTAATTAATTAAGATGTGTACAACTTCCAAGGTGCAAGTTATAGTGAAGATGGCATTCATTTTCAAACATTTTTCAAGAGTTCTGCACCTGCCTTCATCTTAAAGTAAAATATGGTATGTTACTTAACACTACTATATATCCTATTTAAATTTTGTAAGAACATTATTGTCAGAAACTGGCATTGGTTGAATTTAGAATTATGTGATATATTACCTATTTTATCATGATAAATGATCTTCAGTGCTAATGAAGAAAATATTTTACTTAGAACTGCATTAATAAACTTCTTATTGATGGTTCCACATTACTAACCACAGATACTACAGAGGTATGTATCTTTTTTTTGTCCATGTCCCCAGTTTTGCCATATAACTTTCTGTTCATGTATCTTGCTCATAAAAATATGCTGCATTAAAATAATGATTCCAAAACCTAATGGCTTAAAACAACTATCATTTTATTACATACTATGATTTTCTTGATTTGGAATAGCTCAACTGGGAAATTATTTTGCTCCACATGATATTGACAAAGGTTACTGGGTATTATTCAGCTGGGGTTAGACTGCTCTGTTGGTCCAAGATAGCTTTATTTACATACCTAGTACCTTGTCAGAGTTGGAAGGCTGGGCACAGCTGAGTCCTTCTCCATGTAGTCTCTGGGGTTCTTCACTGGTCTCTCCATTAGGACAGTCTGACTATTACCTAGAAAGCCAGGCCTACAAGAGCCTGAGACAGAAGCTTCCAGTTCTCCCGAAGAAAGCATGGTGCCACCTTAATTCCACTTTATGGCCAAAGCAGTCACAAGCCAGCCAAGATTCAAGAGAATGGAAAATCGGTCTGCCTTTTAGTAAGAAGACTGTCAAAGAAACATGGGCATCTTTCGTCCACCACATTGACTTTAATAGTGTTCTTATACATGGTTGTTATAAAGAGATATGAGTTTGCCACAAGGAACACTTCTACAATTAAAGATCTAGACATAAAGACAGACTCGGTACCAACCACTTAGCTTTAACACTAGCCCCAAATACTTCTGAAAACATCAAAAGCAGATATGTTCTCAGCATTAGCATCTGTAAATGGTGCTAACCACAGTAATTCCTCTTTCTGCTCTCAAAGGATATAGTACCACCCCCAACTAACATTTCAAATAAAATTGCAAATAGTTTTAATTATTCCAACTGCACTTACACCTAAACTTCTCAAAGAGACTTGCAGAGAAGATAGGTCATATATGATTCTTTGTATTTGTCTGCTAAGGAACTTGATGTGGAGTGAGGTGGGTGATTTTTTTTTTTAAAGTCTACCAGTGAGTGGTAAAGTCGTGAGCCGCTCACTGATGGCCATTCGGACCAGGACTTCACTCTCCCATTCTTTCTCCCAACCCAGATTTGACTCACCACCTAGAAATCCATGATGAGATTCAAGGTTCCTCACTTCACCACAATGGAGATGTAGTATAAGAGGCCAAAGCAGTTGTCAGGCTAGACTCACACTTTAATTGAGTAACTTCTAAGTTGGAACTGCCAAGTTTATCTATATCCCTGGGCATGGAATAGGAAAGTCTTGCATGGTTGAATAATGTATGGTTTGCTCCATTTGACCACACAATGGCGAAGAGGAAAATTCACTTCAGCCCTCTGGATTTTCTCTTCCTTAAGCAAAGTGCATCAGCACCATTATTCTTGCTCTTTTCTCTAATTCTTCATACCTTCTCAGGCTTAACTATTCAACTGTTTTCCCAACTTCTCTAGAAAGATTTCTCCCACTTTTTACTCTTTCCCCTGAACTCAAAGATTTTAGAGGCTGGAGCATGAATTTTCAGAAATATACTATATTCATTCTTTCACTCATGAAAATATTAAGCACCTTCCTTAGGTATATTTCTAGGTTAGATACCCTCCTGCTATAAAACCAATCACATGTGGATCTTGCTCCAAAGAGCTAACAGCATTTCTGAGGAGAGTCACTGAGGAATCACTACACACCATGCACGCATGTGTGATCTTACTGACACCTCACAACAATCCCCAGGGGCTTTATAGATGCTGGAACTGGAGCCCTGCTGTCCAAGATCACATTACTAGTAAGTAGCAGAGACCAGACTTAAGCCCACAACAGTCTAACTCCAGAAACAAAGCACTTGGCCATTAGACTATAATGATTTTGGATAACTATATTTGTGCACTGTCATGCATGCATATGTTTGTGTAGATATAGTTATTCAGGGAAATGTATGGTGACATTTATATTTCAAATGTCATGTGTAGCATAACAAAGACACAGGCAAGATGCTGTGAGACTTCAGATGGGACCAAACCAACTTCATCTGAGATATGATTCATGGCACTTGACCTGAGCCTTAGCAGGGGAATGGTGAGGAGTTTGGTTTGTCATGAGAAAGGAGTGGATAAGCTTGATGGATAAGAATGTAGCAGGACAAACATGTGGAAAATATGCTAAGTTTGAACTTGGTCATATGGTCATTACTGAGCTTTTAAAGGTGTTTAATCTGGGTTGACAAGATCAGAGATGATCTTGTAAAAGGATTAATTAATCAGCCTGTGAAGCAGGCTTGATTGGAGTTAAGACCATGTCTGTGATGAGTTAAGCCATTATTCCTTCCAAAAGTAACTATGAGTCTATGGCAAGTAATAGTGGCCTGACTCCATAATATACCTAATCTTGACTTGTTTGTTGATGGTTTTAAGAGTGCAATTCTTGAATTATTAACTATTAATAACAACAGTAACTGACATCTTTCTGATACTTTTCTCCTTTCATTGGACCTTCACATACACTATCCATTGAATTTTAAATAGTTCACCAGTCCACAAAACTAAGGTTCTTAGTTGAGCAAAGTGCTGAGGATAAAGTTGCCCTTCAAAATGCTTAGTTAATTCACTAACTAATCTATGAGCAACCATTCTCCCTCTGTTCTTGGAGCCATTCTTTGAAGTGCCTCCAATCATGACTATCAAAGCATAAATAATAATCACAATAATAACAATACTTTCCAATAAAAAGTTAATAATGTTCAACATTAATCAAATAATATAAGCACAATCATGAAAGATATATATTATTATTCCCAACTTATACATAAAAAGAACTGGGGGAGATAAGGGTAAATAATTGTTTAGGTGTAGGGATTCATTAGGGAGGGATCTAGAATTCAGACACACGCATGATGAGTCTAGAGCCTGGTATACTTAAATCACCAACTCCCAAATCTAGATTGTCTAGTCTTGGTTCCTGAGTTTCTATGAGACAAGAGACCTTTCACTAAGGGCCCAAGAAAGAAAAGCTATATGCTTTTTAAAGTATTTTTGGACTCTCTAATCTAAATAGAGGTATTTTGCAATGCATATCTATATTTAGGATATAATTTAAGGGCTGCTTACTTTGCAAATCATGAGCATAAACTTAACAATGTTCTCCTGAGTTTAACGTGTCTGATGGCAAAATGGGAACTTGAAAACCAGTAGGTGGAAAAAATCCAAACTCACTTATCCAAAATGAGACTCGATTTCTAAATCCCCCACAGGTTTTCCTCCTCTTAGCAGCTGGCTGCCAGGAACAGAGTGAGTTCACCACAGCCCTGCACAAGATTTAATGGGGTAATTAAGAAGTGTGCTGAGAATTTGGCCCAGGACTTGGTTCTGTTTTTGCTCTGCAGATTTTGTGTTGATGGAAGCAGTTCAGGCAATCCATCATTTGTTCTTGGCAATGCCAATGACACAAGTCAGTTCTTGGAATGCAGTAAGGGACAACAGTACGGTACCAAGTGTGTAGCCAAGGTTTGGCAGCAACTTATAGAGGCGTTAGGGACCCTTTGGCTATAGTTAGTGTTCCTCTCAGATAAGTATTCCCAGCAAGTGGCAAGAGAGAATGGGACTGCCATTCCCCTAATCTGCCCAGACTTTCTACCCTATGTGCAATACTCTATGAGATAAAATATATTTTTAAATGTTGGACAGCCATTTAAATTTTCTTTTCTGTGAACTGTCTATTTATTTCATTAGGCAAAGAGCCACAAACTGCTGTGGGGAAGTGTGAAACATGTGCCCACATATGATTGTGGAATTGTAAATGGGTACAGCAACATGTCAATATCCAGCAAACATTTTCAAGTGCTCATTCCCAGCAATTCTGCTTTTATGTATTTATCTTAGAGACAAACTCACATATGTGCAGCATGACATACTAGCAACACCTTCATTGCAGTGCTTTAGGTAAAAATAAGGTAGAAAATAACATCAATATTTATTACCAGATGCCTGGTTACAAACTACGAGAGGAACATCTATTCCAAGCTATGATGTAGTAACTGGTATGAGATAGTTCTCTAGCCATAAATACTTGCAAGGCTGGACAAAATATACGAAGCAGTATATTTTCATCATTCGGTAATAGACAACACAAGATTGTGACCCCCGAGAGAAGAGAAGGTGAGGCCCCCAATGGCCCAGCCTTCCACCTCGAATAATCTCCCGACCATAATGCAAAGAGCTGTGTAGAGTCAAAGTAGGTGTGACGGTCTTTCTGAACTGAGGAAACAAAAACAGAATTTGGCTGGAATCTGCAACATGGGGTATCAGAGATGAAAGGGGAGCTTTGTTCAGAGGGAACCCCAAACAATCTACATAAAAGCTACATTGTACATCTATGCTGGCAAAGAACAATTCAGAATTAAAATTAAAATCAGTACTATTTACAATAGCAAAAGAAGAAAAACCTCATGAAATAGGTATTTCAATATGCCAAATACACAGAATATTTTTATCCTGAAAACTACAAAACATTGCTGAGACAAATCTAAGAATACTTAAAGAATAGAGATATACCCCATTAATGGAAGCCAAAGTTAATATTGCTAAGATGTCAATTCTTCCATAACTGATGAATAGATTCAATGTAATTCTAGTCATGTAAATGTGAACATGCCAAAATGTATAGGGTAAACCAAAGGAACTACAATAGCCCAAATAAGTTTTACAAAGAAAGACAAAGTTGGAAGTCTCACAATATCTGTTCTTAAAATTATTATAAAACTATAGTAATCAAGACATAGATTTAAAAAAATACAAAAGAAACCAGAAACAGACCCACAAATATATGGTCAGTTGATTTTTGACAAAAAGGCTAAGACAATTCAATCAAGAAATGATGCTAGAACATATATGAGTTTGATAACCATATATTAAAAAAAAGAAAGGTAAAGAAACTGAGCCTATAGCTCCCACTAACAAAAAATTTAACTCAAAGTATAGACATAAATATAAAACCTAAAATCATAAAATTTTTCACAATAACATAGGAGAAAATTTTTGTTACATTGCACGAGATAAAAGATTTCTTAGGACACAAAGAACATAAACCATAAGAGAAAAAAATGGATATATTACACTTCATTAAAATTAAGATCGAAGCTCTTTGAAAGACACTGTGAAGAAAATTAAAAGACAAGTCATAGACTGGGAGAAAAGTATTTGAAAAACACATCTGGTATCCGGTATATATAAAGAATGATCACAACTCAATAGTAAGCAAACAATCTAATTCAATTTAAAGGGGAAATAGAAGCATTTCAACAAATGATGCTAGATCAACTGCATATCCATATGGGAACTATCATCTCACACCATATGCAAAAAATTGATTTGAAATGAATCAAAGCTAAATCTTTAAACTTCTACAAGAAAACATAGGAGAAAATCTTTGCAAAGTTGAGATAGGTTTCTAAAAACACAAAAGGACAAAAACATTTTGATAGACCGAATTTCACCAAAATTAACATTCTTTGCTCTTTGAAAGACACTGTGGTAGACAGAATTATGACTTCCAGCAAACCCAGAAAAGCCCCTATGTCTGAATCCCTAGGATGATTGTGAATATGTCACCTTATATGACAAAGGGAACTTTGCAATTACCAAATGACTAACTAGCTGACCTTAAATAGGTAGATTATCTTGGATTTCTGGGTAGAAATAACATATAAGGTAGAAAATAACATTAATATTTATTACTAGATGCCTGTAATCACATGAGCCCTTAAAAGCAGAAGGGAAAGTTGGGGAGATTTAAAGCCCAAAAATGATTTAACACTGCTGGTTCAAACATGGAGGGGGCCACATGTCAAGGAAATAGGAACCTCAGTCCTACAAATGCAAGGAACTGAATTCTGAGAACAACATTTAATGAGTTTGGAAACCCACTTTTCCCTCAGAGCCTCTGGATAGGAACACAAACCTGCTGACACCTTGATTTTGGCCAGGTGAGACCCTGAGTGGAGAATCCAGCTGGGGCTAGACCTATGACCTACAAAATAGTGAGATAATAAATCTTGTTAATAAATTATTTTAACAAAAACAAAATGAATGAGGGGGGCAGAGCCAAGATGGCGGCATGAGTAGGACAGTGGGAATCTCCTCCCAAAAACATATATATTTTTGAAAATACAGCAAATACAACTAATCCTAAAAGAGAGACCAGAAGACACAGGACAACAGCCAGACTACATCCACACCTGCGAGAACCCAGCACCTGGTGAAAGGGCTAAGATACAAGCGGAAGCCCGGCAGGACCCAAGGCCCCTCATCCCAGCTCCCGGCGGGAGGAGAGGAGTCGGAGCGGGGAGGGAGCCCAGGACTGCTGAACACCCAGCCCCAGCCATCCGCACCAGAGCGCAGACACAGTGCATGCGTGGGGTGCTGGATACTAGGGAAACAGGGCAGCAAGACCTTTGAGCGGGTCCCGAAGCCGGTGCCCCTGGGACAAAGATAAGTGAGTGCTTTTTGAAAGTCTTAAAGGAACAGGGACCCCACAGCTGGATGGAAGCATCCCGGGTCTCAGTCCAGCAGCTGGAAATTTCAGGGAACACTGGGCACACTAACCCCCTGGGCAACAGCTCTGGGACCCCTCACAGAGGTAAACAGCCAAACAGCACCCCCGTCCATTACCCCCCTCCCAGGGCCCCACCATAGCAGAGCAGCGGCCTGAGGCTGGCCACACCCACAGCAAGGGAGCTTCCTCCATACCGGCCGGGCAAGATACAGAGACCCAGTCTACACGGAATTGCCCAACACAAGCCTCTAGGGGTCGCAGTTGTCCCAGTAAAGAAAGGCCAGGAGCAAGTGGAAAGAGGCTTTGACTCTCCCAGCTGATAGACGCATCAATAGCACTCCACTGCACCTATCAACATGAAAAGGCAAAAAAATTTGATCCAGACAAGACTAACTCAGACAGCTTCAAAATATTCTACATCTTCCCCTGAGAAGGAACCTGGGGAGATAGATTTAACCAGTCTTCCTGAAAAATAATTCAAAACAAAAGTCATAACCATGCTGATGGACTTGCAGAGAAATATGCAAGAACTGAGGAGGGAGAATACAGAAATAAAACAAGCTCTGGAAGGACTTCAAAACAGAATGGACGAGATGCAAGAGACCATTAATGGCCTAGAAAACAGAGAACAGGAACGCAGAGAAGCTGATGCAGAGAGAGATAAAAGGATCTCCAGGAATGAAAGAATTTTAAGAGAACTGAGTGACCAATCGAAATAGAACAATATCTGCATTATAGGGGTACCAGAAGAAGAAGAGAGAGAAAAAGGGATAGAAAGTGTCTTTGAAGAAATAATTGCTGAAAACTTCCCCAAACTAGGGGAGGAAATGGCCTCTCAGACCACAGAGGTACACAGAACTCCCATGACAAGGGGTCCAAGGAGGGCAACACCAAGATACATAATAATTAAAATGGCAAAGATCAAAGACAAGGACAAAGTATTAAAGGAAGCCAGAAAGAAAAAAAAAGGTCACCTACAAAGGAAAACCTATCAGGCTATCATCAGACTTCTCAACAGAAACCTTACCGGCCAGAAGAGAATGGCATGATATACTTAATGCAATGAAACAGAAGGGCCTCGAACCAAGATTACTGTATCCAGCACGATTATCATTTAAATATGAAGGAGGGATTAAACAATTCCTAGACAAGCAAAAGTTGAGGGAATTTGCCTCCCACAAACCACCTCTACAGGGCATCTTACAGGGACTGCTCTAGATGGGAGCACTCCTAAAAAGAGCACAGAACAAAACACCCAACATATGAAGAAGGGAGGAGGAGGAAAAAGAAGGGAGAGAAATAAAGAATCATCAGACCGTGTTGATAATAGCTCAATAAGTGAGTTAAGTTAGACAGTAAGAGAGTAAAGAAGCGAACCTTGAACCTTTGGTAACCACAAACTTAAAGCCTGCAATGGCAATAAATACATACCTTTCAATAATCACTCTAAATGTAAATGGACTGAATGCACCAATCAAAAGACACAGAGTAATAGAATGGATAAAAAAGCTAGCACCATCCATATGCTGCTTACAAGAGACTGACCTCAAACCCAAAGACATGCACAGACTTAAAGTCAAGGGATGGAAAAAGATATTTCATGCAAACAACAGAGAGAAAAAAACAGGTGTTCCAATACTAGTATCAGACAAAATAGACTTCAAAATAAAGAAAGTAACAAAAGATAAAGAAGGACAACACATAATGATTAAGGGTTCAGTCTAACAAGAGGATATAACCATTATAAATATATGTGCACCCAATACAGGAGCACCAACATATCTGAAACAAATACTAACAGAACTAAAGGAGGAAATAGAATGCAATGCATTCATTCTGGGAGACTTCAACACACCACTCACTCCAAAGGACAGATCCACCAGAAAGAAAATATAAGGACACAGAGGCACTGAACAACACAGTACACAGATGGACCTAATAGACATCTATAGAACTCTACATCCAAAAGCAACAGGATACACATTCTTCTCAAGTGCACATGGAACATTCTCCAAAATAGAACACATACTAGGCCACAAAAAGAGCCTCAGAAAATTCCAAAAGATTGAAATCCTACCAACCAACTTTTCAGACCACAATGGCATAAAACTAGAAATAAACTGTATGAAGAAAGCAAAAAGGCTCACAAACACATGGAGACTTATCAACACGCTCCTAAATAATCAATGGATCAATGACCAAATCAAAATGGAGATCCAGCAATATATGGAAACAAACGACAACAACAACACAAAGCCCCAATTACTGTGGGACGCAGCAAAAGCAGTCTGAAGAGGAAAGTATATAGCAATCCAGGCATATTTAAAGAAGGAAGAACAATCCCAAATGAATGGTCTAATGTCACAATTATCGAAATTGGAAAAAGAAGAACAAATGAGGCCTAAGGTCAGCAGAAGGAGGGACAAAATAAAGATAAGAGAAGAAATAAATAAAATTGAGAAGAATAAAACAATAGCAGAAATCAATGAAACCAAGAGCTGGTTCTTTGAGAAAATAAACAAAATAGATAAGCCTCTAGCCAGAATTATTAAGAGGAAAAGAGAGTCAACACACATCAACAGTATCAGAAATGAGAAAGGAAAAATCACGATGGACCCCACAGAAATACAAAGAATTATTAGAGAATACTATGAAAACCTATATGCTAAGAAGCTGGAAAACCTAGGAGAAATGGACAACTTCCTAGAAAAATACAACCTTCCAAGACTGACCCAGAAAGAAACAGAAAATCTAAACAGACCAATTACCAGCAATGAAATTGAATCAGTAATCAAAAAACTACCCAAGAACAAAACCCCCGGGCCAGATGGATTTACCTCAGAATTTTATCAGACATACAGAGAAGATATAATACCCATTCTCCTTAAAGTTTTCCAAAAAATAGAAGAGGAGGGGATATTCCCAAACTCATTCTATGAAGCCAACATCATCCTAATACCAAAACCAGGCAAAGACCCCACGGAAAAAGAAAACTACAGACTAATATCCCTGATGAACATAGTTGCAAAAATACTCAACAAAATATTAGCAAACCAAATTCAAAAATATATCAAGAGGATTGTACACCATGACCAAGTGGGATTCATCCCAGGGATGCAAGGATGGTACAACATTCAAAAATCCATCAACATCATCCACCACATCAACAAAAAGAAAGACAAAAACCACATGATCATCTCCATAGATGCTGAAAAAGCATTTGATAAAATTCAACATCCATTCATGATAAAAACTCTCAACAAAATGGGTATAGAGGGCAAGTACCTCAACATAATGAAGGCCATATATGATAAACCCACAGCCAACATCATACTGAACAGCGAGAAGCTGAAAGCTTTTCCTCTGTGATCGGGAACAAGACAGGGATGCCCACTCTCCCCACTGTTATTCAACATAGTACTGGAGGTCTAGCCATAGCAATTAGACAAAACAAAGAAATACAAGGAATCCAGATTGGTAAAGAGGAAGTTAAACTGTCATTATTTGCAGATGACATGATATTGTACATAAAAAACCCTAAAGACTCCACTCCAAAACTACTAGAACTAATACCGGAATTCAGCAAAGTTGCAGGATACAAAATTAACACACTGTATCTGTGTTTTTTGCAGGATACAAAAATACACACTAATCTGTAGCTTTCCTATACACTAAAAATGAACTAATAGAGAAATCAGGAAGACAATTCCATTCACAATAGCATCAAAAAAGAATAAAATACCTAGAAATAAAGCTGACCAAGGAAGTGAAAACTATAAGACACTCTTAAGAGAAATTAAAGAGGTCACTAACAAATGGAAACTCATCCCATGCTCTTGGCTAGGAAGAATTAATATCGTGAAAATGGCCATCCTGCCCAAAGCAATATACAGATTCGATGCTATCCCAATCAAATTACCAACAGCTTTCTTTAATGAACTGGAACAAATAGTTCAAAAATTCATATGGAACCACCAAAGACCCCGAATAGCCAAAGCAATCCTGAGAAAGAAGAATAAAGTAGGGGGGATCTCACTCCCCAACTTCAAGCTCTATTATAAAGCCATAGTAATCAAGACAATTTGGTACTGACACAAGAACAGAGCCACAGACCAATGGAACAGAATAGAGACTCTAAACATTAACCAGAACATATATGGTCAACCAATATTCGATAAAGGGGCCATGGGCATACAATGGGAAATGACAGTCTCTTCAACAGATGGTGCTGGCAAAAATGGACAGCTACATGTAAGAGAATGAAACTGGACCACTGTCTAACCCCATACACAAAAGTAAATTTGAAATGGATCAAAGACTTGAATAAGTCATGAAACCATAAAACTCTTAGAAAAAAACATAGGCAAAAATCACTCATAAACATGAGTGACCTCTTCTTGAACATATCTCCTTGGGCAAGGGAAACAAATGCAAAAATGAACAAATGGGACTGTATCAAGCTGAAAAGCTTCTGAACAGCAAAGGACACCATCAATACAACAAAAAGGTATCCTACCATATGGGAGAATATATTCGAAAATGACAGATCCAATAAAGGGTTGACATCCAAAATATATAAAGAGCTCACACACCTCAACAAACAAAAAGCAAATAATCCAATTAAAAAATGGGCAGAGGAGCTGAATAGACAGTTCTCTAAAGAAGAAATTCAGATGGCCAACAGACACATGAAAAGATGCTCCACATCGCTTGTCATCAGAGAAATGCAAATTAAAACCACAATGAGATATCATCTCACACCAGTAAGGATGGCTACCATCCAAAAGACAAACAACAACAAATGTTGGCGAGGTTGTGGAGAAAGGGGAACCCTCCTACACTGCTGGTGGGAATGTAAATTAGTTCAACCATTGTGGAAAGCAGTATGGAGGTTCCTCAAAATGCTCAAAATAGACTTACCATTTGACCTAGGAATTCCACTTCTAGGAATTTACCCTAAGAATGCAGCACTCCAGTTTGAAACAGACAGATGCACCCCTATGTTTATCGCTGCACTATTTACAATAGCCAAGATATGGAAGCAACCTAAGTGTCCATCAGTACATGATTGGATAAAGAAGATGTGGTACATATACACAATGGAATATTACTCAGCCATAAGAAAAAAACAAATCCTACCATTCACAACAACATGGATGGAGCTAGAGGGTATTATGCTCAGTGAAATAAGCCAGGCAGAGAAAGACAAGTACCAAATGATTTCACTCATACGTGGATTATAAGAACAAAAGAAAACTGAAGGAACAAAACAGCAGCAGAAGCACAGAACCCAAGAATGGACTAATAGTTACCAAAGGGAAAGGGACTGGGGAGGATGGGTGGGAAGGGAGGGATAAGGGCGGGAAGAAAAGAAAGGGGGCATTACGATTAGCATGTATAGTGTTGGGGGGGCACGGGGAGGGCTGTGCAACACAGAGAAGACAAGTAGTGATTTTACAGCATCTTGCTATGTTGAAGGACAGTGACTGTAAACTTGGTGACAAGTAGTGATTTTACAGCATCTTACTATTTTGATGGACAGTGACTGTGAACGAGGATGTGGGGGGGACTTGTTGAGGGGGGGTGCTTAGTAAGCATGATGTCCTTCATGTAATTGTGGATTGATGATACCAAAATTTTTAAAAAATGAACAAATAGTAGTAGATTTATAGACACGGAGAATGGATTGGTAGTCATAGGGAGGAGGGTTTTGGGTGGGTGGGTGGAGAGGGTGAGGGAGATAAGGGCACAAAACCTCTCAATCATAATATAAACTGGTCACGGGGATAGTAGTACAGCATGGAGAATATAGTCAATGACCCTGCAACATTTTCCTATGTTGACAGACAGTAACTGTACTAGTGAGGGGTGAAGATTTAATACTATGGGTAACTGTTGATCCACTGTGTTATACACGTGAAACCAATGTAAGATTATATATCAATAGTACTTCAATAAATTAAATTAAAAACCTAAGTAAAATAAAAAAGCAAATTATTTTAAGCCTCTCTATCTATGGCAATCTTTTACACAGCAATAGAAAGCTAACACAGACACCATCAAGAAAAAAAGGCAAGCCACAGACTGAGAGAAAACATTTGCAACACATATATTATTAAACCAAAGACTTGCATCAAGAATACATCAAGATCTCTTGCAATTACATAATGAGAAAACAACCCAATTTTAAAGTTGGGCAAAAGATTTGAACAGGTATAGTTCACAAAAGAAGATACATAAATAAATGCCCAATAAAATCATGAAAACATGTTCATCTTAAGCCATTAAGATTCAAATTAAACACACATTGAGATATTTTTGAATACCCGTTAGAATGGCTACAATTTAAAAGACTAGCCACACCCTGAGTTGGAGATCATGGATCAAAGGGAATACTTAGACATTCCTGGTAGGAAAGCAAAATAGTACACTTTGGAAAAGGGCTTGGCAGTTTCTTAAAAAGGTAAAAAGGCAATTAGCATGTGAACCTGCTATTCCATTCTTAGATATGTACCCAGACAATTGAAAGAGTATGTCCAAAGACTTGTGTGCAAATATTCATAGCAGACTGGAAAAAAGCCTGCCCTCTCATAGACAACTGAATGGATTTCAATTCTGAAAATATGGTCCTGCTATACAATGGAATACTATTCAGCAATTAATAGGAATGGACCACTGCAAATACAACTGAAATGATTTGTTCTCAAGAGCATTATGCTAAATGACAAAAGCCAGGCAAAAAATAGTACATAATGTAAGATTATATTTATATCAAGTTCTGTAAAATGCAAACAAATCTATAGTGACAGAAGCAGGTCAGCAGTTGCCTGGGCGTGGAGGTGGAGGAGACATGGATTCTAAGTTGGCTTGAGGAAACTTTTACGGTGATGGAAATATTTATTATCTTAATTGTGATGACCTTTTCATAGTTCTATACATATATCAAAATTTATAAAATTATACACTTTAAAACTTTGCAGTTATTGTACTTCAATTATGTTTCCATACAGCTGTTTAAGCAAGTCTATGGCCCACAAAGCACATCTTCCAGCCAGAGAAGCTGGCTGTGGTCCAACAGTTGGAATTCTCAGAGGTCATGATTATCATAAAAGTCAGAAGGACACCTAAGCTGGTTAACATCCTGGCACAGAACAATCCATGTTGGGATGCCTATGAGAAGCAGGTTAAGAAGTGGGAAATTTTCCTTCTCTGTCTTATTGCTTATTTGAGGAAAATCAGCCCCCTGGGGAAGGGTTTTGCTGTGGTCACCTCCCTTAGGCACCTTGTCCTAAGCCACTGAGTCATAAGAAGCTTGTCAGCACTAGGCCCTGAAAAGCCACTGGGGGTTTCTCAGGTGCAGGACTCAGTCATTAGGATTCTAGAAGACTTTATATTGGGCCACTGCTGGTTTCAAGCACTGTGTTTGAGTCTGTTAGTGGTGGCCAATAGGTTTAGCTGTAGGCAAATCTTAGGGACTCCATTGGTTTGAAAGAAAGGAAATTGCCTGAGAATTTTCCAACCGGCCCCAGAGTAACATGACGACTTTTTCACATCTAGGAAAGAAAGAAAATTGTTCTAATTACATCTTTTGAATTTTTATGCCAGAGCCCACGTAGAGGTATTTCTACCCAGCAAGGCTAGTTTCCCAGCTCAAGGCTTTCGTGAAGATGCAGATGAGTGCTGAGCAGGAATCTAGGAACTGCCAGGGCATGGGAGCATCGGTCCTCCTGGGAGAAACACCCACGTCCTACCAGTGCAGTCTGACCCTTGCCCCTCCTGCAGTGTGCTTCTGCTTTGGCGCAGAGAAGAGCTAGCTGAGGCTGCGACCCTTTCTCACCAACAGAATCAATGCTAGTTTGGGAAATGAAAGGATTTTTGTCTCGTGTCACTGCCAGCCAGATCAGTCGTCACATGACAACATTCTTATTAACCTCAAAACATCTTGTTCGAAATCCTTATCCTCCAGATAAAGCCTTTCATTGCATCTTGAGTAGGACAAGTCATTTAACCTCCTGCCACCCTCAGTTTCCAGTTGTTCATTCATTTATTTAATAAATGGTTAATGGGTACCTACTGCATTCAGGTCACTCATGCATTATTGGTAGGAATCAAGACTAAAACCTAGATATACCAGAAACCAGAGCAATATTCTTTTCTCTACAACATTAGTATTATAAGCTGCCATTTTTGAGCCACTGTTAAGCACCAGCTGTATTGCATATATTATTTACCTGTCACAATGAAAATGAGATATTATAATAAGCATTTCATCGTTGATAAAATGAAGGTTAAGGAATTCACTCCAATCACCAGCTTAATCATTGCCCAATCTATAATTTGAACACAAATTTAGAATTATCTCAAACCCATGTACTTTCCACTCAATCAGGCGCCTCAGTAGACTACCCTGCCTGTTTCAAGTGATTTTAATATGGCCATGCTTCCTTCTTTATAGCACTGCAGCAAACCCATTCATGCTCTCATGTCTGGCACATTTATAAGGTGATAGAAAGGTGACATCTGGCTACACAGGCCTTGGTGGACTTCCATGATCCAGTTTTGGGTTCTTAGTCTTTAAATTCGTAACTCTGTTATGTCCACCATCAGAGACTAATTTTTAAATGTACAGGAGTATGATATTTAAATAAGAATTCTAATTCATTATTTAAAAGGGTAAGTAGGCCCAGAAAACTGAGTGGAATATTGGGTATAATGTCTCATCCATTCCACAAATAGTTATTGTGCATCAGGTTCCAGGAGGACTCTCCGTGCTGGGGATAAGACAGAAAATATGGTCACCCAGGGCCCTGCTCTCCTGGTGATTATACTGTCAGTCCCAATGATTTCTATCGCTAGTTGGAAGGAAAAGATTCATACAGGCCATGGGACATTGAGCTTCGACTATGCAGAGTTTGAAGTGTCTATACAGGCTAGTCAAGAGGACATTTCCAGCAGAGGCAAGGGTGTGCTGAGCTGCCCCACACCAGCTCTGGATAGCCAGTTGTTAAATTTTCAGTTATTTTGTCAGCTGATGTCGAGCTGGTGGCTCAAAATCAGCCATAGTCAGTATACTTGTCACAGGAATTGGCAAACTTCAAATCAGAGTTCCTCTTCCCTGCCTCCACAAGAGCTGGTGGTTAAAGATTTAGTGGCATATCACTGGGCAGAGGAGCAGAGGACTGAAATGGAGACCAGGAGAAAGGCTTTGACTTCCTTGGATTCTAGAGTCTATAGTTAAGTTTTAGAGGTTGTTAGATTACAGATGTCCTGAAAGTTTTGGCATTGATACCCTAGCCTAGGGGAAGCTGATAAAAGCAGAAGATTGAGAATACAACTTCAAAAATAATGATTATGGAGGAAGAAAGAAAAAAAAACTAGCCCCAAGAGAGATTTGAATGCTTTAGGTTTGAAGCATCAGAAGGGAGTTTCACAAGGGACAGTGTATTAAGACATTTCCAGAAGGAGGTGTTCCTCTTTCCTGTATTAATCTTTCTAAACTATTGTCTGAAGTGTCTTAGAAAGTGTCTTCAAGTTTTGGTGGCTGGGGTGAGGTGAATTGTCAATAAACTTGGACAAAGCATTTTCAAAGAGTAATGGGGAATGAAGTCAGGTGCATACAATTGAAAAGTAGATGGTGACTGAAGCGGAGATAACAAGGGAGCCCCTCCCTTCTGGAAAGAGGAGGGCTGGGTATTCTTTTTCCAAGCCTCATCTCTTGGATTCCATTTTCTTTTCTTCATGAAAATTACCTGTCATTTAGCACATTCCTTCTTCACGTGGTGGATGAAGAAGGCAACAGCCTTAGCTCTGCTAAGCAACCGTTCTCTCCTGAGATTGATGGCGCCCACATCATCAGACCTGGGAGTTCAACTGCTTATCATTCGGGTAGGCTTTTCTACAGATGGCTAATTTCATTTCCCGCATGTTGAATTTTTCCTAGTTTTCTGCTCAGAAGGTAATCTAAATTTCATGCTTAGGAAGTACCTTGCTCGTACCCATGAACATATGTTCCAAGAGGGAATATTTTCTCTGCTCATTTTTAACTCATAAAAGATTCAGCAGGCCTGTGGGAGAGAAGGAAGAGGAGAAGAGGACGGGACTCACATTGCCTGTTTAGCAGTCACCAGCCCATCCCCGTCTCAGAGAAGCTGCCTCATCTACATGCACACTGAGAAGGATGGTCAAGCTCTGTACCATGAAACCCACTCTCCAGGGCTCAGCCGGCAGGGCTGAGGACAGACAACTACTCAACAGATACATTTCAAAACCTGCACAGAGACAGTGACTTGCTGGCTCAAAAAGACAAACTACAATAATCAGATTCCCTGTCTCTGAAACTTCCCTCCAGGTCTCTGAGCTTGAATCCTTCCAGTTGCAGGAGCATGGGCTGGAGAGCAAGTAAAAACAGAGAGGGATTTAGGCAGGTAGGCAGAGAAAATCAGGGCTGAGAGACCATGTGGATCCTGGGAGAGTCAGGCTACCACTGGGCCCCCTGAGAACCGGAACTTAGAACTGGAAAGTCAGAAACCAAGAAAAAAGTCTAATCCAGGGATAATTTACTCAAGATCTCAGTCATGACAACAAGAGCCCTAATCAACACAGATATAGATATTACCCCAAATGCTATCTTTTCATGGCTGAAACTTGATGCCCTCAACAGTTATTAAGCACTTGCTCCATACCAGACATGGAGCATAAGGCCCTGACTTCACTTTCCTCAAATAGTCCTCAGAGTGGGAAAAAACAAAAACCTCCATGCTAGGGGTTCACTGGAAAAGACAGGAAAGGAAAATTTTCAATAGCAGCTGAAGTTGCAATTTAAGGGGACAGTCTTTTCTCCATCAGCAAATTGAGGGGAACTTGAACCTCAGTAGCTGAGCACAGGGTACTTGCAGCTTACCTGTGTTCACAACCATTGGTTCCTCACTTCAGACAGTAAAGATCTTTCAGCCCACTTGATAGTAAAGTTGTTTTTTCTCTGCTGCAAAGCCATAGTCTGAACACTACCTCTTGGTTTTACCAAGAGGAGTACATTGATTTGGCATGGCTAATTCCTGTAAAATGCAAACATATTTTTCTTCATGGATAGCCCCAAACCAAGTCACAGAATAATGCACAGACCAGAGGCACCCAGAGTAGCATTTGATAAATGGGAGCTAAGTTAGATTCAAGAACACCTCAATCCTCAAACAGTACCATGAAATACCTACTATTACCATTTGTACTTTGAGATGAAAATAAACCAAGGCTTAATGATGTTAAGTCACCTGCCAAAGTCACCAGCCAGAGGTGGCAGTTAAGACTCGGTTCTATTTCCACAGTCTTCATTATTATACTATGTGGAAGGCAACATTCAGAAGATGTCTTACTCAAACTCAACAGTACCATTAGCAACAGCATGATAATCAACAGTCTAAGTTACACATTTACCAATCCCCCTCTGAGTGGCTGTGGCTTTTGGAAAGGAGAGTTATAACAAAACAAGCTAGAAAAGACTGGATTTAATGAAATAAAAGATAATGTATGAATGGATATTCAATTTTTTTATAACATTAAGATCTGAGATATCTTCCATACACACACAAAAAAAAATGTGTGTCTCTGTGTGTGAATATGTATTCAAACCTATTGAAGCACACACAAAAAAAATAGAAAGATACAGGACTTCTAGCAATTGTGGGGAATGGTGAGCTGGTCCCACTTAATTATCAATAATGGAACAAGGTAATATGGCAATGTTTCCTTTGGCAAACAGAGATGTTGGAAACTTTTAATTAGCAAGAAACTCTCACAAGTTGTGGTTCATATCCCCTCCTGCCAGGCAAGGGCTCTACAGAAACAGTCTGTGCAGTGATGAAAACACAGTTAAATAATGAAGCAGTTCTCCAGTCCTTGGGAGGGAAGCAGGGCAGCCTTTTAAAGTATTCACTTAGTGCTGACTGGAGGGAGAGAAAACAAAAAATATATAAGCCATTCACACAGCAGATGTTCCCACTAAACAATCATTTCAGGAAAGCTCAGCTTGTGTGGATCATAATCATTCTTGAGTTTGGGGGCTCAGCAGCCACAGGAGAAAATTCCTGGTAGAGGAAGGGCTGCCATCAAAGACATTGTTGTGACAGGCCATGGTGCTCTAGCTCCACCCTGCTGTGCATCTCACTGGCCGCAGGAAACCCCGTTGCCCTCCCGTCTCCCAGAAGTCCTCTGCTCTGGCTCACTGCTGTGGCACTCGGCTATCTGTGTTCACTGGTGGTCAGGGAACCTGATTTTCATGCTCCTTGAGATATGATATTGAGGAAGGCAGAGCTGTCCTACATATCTTGTATCTGTGCTGACACTTCAGGCCATAGAAATGGGGATGTCTTTGTTTTGTGATATGATCTCCAGGGGGTGGTGTCTTAGGTTGGGTTTTCCGAGAAGCAGAGCCTGAGACAGGGATTTGGGGCATGTAATTTAAGGGAGTGCTCTAAGGGAAAGAAGGAAGAAGTATGAAAGGGAGAAAGAGTTGAGCAAAGAAGTAGTCTCATGTTAAGTTTACTTTTGACTTGACTTGCAGGGGGCTCCGGAGCATAAATTGCACCACAGACTTGCCCCATCAAGGAGTGGGTTTGGGGTGTTACCTCCACAAGAGTCAGGGATCCCTCTTGGGCAGGAGTTGCTGTGAGACTTTAGCAGCTGACTCTCACAGACTCTGGTGTGGGTGCGGTGCTACAGCCCAAGAAATAGAAATAAAGGTATAGGGAGAAGCCAGGAAATTGCCTCAGACTCAGCTCATTGTTGCGGCAGCTCTGAACCAGTATATTAAATTCATTACAGGATGGTATCTCATTTGATACATGCAACAAACTGATAAAATAGGCAAGGCAGACCTAATTTCTCTTCAGTACCAACTCCTATTTTGTAGAGGAGGAAATGTGCCCAGATAGACTGAATTACTAGCCTAAGCCAGCCAGACAGTATGAGGGGAGTTGGAACTAGGATCTTCAAGTTCTGTGTCCTTTCAGCTGCATGTCTTTCTCTTCCTTCTCTCACGGTAAAGATTAGAAAGGTAAAATGGTGATAGCAAGTACAACAAATAATTGCTGTAGACAGCAGGGAATGATGGAAAGATCGGAGCTGGACTCATCAGGAAGCCTGGCTGAGGGTCCACAGCTGTACCGGGTCTATCCCATGGTGGTCAGGAATTAGACAGATGGAGAGATGAGAGCTTCACAGGCCCCGGTAGCCCAGAGACTGGAATGATCTGGGGCACATCCGCAATGCAGCATGTGGCTCATGCTGGGCGGGGAGCTAGGTTTGAATAAGCAACATTAGGTGTGTGTGTTGGGAAGAGGGCCCCAGTCACGGTGGCTTGGCTTTCCTCTCACTCACCTCCCGCATGATCTTCTCTCCGGGTACCCGCCCCACACCCTTCCCTAAGTTCTAATTCGGGCCTAGTTTCTGGTTGTGTTAACTCCTGGCAGTTGGTCCTAGACAGTGGAGAGGCGCACGGAACTGCCTCCCACCATCCGATGAAGAGGACGAAAGCCCTTTGAACTCAAAGTGCAGTTTCTGTGAAGTGATGGTAGGATTTTATCAAATTAAGATAGTTAAGGAGAAGCCAAGTATTCCAAAATGCCCCACTCTTGTCTCAAACACCCTCCCACCCAAGAGATTCCCAAGAGTCTTGAAAGAAAAGACAAAGAAAAACAAATTGCCACCTTCTGGGTCCTCAGACCTGGACTAAACCCTCATGCAAAATGTTTTTAGCAACCTGAATGATCCATGTGACCCAGCGTAGTTATTTATGAGGCCTTTCCACCAACCTTTTCCTCTCCAGAAAGCTCTAATGGAGTCACAGAATGTAATAGCTCCACCTACTTCATGAAAATACAGAAAACTGCAAGAATGCGTAGAAAAGAAAAGTCCCTTTTTCGCTGAAGATAGCCACATCATGGCAGCACAGTGGTCCCAATAACTAGCAAAGGAAGCCCAAGCCTTGTCCTAGAACCTGAGCAACTGGATCACTCTCTCCCCCCACAAAGAGAAGTGAGGCTGGAGGTATCCCTGGGAAATTTCTTACAAATCATAGGCCACTAGGTTTGTGGGAGTAAAGGATTTGTACAAGCGACAGCATTTAATAATAACAATAGTTTGTGAAATGCAGACTAGAACAGCAAACCTGTGGCAGCCAGTCCCGATCCATGCTGGGGAGCCAGCAGACTGGGGCACTGGCCATAAGTCTGGGTGGGGAAGGAAGAGTTACAGGAAAGAAATGGATCACGGGGCCAGGCACTGGAAGCTGAGAGTGAAGGTGAAGGGCCACCGTGTGACGTCCACTCCCACACATTCTGCTTGTCCCAACTTCTATCCTTTAGCCTGCATCTTTGTTTATCTTCTTTTCAGGAATGGGTGGAAATGATAACCCTCCGAAAGATACATCCTCCCAGAACTTAGGAATGTGACAGGTTTCTTACATGGAAAAGGGATCTTTGCAGATATATTTTAAGGATCTCTGGATGCAATCACCCTGGATTAACTGGATGGACCTTAAATCCAGTGGCCCGGGAAAGCCAAGAATTGCCAGCAGCCACCAGACTCTAGGAGAGAGGTGGGGAATGGATTTTCTCTCAGGCTCTCCAACATTTCGATGTGGGGCTTTTGGCCATAAAACTGTGAGAGAATGAAGTTCTACAGCCTGAAGCCACCTGGTCTGTGGTCATCTTGTGTGGCAGTGCTGGGAAACTAACAGAGCCTGTTAGGTGCTGCTGCTTTGGGAAATTTCTAGTAACAGCCATGTGGCGGCTGACCCGCTGGCCTGGGTTCCTCAGCTCTCAGGGAACGGGCCTACCAACCAGCCGTCTACTCTGCTTTGAAACTCAGGAGCTTGCATGGTCTCCTGGGGCCAGTGACCCCAGACAGAAGCTCCTGTGCTCGGCCATCAGGCAGCATTGTTGCTCGAAAACATCCCATTAAACGTGGCTCCAGCATATCCCAGGGCCCCTGAGCCTGTCTCTTTTCTAGCAAAGGACTTTTATCAAGCCATCCAGAGCATTTTCAGTCATTCCCACATCACAGCGAGGAGTGTTCACTGAGAAAGACAGAAAAAACAAACAAACCCCAAACAAACGTAAAATGATGGGGCTTTGGGCCTCCACGAGCCTTAGCAGTAGCCAGCAAAGTGTAACTGAGTCTTTTTAACTTCATGATGTAGATACATGTCTGTGGCTTTAAGATAAGGAAAAGATTTTAGTGACAAATGAAACTTCTGATGAATAACTCGGAGAACAATGCATAATATACAGATATTTCATTCCTCTCAGAGAAATTCCAAATCCTGCCGAGTTTCCATTCCTGCCACTGCCACTCTTTCCTAAGAAAAACAAATTTGAAGAAGGAAAGAAAAGAAACCTGGGCACTTGGGGGATGAGGAAGGAGGAGTTTGGGAAGTGGGGAGACCAGGAGAAAGAAGCGGGGGGGAAAACTCAGCATGTAATAATTGAAAAATCCTAAAAGAGGCTGGGAAATTGGCACATTGTTGACAATAACCATAATAACCAAGTTAATGATAGGCTCTGGGGAGGACCTCACTTGATCTTAGATTGGTTATAAAGAAAAGGGGACATTCAGCTGGCAGGCATGGCTGCATTTAGCAATCATTCATCCTACGAGCCCACCAGCCACGTCACGAGACCAGCCACTTGTCTCTTGCACTGTCCCAGCCCTCATTCTGCCTCTACAAAATTATTGGTATTGAGGCTTTTCCCTGCGACTTGACAAAAGAACAGGTGTAAACAGTCATGGGGTTGGGGAGGTGGGTTCAGGAGCTCTTTTTCTCAAAATCTGTCTCATTGTTTCCCGCAGAAGGAAGAGAGGCCGCACAGGGTTTACGGATTGGCTGGAGTAGGGCCCATGTGGCTGGAGTGGGGGTTGCATGGCAAGGAGCAGGTCTTGGGGGGCTGGGTCTTTCTGTGCTTCTGTCCCAGCAAGGAGCTCTTGTGCTCTGCCATACAGGGGTCCTAGGTAAGCACAGAGGAAGGGTGGGGCAGCAGAGGGAACGCTCACTTACGGTGAACCTATTATGCTCTGGATGTTTTCTATTTATTATTTTAATTTCTTCATAAGAAAAAGAGAAAAATTGAGGCTTGGGGAGGGCAGAGACTTACCCAACATCACACAGCTAAAGAGTGCAAAAGCTGGCATTGAACCCAGATCTGTAACTCTTCAAAGGCTAAATCTCTGAGACATAGTGATACTGCCACCAAAGAGGAGGCAATGCCCCAGATGCGTCTGGGGTGGGCACTGATCCCTTACATCTGAGAGCTCAGAGTGGGAGAGACCACATTTGAAGGAAGGATGCTTTTGTAGTATGTCTATAAACACTCACTGAAAGTATGTACTTTAAGTAAATGGGAAACTGTTTCCTAAAGCTGGTGGGGCCAACTTGAACCTGCTCACCTTCGGACTGATGTCTTCCCCGGCGAGCTCATCCAGGGCCATGGCTTCCAGAGCTCCAGTTCTGCACCCCTAGCCTTCACCCCGTATCCCTGCATCAGGAGGTTGCTGAAGCTCAGGGAAGACATTGAGTCCAAGTTTCTCTCCTGTTTAAAATGTTTTCCAGCAGCAGGCTTCTCCTTCCACGTTCTCCAAGCTAAGTTCTTCACCTCACAGTCCATGCAGAATCTCTTGCCATATTTAATAACCACTTAAAATCTTAATTGGTGGTGTTTTGTTCCAGCGTTTGTTAACAATGGCAAATTACTTATGGATGGGACATTGCCAGCAAAATTACTAAACAAGAAAAGTTTCTCTACTTTTGTGAAAGGAATAAGATAAAAGACTCGCAGGGAACAACGTAAGAACCATTTCCCTTTGCCAAGAATCTTGAATAATGATTTCCTGTATCTTTAGTACTCATTGTGAAGGACCTAAGTAATTATAGTTCTTTTTCCATTTATGAAGACCAATAAACCATTCTCTAACAGATATTATGCTACCACAAGTCTCTTTTGAAGTTATTGTCTATCTTTGACCTATAAATGTTCCTGTTTTAACTATGCTTAATAATCAGTATTGCAGAACAATCTCATTATGTTTTTTAAAAGTTTATTAAAAAGGACTCTAATAAAATATCTGGAAATCCACTTACATCTGGAAAACCATTGTGGATATTTGATGTGACTTTTACATTCTTCTTTCTTTTTTTTAAATTATGAAATGAATATAAGCTCATCATAAACATTTGGAATAATACAGAAAATACAAGCTTTGTCATGTGCAAGTTAGAAGGTCAACATTTTTTGAAATCCAAACTACTGATTTCTTTATTATTCAAAACTGTTTTTCTAACCCATCCCCAACATTCCCCCACCCCCACTAATCTTCCAGTTCTACCACTTCTTCAACGTTCAGAGCTCTACCACATTGCCAGAGAGAGAAGGGACAGGAAGATTCTAGATGGGAAAAAAAGTGCAAGCAAATTCCAACATTTTTTAATGCCTAGTGTGAATGGGATTTCCTTTGAGAATTCTTCCTTCACTTTTACCACCACCTTTCCTCTGGGAGTGACCCCTCTCTACCTCTCTGTCACCTTACTCTAAAATGATCAAAGCACTTTGTCTCCTCAAAAAATGTAACAGAAAATCGAATAAATGTTTGCAAGAATGTTCCTTAAATAGTAAGTTCCACCAGGTCAGGTAAGAGGCTCTCATATCTGAAATTCCTATGCCTAACACAGTACCAGCACTTAGTTTCTTAGTTTATGCTCAATAAATAGTGAAAGAACAGCGGTTTTAAAAATTACTTGAAAGGTTATTGCAGTGGACACTCATTCTCCACCCAGCGTCCAATCTGCCTTCATAACCACTTGCGCCTTTGCTGGTGGTAGATGGATAACTCATCTCCTAGTGTATGTAGTCTAAGGGGAAAAGAAAATCAAATGCCTCTGCTCCCACTTTGAAAGCCAGAGCTATCCTTCCAAGAGTATTCCCCCAGTATTCCTCACCATTTCATTTTCTAAGACTGTTCTAACAAATGCCACAGATTGGGTGGCTTAATCAACGGAACTGTATTTTGTCATGATTCAGGAGGCTGGAAGTCAGAGATCAAGGTGTTGGCAGGGAGGGTGGCTTCCAAGGCCTCACTCCTCGACTTAGAGATGGCATCTTCTCCCTGTGTCTGTATGTGGTCTTCCATGAGTACCTGTGTTCTACTTTCTTCTTGTAAGGGTATCATCAGACTGGGTTAGGACCCACCCCAACAGCCTCATTTTAACTTCATCACCACTTTAAAGGCCCTGTTTCCAAATCCAGTCACATTCTGAAATACTGGAGGTTAGAGCTTCAACATATGAATTTTGAAGGAATACGGTTCAGTCAATAACATTGAACCATGCAGTAAGCATGTGACCTAAATGCTACCAGTTGGGGTATTTATCTGGGATTTTGAATCTTCAGTAACAGGGGATAGAAGAGCTGATTGGAGTTCGTTCATTCCAGAGGAGCCCCCTGGTAAGATGCTGACTGCTGGGAAAACATTCCTGTGCTTCCTAAGTCCCACCCTCCACAGGTATCTTAGCTCCTGCCTCTTTCCCAGCTTTGTTGTCCAAACTTGAGTTGATTCTGTGAACCCCTGATAGCCTTCCCATGAATTCTTCTGCTTGAATTAGCCAGGATTGGTGTCTGTTTTCTAAAACTGAGATTCCTAATTGATATAACATTTTAAATGTCTTTTTAAAAACTCTCTAAAGCTATGATCACTGACCTCTAACTATGTGTGAGTTCATCTCCCCAAAGAGAGGCCCTCAGAAGACTCGAAAGCTGATGGCAGGATGGGTGTCTCCATAAATAGGCTTTGGGGCTCAGAGAACTGGATTTTCATCCATGGGTCTGGGTTGAAAGAGGAAAAACAATTCAAGGGTAATCAGAACATGAATACAGCTCTGACTTTATGCACCTTCCGATTTCTAAGTTAGTGTGACCATATATCCTGGTTTGCTTGAGACAGTCCTGTGTCATGCTTGTTTTCCAAAATAATTATTAATAATCCTCCCTTCACCCCCACTGTATCCCAGTTTGGATAAAAAATGATATGATCCCCCCATACTAAGTGTGTTTTGATTATTTATATCTTCCTAGAATCCAGAACAGAGACAGGCAGAGAGCAGATTTTCAATATTTTTGAATGAATGAATGAAAGGAATCTTGCCCCATTATCAGCTACAGATGCACATTTAATTATTTATTTTTCTTCTAGTGGATGCCCCTTGCTGGGTCTATATATTAAGCCAAGATGTCTTGGAAGGACAGCATCTTGCTATGGAGAGCTCCTTCACAGAAAGGAGACGTGTTTGGAAACCTGCCATGTCCCAGCACCCATGGAAGTGGTGGCTGCCTCTTTAAAAGGGATGCATTTCAAGGCAAGGTGTGAAGCCCACCTGTTGGAAAATCTGCCAAGATCTGAGCTCCACTGGGCTTGGAGCTCTTTCTCCCCCTACCTGCCCTCCCTATTGCCTGGATGAGGCTCCAACTTGATCAGTAGGCAACCAACATGCCACTAATTAGGAAGCACAAGGCATAGCGAAGGATGATTAGTTCATGATGAGCACACATTGCCTAGAGTTGTCTTGTTACCATTATAAATCGATTAGAAATCTGGGGAGCATCTGCAATTTCCCCTCACAGAGGAGAATATGAAACTGACAGGTTGACGTGAGAATGTGTCAAGGAACGCTTTGTAGTTGACAAAGACTAACTTATTTATCTACACTCCCCTCTCCCCTCTTCTTCCCTTGGCGCCCCTCCCTCAAAATGTCCCAGCTGCCAATGGAAGAAGCCCAGCAATTCTCTAATTGAATCATAAGATTTTGGAAGGTCAGTGCAAAACAAAAAAACCATTGTGGTGCTCCGAGGACCAGGTGTGTTGTTTATGGAGACAATTATGTGCTTTCCAGGTGATTCTACCTAGAAACCAAGAAAGACAGATTAGTGACAAGAAAAGCAAGTTTTTTCTGTCTCTGTTGCTTCTCCATGGCCTCCTTTCTCTCCCACCCACTGTGCTTGGACACACTGTTAAGTGCAGCCAGTTGCTGAAACACTGCCAGCGACAAGCCTTTGCAAGGGAGAACCAGCCCCGGAAAAGACCCTCCTCTTAAGAAGGGGCTGCCGGGAGAGGCTCCAGGGAGGAGGAGGACCTTCCGGGTGGGGAGAAACCCCTGCAGCCCAAGAGACTTCAGCACAAGGGCCCTTTGGGCACAGACATTTCAGCTGATGAAATCTATTCCTTGGGAACCAGACCACATACTTCCTCAGGAGTAAATCGCTAAAGGCCCCGCTTATCTGGTTCATTTCCAGTAGCTGAGAACAGGGCTGTTCCCCAGAGACTAAGCCATAATGACAGAAGGCAGGTGTGCCTGTCATGATCTATTTTCCTCTATCTTTGCTGACATTTTAAAAACAATCTGCATCTTGTGCTCATTCCCCGAAAGAGCTCTCTCTGAGCTGTGACCAGAGTTGAAGGCAAGAAACCACATCCTTGGTACCTCTAGATCTATAAAAGTGTATTTTTTTTTCTTTTACAAATAATTGTTTTATCTAATTAGTTTTCCATGTGTGAAGATAAGGAACTTAAATCAGTGACCACCAGAGAGGTTTTGAGGGACCCCAGGACCTGGAACGGCACACATCAACACAAAAACTTTGTATGAGAAGGGAGAGGAATTAAGAAGCAAGTCTAGTCATAAATACTGAGCCAAAAATTACATACAAGCAAGGCCAAAGTGCTTGTGTCCCAGTGGCCCAGCTACCCGCAGGGCATCACCGCATTTGGCAAAAAGGAGCATGTTTCACCACCTGAGAACCTCCAGTTTTCAAGTTTATGAGACATTTGTGGCAGCCTTGATTAGAGGTGTCCATTTTTTGTCCCTTTCATATGGTCCAAAGAAAATTGTATCAGTTATATAGTTTTACAAAACCAGTTAAAGAAGCAGTGACTTTGGGGATCAAGGTTGTAAATAGTTGATTTTAACCAAAATGCTCTTCCTTCTAAGGAGACACCGAGGGAGATGGCATGTCTCCCCATGTAATTCTGACTTCTCTCCCTGGGAGTACAGCCCTGAGTGAGAGACTATTGATGATTTTTACAACTTAAGGCCAGGGAGGAAAATGATCCAGCACGACCGAACTAGAGCTTCTCAAATTCATTATCTGTTAAGCCCTAGTTATTGAGTGTGTGTTTACACAAATCACCTAATTGGATCTGGGTTCTAATCCTGCAAGATAGTTCATCAATTTATAGATAGGGAAATTGGACCTTGATTATGCCATTTGACCCTTTTGGGTCTCAGATAACTGAAAGGTAATGGATCCAAGTTTTATTGAGACTTAGTCTCTTAATAAATTGCACTCCAGTAGCGGCTCTCCTCCCTTCTTTGTATACAATGTCCCATTGATTCCTCTTTGAATGACCCTGTATCTCATCATGACAAATGGTCTGAAAACACAGAGTCAAAGAACATTTTAAGGGTACTCTGCTACTGTAAAGTTAATGGTAATTAAGTAAGTTTAAGGGACATCAAGATTTGGTAGCACTTTCAGAGGTAATTGTGGGGCATATGTCTGGTCCCCTTGGCAGTCCTGTTGGAGCAGACAAGCAAATTTGGCAGGATCTGGGGTGTGTGTCAGGATGAGGCATTCCCACTGCCTGTGTTTGCTCTCTGGCCTTCTTCCCTCTGAACCAGACCAACCACTTTAAAAGGCAAGCAGCACAGCATGTGCAGCCTGGGCCTGGCAGCTGTCTGTCTCATTTCAATCCAATGAGGGACACAAGGGCATCAAGCTATGGGTTGCTAAACAAGTTGGTCAGCAGGGCAATGGCATGTGGATGGTTGTGAGCCACTGAATTATAAACACACTTGGGAAGTTAGATCCTAAACCATCCTGGACATTGTAAATATGAGAGCATATTGGCATGACCATCCACCTCTGTACTGACTCTCAGTGTGAAGTTCAATCAGTTTTGCATTCATTAGAGAAGTGGTTGGTGGCAAGAGCACTGTCCTGTTATAAAGAAGACATAGATTCTGTCTTTAGCCCTGCACTAATTTGCTGTGTGACCTTAAGGAAGGCACTTTCCTCTCTGAGTCTCAGTTTATCCCTCTATGGAAGAAGAGAGTTCTCTTAAGTACTGCCCATCCTACTTATCTCTCAAGAATTTTGCAAATGGCAATGTGCTTTTCATGCCTCTGGAAATCAAAACTAGCCAGTGAGCCTGGCCATGAAGTGTTCTCCTTTCATAAATAAGGAAATCGTGGTCCAGAATGACTTGCTGAAAGTTAGACATCTCCTAATTCCTGGCTTAATAGTCTTTCCAAGGCATAATGCATCACTACCTTGACTCGTAGTGTGTCTTTGTTCCAGATAACTCAGTTGGGTGCCTCTTTTAGAGTTGCAGCTGTTGCCAGGAGGAAATGAGCAGATTTGGAAGCTGTTCTCCCTTCTCTAGATTAAGGTGCCTTATATCATGGTAACAGGAGTGAGGGGAAGTGACTTATACCCAGTGAAACTCTCCCAGAACTATTTTAGTGGCAGATAGAGCAGCTATCTCAAACTGCAGTGCATGGGAGAATCCTCAGAGAATCTGCTTACAGTGCTGGTAGCTAGGCTCCTGCCCCAGAATGCTTCTGCAGGCTTACTTAGCAGGTCTAGAATTGCCTTAGAGAAGACAGTTGTGATGCAAATAGTATCCTCAACCACTGGTGAGAAACCCTGCACAGACGTGGCTACACAGCCAGTCACACTCTCTGCCATCTGCCTTTGCCTGTCTAGTCGTGTGGAATCTGACAAACCTATGCTGGTGGTGGATACTGAAATTATATTCATAGCATGGCTTAACCCAAATAAACCAATTGATATGTACTGTTCTACCATTTTAACTCACTTTCATCCTTTTTAACCTGGTGGAGCAATTTTATCAACGCAGACATGAAATTAACATGGGAAGAACTTAGATCCTATTGGAAAGCAAAACCCAGTGCATTAGAAAAATTTACCTTTGACTTGGGATGAGGAGATGAAACACTTTACTTTATTTGGGAAGTGCAAAACCATTACAAATCCCTTAAAGCTGTGCAGGCACTTTGTGTTATGAACCACTACTTAGACCAAAACACCCACACTACTTCTTTTAGATCTCACTGTGAGGTACATATATATTGTATATATTGTAAGAAGGTACATATATATAGTAAATTGTTTTAAAGGAGAGTATAACTCAAGGGAAAATTCATACCAAGAATCACACAAAACTTTAAATATGCCCACAAATCAAAAGAAAACCACCTGTTAAATCTTACATCTTCAATTTTAGTTCAGGAAATAAGATTCCAGACAGTCAGCTAGTATCCAAAATATGGAAGCAAATCATTGACCAAAACTTTCTGGTTTCTTCGTTTCTGGGATCCATGGACATTTGTCACATATTTTGAATGCTAAAATAATTAAAATATCCCAGGTGCAGCCCTTATTCTAGGTACTTAGTTCACATTTCTTTATTACCTCATGTGGAAAAGAACCACTCACTGATCCTTCCAAATTCCTCACTCAGCAGTGGGCAAGAGAATGAGGATTGCTGCTGTTTTGATAAAACAACATGAAAAAGTTTAAAAACAAAAAAGGACATATGCCTTAGTCTCCTCTCCTCTTTTCATTTCTTCTGATGAAATCTTCAAGACCTGAGTTGGAGTTCTACGTCTACCGCTCACTGGGAGCTGACGTCACACTCACAGGCCTTGAGGTTGTTACCAAGACTTGTGCTCAGAAGTCCTGGCCACAGACCTTGGGATGGGAACCTTGGAGATATTGATTCAAATGGGCCATTTAATGAAAGCCCCTCATGGGGTCACAGAGAATGAAGAGGTATAGTAAATTGAACTTTTGTTCTTAATTCTTCACACCCTCACTGGAATGGGTTGATACCCACATCTTTTGTCCCCTCACTGAGTATTGCCTTGCACCAGAATAGGGAGAGTCTATTTCTCTAGCCCACTGATGTTGGATGTGGCCGTGTTGTTTTCCACAGTCAATGCAATGTAGGTGATGGTAAAGTAATCACTCTGAGCCAAGACCTTAGAGGCACAGAGTATTCTGCTGGCCTTGTTGGGAGCTCTGTAATTCACCATGAAAAATACTGGGTAGCTGCTGGGCTCAGAATGATGACAACTCATGGAGCAGACCGGAACCAGCCAACTGAAGCCTACGTGCAAACTAGCCCAGGAGAGCCAGGTCTGTCCCAGCTGAGCTCAGCCAAAACACAGCCAGCCTGAAGACTCTTAAACAAACTATAAATATCTGGTGTTATAAGCTATTTGAATCTTTTTGGCCATGTAACATTATTGCAGTAACAGCTGACTTGATACAATAGATAAAGAAAACTGCCCAAAGACAGAAATCTCAGCCAGGTATGTCACTTTGATGTACAAAAATACATTTATTTTCAACAATTTCAAAACCACTGTCTTTTTTTTTTACAGTAGAAATATTCAAATGGAACAATAAAATCAAGAACAGTATATGTACATATACTGTATATATAGATATGACTCATGCATTTGTATTCCAGTGTTTAGTACAAGTATTGCCATTGTCTGCCCCATTTAACCCTTAAACAAAAAAGTGGTATCTTTAGAAATACTCCTAACCCTGATCTATGCTGTAGCCAGATTTCTCTAGGTCACATTCTCTCAGTGTCTCAGAGAGAAGAATGCTAACAATAACCCACAAAAATGAACAGGTACAAAATTCAGTCTTTCCTCCCATATATATATACAGTATATCATTTTTTAAAATAGGTGTGCTCAGGCTAAGCCCAAAAATAAAGCAATGCTTATAGCATGGCTTAAAGTGAACCTACTGAAAAGAGGTGATGTGTGTAATATATATGGGTGAAGGGTCTGGGATGCTGGAACACAGAATTCTGGCTTTGAAAGCCACTCGCCGCAGAGGTAAGAACTATCTTAAGGGAACTGAAGGCAGACATTTCACTTTAAGGAAGTTGTGTACATCTGACAAACAAATAGCACAGCTTTGCTAGAATCTTCTTTGACTAATATCATTAAAGGCTAGGCCATGGGAAGATGCATTCTTTGCCCTTAGCACAAATACAGCCATCTATTCTCTTTGTCTCATTTTAATCAGCTAAGAAAGCCCTGTTCGGCCTGCATGGCTTGTATGGACTCAGGAGTCCACAAATGCCCCCTCCTTCCCAACCTCTCTGACCCCTCCCATGCCAAGAGGCACTCACTAGGCTTAACCTAGTGCCTAAGTAACTTCTCTGATCCAAGAATAGCCCAAGAATTCTCCATAAGCATTATACATTTCTACGGAATCCAACCGGAAAACAGAATAATTTTCATTTTCAGATCCATCGCCTGGCTTCTTTAGAGAAAACCATTCTCTCAGTCTAGTAAATATCCTCCACTTTTCTCCTTTTGAAGGAGAGGCCTTGTTTCCCCATCTGGGTTTGAAGTCTCTAGTGGGCTTCATCTTACAACTTCTTCCAGGATGGAACAAAAAGACCCGACGTTCTATGATGTCACTAGAGTCCTTCCTTTTCTAACTGTCCCAAAGAAGCCCTCCCACCATCCCCCTTTATATACATAAGTAGAAACCAGCTATGGCATGGACACAGAGATGCAAGAGTTAAGTGTGACAGACAACTGGAGAGCATCTAGAACCCAAGCCAAGCAGGCCTGGGGGTCGGTCAGCTCTGACGGTGAGTGCAGAAGCCAACACACGCATCTTTCTTTTTTCTGTTTTCTTTTTTACTAAACATTAAATTATTTCTCAGGAAATAAAAAGCTATTTACATTGTAATTATTTACAATAAGCCATCTGTAGCCTCGCTATTGACATGCACGAGGCAGGACCTCTCTCCTAAAGGTGTGCACGCTTTCTCCAGCTACGTTCAATCCCCACCAACCCACCTGCTGCAGATTTAACTGGGAAATGGTTTGTGTATCAGGTGTGTGTGCTGGGACTGGGGGTTGTTATTGATTTTGGGGGGATGGGAGGTTACTTAAAAGCCAACCCAACTTAAAAAGAGAGACCACAAGGAAAAGGAGAGTCCTTGCACTACTGATGGCAGAATAAAGCAAGAAGGCCATGGGAAGATGCATCATTTGCCCTTAGCACAAATACAGCCATCTATTCTTTTTGTTTCATTTTAATCAGCCAAGAAAGCCTTTGTCTCCCAAAGTTAAGCATCTGCCTGCTATTTATGAAGGGGCCCTTGGTAAACAAAGGTAAAAAAGACATTTTCATTTTTCCGTAGTAACAGTAATAGTAATCATCAAAAATAAAAAGTCAAAAAGATGGTTGACCACGTGGCCGGTCGGGATTAAACACTAGTGCAGTTAGGAATCTCCTTTGTGCTTTCGCTGTTGGCAATAGTGGCAATGCCTCCTGCAGGGGAGAGAAGACAGAGGAGAGAAGAATGTACATTTCACAAGAACAGGATCTCTGTCTGCTGTATTTGCTGCTAAATACCAAGCCAACCTGAACAGGTGCTTAGTATGTATTTATTAAATCAGGCGCCTGGATATTCTGTCCTATCAGCTCACTAGTACATCTATGTCCAACGACGGCCATCTCCCACACCAGCACACAAGGTAGGAGCATATCTTGCCATCTTAAACTTTACTGATAATAACAGCAATGGCCAATATGCGTCAAATACTTATTATGTGGCAGGCACTGTGCTAAAGACATAATGTCATCGCATTATCACAACAATCTCAGAAGGTAGGTACTATCATTCCCATTTCACAGATGAGGAATATGAGCAGACAGGTCACAGAGCCAGTAAATTGGCAGAGATAAAATGGACCCAGGGCTATTTGATGCTACAGCCCACATTTGTGTGATTAATTAGGACACACCATGCTTCTGCTTTATAGAAAAAAAGAAAAAGTCCAACAATAATGACTAGTTGGCCTCATCCCTCCCCAACTCTGACTCCAGCACTTTCAATCTTGATCTAATTCAAGGGAAATTTTCCACCAATTTCATGTGGCTGGAGGTGATGGGCAAATTTTAAAATGTGATCATGTCCCTGTTTTTCCCCACCCTCCCATCTAGTTTTCTCTGAAGGCCAGGCCCAAGTGGGCTGGCTGACCTCGTGTTTGGCGGACAGAGGACACGGGGGCTTGGTGGCACCAGCACACGTACCTATGACCCGGGTGTCCAGCTCTTTGTCCAGCAGTTCCTCAGGCTCGGTGAAGTCACTGAGTGTGATTTTGGGGGCATTTTCACTTTGGCTCACTGACCCAATCATCTCCTGCTCCTTGTCGTGTTGGACTTGAGCATAGATGTTAATCCAAGGGATTTTCCTACATGGAGCAGGAGCAAAATCAGATTATGATCACGGGGCTGGCCAACCATGGACAGTTGGAAATTCTGGGTGACAATGGGGAGGAATAAGCTATTTACAGGCCAATGTCAGGGAAGGGCGCTGGTCAGGCAGACACTGTGACCATGAGGCCAAGAAAGACAAGGCCAGAAATCCAGATGCCCAAGGGAGATGTAAACCACAGAGCTGCCTGAGGAATGTACCTTCTTCTGGGGTGAAAAGCAAGCAGGTGTAGACAGAAGGACAATGCTGTTGGTCAGGTAGGTATGCACCAAAGCTCTTCAAACATTTACCCATTACTAAGTTTTTAAAGGAGTTGGACTTCGAGCCCATACAATTGCATCAGAGTGAAATGACATCTTTTTCTAAGGTTACATCAATTTAATCCATTTGCATTGGGCTCTTTGATGAATTGCCAAGAAATAAAAGATGTATAGCCATTGCCACTATTTTCAGAACACCACCCATGGGCTGAGTATCTTCAATACTTTGATAATTAGTTTCCTCATCTGTTAACAGGAATAATAATCACTGCCTTTAGGATTGTGGAGAGGAATACGGCAAGGACTAAGAGAAGCTAAGTAACTTCCTTCAAAGACACAAAGGTGGTAGGTTTGGAAATAAGGCAGGAAGACTGGAGTTTGGAGGAGTGGGCAGGTTCAGATTCAAATAGTCTCAGGGGATTCAGCTCCTGACCCATCTCTATTACTCCTCACCCACCATGTTCTAGCTTCTGTGATTTCCCTTGCTCTCTTTATCACAGTCCTTCAAACTTTTGAGTGCATGTGCATCACCCAGATTCCTGTTAAAATGCGTTCGTGACATTGTCAGTCTGGACAGGTTGGACTGAAATTCTGCATTTCTTCCGAGCTCCCAGGTAATACTGCTGCTGGTCTAAGACCCAAACTTTAAGTTGCAAAACTCTAATACTTGTTCCCAGTTCGGGGACTATGAACCAACTCTTCCCTCCATCTGAAACATACTTCTTCTTACTCTTTTCATGTCCTTCTTGACCTACAGAACTTAGCTTTCATGTCATTCTTGAGAGGCCTTTCCTGACCACCCAACCTTTCCTGTTATAAATACGCAGTCATGGGACAATGTCTATGAAAGAAATGAACAGAGTGTTGGTTTAGGGTGATGGAATAGGCAATGTCTGTTGACTTGTTTTCTTTCTCTCTCACTAGACTAAAAGCCCCATGTATGCAAGGTCTGCTTTCAATCTTTACTGCTGTTCTCTTAACTTAGCGCAGTGCTTGGCACATGGTTTACATTCAGTAAGGATTTGTTGAATGGATGAATAAATAACCTCAAAGCTTGTGCTTTTTCTACTTTCATATAGCATCTTCTCAAACAAAACGGCCACATTTTTATCTTGGAATATTGAATTAGAGGAGATGTCTCTCACCTCATTAAATGATGAGATTGAACTGAAGTCTAGAGGTTTTATAAAGCTGATTCCTAGCACAGATGTTATTAAGACTTGAGACATCTAACACCCACCCCAACCCAGAACATTCCATGCATTTCTAAAAGAGAATCACCCTGTTGCCCTAACACCAGCCAGTGGTATTTTCAAGCCTCTATATTCCCTTCCCCACTCTAACCCCAATGAGACAGAATGTGGGAGCATTTCATGAGGTTTTCCTGTAGCTAATTCAGCAGGAAAGATCCAAACACAGATTTAAAACCTGGGTAGTTTCTACCTTTTTTTACCTTCCGTTTTCATGTCTTCAGTGGTTACTTCCCATACATTAAGGAGTTGTTTCCATGACTTCTACTGGTCTACCTTAATACAATTTACAAGAACTTTAAATGAAGAGATTCTATATGAAGCAGCAAATTGCAGGTTCTTTAAATGTGTATAACTGAATATTCATGCTGGCCCTTACTTTCTTCTTATCTAAATAGAAATGCAGCCTAATGACTTAGGTTTCTTCTAATCATCAAAGTACATATTACTAGTGAACACTGGGATCAACTGTAATATTTATTGGGTGCTGGAGGCAGTGGAACCATTTCTGATCACACAAGTCTGTGCACTTCAGGACTTCAGCCAGAATCGACTGCCTCCCCTTTCCTACTTTTCTCATAATACCTGTGGGGATTTGGATAAATTTGCCCTTACAAAGACTATTCACTTTATTTCAATCTCGAAACACAGGCAACTTTTTTCAATGTTTTTAATAGATGGTTGGAAGGGAGAGCATTTTATGTCACAATTTGCACCATTCAAAATATCATCAAATTGCTTTCCATTTCTTAATACATCCACCATAAGACTATTGAGCATATAAGTCAAGACTAAACCCCACTCTTGCATAGAAAGTTGGGAAATAAAGAGACTTAGGGGCATGTCTAGGGCCATACATTCATTGGTTTTAATAAGGGAAATAAGGTGGATCAACCCAAGTGACCAATAAAAACTTCAGTTACTTGTTTCCTCCATCTACAATACTGTTAGAAACCAGTGGGAGGCAATTTAGAGAAAGCAAAGTAGGCTTCAGATTATGATGAAAGCCCTACTGAAAAAGAGATAGGAAGAAATATATAAGAGCTCAAAAGTTTTCTTGCCTTACCAGAAAAAAAAAATGGATCTATGGTACAGAAAGAAGGTCTTGTTAGAATTTTCAGAAAATAAAAGCCATCTCATAATGATTTTTATTTATATTGCTTAAAATATCAAAAACAGCAGTCAGTATCCAAGTATGAGATCAAATGTGAGAGACAGGAGGATGTGTACTTAGAGGAAACTTGGAATTCACAGCAATGCTATTCTTTTTCCCTTGTTAAGTGACCACTTGGGACAGTGAGATTGCTTTCAGTGCCTGGTACACAGCAGGCACTCAATAAGTGTTTGTTGAATGAATGAATGGTTTAATGAGTTAATGCAGGTAATTGCAGAAAGTTTTCTGTCTGAAAACTCAGCATGGCCAGTGATCTGGAAACAGCCCCTACCCTAGACTGAGCTGTCCAAGTGTTCACTAGCTAGGTGTAACTGTTTAAATTTAAATTAAGTAGAGTTAAATAAAGTCTAAAAATTCATTTTCTCAGTCATATTGGTGGTTCCTGCATTGTAGAGCAAAGATTATGGAGTCTTTTCATCACTGCAGGAAGTTCTATAGATAGTAACAAAGAGGTAAAGGAGAGTGTGAGAAGCAGGGATAAAAACCTGACCTTCCCTTGTCAGCAAGCCAGGCACTCTCCATACAGCCATCAAGGGATTTCCAGGTGATGAGAAAGGAAAGGAGAAGAAGAACTAAGAGAGATCCAACAGGACCTTAAGCAAAAGGCTTGAGCATTGGGGGAAAACTTCTAAACTCCTAAGGTGGCTAGAACAGATAAGTTAACTGCTGATTGGTTATGCTTACTGACTTCTGTTTATCCAGTTTGAATAGTGTTTCTTTCCTGTTAGCCTTATAGCTACACAATTCACTGCCATGGATTCAGAAGGGATTGGCTGATATTTGGGGACTACAGAGGTAGAATAATTCAGAGATAGCATTACCTGGCATAAATTCAAGTATTAAAGGGTACACATTTAGAGATGCCTGCATTAATAAATTGACCTTCTAGGTCAGTTTAGCAGACTTCTAGGGAGTTTAGCAGAAATTAGAAGAGAACAGAAATCTAAGTAACAGGATGTCTTGCCTTAATTTGGAGAAACCTGACACAAATACATTTTTGCAGAACTTCTATTGGCCCTAGTCCTCAGCAATCATGGAGTTCTCGGAGCCAGAAGGTGATCAATCTGGTTTGGTTTCACAGAGCCTGGCAACCACCAGGCTTCTGCACAATCAGATCCTTGTAGGAATGAAAAGGCACTTTGCGTGTCACTTGTGTACATCCACAAATGGGCATTCCTTTGGCCAGGATGTTCTATATTAAATCTATGCTCTCTGATTGTGATAGATGTTTTCCCCTCTTCCAATGGAACATGGACAGGTGGGTTGATATTATCTTAATCCAAGGAGATGTGAACTTCCATACTTGCCTCTAAATCGAACAGAAAGGTGAACCTCACTCTGTCTTTCCGCTGGAGGGTGTTGAAGGATTCCTGATATTTTGGCTAATGCTGGAATGTATATTGAGTAAACTGGTGTTTTTAGGCCGGAGATACCCACTAGAGGGGAGCTAAAGAGGGTAGGTGGGAAGTGAGGGGAAGTAGAGTGAAGCACCTTTACCACTGATCTCTTCCAAAATGTAAATGCATTACCTCCAGCACCTAGAAAGACCGCCCGGACTGAGGTTTGCTTTCAAAACTCATCTGACAATAATTAATGATATTTTTACTTTATCCAGTTCTCCTATAAAACACATTTCTATGCTACTGATATGATTTTTGTGAGCCTACCATGTGCTAGTCTGTGAACAGAAAGCACCTTTGGAAAACATGTTCTTTATTATTATAATAGCTTAGCATTGTTGACTGGTTAGTATGCCTGATGGCATAGATACTACTACATTTAAATCATCTAGCAAGCCTTTAAAATATTACTGTTTTCCCCATTTTACAAATGAGAAAACTAAGGTTTAGAGAGGCGCATTCAATTGCCCAGGTTTACAAATGCTGAAAAGTTAAACTTGAGTCTGTCTGATTGCAGAGTTCATACTCCTTAGCCAGTAACCAGTAGAAGTATTACATGATTCAGGTAATGGTACAGAGTTGTTGATTTCATGTTTTTAATAAGTATCTTGTTACATCACCCCTCGTGTGCTCTTCAAAAATAATCTGAATATTATGGTGTTTGCCTTGCCAGATCACTCACCCTTTAGAAACAGGACAGAGAAGGAGGTAAATAAAGGTTGAAATTTTTGCTATGCAAATTTAAACAGAGATGCTGGACAGCTACAACACAAACTAAGACAATGTCTGTGTGTGTCTGTGTGTACATGTGTGTACCAGATTTCAGCTGCATTTGCTCTGTTTAACCACTCTGAATGGGTGTTAAGCTGTAGACAAAGATATGACTATTTGAGACCTAACTTTAGAAATTCAGGTGACATTTGAGAACCCCTTATACTTCTCTTGAAGAGAATAAATTGATTTCATAGGCAATCCCTCGATTTTCCTAACTCAGCATACCTATAAACTGGGTAGAGACCAGATTCTTAGAAACATTCACTCCCTCACTCTCAGCCATTCTTGCTTTTCCCAGTGACAAACAGGACTTCAAGGAGAATGAACTTCACATATTTGAAATGAGTTCAGGAATGTTGGTTATAGGGAGAATCAGTTCTTAAAAACGTAGCCCTGATATCAAAACCGAGTAATAGCAGCACATACCTTTTAAACTTGTAGATCAAAAACACAGCCAGGCCAACAAATACCACAGACAAGAGCATAAGCATGGCTGAGCTGCTGTGCCCAGCGCTGGAGTCCACCAGGGGAGCTAGGAGGAAAGAACAGACACGCTCACGTGGAGGCTATTAGCTGGAGGGGGTTCCCACTGGAGGAAAGAGGTCTCCAGCCTTACACCCGGTCCCCAGCTGCCCTTCATGGATCTGGGCCTGGGAAGCTTGGCTTCTATGATAAACATAGCAACTTCAATTGCAGCTTCTTAAGGAAAAGTAAACTCTTCTACTCTGCCTGGGGAAACTTGGTGTTCTCCATGTGAACTGAGCAATTGTGTCCTGCTAAGAGGAGTAGAGGGGTTTGGATGTCTTTCTCCTAGACAGCCTGAGTGCCTGTCAACATGATTAAAGGTGGCCCACTAGGAATTTTGGATTAAATACTGATGCAATGCTTCATTCTCTTCCTCTACACTGTTCTGATAAAACACTGCTGGAAGGGCACATTTGGAGCCTTCACATCTAAAAAGTCTTACATTCGTAAGACAGATTTAGCAAATAGGTTCTCCCAGAGAGTCACTAGTGGATGCCATTGAGACAAGCCATTTTAAAATTCCTTTTACAAATCAACAGACTACAGCCAATCCCTGTTTCAACTTAGACTTACACATTGTAAATTGAAGGGAATGTTTTAAATGATCTGGTCTAGTCTTCCAATCAAGATTCATGGAATCTGAGAATCACAGAAATTAAGAGAGCTTGAGGACTACATAATTGTTAATTTCAACTGTTGCAGATGAAAAAAAAGATAAGAAAAAATAAAGGCCCAAAGAAATTGTAGGTTTCCCCAAGATTGTCCAGGGATTTAATAGCAAAGCTACGTTTAATTAAGTCTTTTTGCCACCTCAACAGGAAGCCTCGAGAAAGATGTAATTAATCTTCCTTAACCATTACTACACAAAAGAGCCCTGCCACAAAGCCATTTCAGGCATTTATGGATAAGTGTTTGGTAATTATCTCCTCCCTTTTCTCTCCAGGATCACCATACCCATTTGCCCCTGAATCCCAACGGGCACTCACCCAGTGTCAGCTGAGTGACATACACGATGACTTGAACCCCCGGCTTCAACTCAAACTGGACCAAGTTTTGGTTTAGAGCATTAAATAGGATCTCTACAATCTGAAAAAAAGAGAGGCTGCATGGGGAGACATGACAAGTGACAATGCTCCTTCATGGACAGTAAGAAAGCAGGGCCAATAAGCTAAATGTGACTATGTTCAATCAGACGACAGGATATTGGAACATTTTTATCAGTTTGGTTCTCACAGCCCTTTGAACCTAAAGAAGTAGGTGGTATTACTGGCTTAAACTGAAGAGAGTGAGACAGAAAGAGGTGCGTCCAAAGTTACCAAGTGAAGTAGAGTTGATAACAGACATACATGTTTCATTCAAATCTTAGTTCAGTGCTTTTCCATGGATGCCTTTATAACTGACTGTAGAAAGGCCTGTTGTGGTTTCCAACGAAGGAAAATCAACCTGTCATTAGCTCTTTAATCTGGTCGAAACACACACACAGCACAGAGACGCCCCTGCCAGGATGAAAGCAGGCACGCATCCCCTTCTCACTCTGCTTTTTTCTCTTAGAGACAATGGGAGGCAGACATCAAAGCAGTGGCTTCCTCCCTTTTATGGGATAATTTTTCCTCTTTACTTTTCCTCAGCAAGTCTCAGAACACATAACATCGATTGAATCACTCTGTAATTCCCACATGAAAGCTGGGGCCGACCTGGGCTGTTGTCCCTAACTCTTATCTTGCTGTACGCGCCTTAATATCACAGCTGCTTTTCATCACCGTAATTACCTATTTATCTAAATGGATGGATATTGTAGCTTCCAAATATAGTTCACACATGCTGTTTCAGAATAAACAGGTCTTGTAAAAGTGATGTATGAATTGAGAAGCTGAATTTATTTCTGGCCAACTTCAATATGCAACCCTGCAATGCAACGATCAGCTTCATTTTCCAGAAAAACTGACTTTCACAGCATCTCTGCTGTTTGAGGAGGACTGTGGATGGACATGGGGATGGGGGATAGCCAGGTGAGTAGCAGAGGGACACAGAAGATGCCTGTACAATGCTTGCCTCCTATGGGAGTGAATGTGTTTAATTCATGCCCATTTTATCAGCGTCATTCACACTTCTCCTGACCTAGCAGGGGAAGGTGAAGCAGAGCAGGGCCAGTGGGACCCCGGCAGGAGCAGGGAGGGAGAGGGGCTTGTCCTCTCCTTTACCTCCAGGGTAGAGGCCAACCACAGGAACTATTTGTCCAATTGATAAAGACAGTAAATCACAACCCCTTTCAGAAATGCTGCTCCCTTAGTCAAAGCAAGATGAGGCAACCCATTTCTCTCTCCAAAGAAGTATATTTAAAAGCAATTCATTTTCTCCCTAGAAGCAGAACTTAGATTGACCAGGATCTTTAAAGACAAGAAGCACATTTTCCCAGAAGTGGGGAAACTCAAATTCCTCTCTTTCTCTCCCCCAGAACCAGGTACTGGGTGGGAGACAGGAGCCAAGTTGCAGGCATGTCAACTGTTGGAATGAAAGATGCCAGTGAAAGAAGGTGTTTCCTTCCTGTGTGGCTGAATGTCCCAATCTATGCACATTTGTTTTTATTCTGCATAAGGCAGAATGTTCCTCAAAGCCCTGGGTGCTAGGCAAGCTGATGGGCCAATGGGAGAGGGCTTGTCTCCCTTTTTGGCTGGAAACAACTTTATGTCCTCTTAGAATGGGAGGTGCAGCCAAGTGTCCCAGCCAAGTTTTCCTTCACCTACTTGTTCCAGGTCCCCTTCATTGCCTTTCCTCCTCTCCGTCAAGTTCCTGGGGGGCAAGATGAAGAGCTCTGCTGAAGTAGGCAGGCCAGGGAACACAGCAACTAGGATCTGGTCTTCCGGGACACTGGTTACCTGCAAGGATGTTTAGACCAAGGAGTGAGGTCCTGGAGGAGCCAGTCTTCCCAAGTCATTAGTAAAGAGCAGAATATGCCCAGGAATGAGGCTTACAGACATTTTTTAAATACAGCATTTCTAGCATAGGTTCCAATATACATCCAGGCTTTCTTTCTGCTTTCCTTTAGAACTGCTAGGTAAAGAATTACTAGTTTTAGTACCTTCTCTGCTGTTATATACATTTCTACTGAAACTGAAATACTATCCCAAATGCTTTTCAAAATATAACTTGCTGGGAACATTTGCAAAAGTTCCTCCCATATTTTCCATTTTTCTGCATTTAGAGGACTAGAGCTTCTAGTTAAAATATGAACAGACTGGCTGCATATAAGGAATAAGAAATTATAGCCAAACATGGGAAAATGCAAATCAAGAAATAGCCAAGCAGCACTTGTTTTCACTTGCTAAAGCAGTGTTTTTTATTAAGTTAGAATGACTAATATTGGTGAGGCTTCAATTAAGAGGTTCCCTCATTTGTTGCTGTCTTCCTTAAAAATTGATAAATATTGCCAATTTGTTTCTCAAAAGACTTACTTGAAAGCCATAAACATATTCAGACCCTTCATTCAGTAACTATAACTTGGAGTGTTTGTCCTAAAGAAATGATCCAAAATATAAGAAAAGCATATGCAGGAAGAAATACAATTATTTGTAATAGCAAATAAATGGGAAAAACTCAAATATTCAAAAAAAAAAGGACAGTGGTATAATACCTGACAGAATGTTATTCTACCATTTGGATGATAATTAGTACAGTGCACCAACATGGAAAAACCTTTATGATAGCTGCGTTCTGATCTATTTCTTTACATTGCTTCAGTTACAATGCTATAAAAATTAAAATGTAGAGGAGTAAAAAAGCAAAACAAAACACTAAAAGTTGTGTGTTAAGATGCTGAAGTTGTGAATGAATTTTTCTGAGTGTTTAGTAGAAGGATTATGAAGATTTTTAATAACAAGTTAAAAGTAAGCTTCTGGATGAAGGCAAATTTCTGAAGAAAACACAGCTCTGAGACCCCACCCCATAACGAGTGTGTTTATTCTTTCCTATGTGTCTATGAAAGGTCTTTTTTCCAGAACACCTCTTCTGCCAATACAAACATGACAGTTTTTTTAATTTGGCAGAAATACCCACCTCCTCCATGAAATCTTCCCGACTATCTCTGCCTACAGTGATCTCCTCAATGCCAGTCTTTCACCCCAAGCACTTCTAGATTACCATGGCCAAAATATTTCAGGGACATAGTTCATGCCTACTGTGACATATCAGTATATCTGGCCAGTATAATCTTACCTCCAATAGGTTCTTTTTGTACGTTTGCCCTCATGTTCCCAGGGCTCTTTGTGGCTACCTTGCTGTTTTGAAGAATGCCTAACACAGAGTTAAAGACTCAATAAGTAGTTGCTGGATTGAACCAAAGTAGCAGGGTTGTTTCCCATTTGCTCAGCTCCGATTCCTGTTTGGAACGGTGCTTACAGACTGGAGTTAGCTCTCACAGATGTGATACAGAAAAGTGATGAGTTCCCACTTGCAGAAAACAAGCAGAAGTCAAAAGCCTGAAAACGCCACCCAGCGGGGAGGATCCCCCTGAGCCCAAGGCGACCCGGCTGGATGCCATGGTCCCGGTGGGGAGGCACGCCCCCCCAGGAGCGGAAGTCTCGGTGCCCAAGTCCATGGGGACAGATGGCTTTATCCTACCCAGCCAGGGGGAGCAGGTCTCCAGAGACCAGACTGAGGAGCAAATGGCAAATAATCACCCAGTGGAGTGAGCGGGGTGAGCCTAGGAGCGCCATGGCTAGGGTGCCCCTTTGCCCCAGGGAACAGCGGCCGCAGGGAGGGTCAGCCCCGTGGGCACCTTGGAGAGATCCCGGAGCTGTGTGTGTAGATTCCCTTACTCCCACCCACAGGAACATACGAGTGATAGGTATTAGTGAGATTTAAGACCCATATCAACCGATATGGGTGATTATTATTATTTATTAGTATTATTACAACTACCAAGTCATTTAGTAGAAAGCTAGTATGTTTTTAATACATACAATCATATAACATAAAACAATTCTGGATATTTTACAAAGGCCTGTGGGAGCAGTCTCACTTCACGCCTTTTTATAAATGACCTTTTTATGAAAAAGTTTAGGATGAAGAGCCTCTTACCAGTTTCCCGCAGGAATGCTCTCTAGCATTCTTTTCTCCTTATTCCTTCTGTGAACTCCTGCCCATGCCCTGCCCTGGATCTTTCTTCGGTGCTGGGCAGCGACAGCATTCACGTCTGCCCTACCCCTGCCTCTTGGGGGGCCTGATGACCTCCACAGCCTGAGCCCCCACATCCCCACCTCCAGTGGGAGCCTCTTCTTGACCTTCAGGTCTGTATTTCCACCTCCCCTGGTGATCTTCACCCAATCGTTTCTTGCAGGCTCCAAACTCATATGAAAGATGAAACCATCACTGCACCCCAAGCCGATTCCCCTCACAGAGCCCCCGTCTTGGTAATGGCAAGGCTGTCTCCTACCTACTCCTGTAGTCAGAGAGTTCCTCCTTCTCCCTTGTTGCCAGACACTGTATTAGTCACCAATTCCACAGTTCCAATTCCTAAGTGGCCTCTGAATCCTTCTTATTTGGGATCGTTTCTGGCCTAGAGAACTGTAGTAGTCTTTTAACTGGTAGTTTTGGTGAAATTTCTCTTCCTGCTGTGCACTTACTCCCTCAGCAGCCTGCCTTCTGCCTTACCACCAGAACGGGTGCCCAAAGTATACATCTAGTGTCAGCACTTTTTGTTTAGATAAGAAAACAATACTCTCCCCCTTCCCAGTGCCTAGAGGATGCATGTCAGACTCCTTGTAGCTTCTCAGACTGTCCACAATGTGACGCAACCATCCTAGCTCAGCTTTAGCCAGTTGCCTGAAACCTGTGGATCAGCTGCACTGAATTCTCTGCCATTTCCCAATTAAGCTGTGCTCTTTCAACAGCCCATGGCTTTGCACATGCTGCTCATTCTACCTGAAATGCTCATAGCTACCTGTCTCTGTTAGCTACTATTTATCCTTCAAAAGAGAGTTCAAGTATCCCCTGCAAAGACCATCCTACTAGCTCATAAATATTTACTGAATCACAAATATGTGCTAAGCCTGCACTTTCCTGAATAGAGTGAATCATACTTTTCTCCATGCTCTTTGGAAATGCCAGCCAAGCCTCTACCATAGAATTAGCCATATATTAGACTTATCTTAGTTTGAATTGACCATGTTTTACTCACCATTACATTCTACTGCCTGGCTCTGCATGAGCAGAAGGTTAACAAAACCCTTTCAACTTTCTCTAAGACAATCTGACTTTGAGGTAACTGTATAACTCTATTCCCGTGAGAACACATTCTGTTTCTTGGCCTATAGCCATCTGATTGCCACATACAGCCAATGGTAGCCTTATGAGTGAATGTCTAGCTTAAGAAACCCTCTTGGTTGGCAGAGAACCAGCCAACTGAATGAAATCAGTATAGACTCAATGAGTGGTCCATCCACAAATTTATCAAAAGGGTCAGGCTCTTAAAAATTCAGTATTTTCTATTGTTCAGCCTCAAACCTTCATGCCTGTCTCTGTCTCTTCCCCTGACAACTCTTCCTCCATCTTTCCTTCAATCTTTCCATTTTTCTTTTCTCTCTCTTTTTACAGATAAATAATCCACACCTAGGTGTAGAATATTTCATCGATGCATATGTATTCTGGACCACACCGTCCAATTCTCTACATTCACAAGAGCTTAAGGAAAGATCGAGCCAACTTACTTTAACCAGAGCACGCTTGATGACATTGCCAATATCGTGCCTCCACTCAGGAATGTCAGGGTTGTGGTAATCCAGATTAGGAGAGAATGACAAGAGCTGGGACTGGAAGTACTCTGCACGGAGAGAAGAGAGTGTGTGAGTGAGGCTGAGAGAGGGTCCATGCTTCCCTGTCCTCGGCTACAGTGTCTGCTTTTCAGCCTGTTTCTTGGCTTCAAAGAAGGTGAGATTTGGTGACTGGAAAAGGATTTGTGCTCCCACCAGGTAGGAGTTCCTAAGATCCTAAACCTTTCCCTGGTAAAAGAATATTACCTGAAATGAAAGAGATTTACGAAACCCCAGAAAAAGGAGCTGCGTGCTACTCTTAGCGACACCACACAGAACCAACGACAAAGTACCACCAAGCTGGCCTTGGTCCGAATGGAGCCTTGCCACTTTTCCTCCCGTCAGTGCCTCTGTCCACCCTGCAGCAGCTGCCTCAGAGGGTGAGAAGGGAGGCGGAAATCCTGTCTGTACGCTGTGGGTGATGTTCCATTTCTTGACGGGTCTATTCACTATCTGGTAAGGCATGAAGCTAGACACCCATGACCTTGACTCTTCTGTATTAAACTTAACACCTCAATAAAAATGTTTACTTAAAAGATGTCTTCTAGGCACCTGAGCGGCAGAGATGTAGGAAAAGGCACTCACCCGGAGGGAGGCTGAAGACATATGGTCTGAGTCAGAGGATCACATACCTTGGCACAACTTTCTAGAAAACCCCAGGTATAATGCTGGTGTTTAGGGGCCTGGGAAAGGTTGGATGGGATGGTGACAATTTGATTTAAAATAAATTTAGGAATTCAGAATGGTTTTCCAGGATAGAGAATAGAATAGTGGCTCTATTTACCACCCTCTGCCTCGCTCTGCCCTTATAGTCTCGGCCTTATTCTCAAGTCTTTGCAGCCGGTCTCATTAGAATCTCCAACAATCAAGAAAACACCTCAGTCATGTATAGTTCTTCTCAGTAACTGAGCTGTGAGTTCTGCAAGGTCAGGGGCCACTAATCTTCTTTTGAAATCACTGGTCTCCAACCTCACAAAGAGCAGAAGCTACACAGGTGTTGTAGATAGCTCAGCAAGACATCAGGTCTAGATGTTTCTATGACAGTCTTTCCAGCTCGGAATCCCTTTAAATTATGGTGTGTCTCTGCCTAATGAGACCCCCATCAGGATGTGGTGCAGCTCCTTCACAGGGAACAGCAAATGCTTATCTGTGCCTACCTGTTCCAGCTTCTCACTTCACCTCAGTTGTTATCCAGGAACAAGGGAAGAAGTAGGTTTAGAACACTTGTGTTGATCTACACAATTTTCCCATGGCTTGGGGAATTTCCAGAGCAGTCAAAGATTACTGCTAGGGTGGGGCAAGGGGATTGGCTGGGCTGGAGGGAGCCTCACAGGACAATTTCCAGGGCTTACCATGAACTGCGATATCTTTAGTGTCCTGGATGAGGGCATTCCCAGCAGCCACCTGGACAGTGATGGTGTTGGTTCCCTCCGCAAGGAATGTAAAGGAAATGCTGCTATCCAAGGTGATGAGGGGCTAAAAGGAGTGGAAACACCCATTTAGTCCTCTGCAAGATATTCTTCCATTCCTGTAAATCTCAGACTGTCACAAATCAGCATAGCCTTTGTGTATCCACGAGGGATTTTACCAAACTTGAAAAAGGAAAATTACACCACTTCCTAAAACTGTGATTACAACCAGGAGAGTATGAATATCCTTGAAATAAACTCTAAAATGTTAATCCTCAGAGATAAAGATAAGACTGAACACTGGATTTTGCATGTCTTTCTGTTCTCACTCCTGGGGCAAAGTGGAAGCCACTTTTGTCACCTATCCCTGTTGGCTTGGGAATAGATCATTTCTCTCTTCCTCCGCTGTTCAGTATCACTTACGTTCATCCATTATTTCACTGGACTGTAAGACCTTTCAGAGAAGTGACCACATTTTATTTACTTGTGCATCACCCATCCATGGCACACTGCCTTACTTAAGGCAGAACATATACGTAAATTGGATGCATGACACACATCACTGGCTTGTTTTATTGTGTCTGTTTTACATTGCAAAACATTTCTAACATTTTTGGTGGGTTGGAAAATATATAAATACATATCTGTGATCATTTTTAAATCCTTTTTTTTTCTGTTTCATTTTTCTGATCATAACAGGCTTCCCAAGAATAAAGGGAGAAACAGAATCATTTTCTTCCCCCTGAGAATGAGGATCTTGATAAAAGCACATGCTTGTTGGAGAGAAGAGAATGAAGATGCTGAGACTGAGGAGTCATTATTCACTGGTCATCTGGAGACCGGAGCCCCTCTCAAATTCTCTTTTGTTTGCAAGGTAAGACATGACAGTGGGAGGCTGCTCTGAGGCCACTAACAAAGAGATGTCACAGCACAGATAAGCAGACTCCCTCTCCTCTCAGAGTGTCAGGGCCAACAATAGGATAGAGAGTGAAAATAGAGCCAGTTGGGGATGCACAGAGCTGCCCTTGAAGGGGGTGAGTGGGGCCAGTGCTCACCCAACATTCTCCTGTGCTCTTCACTAAACATGGACTGGATGTGTGTGCATGGCACCCAGCGTCCCTGCTGCAAGACTGGAATTCTTTCTAGCTCAGAACTTTAAACGGGACCTCTGAAACAATAATTTGACTTCTTCTACTTTAAAATTCTATAGTTCTATGTTACAGCCACGCTGATGACTGGAGTTGCGTAGGATTAGAGAGATTACCCTAAACTTCTGACACGCTTTCTTCTTTGTTTGCTAAATGAAATAAAGAAGTGAGTATGGATAGAAATACACTCTTTCCCTTACTAAGGGCAAACCCCAGAGTCCAAGCAGTCCTATGGCTCTGCAATGATACTCAAAATGAATTACACAATGAATGAGGTGCAAATAGGTTCTGTGATGGGCATCAACTCCCATGGGCCAGTGGTGGCTGCTGAGTGTCCTGTGTTGAGAAGGAAGCTGACATTGAGCTGAGTTCAGCACAGCAATGCTGGCCACAGCCATTAACATGGGAGCAACGACATGTGTGTCATACAGTTGCCATCTCTAGTACAATAAGAACAGTGACTTGAGACTCTGGATTTGTTACTATTCTATTGAATGACCTCGGGCAAAGTTTTTCCCCATTTTGGACCTTAGTTCTTTATCTTAAGAAGGGTTTATCTTTATCAAATGAAGGGTTATGGTTAGAAGAGCTGTGAGGGCTTACGCAGCAATTGGAATATATAAAATTGATGACTGGCTTTAGGCACACTTCGTAGTCCCTACTGGTTAACCTATTAGACCTCATCTGTCAAAAGACTTTCAACTGCTTTGTTACCTTAGTCGTATTCTTTGAAATGAAAATGCAATGCCTCTATTTACCCAACAGAGTGGCTAAAGTTTCCTTACAAATTGTAATATCAAATATTATTGAGGAGGCAGAGCAACAGGAATTCTCACATATTTTCTGGTGGGGTGTAAAAATGGCACCACACTTAGCAAAAAACTGAGTTTTACAAGAAATTGCAATAATTGTTTTCCAAAGTAGTTGTGCCATTTTATATTTTATGATTCAGTAGCTGCAGTCCTGTGAATTTAGTCAAGAGAAAAGAAAACATATATCCACAAACAAACAAAATAAATGTCCATAGCAGCTTATTCATCACAGCCAAACACTGGAAACAGCCCAGGAATTCATAAATAGGAAAATCAATAAACAAGCTATAGTATATTTGTACAATGAATATAAAAGAACAAATACTGATATACACAACACTATGGATTATCCATAAGTGAAAACAGCCTTACATAAAGGAATTCATGTGGTATAACATTTGCATGAAGTTCTAGAAGAGGCGAGTCTGATCTGTGATGGAAAAAGTGGTTGATGCTGTGTATTGTGGGTGGAGTTGACTGATAAGGAGCATGAGAGTACTTTCTGGAGTGATGATAATACTTTTTGCCTTGATGGGCATTTGGTTACAGGTGCATGTCTTTGTTAAAACTTAGGAAGTGCACACTTCAGATTTGTATATTTCATTGTTGTTACATTTTATAGCTTTATGGGAGAAAAAAGCCTAAACAAATACTGAATTCTAGTTAATGATCTCCAAGATGAAGCATTAAGGACAAAGAAGATAGCTGTCTAACATTTACTTTGAAATGAATTAAAAAATCAGGATTGATGGATATATGGAGGGATGGTAAAATAAGCATAGTAAATGTTAATGGCATGCCACAGGTGGTGGGAGTATGGATGTTCACTGTAATATTATGTAAAATTTAGTAAGTTTGAAGTTTTTCACAATGAAATGTTGGAAGAAACAAGACATGAAAGGAATAACCAATGTGCTTTTATTTGTCTAGATTTCATGGATTGCTCTCTCTGACCATGTCTGTATTATATTGTCCTTACATTTTCACTGCCTCAACTATTTCTCATTTTTTTCCCAACTCTCACCACCAGGCATTTTTCTCCCTTAATAGCTGTCTCTTCAAGGAGCCTTCACCACTTCCATATCATCTTTTTCAGCAGTCAGTGGTCTCTGTGGCCCCCTCCCCTTTCTCTGCTAGCCAGTCAGGGCTCTGCGCCACAGCAAACATACTGTGTTGAATGAGAACACATGGTCCCTGAGTGGCAGGCCACAGGCGCCAGTGCTGGGGCAAAGGCAAGAGCCAATTGTGTTTTCCAAATTGCTTTTGTTTTTCATTAGCTGTTATGCCATCATGGCTGATTTCACCTTCCTTACAAAGCTGAAATACTCAACAGGATTCTTGATTTCTGTGTTTGGACACTGATATCTTAATGTGCAATGCTAAATTAAATCAAGTATTGTAAGTTTCATTTACTAAATCTATTAGGCAAGCAAACACATTTATTAAGCCAGACCTCTGTTAATCCCAGCAAATTGGCCTTTCAGAGCCCTACAAATCCAACAGGCAGCCGATGCACTTCTCTGTCTCTGTGCTTTGTCCAAGCTGCATGGCTAGTGCAGTTGAGGCCTACAGTGAGGGCTGTTAAAATAATACCTCATGTCCTGCCTAGAAAGTAGGCTGCATCCCTGCCCACAGAGAATCCCTCATGTGCAAGAGGTCACATGTTATCCACTGAGTCCAGCAAGATATTGACAAAGCTCTGAGTGACTATTTAGTTATAAGATTTCCACTTGACTAATGGAACAAGGAACTTCAGGGATATCTTTGGATGCAGCCTACACCAGTTTCCCAGATGCAGTAAGTCAAGGTAGTATTGAATATTATAAAATCTTCACAATATAAATGTGTACCTTGATAAAAAGCTGCATTCTCAAATTAGACAGGCTATGCAATCACTATGCTTGCCTTACTTAAGACCTTCTGCAGATTCTACAGTAACATGGACAAAGTGCTTATCACATGATGTAGAAAATGCAGAATATATAATCATGGATATACTATGACTGAACTTATAAAAAGATCTAAAACACACACAAAGATCAGAAAGAACTAAAGCAAAATAGTGTCAACAGATGCGACTACAGGATTAATGTGAAGACTCACAGGGGAAAAATTTTTCCCTCACATGCACACACACACACACTCAGACACATCCGGAAGCTCTTCAAAAGCAAACTCACTTTCAAGTGTCACTGTCCATGAATCTTGTTCTATCTTCTACCATCCCATCCTAATCCTGAGGTTCTATAACAAAATAAAATTCAGCCACTTATGTCATTCAAAGCCACCTGCCATTTATCCTCCTCATCTTTCAGTTTTTTCCTCCAATTCTTGCCCAAATGAATCCTCTGCTTTTTCCGAATCATTCTACACAGAACACAGCCATGTCAAAAGCCTTACCTTTGCACAAATCCCTTTCCCTCCTCTCTGCCTCTGTTCTACGCCGACAGCTTAGGACCAGCTTTATACATGACTCACTCCATGATTGACGGGAAGTGCATCTGTCACCTCCTAGGCTGCTTGACGGGCCAGTGATCTTACATTCCTGTTATCTTACCTCACAGTACCTGCAACTTCATGTTCTCAAAGAGATTTTTCTTAAAGACAACAAATGGAATTTACACAGCTTTGTATTCCTTACAACATCTAGCATAAAATACAGGCTCTTGAAAAAGATCCAGGAAGCTACACATCTCCCCTGATAGGTCTGGAAGTATATGAGCCTATGGCTGGACTTCAGGAATGCATGTGGTCTTCTATAAACTTACACATCACACTTGCTCACCAATCACTGCATGGGTGTTCATCTTGCCTTCTGTGGAATGTCATCTTGAAGGTCAGGACAATGGTCTCATGCTTTTCTAGTCCCACGAGCACCAAGAAAAGGGCTGGCTATAAAGGCAGGGGTCAACTGATTCTCAGTGAGAGGTTGATTTAACTCAACCACCTGGGTGAACCTGTCTAATTCATTTAGTCACCACACATACACACACACACACACACACACACATACTGATGAAACACTTCCAAGTTCATTAGCCTGTTTTCTTTGTAAAATGGGATAATTCCTCCATCATCAGTAATGGTCTAGTGGTTAAATAATGTGTATGAAGAACACTGTATGAAGCAGGACTAGAAATAAATGCTCAAGATTAGTATCAGCTCCTTTTAGCAGATCATTATGCTAGTCAAAGGGAACCAAATGGCTTGAAAATCAGAACCCTTGCAAAGACACCCAAAGACATTTATTTGCTAGTCAAATACATTGCTCACTGGATCAAACCAGTGAGCACTGTGGTTACCTTGATGTGTTTCTGCCACGTCTAGCAAAAAGCACTGAAAATGTACCTCTTTCAAGTGGACCAAATAACCATTCTTGGAGATGGGAAAGAAATCTGTGAAACCAAGTCAGACTTGCCACCAAGATGTAGATGCCATCGATGGAAATGATGAGCCCAAGAGTTATATGGTCAAGTGCTTAGATGTGTTCTAAGCACCTTACATACTGTTCTTTACTTAATCCTCAAAGCAATATCAGAGTGTAGTTACTAATACTGTTACTCTGACATACAAGAACAAAACTGAGGCCCAGAGAAATTACATGATTGGACTATAAGAATACAGCAAAGAAGAATTTGGGTCTGGATCCCAACCCACGTTTGTCTTATTTCAAAACCACTCTATTCCACTGCCCCTCATCTATTATCATTCTCTTGGTCCTTTGGGGACAAAACCAACTAGTAAGACCTTTGGGACCTGAGTATTTTGTGCAGCACTTCATGTTCAAGCTTATAGATGGAAATTCCTAACAAAAAGAAGATTCAGGTCACCATCAATTAAAAAACACAACAAACTATAATGTTATTTTGAAATTTAAAAAGTTCCCTCTCATAACATGGCATAATATAGATGAGAAGATATATAGATAGATATTTCAAGTAGTAATTCAATGATGTGCATAGATTAGATATTAGTCCTCTTGCTCTAGAGAAGAGAGTACTGAGACTCAGATCAGGTGATCTGTTCAAGCTAACACAGATAATTCCTTCATTAGAGAAGCAGAAATTAGAGTCTCCAATCACTTTGTTCACTTCTCTGTTTATTTATTTATTTCAGGCATAGTATCTGCCCTCAAAAAGAAAATGGCACAGGAGAGAAACACTGTGTCTTTGGTTCCTTGTGGGTTTTTAAGTAAATCATTGTGTGGATAACAGCTAAGAACTGCCTCCTTGCACACTGCGGTCTCTCAGTAAAGGTCACCAGGTCAATGAACACTAACAGAAAAGAATTCTCTGGCTTAACAGCAGAAAAAAGTCTCTGGCTTAACAGCCAAAACCTCACATCCTCAGAGCAGAAATGAACTTAAGAATCCTTGTCTTTCTAATTTTCTCCTCCCAAATTATTTCTCTTTGCTGCTTGCAGGAGGATTTTAGGGTGTGCAGCTTCTAGAAGACAGAGTGATGTCCCTAGAAGTATCCTGAGGCTGGACGGAGAGGGTGGGTGGTAGATGGGAGTCAGGAGACCTGAGCTGTAGGTCTGGCTCTACAATTAACCAGCCTTTTGATTTTGGGACACTCATCTCACACCGGGAGCTTCACTTCTTTATTGTACCAAATGGAGATCTTAATAACCTCCATATGTATTGTCCTGGTGAATAATAATCCCAGAAATGCAAAAACACTGTAGCTTATATAAAAACATTGAGCTGAAAGTACATAACATAAACAATGGAAACAGAAGAGGGTCTTCTGGGTCTATAAATCTAGTTCTTTTATCCAGCGGGCCTATTTCCCAGTTTAGAGGAAATAAAAAGCAAATAAAGATAAAAATCTCAAAATAGAAAGCATCTAATTAATGAGTAAGTACCTAAGGTGGGCCAAGAAGATGTATATTATTTTACTTAGTTTTCACAACAATCAAAATGACATAGGCAGTTTGCAGTTGAATGAATTAAACTTTAGGTCAAATGGCTTGATCAAGTTCACACAGCCAAGTGTGTAGCAGGGCTGGAAATCTAGCCTGTGTCAACATGACCCCAAGATCCATGTTCTCTCCATCACATCATGCTGCGTCCCTAAAAAAGAGCAGGCATGAATCATCTCCCCCTCTTCTCTCCCAGGGGCTGAAGTTCTCTTTGGTCATCTCAAAATGAACACACAAAACTGGCATTGCTCCATTCCTTTCTAAAAGGAATTACTAGACCAGAAACTGAATATTTATTCTCCCTTTCTTATGATAGCCAGCATTTCCAAGTCTGATATGATATCTTCCTTAAATTATTTGAAACAATGTGAAGGTCTTTCTAAGATGGGCCATGCCAGATACACCAAGAATGACTAACGAAAATGAAAACAAAAACAGGAATTGAGAAAAACAGGAAGCCCTTAAATTAAGTTACTCTCCACTTCTGGTATCCAAGGGTGGTCATGTCACCATCCCCAGTTGCTAGAGTAGGAGTATCTGGGAAGTCCAGAGTTTTGCCCCTTTAGTTCTGTTCTTTGAGATTTGGCAACAGCAGTACCGTGCCTAAGAAGAACCTTGCTCTTAGCAGAACCCCTAGTAGGTCCTGATAAGGATTCTTTACATGCATGGTACCACTGGATTTCCACAGCCCTACGTTTAGATATCCAGTTCATGTTTTACAGATGGGGGTCACTTAACTTCAGAGATGCTAAGTGACTTGATATTATATGGCTAGTGAGTGAGAAGTCCAGGATTAAAATTCAATGCAACTAATGACATTTTAGAAATACTGATTAGAGGAGGAAAAGCAACAAGGTATGTAGAGCTTCTCAAAGTACTCTGCCTTCTTTCTTTAGGATCATTTGAACTTCCCCTATTCTATTAATGGATGTGGTGTAGGGAGGTATGTGGTATGGATTCATAGCTTCATTAAGTACTCCCCATTGCCCATGTCCCCAGCACCTCTGATATCAGCACAGAAGCTGGAGCATGGGGCATTCAGCATGGATATAATTAGACACCAATCAGAAAGGGGCGAACCTTCGTGCTGTTGCCGAACCACCAGAAATACGTAAGGGTCCCCAGTTGACTGGGCCACACAACCGCACTGATGTTGACCTCCTTATTTCTTATGGCGACAAATGGAACTCGGAGATGAACATGTTCCACAGGACCTGAGGGAATGAGGAAAACAATGGTTTATACTCAGTGTTTATATTCTTGGAAGAAACAAACTTTATCACATTCCCAGGTTCTTAGGCCCTTTACCATCATCTCTAAAAAAACAAGGATGAGAGACTCACAAATCTTGAGGGGTGTGTGCATGTGCATGAATCCTTGAAATGAAGCACCACACATGGTAGGGAACTCAGATCAGGTTTGGATTTTCTTGAGTGACATGTGAAGTTAACTTACATCTGATGAGCCCAACCACAAAGACTTATGAACCTCCAGTCCAAGGACAAAGCCAGTTTACTAGACACTTAGCTAATAAATAGGAAGATACACAGCCTGTTCTGCGATTTGGGGCCAATGCAGCCTATGGAGGACTCTTCCATTAGCTTCCATTGTTAACTGGGTCCATCCTCTTTAACAACTGGCACCTGTGCTTGTCATCATTACTCAGCAGGTGTCATTCAGAAGCTGTCAAGACTGTTTTACAAAAAGGAAAATGTATATCCCCATAAATCCAAGGAGAAGCAAATACCAGTTTCCCAAGTACAAAAAAAGCTGTTTGCAAAAAGTGACCAAACTTCTTTTTCCTCTCAGAAAACTGATAAGCAGCATAAAGTTCTAAATTAGCAAGTAAGAGAACATACATGAACACACACTATGCATAACAAATGAGGATTTTAAATTTATTTCCGAAATAATCTGAGAAGAATAAATTGCTGATGGAAAATGTCGATGTGCCAGTGTTGCATTTATGGGGTAGGCTGGTTATTTTTTAACTCTCTGGTGGGGGGCTTCTCTCCCTCCTTTCCTTTTTGTTTCCTTTTCTTTCTCTTCCTTTTCCTTCTTTATATCCTTCCTATTTAACTAAATTCAATGGAAATACTCTAGCTGGCTGTCCACATGATGGTAGAGCACATTCTCCTCCTTTCCACCATGATGGTTTTGATGAGCAAAGTGACTGAAGGTTGCAGCTGCAGCACAGACATCACCTTAGCCTCCTGGCCTGGGGCCTGAAGTTCTGCCGATAGATGGGACATTTTTCAGGCCACCCAGCCTTCACTGTTTACATCCTTTGTCATTCTGCAGACAACTCAGTTTAAAGGGAAGAAAACAGATGGCTACTTCTCATCCTGCTGTGGTTTAAATTTAGCTGTATGATCGTTTCTTCTATCTTAAAGAGTCTCAAGCCCACACACACTATTACCCTGTCCCCTGCCTTCTTTATCATTAAAAAGAATGTGATATGTGGATGTCAGAAGTACCATAAAATTAGTTATGGGTTGGCACTATTTCTACAACTACCACCACCATACTGTTACCGTTCCATGTGAATCACTGGGTAGAAAGCTCAGGATAGTGGGCATGCTTCTGAGTCTCACTGGGCATATCCTGTGTCATAGGTAAATGATAATGGGAGAGAAGGTGTTTGGACAGGGACTACTGTTTGGGTGAGGAGACCAGCCCAACCTGCTTGTTACTCTCTGACTTTCTTGCCTGAGCCAGCACCAAGTGGTCAAGAATCTGTGCATCTACAATTTGAAATATTCTCTACGTACAGCTCTCTGACCTGATATACAGCCCCTCAAGATTTCCTCCAGCAAATAATTTCAACCTTGTCACTTCGGATACATACACATTCAGCTGAAGGTCTGATTATTTAATACAGAGGTTGTTTTTGTATGGTTTGATTGTTGGTGAGAGTAAGCACAAGGTGTGAGAAAACCCTGGCCACTTTTGTTGCTTTATTTACTCATGTTGAGGAGCTTATCTGATTTGTGTCTCTCTTATTGTTTGCGTTTTGCTGGTCATTAGGGTAGAGAGTGAGGTGGTAGGACAGCGTCCCTGGGCAGCCCATGTCCTTAGAGGAGGATGAGAAACCCATGTCTTCCCTGAACAACTGAGACCTTCTCCAGGCCCAGAAACAGACTGTGTTTCTTTCATTCTTCCCTTGCTGGAAAAGGGGCCGTTTTACCCACAGAGTCTTAACGCTCTTGTTCCTCCCTCTCCCCCTCCCAGTGCAGAAAGCCCACTTCCTGGCCAGCTCATGGGAAGCCTGAGTTAAGCGGTGATACCTAACCTGTGTGGTACTTTGTCGCCCAAAAAGATAAAAGGAGAGCTCCTCCTTCCTAATCTCATGCCAAATACAAAAGGGTGGGTTTCTACGAAACGGAACACCGTCAGACATGACCACCTTTATTCCAGCTTCAGGTCAAGCAGTTTTGGGGAAAATGCAATCCCAAGGAACAACAACATGTGATAGCTTTTTAGGGCAAAGGATCTGAGCCAGAAGCTCGGCTTCAACCTTAGAGACAAACCACGGGTCAGGAAGAAGAGAGCTGAATGATTTGGGAAGGAACAGAGCACATTCCTAAAATTCTCACTGTCAAAGAGGGCTCTTTTTGATAAAAATCTAATAATCTGTGCGAGGTTGGTTATTATGGGCAGCTAACAACTACTTTTGTTAGCTAATGGCCCAAGGTGAGGCCAAGAGCAGTTTCCACTACAATAACTGTCTGGTAAATGCAGCCATGATTGATTTGGAGGGAATTATGAGCACGATAAAAGTTTCAAGGAACATTTCCTCCTTCAAGCACATAACCCACTATATAAACCTGTTCCTTGCTGTTGTGTTTTTTTGGTTTTTTTTTGCCACTAAGTCACACTGGTCTTCACGCCCTGCAAATAAGGCCCACTTTTGACAGAATTAGGAACAAGGGTGGGGCAGGTCACTGGAATAAAGTAAATTTTCTTTGCCTTTGTTTTTAAACACAGCAGAAGTGTCAGGCAGAAATTTAAGGGGAAATACTCTGTAATTACTATAACGGGTAGTATTTATCAGGTGCCAACATGGATGCTAAGGGGCATTTTGTACACTGTGCAGAAAAATGTTAACATAGACCTGAAATTGCTATTCTTGCAAAGACCTGTGTGCAGGATTGGTCCCTTGCTGGTTTCTGGGAACTTGGCTCTGGGAGTGTTTCCAGTCAACAGTGAACTGCGAGTGGTTCATTCTGCCTAGACTGATTTTGCCAACAAAACAGCTTATTCCGAAAACCTCCTCTCTTAGGGAGTCTGGAATTTTGGCATATGCTAAGCAGAGGAAGGCTACCTGGCCAGTACCCACTAAAAACCATGCGTACTGAGTCTCCAAGGAGCTTCTCCAGTAGATGGCCCATCACGCATACTGCTAGAACTCGCTGCCGGAGGAAATCATGCATGTTGTGTGTGAATCCACGGGGAGAAGGCTCTTGGAAGCTTGCACCCAGTTTCCTCCCGGCTTTGCCCCATGGCCCTTTTCCCTTTGCTGATCTTGCTTTGTCTCCTTTCATTGTAAGAAATCACAGTCTTGAGTATGACTGTATGCTCAGTCCTGTGAATCCATCACCAAGCACCAAAACTGGGGGAGAGGGGCTCCTGACACATACACATAATCCAAGTAGATTCTCATAGTCTCCCTATAATCTAAGTATTAAAGATGAGGAGTCAGCAGTTTGTAAAGACTAAGAAAGTTGGCCAATATTAGACATTTAACAAAAAGATATGATCAGAATTCAAGCACAGCTGTCCCTTGCCCTAAACCCTTGTAAACCACCCCCATGGATTTCTGATCTGGAACTTCGGGCACAGAATGGTTGGGGTAGTGTGTTATCACCACCTGAGCAATTGATGACCCATTTCTAGCATACCTGCCCTCCCCCACCAGAATGTGAACTCTGCAAGTAGTATCTGTATTGTTGCCCCAATATAGATGCCATATATACCAATATACCAATATAGTTGGCATACCATGTACCAACTCTACAGGGCCACATCCATACTGTACTGTGTTTTCTCCAGTGCCTAGCAATGCCTTGCATATATTAAGAACTCAACAAATATTTGTTGAATAAATTAGTGAATGATCAGGTGTTTGATTTGTGCTTTCTATCTGCTGTTACAAAAGCCTGTGAAGCATGGTTCCATTAGAATGAAACCATTTAAAAACTGGAGTGCAAAAGACCCAGAGAAGAATTAATTTATCTCATGGCTACAAAGCCTGGCATCTTTATGGTTATAACTGATCTATAATCCAGGTCTTCTCCCATGTACTTCCCTTATCATTGTTGGTCCTTGTGCTACTATTGTTACCAGAATGCTAGGAGACTAGCCACCTTGCTGTTTGCCAGGGCCTCTTACGTTTGGGTTGTTTATACAGTGGAGTTTATATTGTCACTGAGCTGTTAATAAGAAAGCTGCTCCTTCACCATATGTAGCATATTACCCACCCAAAAAAACATTGTGGGGTGTATAAATAAGATCTGTTGAGTCCTTAGACCCATGAGCATAACTGACAAAGGTATAGGGAGCCAGTTCCAGCCCCATAACATTTCCTTGACCCAAAACAGCAAATGCACAAAATGCATCCAGCGCAAACAGAATACTTGGGAACTTGAGCTGTTGTTTTGGTGTATGCCAAGCAATAGCTAATAGCAAAGAAACACATTCTAGGACAAGAAAAACATTTTGGAGAGCTCTCAGAACTGGCATGAACTTGCAGTAACCTTGGATGTAAGAAGTAAGTTATTTTGTGTGTTCAGTTCTACAGTTAAAAAAATATCTAAACAATGTGCTTCTTTAAGCCTCTATGGCTCTTCTAAAAGAGATTAACAATTAACTTTGATTCGTGCTGCCTTCACTCGTAGTAGCTTGAAAATGAACCTGTGGCTGTGAGCCAGATGAGTTTCCTCTTTTAGGAGTCGCCAAAGCAAAGGGAAGGGACTTTTCCCTGAATGTGTGCCTGCATGTGTACACCTACCTCAGAACCTAAGGAGTTGAAAAGGAGTGCCAGTTGGTAATGTTATACAACCTTTCAAAGTAATCAATCTACTTCAGTATCTGGAAACTCAGAAACACAGAGGAGCACACATCTCCATCACTGGGGCTGGGTCATCATTTGGAGTAGCAGTTACACCAAACCCAGCCTTAGCTCGGAATCCCAGGTGGTCTGGACAGAGGGAGTTGTCCCCTGGGAGGGAAGTAGGAAAGGGGATGGCTCATGCTACTTACAAACCACATGCAGGAAGAGGACGGCTGTGTCTGAGCCCAGGCTGTTCTCTGCATAGGCTGTCACCTGGAAGATCCCTGCACTCTTGTACACGTGCTTGATGCCATCCTCGATGGGGCTGAAGTTAGCATAGGACACCGCGATCCCATCCCCAAAGTCAAGCTGGATGTTTGTCCTTTGGAGATCACCCTGCAGGGGGAAGAGCAGTTGGTGACTCCTATTGGATGCTTGATCCTGTGCCTTCACCCTCTAAGGACCTATGGTCTCTCTCCAGAAGCTGAGTCACCCTCAACACAATCACCAGACTCCTATTTGCTATTCACTAGGCACTACTGACAGACACTATGACTCTGTCCCTGTATGCCCAAGCTTGGGGCAGCCTGAGGTGGTTGACACTGGCAAGAGGGCATCGGGCAAAGCCTCAATGAATCTCTGAAGTGGGGAAGCCAAGGGTTCCCTTTTACACACGGTCAAATCATTTCTCTTCTGTGTCATAATAATAAAAATGCAATAATAATAACAGCTAACACTTACAAAATTTATTTTTGGTTTTATACAATTAATGCACTCACAACTCCATAATGTAAGAAGTATTAACTATTCCCATTTCACAAATGGGGACAAAAATTAATTGATTAGACCAAAGTCTCACATCTAGGAATAAAAGAGCCAACTTTTGAATCCAGGCAGTCTAGTTTCCATAGTTAATGCTATCTACTACCAGGCTGTAACTATCATTGTTCCTAGTTTTAGTACTTATTATTATGTTCCTAGCAGTATGTTAATCACCTAACTTATATACCAGCACCTTCAAAATAATTCTATGAGGTCAGATGAGTATTCCCATTCTACAGATGAATAATGTATGCCAGCCAAAATTATATCTGGGTTCTGTTGTCCTTGAATTTCTCTAAAACCTGCTGAAGCCCCCTCTTGCCTGAATCATTTTCTGACAGGCCAGCTCAGTTGTTTCTGCCTCTTGGAAGCAAAGAGCCCCCTGGGTGGTGCCTGGGGATGTGAAATGCTAATGGTTCAGGTGAGCGCATGTTCCCACCCCAAGCCAATGCTCAGCTTCTTAGGAGTTAATGCTGAACTCCATCCTTGCTGTCCTTCCCCCCACTGTATTGGGACAACACTTTGGATAAAGGCAATTGGTCCTGACCACAAAACAAGGATCCCAGATGAAAAAGAAGAATCAAGTCTCTGTTAATTTACAAAGATGGTTGATGGAATAAAAAGAGAAATACATCATTATGGAATTATGAGCCAATAGTGCTGCCTGGTGAATGTGCGTTGATTTCAGCTTCTGTCTCTGTCCCTTTCCCCGTGGCAATCCAGATGTGAGCGAAATATTGATAGGTGCTTCCTTGCCCCCCCACAATGTCAACTACCCTTGAGTTTATGAATATAAATTAAAGTGGAAATGAACAGGAGGTAATTCAAATGGATAAGATCCTGGCTCTTCACATTCATTCAAAAGAAGGTTTTTATAGCAGTAGTCTTGGAGACTCCCTAGTGGAAATGTGATAATGACCTCCTCTGCATCTTCAAGTCCTTTAATTCAAGTGCCTAGTGTGGATGAAAGCTGAAGAATCTGTCAACCCAGGATAAGGAAACTTTACTGTCCTGTCCAGTGTGGGCCAGACTTTAAAGGTTTCTAAAGTAGTCACACTTGGGGGAAAAACTCCTGGCCTGCTTTGGTCTCTTTCCAAGATCTCAATAGCAGACTAATTTGCATATAAATGTAGAAGGCTTGGTAAATCAGGCAGCGTTCTTGCACCTTGACCTCTGCAAGGAATGCCTGAAAATGTCCCTGGTTTGGAAAGAGATGAAATGGCTCAGATAGGGAGCAAGAAGCACATGACAGAGCAATTCCAGTCTGGAATGAATGAATGCAGTCTGATTTCACTGCCCAGACTGTAGAAGACACTAAGAAGTGAACTAATGGAGCAGGTAGCTGATGGGAAAGCAACCATATGCCATTCCTTATAAAAATAAGTTTAAAAGATTTCAAGAATCTTCCTCCACCTCTCACTCATACTTAGACCCTCGGAAAGTCTTGTGGGCTTTTCTAACCACTAGGGGTTAAGGGTTAAAATAAAGCAAAAGGGGGTCCTGAAAGCAGCAGAAAAATATGAACTCCTATCTTCTGACAAAGTTTATAGTACGGCCTTATGGGGATAAACGTTCCTTCAACAAAGCAGGCCCTCAAGGGGAGCCTCCAAACATAGACCCAGATCTGCCTCTGCCTGGGGACAAGTGGGCCTCCCCACAGCCTGGTCTCTATTGTGGGCTGAAGTGGACAAGGGCCTCTGAACACTGGAGCCATCTCTCATTCCTTCCATCTTCTCTCAGAAACCTCAGCGTCTCAGCATGGCTTCGGTGCAGGGGCCTAAGGGAATATGGGGTCTTTCTTCCCACTCTGGAAAGAGGGAATGACCCACCCGTGAGCTCTGACCTCAGAGAGCCCAGACAGCACCTACCTCCTCCATGAGAACGATGAAGGTCGCGTTGTGCCCCTGCTCTGCCACCAGGCGTCCGTCGGTCGTCAGCACGTGGAGGCCCCGGGGAGCTTTGCCAGGGCACATCTGGGCCTTGGCAGTGTACTTCTCCCTCAGCCCGTCTGTGCAGTTGTTGGACACAATCCGCCGGTACCTGGGGGGTATTGGTACTTCCCAGTGGTGGGGTTTGTGCAGTACAGGTGTGTGTGTGTGTGTGTGTGTGTGTGTGTGTGTGTGTGTGTGTGTGTGTGTGTGTGTGTGTGTGTGTGTGTGTGTGTGTGTGTGTTAGAAAGAGAGCAAGAAATCAAGATGGAGACAGCTATTTCACACAGCTGCTCCTAAAAACTAAGTCTCAGAGAAAACAGCCACTTAGGAAGCTAAACAAAACCTGAGGAACCACTATGCCTCCATCTCAGGAAGAGTAGCTCTTTAAACATTATTATTGATCCTACCTGGTGAGCCGTGGATCAGACTGGCATCTAAACTGGCCAAGAAAATCAATGTCTGACTCATACACAACACAGGAGGAGGCAGACGCACCAGACTGGGGAAGGAAGAACAGCAGGTGCTCCTCTCTGTGAGGGAGGGACTTGCCTCTACTTCCCTGAGGCCATCTCAGAAGGTCAGGCTCCTAAACCTGATTAATCAGAGGCCTCTTCCTGTTTTCCCTCCACCCACAGGACATCAATCCATCCCCTAATACTAATAGTCCTTACTCTGGAGCCACCAGGGTATTATAGAACACATTTTCTCTCCTTACTAATATTTCACTTCCCACTTAACACAAGTGTCAGACTAGAAGCAGCAGTCTGAAACTCCTGTTTAATGCTGCTGAGGTAAAATGACCTCAGAGAAGAAGTTAGCATGAGAAAACATCTCCATAAAGCACAGTGTCCTTCTTGGACAAGGGTATCTTTGTGATGCCATATCATTTAGTTTGACCACCGACCCCAGCATGAGAAGTCAAGCCAAGAGCTTGCCCACAGCATGACAGACATTATTGTTAGGCATATCCCTATCTACAAGGCTGAACAAAATCAACATTCTGGTAAAACCACGTAACATAAATGCACCACCATGACCACCATCTTCACCATCACACCATGGCCTCCTTCACCCTGTAAGTTAGGCAATAATTAACCAGCCCATCCCTGTTGCCTTCTTCATGACCTTGAAAGCAGATTAAACCAAATTCTGTATGAGTGATATTGGTCCTCCACTGTACCTGCTATTTCCCCTGCCCCCCGTCTCCCCACATACTGCTGAACTACCAGCCCTACATATCCATCCAGAGATCCCAGGAGGATGTGACCACAAATGTTGCATGTAGTTTTTGCCTCAGTGGAATTATACCTTCTTGTAGATCTACATTATTTTTAATTGCCAACTGAGCTCATAACAGTCTGGAGCTGTGTCGTCCAATATGTTAGCCACTCTCCAGCTATGTCTACTGAGCACATAAATTGTGGCTAGTGCCTCATGTTGAAATGGTAATATTTTGCATATATTAGGTTAAATAAAATACATTATTAAAATTTACCTTTGTTTTTACTTTTTAAATGTGGCTACTAGAAAATTTTTAATTATATATGGGGCACATATTACAGTTCTTTCAAGCAGCACTGGTCTACATAATCAAACTTTTGTAATCAATTTGTACTTTCTTGTCGACCTGTAGTCACTTACAAGATATGTAATTTTTACTTATGATAGACACTTTGGCGGGTACCATATACTTATACAAACATGATATCATCCACTCTTCCTCTTCAACCTCAAATGGCCAGCTGGTTGACAATTCGTAATATAAGCCACTTTTAAGCAACCTAGAAGTATGTATAGACGTTTGTAATAACTCATTTTAAGAAATAAATAGTCTTTACCTTTCACCAGCCTGATTTATTTGGTTGGCTATTTGGCATTCTGGTACACCTAATTTGTTTAAAATTGAGTCCACCAACACATGTCCCATAATCAAGTGTCCCAGTGTAATTCTCTCCCAATTATGTCCAAGATATGCTGAGCCTGGGAATTTGGTGGCTGGTTGATCACTTGTACCCATTATATTCCTTCCTCAAACTTCATGGCACTTTGTTCTCTTACACCACGTATCTTTATGTTCTTGTTGCTGAATCCATAGTTTGAACGGCTTACATCCCTAAACCTAACACTGACAATAAAATAACATCAGAAGTCCTTAACCCCAGCTCAGGCCTTGGGATAGCCCCCTAAGGACCAACTATTTGACTTAAAAATATCATGTTTTTCATGTTATGTGTTGAATAGCTCAGACCACTCAATGCATCTTTCCATCATGTTTCTTTCTCCTCGGTAGACTTCATTTGGGTGGACAGTATCTACTACTATTTTACAACCAGGTAGTGTAAAAGTACTGAAATGGTGAATAAGGTGTGTGAGATGGCAGAAGGTCCACTGGAAGAGCTGAGACTGAGACCCAAACACCCTAGTCCCTTACTACTCAGAGAGCAGTTCTGGGACCAGCAGTGTTGACATCGTGTGGGAGTTTATTAGAAACAAAGAATCTCAATCCCACCCCAGATCTCCTGAATCAGAAGCTGCCTTTTTATAAAATCCCCAGGTGATTCACAGCACATCAGAATGTGAAAAGTGCTATCTTAGACCACCAACCCACTTTCCAAATCTGTTCTGTGCTATGGAGGGGGTAAAGGAATGGGGAAGGCACCAAATTTCCACTAAAAAATAGTCCAAGCATCTGAGTGAGTAATTAATAAGTGAACACAGAGGGAAACACACACATAATTTGACAACTACAGAAAGTGTGCCTTGATCTTATTCCAGGAGCACCTAGGATAGGGCTTCTAAATTTTCATATTAAGTTTGCAGCATCATCCCTGAGAGCTTCAGTTCATCTATTCCTAGAGGACGCTGGACTATGTGCATACCATTTGGGATAATCTATTTCCCTTGAAGCCCAAGAAATAAGATGGCATCTCTTTCTAGAAGAGAAGTTCCCACCAAAACAAGAGTTATGCTGTCAGAGGCAAATGGCAAACGGGAATGAAATCTGAGTAATCAGAAATCTCTTCTGATGTTTTGAAAAAAATCACCTTTTGCTGAAGAACTCAGCTTGCCCCTTGCAAACAAACTCTATCTACACTCCACCCTGTTTTAATAGTGATGCTCTCATTTAAAGATAGAGATTCCAATTCGGGAAGTAGGAAGACAGTGAGAGCTCCTTCAGGCATCTTACTTACCCAGTGCTGTTAAGGTAGCTTTGACCAAGGCTGCAGTCTTTTGACGGGGATGCTGGATTATACCAGAAAGCTGGGACACACTGGCTGTCTCCATGTCTCTCGTAGCCATAGTCACTGTCCAGAAAATGAATATTGCATACTTGTATCAATGTGCAAATGCTAAAATACTTGTAGACACACACACACACACACACACACACACACACACACACACACACACACACATCCCTATAGCTACCCAAAATACTGCAGCATATCCTTTTAAATATACCCAGTGAGGGCAAATATTCATACTTTGAGAATGGGTTTTCAGATTTAGAAATAACCCCAAGTCATTTGGAATCCAGCCTACAGAAGAAATGGTGGGTTATCAAGTGGAGAAGACAAGTTAAAAATGGTATGGTTATATATAATGTGGCAGGTACAGAGGCTTGGTTGGGTGTGAGGGATCCTGTAAACTTAAAAGCATATCTTGGATCACAGTGGGATTATTGAAATTAGTAGATAAAAACCAAGAAGATGACTTTAAAGATCAAGATTCGTTACTGTGTTAAGATTCCACATATGTTTTACCAAAATTGATTTCATAGATTTTGTTTTCATTTTTCCTGCAAATTCTAACTCACACATACATATTTGCATTCCCATATACACATTCAGCCATTCTAACTCTTCCCGACTATATATACCAAAGGACCCCTGTTGCCCTAAAAAAATAATAAACCAAAACCAAAACTAAACTGTAGCTCTTATCCATGTTTTTGTAAAAGCCTACGTATAAGTCAGGTATGATTCTCTTCTTTCCTCCCCATTGCAAAATGAGGAAGCAAAAGACCAGTGTAGGAAAGGAGTGTCACTATCTGAAATCTAAGTGGTGTTGCCTTACTTCTTGGAGTTTCACAAAGCTCCCAGCTGCATGAATGTCAGGGTAGAAAAAGAGCAATAAAGTAATTATTATTACTCCTGAAACCAACTAGAGTCATTGAGGGTGGCTTTACTTGGCAGGAGAATTCATGCTTCTAAGTTAAGCATCGAAGGGTTTCCTGAAACCCACAGATGGGGCATAGATCTGGACATTTGAATATTGATCCATTGACTGTTAATGAAACATGAAACAGCAAAGTAAATCACTCTCTCCAGACCACCCCTCCTTTAATGTTTCTGCTCCCATTTTCTTTGAGCCAAGATTTAATTAAAGTCTAGTGAAAACAGAGGCAAATTGTCTATGAGTATATATAGGATAGGTGAAAGGGAAATAGGAATAAAAGTTGAATTTCACGTTTATTTATCATGGAATATGTGCCCTGTCCTATGAAAGAGATGTAATAATCCCTCAGTCATTTGAAGAGGGGCTAGGACATGCCTCAAATCCAAAAAAAGAATAGAAAGTACAGTATGAAGCAGAACAAACAATACAGTATGAAGCGGTACAGGTAAGAAGTACCAATTGATTGATGAGATTACATAAATTATCTTCCCACTTCGATACCACCCTACCTTCTCACCTTCTTCATGCCCACCTAACTCACTTTGAACCTTCCAGGCCAACCTTTCAACCTTCTTTGTCTTTGAATGCATAATGTCCTGGACTTAAAGCACTCTACCATTTTCTGTATTTGGCAGTTTCCTACAAATCTTTCTTAAATATGAGGGTCATAGAGGCCATCCCAGACTCTGCAGACAAAATCTTTGTGGCCACAGCATTTTGGAAGCATTGTGGCTACAGAGACCTCTTTTGGTTTTGTTGGCCCATAGAAAAGTCTATTTAGAACAGTATGTAGGACTTTGCAGGTATTGAGTAAATATTTACGGGGTGAACAAATACTCCATTTACATTTTAAAATGATCATACAGCATGTGGTGTACCTCTGCAGGGAGACTGTGAGCCCACAGTTGACTTCCCAGTGTGGACCACAGAAAGTGTCCCAAGGGTATGGGCTAGAGTTGTTGCGAATTGCTACATGGAAAGGTAGAACTCAATACTAGCTTTATTATGGCCATGTTTAAGTGAAACTGAAATAAAAGAAAGAGAAAGGAACTTATCTGTCAAATAAATTTTTTGTCATGCCTCCTGATCAATAATTGGAGATCTCATTTTGGACTCAGTACTGCACCAGCTTGTAACAGCCTGAAGAGCTGGCTTAGAATTTCACGAAGTTTGCAAGCTAATTAATGGTTGTTAAACACAGCTATTATAAAAAATTAAGTTATGCAAAATTTTGGTTAAATTATATTTAAAAGGTAATAAACACTCAAAGCAGGAATTCCTCATTATTTTGCTGTATTTACTATTATAGATTATACATGTTATATTGTATATAAAATGTTGTTATACATTATTGTTTTATCTGTGCTCTTGAGGTTATTTACACCTAGGCATCTATATAGGAGGAATACTATATAATATGCTACTGTACATCTATTCCCAACTCTACATTCACTATGTCATGCTGGTAGTTTGAAATCAACCATGGTGAGAATGTTTACAACAATCAACAAATGCTACTAAATCAGGGATTATTTATTTGTTTGTTCTCAGAGAGCTGGCAGCTAAATATTTACCAGCACAGCACTGGATATCTGATTTCTAAGCATTGTCTATCTGTAGAAACATTTGGGCTGTGAAATGTCTGTACTACTTTTTGAATATTCCCTGATGGCTTCATAAGCTAAATCTACTGAAGGTCCTGCTGACCCAAAGAAATACGAGTGATATCAGAAGGAAGGGAACTCTCCTAAGCAGCTTTGGGAAGGAGAGAAATGCCTTAATGCTCTTTGCTAAATGTAACCATCTTTAGCAGTTCTGTTCAGCTCTGCTACCTGTCAGTGATGCAGTAATTTAAAAAGGTGCATCAGGCATGCTGCTTCACCCCAAAAAGACAAAAAATACCTCATTAATATTTAATAACATCAAGAGAAACATCCCCAGCTGCCCCCAAGCTGTGGACTTCTTCATTAACTTCTGCTAAGTGTATATTGAAATCTCTCATACTGCCCAACATCCCTCCCAGCTCTGGGCTTTGCATGATTTCCACAAACAAGCAGTTCCAGCTGCTGCTTCAGCTTCCTGGGGAAAGGTGTTTTTCTGTTGAATCGTGACATTTGGAGAGACTGTGCCAGGAAGTTTGATTCGCCTCAGGGTGGGATGCTGCCACAGCTTCTGCGAGCACTCAAGCAGCTTCCTTCAAGAAATAAGTCACCTCTGTGTCTTTCTTGACTGTAAAAGGGTTTAGAGTTCCTAAAAGTTTAGGGGAACACTTGTCCATTTCAGGAGCCTGTATTTCCTCCAAATCCCACCCCAGGAGAAGCTTTAGATGATCTAAAGAAGCAGCAGAGAAGACAGCTTCAAAAACCGAAAGGCTTCTGCATGTCAGAACAGGCAGGGATGCTTGTACTCCTTGGGCCCATCCCCTCATTTGGGAGATTGGAAAGGGGAGGCACAAGGGGAGAAGTGACTTGTTAGAGATTACACATAGTTGACAATGGCAGATGGAGGAGATAATTCAGTCTCCGGAGCCCTGGTTCAGCATTAATACAATCCCAGGGGCGCCCACTTAATCCCCATCAGGGAGAGCCTCAGGGTTCCAGGGATGACATTCTGAGACTCTCGGTGCCAGCCAAGAAGTCCTGGTCTCTGCTGGCCCAGCTGCAGGGCTGTATTACTCTCAGAGCGTGCACAGCCTTATCACTGAGCCCCAGCATCTCCATTCTCCCATTTGGCAGTTGAGATTCCAGGATTTGTACTCCACGGGGGTCTCTGTCCCATTTTAGGAGACAGTATAACATGATGGGGCTGGGACCGGGCAGACAGAGGATTTTGGCAGGCACATAGTCAACACTCAACAAACAGAAACAACCACAACAAAATAATAACAAAAACAATGGAGTAATAATTAACATCATCATCATTTAGCTAAGACATAAGCCTAAATACAGCCATAGAGAAAGAAGATAATTACATTCAAACCATTTCAGAAATCGTTTGAAAAACCCAACTATCATCCCTCAAATGTTTCTTCTAATCTAATTCTATGCTACCCATTTTCCCTTATCTGTCGTCTACTACTCAACAACTTTCTCATATATCTGCTTTCTCTGAAATATGCCCATTTTACCTGTACTTACTCAGCAGCAAGTCCACACAACTTCATCACCACCTCCTGCAGGAAGCCTTCCATCCTTACTCCAGTCATCAGTGATCTTTTAGCTCTGATTATTTCTAGCACTTACAGGTAGGACCAGTGCTGTGGGACACAACTTTTTGGGAGAATGGGTATGTTTTTTATATCTATGCTATCTGATACGTTAGCCACTAGCCTTGCATGACTACTAAGCAGCTGAAACATGGCTAGTACAAATGAAGAACCACATGTTTAACTTTATTTCATTCTAATACAAATAACCACATGTAGTTCTTGGCTCTTATATTGTATAGTATAGCTCTAGATCACAAAATTCAGCACCTAATTATACTCTTTATTATTTGCTGTTATGCCTTCTTTGAGCTCCATAACTCTGGTTTATACTTTTGCTTTTCTACAATGTCTAGTCTATAGAAAAAACAGGCTTACTTATGCTCTATATGCAGAATACTAATAGTTGAATGGGTTTTGGACACCTGAATTTATGTGCTGAGAGGACCTAAAATCTCTTCCCTTTTCTCTTCTACGTGACCACTTGATAAACTTGCTCTGTGGATATGGAACTATATTAGACATGGAAGGTAAACACTAAGACATATTAAGATTTAGGATTTTGAGGTCATAATATTATTGTTTTGAGTGAGTTACCTAACTTCTCTGTGTCTCTATTTTTTCATCTGTAAAATGCCTGTAATAATAGACTCTCCTTCCAGGGGCTGGTTGAGAAGACTGAAGATAATTCAGTCTTCTCAGCAAAGTTGCTCAGTGAAAGTTACTGCTGAGACAGCAGTTGAGTGAGTGAGAAAGCAAAGAGAACTATGAGATTTATCTCTGGTTTGACCTGGTTTCTCACTGAATAAAGGCAATGGGGTCTCCCACAAGCAACTCCTTCCTAGGAGCCCTCCTATGACTTCAGGCCCTTTGCGCTTTCCTTTCTGACTGCATGCCAGTCTCCAGGGAGGTGTTGACCTAATTAAATAATTACTGTTCAGAGAGGACTTCTTCCTGCCCCTCACCAGTGCCGTGACTGACGGGGGTTGCTGTAAAGTGTCTCTCTAGCAAAAGCAGGAAGCTGGGGAATTTATGAGGCTGTTAAACAGAAACCTCAATATTTATGCAAAATTCATATTTAAGATCCACCCAGGTTCTGGACACAAGCGTGAAATTTGTGAAGACAATGGTGTTCTACAAATAAATACTTCTGAGTCTCTACCCAGCCTTTCTCTTTAAGCAAAGGAGGAATTTGGGGAGAAAATGCCTTCTCTTTGTGAATCCAGGCTGCACTCTTTTGCTTTTCCACCAAAATCAAGACATTTAATCTGTCCTCCTCAGCCTCCATTCCCCTGGCCACCATTCTAGTTAAACTAGGTTACACCCTCTCCCTGCTGTCTCTGAGACTTAAAAGTTGCCTGGACCAATCAAATGAAAATGCCCTGATTTGTTTTTGGGAAACAACTAGGTGGAATGTGCATAATTGCTTATGCGAACTGAGCTGGGCTTATCCGATTCCTTAGCTAATAAAACTTCCAGGGAGGAAGGACCATTGAGAAAGAGGCCAGGCTATGAAACTATGACCATACACTGCCTTCCAGCATGAGCATTACAGACAGACAAACAGACAAGCTATACTTGATGGAAAAACTGTACTTTTTAAAACTATTTGATGCCTATGCTAATTGATGGTGACTTAAAAACAAAAAGGGCAATTTCAAATAGTCCCATTGTCCACAAAAACACTGAATAAAAACCAGAAATTTTAAATCAAATGCTCTTCCACACTCAAAAGTAGTACAAAAATACTTTTTAGGCAAAGCGATGTGTTTGTTGTTGCTCTCAGACTGTGCTCAGTAACCCAGCCTCAAGTCTCACGTGTTTGCTGATCCTACCTCAGACTCACATGGTTTTTCTATCTTTTCTTTAATATGAGGTATGACTGGCTATAGAAAAGCAGACAGACCTCATGTATCCCCCTAAATTCTAAGAAGTCATCTTGCACACCATACAACTGTTACAACTCCATTACCAATGTTCAAATCTACTTCACTTATAACTGTTGAGAATTAATACAACATTCTATACTAAATCTCATCCACAGCAGCTAACTGAGGTCATCTGAAGACAAGTTTCAATTTCAGAATAAACCTATTGAGGACCTTATTCCTTGTGAAACAGAAAGTGAATCTAAAATAACAAAGATTTGTTTGCTTTCTCAAGAAGTGACATGATATAAAGGAGAGAACGTGGGATTCAGCTAGACTTGCATTTGAACCCAACTCCTTCTCTTTCAGTTAGGCAGCCTGGTTATGCATCTTACGTTCCAGATGTTCACTTTCTCCTCATTAACAACGTCATGGTAATGATGCTGACATTATGGGGTATTGGGCCCCAGTGGTACCTCTAACAATGCAAGTGTAGGAACCACAGAACACCTTGCTAGAGTTGTTGTTTTTCTTTCCTCTCTCTCTCTCCCTGCTTTATTACAGATTTACTCTGACAGAAATTCCCAAAGGGTCCAGAAATATTTTAAGCAATGCCACCAACATTGAGAAGAATGGATAACACCCAAGGTACAAACTGGTAAACAGTGCTCATTTGGATGTATAAGCCTCTGGCTTACTTGCTAAAAATACGACAGGGACCACTTAACCCTGGGATACAAGATTAACTGCAGCAGCAGCAATAGCTATCATGGATATCTACACCACTAGGATAAATGTTTTACCCACATTAATGATGTATATTAGTTCATTTATTCCTCCCTAGGAACCAATGAGATGCATGTTATATATTTTAGAGCCAATGAGATGAAATCGTAGATATAAAAAATTTCCTAAGGTCAAAAACTGTGATGATCAGAACTAGGATTTTTTTTTCCAGACTAGTAAATGTTCATGGAATTACTGAAAGAAAAATGTTTATGTTACAAATTTTCTTCCTTCTCAGTTGTGAAGTTTCCCAACAATGGGTGGGGATCTATCACAGCTCAGAGAGACACAGGAGAAAATGTAGACTGACATGTACAAAGACAGTGTGCCTCCACGGACTCAGTCTGCAGGAGGACAGAAGGAAGCCTGAAATTCATATTCTGAATATTCAGGTTGACATCAGTACGTCACATGCCATAATTCTGAGTGGCCCACTGTACACATTGTGTGACTATTTTACTGGATTGTGGTTAACAACTGAAAATTATTCTTTCCAAGTGTGAAAATATTATTCATTTCCAAAGGGTCAAAAGTACCCTGCCATTCAAGTCAAATTCCATTTTGAGTGTCCCATTTGACTGATCCTCACTGACGTCAAGCTTTCCAGGCGGGACGAGCACGTAGGGAATAATCAGAGTCATTCAGCTGGTTTGCAGTTACCAGTTATAGTCCTGGTGGAAAGCGGGATACCAAAGATGGCTTACAGCACAAATCAAGCTTAAGAAAAGGGCTGAACAGGATGAGATGAGGATGGTGAGGGGGATGAGGCTGCTGTAGCCACTTGGACTTACTTCTGTTATTTCACAACAGAAAAGCCCGAATGCAACTCAGCCATTGTCCTACTGCTTCCATGTTCCTAGACTCATGTTTTAGCCCTTAGCTTTGTCTTTAACCTGGAATGGGGTATGAAAATACCTAAACTGAACTTCAGCTTTTGACTGGGATGCAAAGGAAGAATTCACCCAGCTGGGATCAGCATGGGATCACCAACGCGATCACTCATTCTGAGAACTGGGGAGGTTTTTCAACTCTCCTAACATGAACAGTTAGAAGAATAGTACAACTATTTAATGCTTCCTATGGGCTAATCACTGAAGAGGCAACAAAGAAGAAAGTCTAAACTTCCAGCAAGGATAGCATTTCCATTATACTGCGGAAAGACAGGTGATAACAGAGCAATCAAAAACCATGATCACTACAGGTAGTGATTAATAATCTGCATAAAATAGGATGGTATGTCAGAGAGTGCCAGGGTGCAGATGGGATTAGGTGGTCTCAAAAGGCATTTCTGAGGAGCTGATATTTTTGCTGGGACATGAGTGATCCAAAGGCACCAGCCATGCTGAGAGTTGGAAGAAACCCTTGCCTTTCCTGTTTCCTCTGCAAGAATGAGCCCAGATTAATGAAGGCACAGCAATGTGGCTGCAAAATGGAGAATTAGGAAGAAGAGTAAGAAATCAAGGCACAATGGTAGCAGACCAAGGAAAGAAGACTGGATTGTCCTTTCAGGGAGAGGCAGAGCCCTTGCCATGTTCTAAGCATACAAGTGGTAAGATGTGACTGGGGTTTAAAATAGAATTTTGGCTGCTGTGAGGAAGAGAGATTTTAGGGTTCAAAGTGTGGAAGTAGAGAGAGAGTAAGTAGACTGCTGGGGTAATGCAGATTGCAGTTGGCTTGGGTAGAGTACTTTGATTTAAGACATGTTTGGGAGGTAGGAATGGTAAGGACTTGAGGATGGTCTGGACCTGAGAGTAGGGAGAGGAAAAAAAATCAAGTTCTTCTGGGATTTTGGCTTAAGAAACTGAGGGGATGTCTGTGTGCTAATATTATTGAGTGTGGAAAAACTGGTCGGGGTGGGGCGATTCAAGAAGAGTTGAAAAACTGCTTCCAATAGTGAGGATTCAAGAAGAATTCTGCTTTGGCCACATCAAGTTTGAAATCCCATTTCATTAGCAGTTCAAAGGGAGATGGATGCTGAGTAGGTAGATGGATGCAAATGTCGGCATCCTAGAGGAGAAGAGGCCAGAGCTAGCGGTAAATATTTGGCAATTTGTACGTCATTGGCTAATTGGTGAGATTTAAAGTTGTTCTTTGTGGTTGTCATTAGAGGGAGACACAAAGTGATGACAAGAGGGACGTCACATGCAAGAGCACAATTTCAGCTGAGAGGTCTGGAGGCAGCTGTCCAAGGCGGTCACTCCGTGACCTCCATCAGTGCCCAGCCCAAGGTCTCTGGTGTTTTCCAATGCAGCTGCTAACTGAAGATAAGATGCAGTCCCCTGGACATGCTGCTCTGATGTGACAGTGATCTTCTCTGTGAAAATGCTTCCTTCTGTCCTCCTTTGGGGGAGGCACACTTCCCACCTAGCCCAGAGGCAGGAACAGTCAGGCCCGCAGGCCGGCACACACACCTCCCACCTCTGGGTCACGCTTTCCTCCCCAACTCCATCTCCATCCTCAGCCCCCAAACATGTAAAGGTCTGGCTGGAATCAGCGATGACGTATCAGGGACTCACCACTCGAAGTCCCAGTCAGCACAGACGCAGGGTTCTGACACCACCGTCCCCGAGGAGTCTCGGCCCAAGGCACATTGAGCTCCTGGTCTGCGTTTTTTGAATATTTTCCTTTCGCCCATGACACATGGCTCCCCCTAGAAATGAACCATAGTGAGGGAGGCAGAAAACATGAAGAAGGTGAAATAAACCAGATTCTCCACAAGAAGCAGTAGCCTTTTCATTCTATTTTAGTCATTCTATGTAGCAATCTCCTTCCTGGTAACCATTTGGGAGTTTCAGGGATGAGAGACCTAATTTTTTGCTACCACACAAGGACAACACTACCGGAGGCTGGTCTGCCACTACCTGTCCACCCAGCCAAGCCAGCGAAGTCCACTTTGTCTTGCTCCTGCTCAGCCTCTGTGGACAATGCAAAGACTCCAAGCATCCTCACAGACCATGAGGTGATTGCCCAAATGGCTCTACAGAAATTCTAGTGGGAAAGAAACCACTCTGGCATGTTTATCACATCATCGTCAGAGTAAAATTGAATTTGGCCTAACAATTCCTTCTCTATGATAAACAACCAGACCTAAGTCCTTATTCCCAGTTAAGGGCAAAAAAGGAAGGAGAAGTTGGGACAAATTACAAGGACCCAACAGTTCTGAAGAAAAGAAAAGTCTGCCTAGGTTGTGTAGCAGTATCAGCCATTGCCAGAGACCCTCACCCTTTCTCTGTGGTCCTGTTCCCAAGGTTCTTGGCACCCTTACTTCAGGATAGACTGAGAAATCTTCTTACCCTCCCTGTTGTAAGGTGAGATGATCAGACCACTGGAGGGTTTCCTAGCTGTCTGGGCTTATTTCTCCATGGATAGAGCTCAAACCCCAGGTAATCATGCTCACGTCTCCTGAGGTTGTGTGGTAACCTCAATGAATAGCTCAGGATTCCAAGGTGTAAAATGACCCAAAATACCATCTGCTGCTTCTGGACTTGGGTATGTGGGGTCCAACACTTCCCCCAAATCCTCTAAATCCTTAGATGGCCCACTGTCTTCCTCCTCCAAATAGGAAGACCCAGATATGGCCACACAGGGCTTGGGGCTTGCAATGGCTCCTCTTCCTGGAAGCAAGGATCCCCCAGCCTCTGCTGTACCTGATTGAGCAGGTGCCAGGTCTGGTAGTCCTCCTTGGTGCAGCGCCTGCTGAAGATAGATCTGTAGTCCACTTTCACCAACTGCCATTCAGAGCGGAGACTGAAGTGGCCAAAAACTCTGTGTTTAGGGGTGGAATGGGAGAGACAAGCAGAGAGAGCCCCTCAGTCAGTCACTAGTGCACAAGACTGGAAGGAGAAAGGGCAGAACTGGACTTTACTGGTTCTCCCAAAGTGAGGTTTTGGAAGGCTGCTGAGGAGAAAGCCCACTGTCTGCACAACTCCAGCCAGCTGGCTGGTAATCACAGTGGGTTTAAAATAAACCGTTTCTTTTTTTTTTTTGCAAAAGTAATGTATGTGCTTTCAAGAAGCACCAAAAATATAGAAAGGTACAGAGGAGGAAAGAATTCATCTAATAGTCCAAAATCCTCCACCAGGAAGAACTGTTCATATATTGACATACAGCCTTCTTGTTTCTCCTTAATGCAAGAACCAGTACTTATCTACTGACGTCCACTGAAATGGACTCAGTTTCCTCATCTGTTAATTGTACATGTTGAAGGAGGCAGATTAGCTGAATATGACCCTGCCAATTCCAAAATTCTAACTGAACCTAAGTGTTTTTGAGTTCAAGTTTCTATTGCCTAATTCACGTGAATACCACTGACCTTCCCCTCCCCTGAAAAATCACAGCAGTCTCATAAAAGGAACTCATATTTATGTACAGAGAGGATGTGTACCATCTGCGTGACTTAGACAATCAATATTGACCTTTTCAAAGCCCAGAGGCTGATAGCCCTATAAATATGAATGATCAATCATTTCTGGAAAAATAGAAAAAAAGACTGATGGTTCATGCTCCACTTGGGTGGCCTGTCTTGTAATTATAATGCAAGGCATCTATCACAGCGATGGAACCGGGAGACCAATAATGCCAGGAACCCAAACCAACTGAAGTCTTTCAACGAATTGGATGGCTTATCAAACTCCCAGCCCTGGATTCTCCTCTCCCCAAGTTCAGATATTCTTAGCGAGACAGCTAGGAGACTAACTCTCCTCAAGGGCCACTTCTTTCTGCCATCTGAAAGATGGGGATGCTTTGGGAGGGATAGAAGCTAACTAAAATTGTGGAATGGAGAAAAAAATACAATTGTTTTGTAGATCACACAACCTTGACTACACCTCAGGAAATGACTTTTAATATTCTATTGGTTGGAAGTTACATAAAAATTTTTAGAGCCCTGTCTAAAGGAAGAGAAAACAGACTTTGAGGGAGAGATTAAGGCTCTCTCCATTAGTAAAACTGTATGGTCTTTGTATGAATCTTAGCTCAATACTAGGTAGCGGAAGCCATGGGGCTACAACATCTTGGATTGTGTGTCCAATACCGTGTGGGACAGAGTGAACTTAAGCACCCCCAGGTTCTCTCTGCATTCTGGCATCCTTGCTATATTCAGTGGTTTTCAACCAGTACATCCATGCCAGGTCTCTAAGGTATTTCCACTTTTTAGTCCTGATTCATTTCATGGAGAGGTCATAAGCTAGACCATTTTTAATCGTTAACAAAACAGTTGTCTCTTATCAAAAATTTCTACTGCTTTGAAGAAAGGAGAGTTAAGTCAAAAGATCATCAGGAGAAAAAAATAGTGGGAGGAAACCTTGATAAATGTCTTCTTCTGTCACCATCCAGCCTATCCAAATTCTTCTATATTCAAATGCAGCTCCCCTAATAAGTCTTCCCTGATTGGAGGATCTGAGTGGAAGGATTAGTGATGCTAAACTAAACACTTCTGCCTACTCCAAACAGTTTACAGTTATTTCATGGATCACAAAATATATCATGTGACATTAATCCCATTCCTTTCTATGGAAGGATTACTAGGCAGAAGAGCAAACTATGAGGCCCATGATTTACCTGGATATCAGCAAGGCATGAGATAGGTCTGCCACAGTAGTCTTGAAAAAAAGTTGAAAAAATATGAGCCAGATGCTAGTAAAATTATGTGGCTGAACAGTACCTAATTAAGGCATTAAAATCAACCAGGAAGGAGGGTGTGTAAGTAGTCAGTTGTAAGGTTCTGCTGTCTGCTCTTTCTTGTTCATCATTTTTATTAATGACTTAAAGACATGAATATAATGGTCATCACTGGAAATTGCATTTCCTGATGACACAAAGCTAGGTGACAGAATCAAGACACAAAAAGGTCTTGACAGACTGAAGAGACAGACTGAATTTAATAACATGTGACATAAACAGGGAGAAATGTCAGGTCCACCCCCTGGCAGCTACAATGGGCAGCTCAGGTTAAATAACAATAATAACAATAATAGTAATAATAATGGTGGCTGCTTAAGAGTTTTCCTACACAATGTGATTAATATAAGTAAACACTTCAGAGAGACCAAAAATATTTAAGTTGATCTTAGAATGAACTAACTAATGCAAAATTTTGTACATTTATCTATAATGAAAGAGGCAATATCCTGGTCTGTTCTACATTAACTAGATCACAAAGGAAAATTACAGTTTGTTTTGGATATCATCATTCAAGAAGGGTATAAACCAAATATCTTAATCCAGAGTATACATATGGACTTTGATGATTGTAGTAGAATTTGAAACTCCTGAAACTTTAAATAAAATATGTATTTATCACCACACATGTATTTATCTATGGAGGAATTACATATACTTAACCAGACTTTCAAAGGGGTTCACAGCTTTCCAAGTTTAGGGACCACTGAAATAGAAAGTGATTAAGGTGTTGTACTGGATTGACTCGTGGCTTCACAAAGAGGTATGACCGTGTTATAGTCCCAGAAACCTGTGAATGTGACCTGATTTGGAAAAATGTCTTTGCAGGTTTGAGTAAATTAAGGTTCTCAAGAAATCATCTTGGATTATCAGGGTGGACTTTAAGTGGCAACAGTCTTTATAAGAGAAAAAGGAAAGACATGCAGAGAGGAGAAGGCCACGTGAAGACAGGGGCACAGCCAAGGAACACCTAAGGCCACTAGGATGGAAAAAGCACACAGGTTCGAGTTCATCCCTAGGGCACAGAAACAGGTACAGGCTTGCTGCCATTCTGATGGTGAGAATGAACCTCTGTTCTTTCAGCCACCAAATCTGTGGTGATTCCTTACAGCAGCCACAAGAAATTAATACAGATGGCAATACGATTAGAGACCACTTTTCATCTATCTAAGAAGTGGCAAAAGAACTATGGCTGGTTACCCTGGAGATGATTTAGGAAGGGGCAGGGGAGAAAAGATAAATAAGTAGGCATTGTAGGGAGAGCTCTTCATATAAAAATAATAATAAAAAATAGAAGTGTGAATGTTTATGAAATATGAGAGATCTTTCTAGTAGACAGAGTTGTCCACAGAGGAAAGAAATGCTCAAGAGTTAGTAAGCACAGAACTTCAGGCTCAGGCCTAACCCTTCCCCAGGGCTGACACTGAGCTGCATGGCCTAATGGATCCTGAGCCTCTGAGAAGGTCCAACTCTTCAGTATATCTGTTTCTGTTATCAGAGGGATTATTCCACAACTGAACACAAAAATAGGTGCCTGGTCAGGACTCGTGGACTCACGTGGACTCTTCTCTCTGCAATCTTGGCAGGTATACTCCTTTCGTCTGAATTTCTTTGGCTTTTATCCCAGATTTCCTTACACTGTGTTTCCCAGGTCTTTCCTCAAACTAAAAATTGACACACTAATAGTTTCTATGGGGAATATGCTAGTCTGCCCTCCCACACAGTCGGTCTCCTATACCAGATGCAAAATTTTAAACATTTCATATTAGGATATAAGCTTTGCTCAATTTCTCATTGGACCCCAACTAAGATCAGTGGGATAAAACCCATTAGCAACTTTCAGACATTAATGTACTTCCTGTCTCCCCATCCATTATCAGGGCTGGGAAGAAAAAAGTTGATTGTGGGCCCCCTCCTGTGGGGCACAAGTGACTCTGACACAGGGTCTCGCTTTTGCATAGATACGGCTTCCCTAATTCTGTTCAATACTGCAATCATTCATTGTTCTTCTGATTAGAGCTCGTGGACACTGAGGAAATGACAGAAAGAGTAAACTAAGCAGGAAATAAAACAAGGACTAATTTAAATTCAAGCATGTCTCATCCCTTTTTATAACTACCCAAAGAGCAGTTCTTATAATTCATAACAGGATCTGTGGAAATAAGAACGGAGCAGAGAAATCAGGGTGCCCATCATCAGAGACCATGTCCATCACTTTGCTGATAAACACTGACAAGGTCTGCTTAATTCTGGATTGGGAAAAGAGAAAACCCAGACTGCTTGTAATGATAATAATAATAAAATAAATTGCCCAGATAAAAGTTTCTCATCTGCTAGAAATGTTACTCTGAAGTCAGGGAGCTTGTCACCAATAAAGTAGGTACAGCAAACTCATCCCCATTTGCAGTACCTTTTTGGGGAACAGAGAGGTTCATGTATCAGTTGAATATAAAAACCCAAGAGAGGGGTAAGCTGAAGGAACCAAAGGTGTGGAACATCTCTAAGAGGATGTGATTCCCAGTAAGAAGGTCCTTCTTTCAGAAAGTCCTCTGTGACTGTGTCAGCACCACTGAGCTCTCTTTTCTTGGAAGCTCAAATGTCCCATCATCTCTACACCAGAAGTTCTCCACTCTCTTGGTCAATAACACTTAGAGAGTTCATTAAATATAGATTGCCTGACACCCAGAGTTTCTTATTAGTATGTTTTGGGTGCCTGATTATTTGCATTTCTAATAACTCCCCCAAAGATGCTGATAATCCTGGTCCTAGGACCACCTTTTAAGAAATGCTGCTCTAGACAACTTACCCAGAAATTTAATTTTCTTGTATCTTTAGTCAAATTTGTATCAAACAATTAGAAAGCTCCTTAAGGCTGAGAATGCTTTTGTTCCTCTTGGTATCCAAAAAGCCTTCTAAGAAGTAGTTGCTTGACAAAGAATGACTGGTTATTGAGTGCCAATGGAACAAGGCAATCTTACAGGGTTGTTTCACTCTCAAATATTTGGCAAAAAAAGCTGATTTCTAGCATGCCCAAATCCACTGTCATCCACAGTCCCACTTCCTTACAATTACCAAGATAAACTAATTTGACTTCCTTCTTTAGAAATGCATTATTAGGCCTCAGTAAAGTATATTTTCACCAACATAATCAAAATTCTATCATATTACATAATACATGTGAAAATCTTGAAAATCACAATGACAACAAATGTTCATTATCATTACCATCATTCTCATTGCTGGAACACCCACAGACTCACGTCCAAGGCCCTGCCCATCAAGAGCTTTCCAGAGGTTTGGCTTGAAATCCCTTTTACAAGGTACAAACTAACCTCAAATACAGAGGTTCTTTTTTTTTTTGGAGAAAGTTAGATGCCTCATACTTAAATACAGATGGCTTTCTGGACACAGGTGGCCTATCCTTTAGTTCCCCTGAGGAACTTGCTCCCAACCACAGAACAAAATTAATGAATTCTCTAAGCCATTTCTCACCATATGGATTTTCAGGAAAAAATCAATTAAAATTTATTACTTCTGTTTTTCTTTTCATTTTTAACTTGCCACCTGGATTTTTCTCACGAGAGTTTTTGACTCCACTCAAGATTCCCCTTCTTCTCAGGCTCTACAAATGTAGATCATCTCTCCCTTTTGTAAATGCCTCTGATGGTAAATTTCTGTACTGCCGATGTGACTGTGGTCGCAGAGAGTCTTCCTGTGCTCTTGTTTAACTGTGGTCTGAGTGTGGTGGCAAAGGTACTAGACAAGGAAATAGAGGACCTGTCTTTCCTCATCCTCGTCCGCCAAGGTGGGTGACCTTGAGCAAACTGGCTGGGTGACTTTGAGCAAATCACTTCATCTCTCCAGTTCACCTCCCTGTTACACGTGATTTTTAATCAGTGACATATATATTCAAAGGGTGGAATGCAGAAGTAGTCTAGATGGAATGTGGCCATTCAAGACAATTCCTAAGAGTTTATTTTCTTTCAGTCCAGCTGTGTAAGCTATCTCCTGTTGACCCTGTACACAAAGGATTTATCTATTGGAATCATTCATCTTTGTCTCCTCGGGCACTTCTTTCATATAACAGACGCTCAATAAATAGTTCTGAGTTGACTAATGGATGGAATTAATCTATCAGAATCATTCACTTCTTCCAAAATTGGGGTGAAAGCTTTACCTGTCCATATTTCTGGGTCAAAGAGCACAGTTGAGTTGGGTGTCCTTTGGGGCTTATTAGAAAGACTAAATAAACAATCTCAGGACAAACAGCAGCAGATCTCTGTCCCTTGTTATGCTGGACTGTGCTAGGATTTCCACAAACCACTTTGATTTTCTGAGACCTTAACTAACACATCTTCTCTAATCCACCATCCAGACCTGAGTGAGCCTTGTGGAGGAGAGACTGATTAATTTGAGGGAGGGAGGTGGTTCACAAAAATAAAAGACTTCATTAGAATTCCATACACACAGAGGGTTAGCTACTCATTAATTAAATGATTTCAAAGGGGATCTTGGTATATAATTGCTATAATTTAGGTGGAAACAATGCCACACTAAATGTAATTAGAGGAGTACTCAAGATGATTTCTCCTTTACAGGAAAGCAACTCTGGGTCACCTGATTCTCCCCTATATAGTAACCTGGTTCTTTTTTACACCTCCAATTACACCAACTTTTATATATAGTTATAAAAATTGAGAGGAAAAAAATGAGGATTTATTACTAGGAAGACACTAGAAATGTGCAAACGAAACAATGCTTGGGGAATTGGAATAGGAGGACTTCACTGTAGACTAGCTTTCCAGGGAACGTTTGATTGATTGAACCCAACTAGGATAAATGGCTTTTTCATCAGACTTCCCCAGGACCTCCCCCTTTCCCCTACCTTCTTCAGTGACTCTGACACCTACGTCTTGAGCTCCTCTACTAAATCTCCCATTTTTAACTGCCTGAAGAAAATCTGGAAACAGAACAAGGTGAAAGCCAACTCTGTCAGTTCCTCCCAGACTTTTCTCTTTCTGTTACTGCCTCAGTGAATTCTGCAGTCAGGCTGGAAACCTCTGCATTAGCAGAGACTCAGGACTCACCTCGGTCCTCTCTCAGGACCTCCAGCTACATGCAGCCCTTTGCATTACACTTCTACGAAATCACTCGCCAGCTCCATCTGCATCCACTCCCATGCCCTGCTGATAACCGTGGTGGCCATTGATGACATGCAGATCATGTACCAGGGACTCTACTGAATGTTCCACAGCTATTATCTGTCTGAACTCCACACAATCCTTGAGAATCATAGGCACAGCCATTTCAGGTGAGGAAACCGAGGCTCCAGTGCTATGCTCAAGGTCCAGGATGAGCCAGAATGCAGTGTGGCATCCACGTGAAGCCGAAGCTCCTACTGGCTGCACTCCCTTCTGCTGAAGCTGTGATTCAGGCTCTCAGGACCTCTTGCCTCCTCACAGGTTTCACTCATTTACACCATATACCCATCTTCATGAAACCTATCCTCTACCAGCTTCCAGACACTTTTCTTAAAGCATTATCCCAATGACGATACATGCCTACTCAGAAACTGTAATTACAGAATAGGGACCAAGTGCCTAGACCTAGCCTTCTGTCCCAAATTTGGACCTCACATTACTTTCCACACTTCTCTTTCTCCTTCCCTCTTTGTTCCAGCCAAACTAGCGTATTTCTCTTTCTACAAATGCCTGCTCTACATTAACAGTTGTACACATGTGCATATATACACATATGCTAATGATAACTGTGAAACATTTAAGAGAGTCCCTGGTGCATATGCCTACATGCACATGCACGTGCATGCACACACCCCACATACACACACACACACAATTTCCTGATTCAACACCTTGTTTCTGCCGTGCTCTTCACTTAGGTATTCTACATCTAAGTGATCTCTTCCTATTCTAAACTTTTGACTTTCTATATGAGCAGATGGTGATCTTACCCCACCAGGGCAGAGCCCTTTCCTCTGGCCCTTATTGCATCAGTCACTCCATATTCTCCTTGTCTCCCTCTTGCTTCTCTAAGTGTACTCCTCTGCCTCTTCCTCCTTCCCCCATCCCTGACTGTTGTAACAAGCCTTCTCCTCTGTCCTTACCCTTGACCTTGGCAATCCTATTTATTTCTGTAAATTCAACCTCTTATGTAGAAAACTCCCAAGTCATCTTGTTACTGAGCTCTCACAAGATTTGGTCATGACTATCATGCTAAGAACTTAGATCGTGATTCAGGAGCCTCCCTGCATTGGCCTCCATCTCCCTTTGCAGTACGATCTCCTGCTACAACCCACTGTTACTGGTGCGCAAACAGAATTCCATTTGTTCCACTAAAGGAAGCACGATTTCCTAGTGCCTGCTTTTTTATGCTTGGGATGCCTAGCCCCACACCTTACCTTGTCCAAATCCTACCAGTCTGCAAGTCAAATATTAGGCAGGAATTCTTGGGAGTGGGGAAGAAAGGAGGGAAAGCTTTTCAAATCTAAATACTTCATAATGACCATTTTATATCCTCTTTAAGAAACAAAACTCCTCCTAAATAACCCAGGGTTTTGTTTTCCAAACATATGAGGTTTTTTCCTTTATTTATTTTTCCTTATGTAAGTTTAATTGACAATTTTGATCTAAGTGTGCTGTTTACAGAGAACATGATCTCAATGATATTGGCTCTTTGTAATTAGTCCAGACTTTGTATGTGGTCCAAGATAAGGTCAATATTTTTTTTAAAATTAAATGTTTGCTTAAAAATATGTATTCTCTATTGAGTGGAGGGTTGTACAGAGAGGTTTTTTAAAACAAACTTGCTAAATATGTTGTCCACACCCAAATCATCCCAACTTTTTGACTGCTTGCTCTACTGGTTTCTCTGTGAAATTTACTAAAATATTCCCCTATGATATTGCAAATCTTCCATTTCTCCTTGAGTTTATGTAGGTTTTTGCATTATGAAATCATAACACAGGTTTTGAGATTACTCTATCTTCTTGATGGATTATTCCTTCTGGTTTTAATTCAAATGTTAACTTTCCTATTATGCCTTCCATGACCATTCCTCCTTCTTTATTCCTTAACTTCTAAGGAAAAAAAAAGATCCCTCTCTCCTCTGAACTTTTGTAGCATTTTCCCTGTATTTTGAGTATTACTTTTATCGCTTTCAAAGGGTATCAAAGTTGTAGAATATGTATATAAGTCTTACCTTCCTTACTAGATTTTAAACTCTTTAAGTTTGCCACTTACATAGCTGTGCCTTACACATGATAGTGCTTGTTTATTTATTATTTGACACCCAGCAGAATAAAATGATTAAACACAAAGGTGGAGGCATCAGATAGATCCAGATGTGGACCCCAATCCTGGACATATGGAAAGTTCTTTACACACATTAATTAGACTTCTGTATTCTCGTGCAACATGAGGATAATAGTACCGAACAGAGCTCTGAGTTTAAATGTGTTGTATATTTATAATATTTAGTATAAAAATGAAGAAGTGAATTATTTAAAACTACTATTAAATATCTTTTGTATAATTGTACTTAGGATAACTTTATGTCTTTTGTTGGATGTCTGAGAATTTTGTGGACAGATAGATCATCTTATGCTTTTATCTCCCCATGATCTCTACTACAATATTTTGCCAACAGTAGGTCATACAGTAGAAGTTAAATAATAATAATTAAAAATACCAATATTAGTTATAATTTATTGAATACTGATAGTATGCTAACCACTTCGCATGGATTATCTCATTTTGTTTGTTATTCCCATTAAACAGATGGGGAAACTAAGGCTCAAAGAAGTTGAATAACTCATCTATACAGGTTATACAGCAAGTAGGCATTTAGATTCAGGCATCCAACTTAGGCAGCTGCTACTAATGTTATAACCCGGTTCTCAGCACTGTGATCTCAGCACGACTCATCCCCTTTTCTAAGTGTCTCATGACTCATTAGCAATCATGTGAATGCACAGTTTGGCACTGAGGTAGATACATGAGGTCCCTCTTAGCTCCAGCTTGTAATAGGCTGTTTGCACAAAGGGCAAAAACACCATGAAATATATAAACTGAAAGCACAGTTGGAGGAAGGAAGAAAAGAGAAATCTGCAGAGATGTATCTAGAGAGCTCCAATTATGACCCAATTTGCCTCAAAGTCTAAACCATCTATTGTGTGGACAATTATGCACCTTGAACCTGAACTATGACAATCATTATCGACTTGGCCTCTAGCTGGGAAGCCCTGAGCCATGCAAAAGAACAAACAGAATTATAAAGTCTTAGTGCTTTAAGTGTCCTCAGGTATGAACCTTTCACCCAAGCCTCCATATGTTGACTGGGGAACACAGGTAAATCAGTGGCCTGGACAAGAAGACCAGGAACGAGAACCCAAGTCCTCTGAAACCTAACTTTCTCCCACACTGGCTGCTTTTCATGAGAGAGCTTTGCAGCTTGCAGGCTGAGTCACAATATGTCCTATGGGACGGTAGTTCTGCGAGTAATTTCTGGAGGAATGAAGAGTAGAGAAGTGATCACATCCAGGCTATGGATAAACAGGGAAGTCTTCAGCCAAGATCATTTTACCTGCTGCCTTTTCCTTCAGGCTCTTGTGTCTTAACGGGTGCTTCGGGTTTTCCAAACTATAGCTTGCTGTTCTGGAACTACAGATGTGTGCTACCAGGCTTTTCTAAAAGAGATGGTTTTCTCTAATGTGCTAAGATATGGCATTTCTCTGCACACTCTATTGGATCAAATGCGTCATCAGAATGACATAGACAATAATGTATCCTGGTCTCTGGGGAAATGAGGCTGTTCCCCTCTGAAGGCAGCTTAGCAGCCCTCACTGGGCTTCTAAGATAGGTGAAGTTCAGAGCCAATGGGGTGATGGAGTCTAAGTTGGGGCTTCACTAGTGGTCAGCAAGTGGGAAGGCAGGCAGAGACCTTCCATTTAAAAATGAGGGAGAACCACTGTGGGTTCCAGGGAAGAAGACTTTTCCTATTGGTCTAGGTGCTGCCTCCACATTGACATGCAGGTAAATGTGCCCCAAGTCAAATGCCCTGCAATGACCCAGTGTGGCTGTGTGCAGTTTCCCCTATTAACACATTGGATTTATTTCTCATTCCTCTAAGTAAACAGTTAAACCTGCTGTGGATTCCAGTGAGTCACATACCATCTTCTCTGCCACCTCCGTCCAGGATTCAGAATTAGCCATTGCTAGGAAACTGCAAATCCCAACTCAATCCTTTTACCTAGGCTTGACTCCTTTCACTGGCTGGATGTCATTAATTTGAGAGCAAATTATTAGAAACCTGGAAAACAGTTCTGAAATGCCTGCAGATTTATGATGAAGTCATTTCACCAAAGGTCACAGGCAACCCTGCTATAATTAAATCTTTCATTAATTTTTAAAATACACAATAACTTACAAATGCAGCATAAATTAACCAGGTGACCTTGGAGAAATTATTTAGAGCACTGCTTCATCAGAAGCCACTATCTAGCAATTTCCTGAATTTTTATTTTATGAGTGGGATTTGTCTATTTTCCACTCTTGTCTTTTATTGGATTCCAGGAGCCTGTTTACTTGAAATAATTTCTTATTAATTTACACAGAGCATTATTGAGCAATGGGAAGTGATGGTGAGTAATTAAGACTCCCTCTTCCTTTAGGTCACAGCCTTAAAGTTGGGACCCACACAATCATCCACACATAAATAAATGCAGCCCCTTTCTTCTGTTATCTGGAAGACACTTATTTTTCATGTGTACATTTGATAAATGACTTCCCTTTTCTCATTATAAAAAGAATACATTCTCATTATAAAAAATTTGAAAACTATAAAAACTATAGATGAGAAAATAAAACCCCCACTGGAGATAACCACTTTTAATATTCTGTGATGTTCCCTTCCATTCATTAACAGTATTGTTTATGTGATAGCTCCTCTCTCCCTCTCTCTCCCCTCCCTCTCCTTCCCTCACACACACACACACACACACCGCCACCACCATGACCACCACTATTAAAAGCTCCAAATTGGATTATAGAAAAAACTCTATGAATGCTGGAGCTGCAATAAACCTCATACAACACTGATCTTTCTTCTGAAGGGTATGGAAGAGGTTTTAAAACATAAACTTCCCACCAGCAGAGACCTTGACTCTTTTATTTATGCTGAGGCCCAGTTTCTAGAATTCTTAGAACAGTGCCTACCTTGTAGTGGGTACTCAGTACATGCTGTTGAATAAAGAACTAATACATGTTCCTGTAACAGGAACTTGATACGTTTGGATCCCTGAGTTTCTTTTTAAATGTTCCTATAAAGGTCCAGTTCTCTGAAAGGTCTAGGCTCCCCACAACTCCTCCTGCCACCTACCCTCTAAGCCCTCCTCTCTACTTCCATGTGGAAGCTTGCTGAGGACCAATTTCAAATCCAAGCAGAAAGAGCAGCGTTATAGGAAGGCCAGCAGTTGTCAGCCTATAGAAATTCAGGCCACATCCTTGGCTACTGGTGTGTGTTCCTGGCACCTGATCGTTTTCCCATTAGGGTATAGATGGGATTAGTGTGAAGGGAGGTCAGAAGCCACAGGGAAATTGCAATGAGTGAGCGTGAGATATGAACTAGACGTTAATGGAAACAGGCAGGGGATCGGCAGCAAGGCCTCTTGTGAGTGGAGCCAGTATTACACGGAATAGTGATCGGTGAGATGGCGGGAAAGGCAGGGATTAAAAGGCTTGAAATCAAGAGAAGAGGAGGGTGGAGGGGAGACAAAGAGACTAAAAGGCCCTGGATCTGAAGAGGCAAAAGAAGAAAAGCTGATTTTTAAAAATGAACATAAAGAAATCATTCTGTATCCAAACAACTTCAATTCTTTCCTGAAAATGTAGTGAGTTCCTTCCATGGAATTTAAAGGTTAAAGTTCCTAACAGTGGGTTAGAGATTGTGGTCTGCAAACCTGTGAAAGATGAGTTAAGGGTTGGGTAACGGAGGAGAACCTAAGAGATGGAAACCAAAGGGAGATGGACGGTGGAGATGGGGTTTCAGAGAGGAGGGAAGACATGCGAACTAAAGGAGCTGCAGGAGAAGGGGACAAGGAGGGACATTATTTTCCCTTGGATCATACATATTTCTCAGTCTCCTACTGTGTGTCAAGTCCTGAACCCAGAGAAAAAAAGAATCAGAAAAAAAAGCATAAAATTCAGACATAAATACTTTGCAGTTCAGTCCAATAATACTGTCCATTCACCATGTCGCTGCTGAGCACCAATCATACACAAGCCTCCACGGTCAGCGCTGTGGGGGTGGTGAAGACAGTCACAGTCCTCATGAATCTTACACACTAAAAGAACCCTCACACTCTAACTGCAGATTGCTAATATGTAAAACGATTAGAAAACTGTGAAAACAGGGGTGGCCAGGCCAGTTAACTAGGATGAGCAATTCCGTGTGTAGGTATGCAGCTCAGAGAACTTCTCTGTATGTACTTGCAGGCATGTACAAAGATTGGAAAATGCTGTTTGTGATAGTGAAAAACTAGAAATAACCTAAATGCCCACTGATAGGAGAATGGAGAAATAAATCATGTATATTCCTATCATGACAGAATGCCAGATAGCACAAAGTGTCTGGACCCAAAGGATATGCCCAAGATAGATAATGCTGAGTGACAGATGCATGCAGGAGAATGACAGCATTTAGATAAAATATACCTCTTAAAAAACACATAAAGCAACACTACACATATGTCTATGGATAATTAAATACATACCAAATGTATCAATACATGTACTAGAAGAAGGAGATACATCAAATTTATGGCAGGCAGGCTGTGTGGTAGGGAGTAAGGGAGAGGGTCTAAAAATGTACAATAATGAGAAGACTGACTCTCCCTGAGACACCTGCATATTTATTTTAAAAATCTGAAGCCAAAGTGATAGCATGTTAATATTTCTTAATTCCAGGTGGTTGGTACACAGGTGCCTGTGACATCATTCTTTGTACTTAAACATATTTTTAAAACTTTGAAAAAGAACTGCAGGGAAACAATATAGGTATGAAACTATGGATGTTGAATCTATGCGGGGAATCATAAACTCAAAATCTTATAGGAGCCAGGAGGACAACTTAAATGAATAATGAGTGAGTTGAGGAAACCAGAGGGAACATGTGTGCCTCAGATGAGAGGTGGGGCAAGAAACAGCATGCACCGTCCCAGGCAGGCAGTTTCTGGCAGACTGTGGGACAACGGGCATTTGGGCCTAATGCTGCCAGATGCCTCCAACTTTGTGAATTTGGGCACCATTTATAAAAAAAAGTACAGCCCAAATGAAATACATCTACAAGCCAAACCCTGAGGCTTAAGACAGGAGTGCAATAAAAGTAAATGAGGAAAAAAAAGAAAAAAAAAGGAAATGAGGAAGTGTTGGAGGAATTCCATAGGGCTTCCTGAAAGAGGTGACACTTGCCTGTGTGGTTAGGATAAAAAAGGAGGAAACTTCTGTGCTTTTTCAAATGATTTGTCTGCTCAATACCCATGAGAGTGCAGGTGGAGAAGTAGTTTATGGTTAAGGAAAGTTTGTAGAAACTGTGTTAAAAATAAAAATGATATTTGCAACCTCCCCACAATGGATTAAACTCCATGTGCACTCTTGTTCGGGGCCAGCAAAGAATAGCCAATGGGACAAATTTGACCCACTGACTGTTTTGGACTGCCTATAAACTAATAATAGCTTTTACATTTGAAATGGGGAGGGGTGCAGAAAGGAAGAGTTGTAATGTATGATATTAAAACTGTACGAAATTAAAATCTCAGTGTCCATAAACAAAGTTTTATTGGAACCCAGCAATGCCCATTTGTTTACATGCTGTCTATGGCTGCTTTCCTACACTAGATTGGGAAAGTCAAGTAGTTGTAACAAAAACTTAGTGGCCATCAAAGCCTAAAATCTTTAGAGAAAAAGTCTGCTGATCTCTGCTGTAGTTGGCTAAAGTTCTTCCCTGAAGGTGGTCCATTTCTTAATCATTAGATTATGGAGACTACAGATATTGCTAATGTCCCTCCGTGGAAGTTATTTCGTTTAATTCTCACATCCACAAGAGGAAACCTGGCTCAGAGGGAGAGTCAGTAAGGCAACGAAGATCACATGGATGATAAGTGTCCTCCTGCTGCTGGAGCACCGTCCCTGGAGTATAAACCTCCAAAACCCCTGCGTCCGGCTTCCACTCCATCCCACACAGCAACCCATTAGTCAAAAATGCCTTTTCCAGCCAGGGTATTGTCAGCCTCATGTACATCCTATGATCATCCAAAAGCCCCTGTACTGGCATGCATTCTGCTTTTGTGTTCATTGGCACTACTAAGAGCGAGCCTCTGAGTTGATGGTAAGTCTGGTGACAACCTGCAGGATGTGATCCCACAGCCAGCCAGAGGCAATGACTTGAGAGTTCCACTGGATTTGCCAATTACTCGAATGACTTACTCTGGGCAAAGTAAAATCAGGCTCTTCCGGCAAACAACAGAGAATTGAAAAACAGATCAATGGAAGCAGCGCTGGTTCATTTCCAACAACTTTATCAGATGCAGTGACTGGAGGCTAAACAATGCATTTAAGCTCAGGGCTGGGTCTTTGTGTTGCACTAAGGCTATATTTAAGAGCATGTTCCCGCTAAGCAGTGGTCACGGTCCCTTAAGTGGAAAGAAGGTCTTCACTTTTTTTGTGAAAACCTCTGCAGCTTTGGGGTTTGCCTAATTTTCTAGGCAAAATCTTATCTCTCCCCCTTCACTTTGCCTATTAGTTCTGCTGGTGGAACAATGAATCAGAGATTTATGCCAATTAGAATTGGATTTATATAAAGAGTCAGTGAGGCAATGGGCCCTAGACAGTTTGCTGAAAGCTTCTCTTGCCTTTCCACCTCTCGGTCTCTCCTCTACAGCCAGGCACGTCCCTACTGCTCTGTGCGCGCACAGTGCTCCCCCGACCCCAGACGACCTCTGTCCTTCCTGGCTGCATAGCCAGGATGCCTTTTTTTAGCTACTCTATCTTCAATCCCTTCTTTGACATCTAATGGCCACTACAATTTGTCCCATACATTATCATTAATTGTTCTCTAGTTCTTTCGTGTGTTTGTCATATCTCTTCAAACAGACTGCATTTGAATGGATCTGCTGGGGCTTAGCGTCTGCAGCACAGTGGGCATTTATCAATTAGTGAAAAACTAACATCCCGCCACTCTGGCCCTGCACACCATGGTCTTTTACTGAACAGACCTTGGAGAATTCTAGTACCTTTCCTCATATTTCAGCTGAGCCTGAAGTTTGAAATTCACATTCCTTGCTCTCAATTTGCCTCTTATCAAACATTGTGGGCTAAGCACTTAATTTCTCTGAACTTCAGTGCCCTCATCTGCCTAGGATGAGAATCTAATCTGCCTGACAGGACTGTTGGGCAATGTCCATAGCATCAAGTTTCAGAAGGCGCTGAGTGAGATGCCAGACACAAAGGAAGATGTTGAACAGATACAAGTTGGCTGCTGCTCCCTCCTGGTAAGAAGTACCTACTTTCTTCCAGGAAAGCGGCACCTCTCCTTTTGGGCCCAAGGCTGCCAGGTTCTCTCTGGCCCCTATAAATAATCAGTTAAATTATAGTCAATTGGTTCAAACATTTCATATCAGGAAGGAATTTCAAATGTTGCTTTGAGGATGCAAGAAAGCACTGTTTCGCATCTGAGTCCACATCTGAGCCAAGCAAAAAGGAGATCTCCTTAAGGTGCTAATTTGTGGGCAAATAGTGCACTAAAAGGCACAAGTACTCTAAGAGCCACATACTTTTTTAGCTACAGAGCCACTGCTGGGGACTGCAATAGGCCTTCTGGCTTGTCAATCATCAAGCCCCATTCTCAGCCTTAAGTAATAAGAACAGTCACATTTCACTGTGAATTAGGCTTGACTAGATGATTCCTAGCAAGGTTACCAGGGAGATGTTGAAATAATAACATTTGAAAAGACAGTGGGAAAAAGAGCAATAAAAGTAAGCAAATTCCATGCCTGCAAATAGGGGACCATCTCTCCCACACAAACTTCCTCACAGAGCTGCAGTGTAGAAAGTTCCACGAACTGCAAGCTGTGGCTTCTGGGAGAAGTGGAAGCTGGGAAGGTTCTTGTGGAAGGTGGAGGAAACCAGAGAGCACTCCCAGAAGGACCCTCGCTCTCTAGCTGCCCTTTTGCATCCCACAGCATCCCATGCCTGCTTCTTCGCCCTGCTAGACTCATCTCTGCACATAGACAGGCGGTTCTGATTCCTCCCCACCTCCCAGGCTCTCATAACGTGCAACTACTGGATGCTGATCATAGCAGTTCAGAATCCAGAGACGTCAACAATCACAGTGGTGGTAAGATTATTGGGGCCCTTAAGAGTCACATGTTAACTCATTCAATTCCTCATTCAGTACATGCATACTTCTAAGTCCTCAGTACCAGGACAAAGCTAAGAACATGGCACTCAAAGAACAGATACTTGAAGATCCTCCCTCATGGGAACTTAAAATCATGTGTGCATGTGCGTGTTTACACACATACATGTGTGTTTGTCGGTCTTAGGGATAGATGAAAGTGGAGGTGGAAGCTACTAAACAATTCAATTTTCATTAATATTTACTGTCCAAAGTATTGTAAAAGGATAAGTATATACACGGGAGAGGAGAGTGTATAGCATGGGGACCCAACCTGACCTGGCAGGTTAAAGAAAGAAGCGTTGGAAGAATGGATGCCGAGGCTGAGACCCGAAAGACACTTTGAAGTTCAGTGTTCCAGTGGGAAGGACAAGGACATTCCAGGCTGACACGCGACACAGTCCTGGGGGCAGGAGGGCACCAGTGGATCAGAGAAGGGTGGTCAGAACATGGGGGCCAGAAAGGACGTACCAGATATGTGGGCAGTGCACACATTTACAGGCCATTTAATGAGTTTGGACTTTATCCTAAGGCAATGGAACATCCTCCATGGGATTTGAGAAGAGGCGTGGCATTATCATATTTTCAATTTCAAGAACATCACTCTGGATCCAGCTCAAATACCTAAACCTAACCTAAGACCCTTCGGTCTCAAGCCCTGAATACCCACTAATGCTCCTCCCTTCACCAGTGCTCTTTCCTGTGCCTTTAAATCATTCTCTCAACAAATAATTACTGACTTCGCACTACGTGCCAACATCCCTTTTAGGCACTGTGGTTACAATGTTCAACAAAAGTGTTAAAAATCTGTGGTTCCTTTGAGCTTACATTCAATTACATATTAATTGGTTCTCCACTGGTGAACAGTTATTGAAACTTCCAGACCAACTCAGTTGTCACCTTTTGTATGTGTGAAGTCTCTACTTTCCTCTACCCATATCCTAGTTATATAAGGCAGGTGCTGAACAGACACAAGTGGGCTGCTGCTCACTCCTGGTAAGAAGTACCTACTTTCTGCCGGGAGGTCCTTGATGAATAATATATCCCCATTTCCTCAATGCATTGGCGTGAGAGCTCCTTAAAGGTAGGAAACATTATATCAACCTCTTTGATACCCTTGAAGAGGATCTGAAACTTATTAGAGGCTCATTAAATGTTTTTGAATGAGTGAACTGTGTATTAATCAGACTAAGAAACAGAATCAATAGGATATATATATTAAGAGAGAGAGAGATTTACTATAAGGAAATGGCTCATAGAATTATGGAGGCTGACAAGTCCTAGAACCTGTAAGGGTAAGCGGATAAGCTAGAGACACAGGAGAGCTGACCACCTAGGAAGTGTGCATGTTTTGGCCTGAGTAAAAGGCAACAAAAAGCCATGTCCTGGTTCAAAGGCCGCCAGGCAGAAGGAATTCTCTCTTACTCAGGGAAGGGTCAGCATTTTTGTTCTGTTCAGGCTTTCCATTTATTGAGTTAAGTCTCACCCACATTAGAGAGGGCTATCTGCTTTACTGGGTCTACTGATGTAAATGTTTAGCCTATCCAAAAACGCCCTCACAGAAACATCCAGAATAATGTTTGACCACACATCTAATTAAACTGAGACATAAAATTAACCATCACAAACTGATACATATTTGAATTTTCCAAATGAAGGTAGCCAGATAAGGGAAGAAAACCATAGTGAGTGAGCTAGCCCTTCTTTCTCCCTGACCATAGCTGAGCTACAGAGTCAGGGTTACCAGGGAGTGGAAGGATACACAATCCAAATAACCTACCTCATTAATAAGTTTTTGGTTAAATGGCAAGATCAAGCCTTCTTGCCCTCAAATGGACTCTCTGTCCTTGCAGTTCCTAAGGAACATATAAAACTGTTGAACTCCTGCTTCAATTCTTGCCATTATCATTCCATGAGGGAAAATCATTGGTCAGCGCCAGTAGATCAGTTGGTTTTAAAGTTCTTTTCAAATCTAAGGGAGAGACAGAAATTGCCTCTTGGCCATCTTTCCAGGGCTCACCCTTTTGATTTTCTGAAGAGCCATGACAATAACCTAGATTACTTTCTTACTAGAGAAACTCTGAATTTGGTAAAAAATTCAAAATAGTAGCCTGAATTGTTTATACTTGGGTGGCCACAGCTTCCAAATGAAGGAGCTTGACTTCGTGAACAGACAAGGACATCTTGGTCCCAAATCCCATATAAGAAAATTATGCACTATTCTAGCTCCTTTTCTACTGGCTAGTATCTAAAGAATCTTGATAAGCAATGTGGACGTGAGACAGAAAGCCTGCCATGCTCTTGTAGAGTCTTAGTGGGAAGGAAAGGAAAATAGAAGCTCTATCTCGTTTTTCAATAAATGGTTTGGCCCTGAGGCCAATCTCCCTCATATTCACGTGACCAGCTAAACTCTATCTGAAGGAGAGAAAAATTATTACCATTTAAGATTAGATGAAACAGAATTTAAACTGTGGCCTTAAACTTGCTAGGGAATGACAGGTCACGTAGAGAGTGGTGTACAGGTAGCACTGTTCAAAGTAATGCCCAAGAGAAGCATACAGTGTGTTCAAAGAGGTCTCATATGAGAGAATGCAGAATAAATCACATTATAAGATAAGGAGATAACAAAATAAAAGGAAGACCAGTTTGTCTCTTTGGTACAAAAACAGGGAATGCCTGAATTTAGGACCATATACATCTTCACTGACCGAGATTCTAGGACCATGTCAGATTTGATTGTGATGAGCATCCACGTATGGCTTGATGAAGTCAAGCAGATTGCACAGCCTTCTTGAATGTGTGTACTTTTGTCTTACAGAATTTAAAAATCAACACTTAAACTTTTTGATAGTCATTTCAGAGAAGTTCTGGAAAAGAGGACAGTTTTCTTTCTCATCTAGTGATTAAGTGAAGTATTGGAAATAATTTGGAAAAATCAGCTCATGGTCAGAGATCCTCATGAAAAAGATGCCAATATTCCTGTATTTAATATGCTTCTTGGAATTCATAAGAATATTTTTAATCTGGCAGGGCATTCTGGGTAATGTAACAGAGCCATTTGTATGTCACATTAATTTAATGTACAAGCATGCAAACTCCATGAGGACAGGGGGTTTCTCTCTGATTTGTTTATCTAGAACAGTATCTGGCACATATACACCACCAATTTCTTTTGCAGTATGACTTCACAAAGGTCTTTTAAGGGTCCTTGATCCTTGGGATTTCTCTCTCTGTATCTCCATATATATATATTCACACACATATGTACATATGTGTGTCTATCACACATACATGTGCATATATATATATATTCACTACACATATATATTGCTACATATATATCAAATCATTTATATTTTTGAAATAAAATTTATGTTTTGATACTGCCTTGAACATCCAGGACTTATGCTACATATTGTTGCTGTGTGTCCACCCAACGATGAAACGTTAGACTCTAAGCATTAATAATATACTGTATCTTACACCGTCTATGGCCTATACAGCTGAACTTGCACACAATGTTAACTCCTAGTTAATAAAATAATTTGACAGTTGAACAACAGAATCTATTTGTTATTATAGGCACTTCAGTTAGAAATTTTGATGGTGAGTCAATTCTGTTTTGGGTTGTATTAAAATGGGAAGAAATTATCAGACAAAACTCAGATTAAAGCCTTTCATCCCAAGCAATAAATTCTATAGGAAATCCTTATTTACATTTTACAACAGAACTGCTCAAGGAAGTCCTAGCATAGCACAAAGTTTGCATCTAAAGACATCAGTTATTAGTGTAACATACCCCTTGGGAAGATCATAGCAGCCCCTGATAGGGTTTGACATCATGTCTTTCCATCTCCAACCACAGAGCTCCAGGATCCAAACCAGGACCTAACCCACAGCAGATGCTCAAAAACGAGTGTTCAGTCTTTAAAAGACACAGTCCACCACTCTCCGAGGTGGAGAAAATATTTCACTGACCATTTAGAAAATTCAGAGAGAATTAAAGAAAAGAATTTAAGATGAGTCTTTGCTGTACTTGTCCCAAATGATTTTAAAGATATTCTTGTGGAAACACCCCAATTTTCTATTCTGAACCTTTTTCAGTAATGAGGACGCTGGAAATCCTATAAACCCTTTCTGTAGATAAATCCTGTAGACAGGGGACTCCTTTGCAGTGTTTCTGCTGAATTTCCTAAAAAGGCAAAGATTTTTAGTATTTCAACATTTTGGAAAGAAGCAGAGGGAGAGATTCTGTTCCACAAATGAAGGAACAGAGCTCCAGCACAGCTGGCTGGCAGGCAAGTCATCCACAGCTGTGGGAATGCACAGAATCCCAACGTGGGTGCCTTAACCCTGGGATCAGACTTGTGTCCACTTGTTTGTTTTTCCCCAATTTGTGCACTATTTTTCATCATGGCTGGGTTCTTTCTGTCACTCTGAAAGCCCAGTGGAGTGGGCCGTCAACCCTGTGGATGGAAGCAGAGGTGTGGGACATGGCCAAGCAGTCAAATCAGCAGTCCAGATTACAACATTTGCTCAAAACTGCATAGCTGCCATTTTAAAGAATTTTAACTGATGCTTCTAGGAAAAAGGAAAATCACACAACTAGCCGTCTCCCTCTGTATGTGCATCCTCCTCAAAGTCTATCAGCCTCATATTGGGTGACTCAAACTATAAAAACATTCCTGAGTGCAAAGGCAAAAAGAACAGCAGTGTCCCCTAGAGTAAGAAGACCACATGCTTCCCCCAAAGCAGCACAGAAGCATCTATGAGCTCTGCTGTGCCAGTTCCACAGTCCAACAAATTCCTCTCAAGCTCACCCGGCAGACTCCCTTCCTTCTGTCCCCTGAGAAGTCAACATGTAACCTCTTCTAGTCACTTGGGGAGTGGGAGAGGTAAGGGGTGCTATTAGCTGGTGGAGGGTTACCATGATTATCTCCCCATATACTGCTACCCTACACATGTGCACACAAACACACACAGGCAATCAACTTCTTAGGAGTTAAAATTTGATATACATTTAGAAAAGAGCACCAACTTGTTAACATTTTCTTTACTATTTAGACAGTACTTCAGGGCTTTTTCGAGCTCTAAGGTCTATTTTCAGTGTAAAGGAGTATAGAAAAATCTCCAAGCAAATTAATCTGAAGTGGAAAAGCAACAGTGTGTGTGTGTGGTGGGGGGCATGGACTTTAGGAGCTTCTCTGAAAATATTCCCTGATTTCAGTATGTTGGCTGTTTTGCTCCATCTGTCCCTGTCGCTAGCCCCCTACTGGACTGTTTTACAAAGAAAGAAAACACATCAACAGAAAATTTTTCTGTCTGCTTGGAGTTTAGATAAATGGAAATTTGTTACACTTTAAATTACATTAAATCTTAACATGCAGTTAGAAGCCTAGTTTCTCTAATTCCCTAAGCAGCCTTTTGAATTGGCAGGATGCAAGCATAAATAGTTCCATTTTACAGATGAGGAAACGTTGACCCACAGACTGAAATGTTTTGGTGTAGGGAAAGCTCCCCGGCCTTGGTGAGGGGAACCCGGGTCTGGGTCTCTGGGCTCCTTCCAACCACAGCCAAAGAGGTACTCACGTCATGATCTGGGTCTCCACTCCTGCCTCCACAAGAGCCCCGTCAACAAAGAGAGGAACCGACGTGAAACCGTACTGGTCCCAGGAGTGGCCCTCGTCAAAACTCACCCTGGGGTGGAAACAAGTACATGAAAGAGACAGCTGAAAACACAACCACATTCTTTTGCAATTTTTCAGTTATTAAATTCTCCTCCATATCTCACTCTCTGGCAGTTTGGATTATCAATTGTCATTAATCTTCAGCATCTCCCCATATTATAATGAGATTTGATCAAAACTGCATTTCCTGGCTCGGCAGAGACAGCACCAGAGCAGCAGAAATATTTCAACATATGAGAATTGAAAAAAAAACAACCCAAGCAGGAGGGCTTAGTGGATGGAGTGTCACGTTTCAAGTACTCCCCAGAATGGAACCCGAGGTTCAATTTACAGCACAATCAATTCAGCCCTTGGAGTTTCTGACACAGATAAATTGAGTAGAGCAGGGTGTACCCTATGGGAGGGGAGGTGTGTGTCTTTCAGATCAAACCTTAAAAAAAGCAATTTCCTATTTGTTCAGAATGGATGTTAGTATCACTTTCCCTCCCTGGTGCCATTTTAAGAGGCTTTTAGAGATGAGTACTGAGTGTCTGAGATGTTCTGGGCAACACTGCACCATCTCTTGTCCGGTGGTGAGAAGAGGTTCTGGCCCTTTGTGGATACAGCCCCTGAAACTCTTAAAAGAATGCCACTAGTGGGGGAAATTTGGGTAATTCTGATTGCCGGCTTCCTTCCCTTCCTTGATATTATCAAGTACCCATCCTATTTTTTTTTTTCCTTAACCAGGGGGCATAGTCCAAAACCCATCTCCTCTGGAAACATTTTCCTGACACTCCTTCCCCAAGGAAGCTAGCTGTATTTGCTTCATTTCTGTGATCCTTCTTGGCCAGGTTAATTCTTAATTCTTCTCTGACTCTCTAACTCTGGATTCTCTGAGTTCATCTGTAGGAACTCTATGTTCTTGCAACACTTGTTAATGGATCTTGAATCTATCATCTCAAAATTTAATCTTGGGAGTTCAGATGCTAAATATGTCTTGCTCTTGAATGGCCCTTTAACACCACCTACGTATCTTTATTATTGCTTCTTATCCAATGTAACATATACTTTCAAAAATTTTCTGATTTTTCCACTGAACTGTGAGCTCTTTGAAGTCAAAGACCACACTATTCATTTTTGCATTCCTAGTAGTTAGCAGGAAAAAGGGCACCTAGTTGGTGCTATATAAATGTTAAATGAATAAATGAATGAAAAAAAAGAATAATTAACAGCACTCTTCCAACCCACCCATTTTTTTACTTATACTGGCCTCCATGTACTGGATGTGGGAGTCTCCCCATTACTACGCAACCTACTCAGTCCATTCTCTACATAATTACTTCTTTGTCTGTCTCAACTCTATCTCCTTGTCTTATCCTCTCTTACCCAATATATTAATTAAAAAGATTAAGGTCAGTCTTTTTATCCAGCCAGATCAACTAGTCTCTCAGACAACAACTCTTGTATTTATGGTATACCTAGGACTATACCCACAAACAAAAAACAAAATCTGCCATTAAGTTTTTATGAGTTCCCAAATTATCAGTGTCTTGACTTTCTCAAACAACTTTACTGAGATATTTTTGACATGTAAAAATTACTTTTATTTGCTTATTTTTACTTTTTTATTTTTAAAAATTGAAGTATAGTTAATATTGACATATAATACCTACACTAGTTGGGGTGAGCATTTAATAATGTATTTATATTTAAAATGTACAATTTGCTGTATACATTGTAAAAAGATCGCCACAGTCAAGCTGGTTTCCGTGGGTAGTGGGAGGAGGGGGCAGGAGGGATAAATGAGATGTTGGTGAAAGGGTATAAAGTTTGAATTATCCACGATGAATGAGTTCTGGAGATCTAAGGTACAGTGTGATGATGATGATCGTACTTAACATTATTGTCTTGACATTTAAGGACTTGTCATTTCAGCCTTTTTTAAAAAGTATGCTAAGGGCTAAATAATCATGTAAGCTGACCTAGAGAAAGTTGGGCAGATCTCAACTGCTTTTCATGGAAATAAGTTTCTCATTTCAAAAGTGAAAATAAAAAGCAGGATTGGGAATGGGCTTTATCTTTCTTGCCATGTGCCCTCTCCTGGTTCCTAAAATAATCATAACTATTTCAGGGTGTGCCATGACCACTAACTAGTTCATTCAGTCTGATGAATCTGAGAGGCAAGGGAATATTTGTTTAGTTTTTTGTTTGTTTTGGTGACTTTGGATAAATTGGTTATTGTATTGATAGGAAGAAGCCAAAGTGAGTTGAAGGCCTCTCTCCTTGTCTCATTCTCAGAATTTCCTTACCAGTGAAGGTCAACTTTAACTCTAGCAGAGCAAACTGCAACGAGTGCCACCAACATCCCAGGGAAGGCGGAGCCTTCTTACCACTCCATCGAGAGTCGGGCAGAGGTCGGTTATCTGTACTTTTCATAAGGAAGATAAGATGCCACAGTCTAGACAAGGGGAGACCATCACAGCCTTGCAATTCTGAGACGGTAGCTCCAAGGAAAAGCAAGCCCAAAATGGAGAGAGAAACTGTGGAAGATCAAAGGCCTGCTGTATGAACTGAGTTCATAAGGAAGGAGCAGAAACATGGGCAAAATGGAAGAAGGGGATCAGAAGAAAAACTAAGAGAAAAGCCAGGTGGGAAAGCTGGCATATACGATAACCTAAGTCCAAGGCAAACGTTGGCATAAGCGAAGGGACAGGTCTCCTGGGTCCCGGAGAGCCGCGATGCTCCTTTAGGATCAACATACTACTTAGAAGAGCAGGATGGTGCCATTCAGGTGGTTTTATGAGATCAATAATATCTAACACCTGAATATCACAGGCTAAGGTAATTAATACAAACAAAAGAAAACTCTCTAAGAAACCCAAAAAAATATGACATCAGAAAATATAATCTCATGGGTATCGAAAATTTGGATGGAGATGGCCTGCAAGTTGTGAGAGCTATTCTTTTAAAGGATTAGGAGTTTTTATATGTTGTGAAGTAACCATAGTGAATGGTATCCCCAAGAGATCCTCCTGTTCCTCCTCAGTTCAATAGCTCATTAATGGCCAAGACAAAGGAACTGGTAATTCCTTAATAGGTCCACAGGTGAAAGTGAAATTAGTAGAATTGCCAATTCTTAGGGAGACAGGTGCAAAGCTCCAACTGACCTCCAAATATGGTAAGAAAGAACCACCAAACCAAAACAGAACAAGATTCATTTATCAAATATTTATTGATGTGCCTGCTATGAGCCTGGTCTGGCAGTAGCCTCTGTTCAAGGGATATGGTGGTAAATAAAGAAAGGAAGGCCTTGCCTCAGTGAAACTTACTTTCTAGTTTAAGGAGACAAACAATATGTAGATAAATGGTTACAAAAATCTGAGTTAGAAATAAATGTCATGGAGACAATAAAAATAGAGTGATGTGATAGAGAGTAACTGCATAGCTACACTGCACTGAAAAGTTAAGAAAGCCCTCTCTGAGGAGGGGACATTTAAACTGAGATCTGAAAATAGGGAGCTTGCTCTGCAAAGATCCAGGCAAGAGCCATGCCAGAGGGAAGCTCTAGTATGAAATGAAATTGCTATGTGGGAAGAACAGAAAGATGGTCAGTAGTTGTAAATTAATGTGAAAGAGTTAGTAGAAGGAAATGGAGTCAGAAAATAAGGCCAGAATATGAAGGACTCTGTTTCCAGTTCAAATGGGAGAGAGATGATTTGGTTTAAACTTTAAAAGATAACTTTTATTTCTCTGTGGTGAATGGATTATTGGGGCCTAAAGTGGATGCAGGGAAATGAGTTGGGGGAAAGGGTTGCAGATGTAAGAGACTAAGTAAGAGGGGAGCTTGGACAAAGGTTATAGTAGTAGAGATAGAAAAAGATAGTAAGATTTAGGGTAATTTTAGAGGGGAAGTGAATAGGATTTGGAGTAGACTATGTATAGGTTGTTGAACAAAAGAAAGAAATCGTGAAAAACATGGATTTTTAGGATTAAGCAATTGCAATAGGGAAAAGAAACAGAGATTTTTAAAATTTGTTTCTGCTTGGTCCACACCAAGATTTAGATGCTTTTTGGACTTTCATGTTGTGACACTGTCAAGGAGACCTTTGGATAGATGGATTGAGATTTCTAGGGAGTGATCAAAACCTGGGATGTAGATTTGCAAGTCACTTATAAGATAGGACCAATTCAAAGCAGAATGCCTACTTGGAAGGAAAAAAAATTGCCTCACAGCCAGAGAAAGGAAAAGAGTAACTAATGATAAGTTCAAGGTGAAAAAACTGGGGTTATTGTCAATCACAAAGTAAATATTTTCCAGCAATGGCACTACTGTGAGAGATAATCAAGGTGCCGTAAGTGTAGTATGTGTTCACAGGTAGGTAACATGCACAATAAAATAAATTATCCTTCTGTTAGATCCTAAATACTATATTCAGTTTTAATTACTGTAGAAAAACTAACAAGCAATGTGATTAAAGGTAAAAACAGGTTATGTGAATTGATGATTGCTTAGATAAAAGAAGGAGCTGAATTAATTACCATTATCTTTTAATATCTTTAGTAAGAAGACTTCCAAATAGTTAAACAAACAAAAGTAACCTTACTGAAAAGGGGTAACGTCTGTGAATTAAATCAGAGAGAATGTACTTAGATGAAGGAAAACAGCACTTTAAAAACACAGATAAAATAACAAAAAAGATTTCCATTCTCTAACCATTCTAAAGAGAATAGTCAAATATTTGTGCTCAAGAATGTAAGCTCCTAAATATTTTATCTTGTTCTTTGTTGTATCTCAGCCCTTATACTAATGCTGGATAAACAGTATATGTTCAATGAATATGTGAAGAACAAATGAATATATAAAATCCATCTTGAGTTGCATACCTGATCATTTTCCAGATGTTAGAATGTTAGACAAATAAATCTCTTAAAGTTCTTTCCAGCTATACTGTTTAAAAAATCACATGCAATTCTGTATCAGACTTATTCTGCATAGATCTGGGCAGCAGACCTGGGCTGATGGACAGAAACTGCAAGTCGATTCATTACTGATCAGCATAAAAACACTCTTGCTAGCAAGTAAAGCCATTGTCCAAGATGGGAACTCTCTGTCTTGGGTATGTATAAGTTCTGCAGCCCTAGTATTCTGGTGAAGTGGGGTGACCTTTTGATGTGTTCAACCGTTACCTGCTACACCAGGTGCAAAACCAGACTATATATGCTCTACGACCCTTGTATCTCTGACTTCATGGTATTGAGATGAGATGAGATCCACTAAAAGGAAAAGAATCTTCCAAGAACAACCAGAGCCCTCCGCAGAAGTCTTTAGCACAAAAATAAGAGAGTTATAATGCTCACTGAGAATCAGCCAGCCTCCCTTTGGTTAGGTACACTGCTCCATTTTATTTTATTGCAAATTCACGAGGTGGTGGCATTTTAGCCACCTGGAAGTTCTTCAGAAGTCACATGCACTTCTGCTTCTCAAAGGCAAATACCAGTTGGAACTACTGTTTCCATGTGACTGTTTCTCTGAACAAAATACTACTGCTCACAACCACTTATAGCAGAACAAAGGGCCAAAAAAGGCCAGCTGATGTTTCCGCTCTGTTTCCAAGAACATCCCATTGAAAGGAGACACCAACAGCGCGCCAGGGCTAAGCAAACAGTAGGACCCAGGCTACCTGCTGGTTAGCAGCTCTGACTATTGTGAGTCTTCATCGGAGCAAGCGCTTGCATTCCATGGGGCTCCATTATTCATTTCACTCTGATGCTTCTAAGGAGCAAAGAATACTGGATGGAAGCCTTACCTGAAATAGCGTTAGGTTCTAATCTCTATGCATCCAAATGTACACGGTCACAAACAGATGGGTTTTATTTGTATGCTGTTTTGTCTTCGCATGTATCTAGCTACCTATCATTTCAATTTATCAGAAACAGCATGCCTTGTTAGTCTAGCTAAAGTCTCCCCAGCTTTTCAATTACGACTCATATTTTCTCTGAAAGGCAATGTAGCTATTATTTAAATTTTAGAGCCACTATAAGAGTGGATAAATGTGTTTTTTTCTATGCAAATACATAAACATCTGTATACAAAACAATGTCAGTCTGAGATCTACATAGAAAATAACAATAAGCTGATTACTCGAACTTTCTTCCACTTAAAAGAGCTTATTTATTTACCTTGGAGGTTGTGACTTATTTAGAAGCTACTGGTGATAAAGAAACTGCTTGAGTGTCACAAGCTTGCAATTCATAAGTAGGAGACAAAATCAGTCAAGAATTTTGTAAGGAAACATTGATAATAATGATACGGTCAAGCCCTTACAAAACACTACTTAGCCTTTGAAAGAGAAGTGCCAGGGAGAATTCCTGAATGAGTTATTTGTTATTGACATTTTCTAACATACCTACTCAATAGCTGGCATTTAACTGCTGCAGAGATTATCGGAAAGAGTGCGTTCACAGATAGGCAAGGTAGCAGAAAGCATGGGCAGTGTCCAAGTTCAGGGAAACATTTCCAGCATTTATGACAAATGACAGTGTCAACATCCTTTAAATGAATAAAATGTTATCTCAAAGCTTAGTTTGAAAAATCACTTTCAAGGTTTCGTAAGTTGGAGTAGGCAAACAAATGGAGGGTAGTATTATCATTATTATCATAGGAGGAAATTCAGTGGGAAGGTAGCCATTTTTTTCTGAGCTCTATATTTTTAGCTAACAAAAGAGATATTTCATGGAACAGGAAAAAACTGAAACTTTGTATTGATGACTTTGAGAAGCATGATTTGATCCTACTTACACATCACTGAGTGAACATTAATTTTTCTCAACTAGAATGGTTTCCCTCCAGAAATTCCCAGACAAAGGCACCTTTTGGAAGTGATCAGGGACACAGACAGAAACTATAGTAGAACAGACTGAATGGTCAGACGTCAGGATGCTAAGATTGGCCAAAGCCAAACTCTTCCTAGTCCCTCTCCTCTGTAGGCCCATTCCATGCCAAATATACTCCTCTTCTATGTAAATACTAGGTTCCTACCATAATGGAGAAAGTGCAAGAGAGTGATGGTCAGGTACAATATGCCACCGTCACCCACTTTCTCCAGGACCTCCATGGAAAAATCTGCCCAGCTATATCTGCCTGCAGGGCATTTATCAAGTCTCTTACTCAGAGTGAGATGGAGGTTCCTAGAATATCATTATAGGGGCTTAAAAAATGTTGTCTTTCTTGGTTAAAAAAAACCAAATTCATTTAAAGAGTCAAGCTTCCCCCTCTAAAAGTAGAAGTCCTACTCAGTCCTCAGTAGAGAGAGCTCTTCTTCCACAAAGAGAAACAGGTCTTTGTAGTCTTAGAAGGAATTACCTACAAGTTGAGTAATTACCTCCACAGGCTTGACCTGAAACCCTTAAAGTGGCACGTAAGATCTTCTGAGTTCTTTCCACCCTTACTTACTGACATTATGGATTCCAACCAAATACAGGCTCTGAACACTCCCTACATTTCCTGAATTACAGGCTTTGGTTAGAGTTTTCTCTTTCCTTGGCTTGCCTCCTATAATTCCTCCTACTCCAGGCATCCGTTTTCCAAGATCAATCCTCATGCCACCTGCTGCACGAAGAGCCCCTTACCCCTAGGCAGGACTCCATCCTGCGTCAGGATTCCAGCAATACACTCAGCCAGCATCCTTTAGTGGGCACTGCTTTGATTTCCGGCAATACATAGGCTATCTAAACTCTTCATCTTGACTATGACCTCCCAGAGGGCAGGGACCATGAATAAGCCTCTGTGCACTTATTTAAATATCTGAGAAAATCAGTAGTTAAGAAAGAAGAGCAACCATAACAGAATCCCAATTTGGTGCTGCCAGGTACTCGCTGTGTAGCCTTGAGCAAGGTATTTAATATGCCTGTATTTCAATGGCATTATAAAAACATGATGAAGAGAGTACCACAAGGTTGTTTCAAAAACTGAGATAATTCATATAAAGGGTTAGAACAGTTTCTGGAATATAATAATCCCTCAGTAAATTCTGACTATCATTAGTATCAAGTTAATTCATTCTTATGATACTATCTAAAAAGTATACAATCAGTAGTAAAAGGATGATAAACAATTATTTTAGAAACTTTTATAAGCTCATTCTTGAGTTGGTAGAACTCTTTTCTTACAAATGGCTCCATGCGTCTTTTAAGAATTTATTCTTATAATCTCTCTGTAGGAAGATATCATGGTAGGTAAAACCATGGACTTCAGTTAGGTTGAGCTCTAAGAAACTGACGATGTTTGATCATTTTTAACTTACAAAAGTGGCAATTTCATACGGTGTAACCTAATAAATGGCCAAACTGAGAGAAACCTTAAGTCCTTGTACTTAACTTAAGGTAGCTAAGTTTGAATTTGGTGCCTGGGGATTCTGTGCCTTTTCCTAATTACAATCTGAGGCCTCCTAGTAAAACTCTTTCAAAGAGTTCATCTCCTGAAATCAAGGGCCTGGGAGTTAAGCCAGGGTCCATCCAGCCGTTGGCTAATTCCAACAACTGTACTTGAGACAGCACACCCATCACTGTCAAAGAGTCACTCTTTCAAATATTCACTTGCTGAATCTGAGGCCTGAAATTCTTTCCCTTCAGGAGATAAACACAAATGATACTTATCCATCCCCTGCTGAAAACAAAAGAAACAAAAACATCATCGTCATCATCCTAACCATCGTCATCGTCACATATTCTCACCCAGAAATTTGTCCTCACTGGAGAGTTTTGCACATATACACTCAACTTCATTGCACAATCTTCTTTCTTGAGAAAAATCATCTACAGTCACACTTAAGTCCATTGCTTACTTAGTCATTCATTCATATATCTATTGCACTCTAACTTTCAGCTTTACCTCTCTTTTGAATCTACTCTGAAAAGGAACACCAATAAGCCCCTATATTACTAAATCCTAGGTAGTTTTACACTCCATAACTAACTTGATCTGATTATAGAATTTGGTGCTATTGAACTCCCCTTCCTTCAGCATCCATGAAAACATTTCCCTCATGTTTTTATCTTTTAGGATATTTTCCCTTAATCTGCTCTGTAATTTCTTCCTTTGCTCTTCGTGTTGCTGTTGACCAGCACTCCTTAGGAGTCCCTGGTTTCTTCTTGTCACAACCACTCTCCTGAGGCACTTAGCCTACTGCCATGACTTTTGCTATCACCTAATGGCTGACCATTACCATGAAGAGTGTTACACAGCCTCGACCTTCAAAGAAATATATCTGACAACTCATCATCATCCCTGCTTGAATTTTCAGACATCTCAAACTCAGCTTATTGAGAACTGAGCTTAGTAGCTGCTACATGCTAACCTTCTTCTTGCAGTAATTTCCATTTCCTGTATTTTGGATTCTTAATCTTGGCTGCTCCACTTTATAGGTTCTTCCTGCTCTTTTCTGCCTTATTTGAGCACCCATTCCTAATGTACCTCTATTCATCATACTCCCCCATCTAAATGATCCAGCCTACTACTGCTACCTAAGAGTTCAATGATGTAGTGTATATTCAGTGGATGGATGGATGAACAAATGGATGATGAGGAAATGGGTAAATGGGTACAAAACCATACAGAATAACTTGTCCCAATCCTTTCCACTAAAATATTGCTCATTAATAGGATAGGGAGCTGTCCTTACCACAAATGCCTGACTGGCAGAGGTGTGTGTTTCATGGCCACGAGGGCGCCACCCCAGTCTAGGAACCAGACATTGTACTCTTCATCAAAGATCTGGAACAACAACAACAATAATAATCATAGCGACACCTGCGTTTGAACAGTGCTTGGTAGTTTACAAAGTCTTTCACATACATCATTTCATGTAGATTCTGAGCCTTCTGACAACCCTATTAGGTAGACTGGCAAGTACTATGATAACTATTTAATAGATGAGGAAATGGACTTGCGGCAAACAAATAACTCTCCCTAGGCCATTCAAATGGTATTTCCAGGGCTCCTTCCATGAGTACTGTGAACCAGTGTGCTACAAGAAGTTGAGGCAACAAGATTCATGCTCAGCTGTACAACCCAAAAGAAAACATGACTTCAAAAAAGCTTCGCCATCTTTTCATCTGAGTAAGTTAATACGAAGCTCTCTCTTCTTCCTCACTTATTCAGATGCCTGCTAATTTATAAACGGTCTGTGTTTTATAATGTTGTTTACAAATTATCTAGGAACTTAAAAGACAAGTTCTCTAGATATTGTAGCATGTATCATGATGGAGTTCTTAGACTGAGCCACCGCCTCCTAGGTTCCCCTACAAGTCAGATGAAGACCTAAGTCTGGATCCTGGGGAATCTCTACTCTAAATGCTCATTGGAACATGAGCCTTCCAGGCACCTAGAGTTATTCATTCTTAGATTCACTCTTCTGTCTATTACCTATTCATCCAATCACTTATTCATTCATTTACTGATCCATCCATCCATCTACCCATAGGCATTTACTAAGTGCCTACTCTGATGCAAGGCTCTCACACATATACCAGTGCTTCTCTTATTATATGATTTTCATATATCTAACCTAAAATAGGAAAAACATTTCTCCAGCAAGGAACCAACCCCCTACTTTAGTTCTTCTAGAGGGAAGTGGAATTGGAGAATTCCTCTAGCTCTTAACCTCTTGCAGCCTGGATGGTGAGGTTTGGGATGGTAGGTTAAGTGAGAGGTACTAAGACATGTAAGGCAGTTCAAGCAGATTTAAAAGGGAAGGAATAGGAGGAATGGGGTCTCCTGTATATGAGCTCCAGGGAACACCATAGAGAAAAAGTAAATGGATTCTCAGGCATAAACCTCTCAATTGGATTCCTTTCTCACATTTGCCTTTTAAGGGAAGAAAAATGTCCACACTAATGGTGCACCTTGATACACAAAGGACCTAAGAGTGATTCATTTATGTTTCAGGTAGTTAGCATTTTCTCTCCAGAGCTCAAAGGCTGGCTCTGTGATAAACCACATAATTGACATGCTGGATTACAGTCTGAGGATGAGGGCTGCAAAACGATTCTTGACACTGGGGAGGAGAGAAAAGTTATTATCTTCATCCTTTCCTTGTACTATCATTTTGGCCGCTGCTAACTCTTGCCTCGTCCTGCACTAGACTGGAAACTTGACTCCTTAGTTGTTTGGGAAAAGAGAAAAATCTATAGTAGGGATAATACAAGAAAGGAGTGCTGCAGTGGCCACCTGGCCAGGTGAACCATTTCTTGAGCTGGAGGGACAATAGTTTATCTGTTAGGAGTTTCTGTACCAAAGAGTTTCCATCCTCATTTTGACACTTATAAGACATTATCTTATCTTTTGAATGTATGTTCTTATTTGTCTGTTTACCATCTACCTACTTAATTCTTTGTTGTATGCCTTGTAATACTTAAAAGAGTTGGTTGAGTCTGGTAGGTCCTTGGTAAAATTTTGATAGCGGTAGTGGTGACAGTTGCGGTGATGGGGGTGGCGATGATGATGCTGGTGATGGTGGTGATAATCTTTACTAAGGGATTATCCAAGCAGGAACGTGTCCAGGAGGATTTCAGATGGCGGCTTCAGTTGCATCAACAAGATATTCAGTGCTAGTCTTCCTCAAGTAGAAACCCTCTTACCTTTAAGACTTAATAACATGTCAACTCTTCTTATGAAGCTGTCTTAGTTTCCCTAAGTAGAATCAACTCCTTCCTTTCCTCTGCATGTTAAGAATGCTACTAAAATAATACAATCATTCTAAACTGTAGTTGGTTATCTATGAATCTGTTTCCTCTACTTAATTTTGAGCTCCTTGAGGAAATGGACTCCAAAGTATTCAACTGCTTCCTCAGGTTTATCCTTGACACCTAATGGACATTATATAAATCTGTGTTGTCCACTATAGTAGCCACATGAGATTATTTAAATATAAATTGATTGAAATGAATAAAATAAAGAATTCCATTCCTTTGTCACACTAGCCACATTTCAAGTGTTCAATAGTCACACAGGATAGCAGAAACCCAGAACATTTGCACTGTTGCTGAAAGTTCTATTGGACAGCGCTGCTACAAATGTTTATAAAATTGAATTAATTTTTGCCTGTAGTCATGTATCTATTAAGCCGTTTTGTTCTTATGGCTGGGCCTCCACAATACTTAAACCACCACATACTTCCATGGCTTTGCTGCTTTTTATATTCTATCCTTTTCATCTTACAGATAAAGAAACAGACTCAGAAAGTTGAAGGGACCTGCTTGTTAAGATCCCATAGGTGTTCCCTGAACGTGGCAAAGAGTGGAAGAGTAGATCATTTTAGTCTAATGACAGAAACCATGTTATCAGTCATATCCACAGAAACTAGCACAGTACTTAGCATCTGGTTCCATACATATTGCTGGGTGAAGGGATGAAGAAATTAAGAAAACTGCAGTTCATCCCATTCCCTGCCCAGTCAGTGCTCTTCCCACTTTACTACATTGTCCATCCCAGCTGTCAGTCAAATTGACCAACCTGTACAGCTGCTCCAGTTTTGTTTTTGTTTTTTTTGCAATTGCAAAGTCATGATGAGCCTGAAAATCTTTAAGAAGGAGAGCTGCTGGCAGAACTTGCCCCAAATGCCTCTTCTCTGTTCCCAAGTCTCCCAATTACCTGTCTCCAGGTGTTGCCCCCATCAGAAGAGATGAACACACCAATATCAGTATATGAGAGCTCCGGGCCAATGTTGCCTGAAACACAAGCAGACCATTTGAAATTGTCAGGGATTTTACGGATGTGTGCTTGGCATCACGGGAGGGGGATGGCAGAGAATAAAGGTTTTCCAAGGTCTGTTGGGAGGTTTGATTTGTGCGGTCTCTTTCTTTGTGTTATATCAAAAACTCAGCAGGAAGGAAAACCCAATATGGGAGAAAAACTAAATACTGTAACAGCCATGCATCTTTACATGTTAAGATTTAAAGAATGAATATTGATTAGCTTGGCTCTCTTGAACTATTCATTCTGTACACCAATAAGTGCTTAAAATTGATCTTGATAGGTGTTCCCTAAAGGTGGTAAAGAGTGGAAGAGTAGATAATTTTAATCTAATTTTAGTGCATAATTTTAGTCTAAGAAAAACTGGTGTGTGTGTGTGTGTGTGTGTGCGCATTCCAACTTAAAGTTGTCAACATGTCTGCTGAGTACCAGGCAGCTGAGACCCAACATGATAAACTATGGAACCAAAATTGCAGAATGCCCAGAATAAGATGACTATACTCAGCAGATCATGGCTAACACACGTGGCAGGAGAAGTCACCTGGTTTAAGCCTAGACAGGCCATAATTATTGCCTCCATCCATTCACACCCTCTTTTTCTTCTTCTCCCTTTCTTTTCCTTCCTCTTACACTTCATCATCTTGTGGTTATGTTCACTGAAAAAAAGAACTGGTGAAGATTTTCCCGTCTACCTAGATTGCCCACCTTTCCCCAATAGGCACCCCCTCGCCACCTCAGAGATAGAACAGGCCTCCGAATTTAGTAGCTAATTGCTCAATAAATAACTGTGGAAGGATGAATGAGAATAAACAAAGGATTGAATCACGTTTCAACATTGATGTGCATTTGGGGAGGTATAGACAACCAGGCAAGTACCCTAAACATATAAGAATTTATCATTTTGGTTGGTATTTTTTCCTTTAAAAATAGCAGGAAGGGAATGTTAGCTCCCACACATCTGTAACCTAAATAAGAGCACAATAAAAATGCAATAATGAAAATGTTAATTGAACTCCTGACATTTAATGCTTCAAATAGAAATTAAAGCCACGTTCTTACAGCTTGTCAAGTTCCCATCAGCATGAGGGAGCACACAGCTAGCCAACTTGTTTTGACACCCAGGCTTCCAAAAATAACCCCAGGGCTCTGGGCTCAGGCAGTAGGTACAAATGGAGTTCAGAGAGGCATGGTAAGCAGCTCTAGGGAGATGGGTTCGGAATTTGGAATTCAACTCTCCAAATACAGGTTTTGGAAGACATGGATGAAAAAAGGAAAGAGGGATGAGGCAGAGAATGTCAGCTCAGGTTGTGTGGTGATGGCTTCCTGGAGCACTGTGCTAAGAAGGTTTCTGAAGCCATATTTGGTTTCAACAGAATAGAGTGTGGTCGTCGATTAGTATGACTACCAAGGTGGATGTCCTGTGGTAGTGAGAATCGATGGCTCACAGTGAAGTCTGTCTTTAGGAACATCATCTTTTAATGGAAAAAATTCCTGAGAGAAATGCTGCAGATCCCAAGGACCAGAAAGTCAGTTTCCAGATGAAGGGACAGAAAAGATGTATCCAGCATGACTTGATCTTTGAGGATGTTGAGTCCCTAAGTGGCCCTGCAGGAAACCCCTGACAGGAAGAATTCAGGTTATGGTGTCTGAGAAGGAAGATTTGAATAATGTGCCTCACTGTTGGACTGGGGATGAGAGATGGAGAAAATAGCAAGCATCTCTCTGACAGCTTAGCTGGTAAATCACAGAGGGTCCACTGCCCTTTTGGGAAGCTTTAAGTGACTTGCTTTTACCCCCATTTCCTCTAGGGCTACTCTTTTCTGCTCCTTAGTTAAACACTTCTGCAAAAAGAGAAAAAGAGAGAGAGAGAGAGTTTTTGAGTCCTCAGGAGTAAAAAAAAAAAAAAGCTTCTCCCCACCACAGATGCCCACCCAGGGGACGAAGGGCTCCGTGGAGGAGGAAGCAGTGTGTGCACCCCCCACAGGGAGGGAATGCACCTCCATGGAGGCACAAGGGTATGAGCAGTCAGAGCTTACAGGAAGCCTGGCGGGGGGCCTGGGGGGCTGCGCAGTTGGCATGCGGAGGGGCTCAGGGCTGGGTCTGGCTGAATGGGTACTGGACAGATCAGACATGCAGCCAGCAGTGTGGACCCGGGCGTGGCAGCCCTTCCCTCTTGTCCTCCTCTCCTGTCTGCATCTGTAAATGAGGTGTCATTGTTCGATCAAGGCAAGGAAAGTGCTCTGCACACTGCAGTGCACCGTGAAGAAGGGAGGTCTGGGCTACTAGCTTAAAGTCACAGAGGTAAGAATGTTTAGAAAACCCTAGTGCTTCTGCTTGTGAAAAGCAGCTGCCAAGCTCTGCAGACTGGAATTCCGTCTGCCCGCTGAGCTGGCCTCCCCAGGTGTTAGAGATGAAGCAAGGCGTGCTTTCATCCACACAGCTTCCCAGAGACCACTTCTCCATGGGAGGTGGGAAGAGGCAGTGGGAAGAGAGGGCAGAGCTTGGTCACTGCCACGTGAAGACAGGTGAGTTCATGGATGTGGGAAAGAGCCCCAGAGTGACAGGCTCCACACAGGCCCCTGAAGGCGTCTTTCACTAACTCCATGATTATTTTCCTGATAGCAAACAACCTCCCAGGGAGAGCCGGCAAGCAAGGTAGGAAGCTTGGAATGAGGATGCGTGTGCCGGTGACCTGGCCGCAGCTTTCCACCAGGATCTTGTCAGCTGGGTTATGTCCCTCCCCATGTCCCAAGGTTCAGCACCGAGCCATACAAGGTTACAAGAGTCACCAAGGAGAGAGTAAACTGGATCAGTGAATTCTGACATATACGGACCGAGAGGTTTCAAGAACAAATCTTTAACATCTACATATTTGTTCATCTATAAAGAGTTAACATTAGACTGCAGTAGAGGCATGTGACGGTCAGAGATGATCACGAATACAACTAATCCCACCTCACTATGTCCAAGCACTCTGCTGAATTTTGTAGACACACTTTCCCATCTCTAATTCTTACAACACCCTCAAAGGCATAAAACACCCTGTTTTACAGATGAGGAATACGAAGCTCAGAGATTAAAGAACTAGGCCAAACTCATAAGGCGAGTACGTGGCAGAGCTCAGCCTAAAAAGCAGGACAACAGGCTCCCTGAGCCTATTTACTCATTCAGTGTACGCACTGTGCATGCAGCCTACTTATGGATTCTATGGAAGAAAATGAGCGAATCATACTCTTCTGATACAAGAAGAGCAGTTTCAAATTTCTGTAATATTAAGGATGATAAGAGGTAACATGTACTGAGCATTCAACACTTCCTAGGCACTGTTCTAAGCACTGCTTCATTTAATCTTTCAATTCTATTACGTCAGTACTATTAAGCCCTCTTCACCAATAAAAACACTGAAATTCAGAGCAGTTAAACACAGGACAATGCCTGGTTACATAATGAGCATTTAAATAATATTGACTTTTATCGTTGATTACTGTTTTCCAATCCAGAGCCTCCTATAGACTTTGAGGAAAGGCAGAGTATAGTTGTCCTGGAGTTGGGAGGTCTATCGCACATGGATGGTGGAGAGTGGGAATCATTCCCCAAGCCAGGAGAACAGCAGTAGTGCCTGCCCTCATCTCTCGCTGTCCTGGGCTCCCTGTAGCCAGTGGTGTTAAATATGGTGGGCCCAACCCTTATGCGGTGGAGAAGAGTTGATTGAAATGCCATAAGGCTTTGCCAGCCATCAATCTGATTAGAGTGATTGGTCACTGGTCGTCTAAAAGTACATAAGGTTGGAGGCTTGGAGAACGAAGTCATGCCTAGAAGGGGCCAGAGCTTCAGGCTGATGGGAGAAAACAGAATGCCCCATCTCAGGAAGTCGCTGTGAATTTATCTGCTTTCATTAGAAAAAAGCTGCCTCACACCAGAATGCTAACTTCTGAGATTAGAAGCCTGCCTTGTTTTATGCCATCAATGTATTCCTGAAAAGGTATATGTAAATCAAATGCATGCTAATCAGACACATTCCCTGAAGACTTCATTTTCATTTCAGGGTTGCTTTATCTTCATTTCGGATTGATGTTCAGTGGACATTGGTTCTAATGATTCAACCTTAAGTTTTTCTGCCCTTTACCCCAGGCTCTCAGCCAAGTGGTTAATCATGTGTAAACAAACCTTTACATGCACCAGAGACCTCCTGATTAAAAACAACTCTGGTGTGAAACCCTTTGCAAAGAAACTTCTGTGTAAAGAGAAAACTACTCCCAACATGTATCTGGTGAGCTAGGAAGTTCATATTATTATGTTTTATTTTATTTTTTTAATTTTGGTATCATTAATACATACTTAGGTGAACAACACTGTGGTTACTAGATTCCCCCCATTATCAAGTCCACCACATACATACACCATGTTTTCTTAAAGTGAAAATTCTCCATTACAAACAATCTTTTTCTGATTGGTTGATTGACTCTGAGGAATTCTGGCCTCTTGCTAAGCACAGGGGACTCTGCTCTGTGATGTGGGGATAATGCATTTACCTAGAAGTTACAAGCTTCTGAAACTCTGCCTGCTTGCAGGGAGAGAGCTTACAGCTTTCATCCAATGATGAAATGAATCCAAAGTTACAAGAATCCAAACAAACACATTCCAGAAGTACTCAGTGAAGAAGAAGCCTAGGAAATGTCTTCCTTACCTGTAGCCACCACAAGTCCTGGGGCTGTTGCCTTGCTAGATATTCTTCCTGAGGAATACGGGTTTTCAGAGAGCTGTAAGTGCAGGTGTAAGGAGCAAAAGGGCTAAAATGGAGAAGAAAAGAGCTTCATTTCAGTACCCTCTTGACATATACCCCTGGCCCACCAGAAGGAGCATCCAGGTGGTCAGCTTCTGCAAAGAGCAAGGATACAATGTAAGCCATCCACTTGTTTGGGGCAGGGGTCACCTCACCTGAGAGAGCAGATATTGCTGCTCTGAGTACCCATCATGATTGTATGCCTCCCCTTCTTCCTCCCCCTGCCCCATGCTTCAAGGTCCAGCTCATCATTGGCCTTACGAAGTCTCTGACTGTTCCCTTCCACCGGACAACACTAACCTTTGGCCAGATTTGATCTTGACCATCACACTCTGCCTTTGGAGCTCTAAGGGGCCACAGGGAGGGGTGAAAAGGGAAACAGTCTCTAGGCCTTCCACCTTCTTCAACCAGGCTGTCTCCTCTCTCTTATGTATTTAGTTTCTGTTTATAATTTTACTTAAAATGTTTGAAGCCATTATCTAAAACTCATATAAGCTTGTGTTCTTTATTTATTTACTTATTTACCCCTTTTTGGGTGTTCTTAAAAAGGATTAGGGATTTATAGAGATGTGTCCTATGTAATACATTAAAATAATAAAATGATGAAACTTGGGAAAGAAGAACATTAAGTTAAGAAAATAAGATGAAGCCATGGGTAAGTTTTGGGGGCAAAAATCTCATACTATGACCAGTCCCTAGAGGTAGGCGGGCATTTGTTTCTTACCTTCCCAGTACTCCAAGCAAACAACATGGAGTTGGAGTGAAAACTGCAAAAGGGTAAAGGCCTGTCTGCCCTATTTCCCACTTTATCTCCAGTTGTCAACGTAATGTCTAGAATCTGATAATGTGGTTAATAAAGCTTTTTAATAAGTAGCAAAAGGCAACTTTTTGCTAAGGAGAAACATAAGCATTTCTGGGACCTTAGAAGAGTTTCTCACATAGGTCCTCTTTAAGAGGGCACTGAGGGTTGTGAATTTCATTGTTAATTATATCTTCCATCCCCACCTAGAGCTGCAGCTCCTGACGGTAGAGATAACATCTTATAAATCATGCTTTCCACTGTGCCTACCCCAATATTCCATATGGCTGGAACCATGAGAATGCTGATAGATTCACTGTCCTATGTGGATATACCACCTTCACCTTTCTTATGATTCAAGGCAACTTTTGCTCACCTTGACGTCTATCAAGCACTCATCAAACTGCATCATATCAGTCTCAGTTCACAAGAGTGTTGCCACAACTGAGCTCAGCCTGGGATCCTGAAACACAGGCACTTTCTCTTGTACATTTCCTCATCTTACTAGGAGTTGGAGCACATGCTATATTCTCAGTAAAAGTCTGTGGAATTGAACTAAATTTTCCATCCAAGAGGAATGGCAGTCTGCGTCCATAGATCAATGCCCGGGGACTTGTAGGAAATCCCTGTCCAGCACCAGCCAAGTTCCTAAGACCTCCCCCAACCCCCTGATGGAAGAAATCCCCTGACACAGGTCCCCAGGTAAGCAGCCTGCCATGCGGACTCCACATGAGCCTGGGTGACTGACCAGCAGGCAGTGTGCCGGGCTTCCTCTCAGGTCCATATCTGGAGCTTGCAGTAGGCGCCAATCCCTGCCCTTGTTGTAAGTGATGTATGTCTTCACTTGGTCATCCACCTTCTTGTTTGCCAGGAATATCCCTTTGATACCTGCTACCTAGGAAAAAAGGGTGAGAGATGGAGAACCATGTTGGCTGATAGTCTTGGAGAGGCTCCAGCATTTTCCTCGGGGTGCTGGTTGTACAAAAGAGAAGAGGAGGAACATGGTGAGAAATGTTGTATGCCACGTGGTCTTCAAGAGAAGTACAAGTTCATCTCTGCACCCTCCACCCCCTAACCCAGATGCCACATTCCCCTCTTACATACCTGCTTTTTCCCACTTTAGATGCTGCTCTGTGCTTTGTTCATAAGACCTTGTCATTTATTAACTATTAACATTCCCTCCAAGGTGGGGGTGGTGGAAAACAACTACTAGAGAACATGGGCTTTAGCTCAGGAGGGGCCTGTAGACAGGTGTTCAGGGCATCAAGGTATAATCCTTAACGCTGGATGGAAGTTGAGGCTTCCCAGATAGCAGTGAGGTCGATATCTTTGGGCAAGTGACCCAGCTTGGTGACCTGGCATCTGTCTCTGACTGTGCAGTTTGCTGTGTGACTAGGGATGACTCCCATATCATCTTTGGGTCTCAGCCAACAGTCACTTTGCAAGAGGTGAAATTAGCCTTGCCCTGCCTTTCTTTCCTCAGTTGGCTGCCAATGGATACATAGGACGATGCAGAGCACTCCTGCCGGAGTCCCAAGGTATCGGGATTTGCCTACCCTTGATATTTTGAAGAGAAAATAGCATCGCCACAAAACAAGTAGCTAGAGGATTAAAGAGATTTGTGATCCAGCAGGGTTCTGGAATAAGTACAGATTTGACATAAACTTGTATTCCTTCTATGTCTATGCAGTGAGCAATAAGAACAAGTATTTAGAATGACAACACCCTATGTCAAAGAAAGATTCCCTTAACTTCCCTACAACTCCAGCATTTCCCAAAGCCAACAGGTAATTCAAAAAGTTTAGATATATATAAACAAGAGGTTGAATGGCAGGTTTTCTGGATAATAGATATCTCAAAATTCTAATTGTATTTACCTCCCATTCTTTGAGTCTTTGGGAATCATGGTTAATTGCAATTTATTGCAGTTCTGAGAGAACACCAGTGGGAAAGAATTCCATGGAAGTGAGCCCTTTAATTTTTTTAAGGACATGATTTAGTTGATGAAATAAGTCTCTAAAAAAACAAATAACCGCACTGGCCTTGAAAGAGAATGCCAACCCAAATAAAAACAAACAAAGGGACAGAGAATGTCAGAAGGAACAGAATTATCTGAGAAAGACACCACCAGGGGACTCTGACAAAAAGCCAACACTGGAATTGATTAGATTCCTAGCTTGACCAGAGTGGGGGGAAGGAAGGATGCCAACGTGGAGGAGGGGCACCGGTGCCAGAGTCCTGTCCTTCCCCGGACACCCCCTCCCTGGCCCGGGTGCTTAGAGGCAGTGACATTTCAGGAAGGCTGGCCTCTTATATATTCACCTGGGGGCCATACGGTCCTTATATCACCTCAGTCTTTAAAACCAACTGCAAAGGTGTGTCTCTTAAACCTGACTGCCAATTATTCATCACAGAGAATAGAACCTATATTTCTTTAGAACTTCTGCCTGATGAAGGCCTTTGGTATTTTCTTTAGCCACAGAGTTGGTGCCTTTTCTACTAGACCACCAGCTAATGATTTCAGAGAACTCTCTTCCCCAAGCCAGCTGGACCCCCTCCAACACATACCCAGGCCCTTGCTATTCACTTCCTGGAAGAAAATACATACGTTCGACTCAGACTTCCAAGTCTGCTCCTGTGGAGCTCCTGCAGCCTGTCCCTTGTCTCCTTAGCTCAGTGCATTACAACATGAATTACCTGCCGTTGGGCATCCTCCTGTGTTCTTCTGGATGAGTATATTTGGCAAATAGACTGGTCACTATCCTATTTTCCCACTGAGAGCTCCACCACTTAGATGGGCATTTTCTGTGTACCCCACATACTCTGAGAGCCAAATCAGGAGAATGGAGGCTGAACAGATGTCGGAAAGAGAGATTCCAGGGAACCCACCTGTAACTCTGAAGGCATTTCTCCTGCAACTGCATATAATACAGCAATCTCCCTCCCAACTAAACCCAGAACACTAGCCATTTGTATTTGAATTGGTCAAAGCCCTTGCATTATTACTGAATTGTTTCTTGGCTCTAAATCTTACATAAGTGGGTTTTAAATTTGGAAGGCACTTTGTTTTTATGTACCCTAGGCCATTGACTTTCAAACTTTTTAACTGCAACCCAAGTGTGAAATATATTTATGTTGCCGCCTAGTAGACCCATGCCCACACATGCTTGCATCTGTAGCCAGTAGGTCCATATAGACCTCTGGTACAAAAGTATCATGAAGCACTGTTCCCTCACTACTTGCAATATAAAGGAACTGGAGAATGTGAGCATTTTAATTCTCTGTCCATGGAGGTACTGGCATAGGATAAGCTTATACATGCTTCCTCCCCCTGTCATCTGAAGTCAGAAGCATGGCTGCTGCTGTTCTCCCCACAGTTCAAGGAGAAGGAACCAGCTTGTGACGGCGCCCACAGAAGAGGGCAGTGCAAGTCTCAGGCCTGCATGTCCCACTTTCCCTCTGAAATTAATCTGAGGTGCAAAGGGAAACTGACAGCGACCCCTTGGCAAGGCACTGAGTCCAGGTGGTATGGTCATCTGTTGCTCCCATCATTGGGCCCTCCGGACCAGGAAGGCAGGGCTCCGCTGAGAAAAGCAATTACCATGGTCTGCCTCAGGCACTTCCTAGAGTTGCACCTGTGGTGAGGGGCTGATGAAAGTTGTTTTGAGAAAAATGTCCCTGTGGAATCAAAAAGCAGCTGTCCATCTGGCCAAAGAAGAGTCACCTAAGGTCATGATAAACAAGAAGGTGGAGGGCAGGTGTTAGGCACAGAGAAAGCAGAGAAACATCAATAAAATAGGCAAAGAGACCAGAACACTAAGGTGGCTCAGAGACTTCCATTTTATCTGCCCAACTGTAATGGGGTCAGCACAATTAGGCATTAGGAAATTCAAACTAAACTCACAGTGTGGTGCCAATAGGTCCCAATAAGAATGGCTAAACACACGTGCACACACAATTGATACTACCAAGTGTTGGTGAAGATGTGAAGCATATAGAAAAGTCATATATCTCTGGGGGGGAAACAAAATGACACTGCCACTTTAGACTCAGATTGGTGGCTTTTTATAAACCTATATTCACATTCGACCTAGAAATCCTACTCCTATGCATTTACTCACGAGAAATAAAAGCTTATGTTCATGTGAATCTTTGTAAAAACTTTATTCATAATCACATAAAACTGGAGACACTTTAAATGCCCTTCAACTGGTGAAGAATAAACAAACTAAGGTTCATCCACACAATGGAATATTACTCAGCGATAAAAAGGAACATTTACTGATACTCAGTAACATAGGTGAATCTCAAATGCATTATTCTAAGTGAAAGAAGCCAGATTCAAAAGACTACCTACTATATAATTCCAGTCATATGAAAATATAGAAAAGGCAACACTGGAGAGAGAGAGAGACAGAGAGAGAGAGAGAAATTGGACTGGTTTGCCAGTGACTTTGGGTGGGAGGAAGGTTGACCACAAAGGGCCATAAGAGGAAATATTTCGGGGTAAGAGAATCGCTCTACAGCTTGATTATGGTGGTAGTTACACAACTGCATAGTCCTGTCAAAACTCTTAGAACTGTGTACCATAAAGGGTACATTTCACTACATACAAATTACACTACAACAAAAAAATTAATGTGAAAAAAAAATGTGTAGTGGGAAGAGCCTGGGCATTTTAGTCAAATAGACATGGGATGGTTCAAACATAGGTATGTGATCTGAGCCAAGTTACTAAAAGTTCTGCATCTCTGCACTCTTATAGGTACAATGGGAATGACACCTGCCACAGAGAAACAGTGTGTTAGAAAAGTGAGAAAAATTACATGAAGTCTTTATGGTTATGCACTCGAATACCGTAGTTACTAGCCACTTATGGCTACTGGGCACTTAGAATTAAAAACTGATAACCCAATTCGGTTATTGGCAAACTTGTAAGTATGTTTGGAATCCCCTGGGTATATGAATCTACTTTTTCTACTGTAAATTTTATTAAATGTAAATACTGATCAACTATTTCTGGTGAAAGTTTAGCATATGAATTGAGATATGGGAGAAGTGTAAAATACACCCAAGATTTTGTAGACTCAGTGCAGAAAAAATATAAAATAACTCATTGTAAATTTTTCATATTGAGCATATACTGAAGTGAAAATATTTTGGATAGTTTGGTTTAAGTATAATGTATTATAATTAATTTCACCCATTTCTTTTTACTTTTTTGCATGTATGATGTAGTAGAAAATTTAGAAGTACATGTGTAACTTGCATTATACACTTGTTCAACAATGTTGATCTAGACATTGCCTGGTACACTGCTGTTACTATTATTATAAAGAGTTACAAGTTGGATGATTGATATCCAGGAAAGTATTGAAGAAAATGCAGCAGACCAGCAGCTCAGAGCATGTCTGCCTTATATAACTGAAGGTCTTGGGAAAAAAATTTGGTTCTTGACTTATCAGTGCAGAGCAACTAAGAAGAAATGCAGTTTACAGTGAGGGGTGTGAAGGAACCACAGCAGAGCTCCACATGAAACAAGTGTCATAAGAATAATGGAGAACACACATAATTGACTACATTCACTCTCAACACCAGCCTTGTTTTGAGGGAATGCACTCTGACACCTTAAAGAAGAGATTATTATTTGGCCTTCAAGAATTATTTTCTCCCCTGATTATATAATTACAGCCATGACAATACTGTACTTTGAGACAGGGATTAAAGAGACAACAAACAAGGAACTCCTTAACAACAGACCAGGAAACAACATGTCTACCTTTTTAGGTTTTAGGAGTTCAGGAGGGTAGATTCCCATTGGTTTGCAAGGTCTCTCAGGGGGAAGCTCTGCAAGATGAATTCTCAAATAAATTATTTGTCCCCTTTTCTTTGTCAAGAAGAGGCTTGAGAGGTTCAAATGGAAGATGCAGTGATAGATCAGTAGCTTTAAGTGGCCATGGTCACCCTGAACACCTCACATTTGTGTTACCAGAGGCATCTCTGCCATTTCAGACAAGGGAAAATAGGTATACCATCCTATTACATAATAATATAAAGTTATACATTAACTTGGCAAAGGAGACTATATCATGCATGCAAATGTCATTCAAGTAGATACGTAGATATAGGGGGAAATGGTAAATAAATACTAGCCCATTGAATAAATGCCCTATTTTTCAGTTGAAACTTTTACTAATGTCATTCAACCTTTATCCCCAAGATTCCCCAACATCACTCAACATTCCATAAAAATGACCCCTACTCATCAGACTCCAGTCCTCTTCTCATGCTGGGACTCCACCAGACATTCCTTTCTCCCAAGCTCTAGAAATTCATCCTTTAAGCCAACTAATTAATCTATAAATCTTCTCAAATTCCTTGAGTTAAAATTAACCTTCTTCTTTAATGATTCTACAACATGGGGAATCAGACCTTTAATACAAGTTAGTCCACGATCACTAACTGCTCTAATAGAGTCACTTATATCTTTCTAGTAGATTGTAAGTCTCGTGCACCAGCCTCATCTCATCAAACAAAACACACTCCAGGAAAGTGTGTTAACTCAGCTGAATTGAATGTGAAAACTTACTAGTTTTCCCAGCTGCATTATTCAAGGGCATTCAGAGTCCAGAAAAATTATGGTCTCTTTACTAACTGGCCATATGGTACACAATCTTGGTTTCTATGAAAATCTCCAGTGAAGAAGGTTAAAGTCGAATGACCCTTAGAGACTAATTAAATCAAGCTTTATCTTCAAATCACAGAATGTATCTCCAGGTGCAAAACAGCATCACCGTCTAAAAACTTTCAATATGGTCATTGTCTAGATAGTGTTAGGATCCAATTTATTTCTTTGGTATTAACATGTCTTCTAGAATCTTAACACCAACTACTTATCTAGCATTCACTCTTGTACCTGACAAGCATCTATTCTATGCAACAGGCTGGCTAGATTACAATTTACAAATCTATACCTTCAGTCTAATTCTTGGCCTGTGCCACTCTTGATATATGGAATGCTTTCCACTTCTTCATTCCCCCCCCACACACACACCAGGGAAACAGGACTGATAATCAGATTGGTAACACTGAGAGTAAGACCTGGGCTTGCACAGCTCAGCTCCATGCCCACTGTTTCTGGGATCTGCCCGAGAGAACATATTTTCTGCATCCTAATGCAGTGGTGCTATACAGACAGGTATCCGTAGGAGAGCTTTTGATTTACTATTTTTGCCTATGACTGGATGGATAAATCCAACTCTCAGGTGGAGTACTAGCAAGCCCATTTCCTCCTACATAACTTTTAAAAGCAATAAACTTGATGTTTGATCTCCATTTGCCTCACCCTTTGTCTCTGTTTCACTGGTTCTGATCTTGGGAAGGTAAATAAGAATCTTTGTTTACTGACCCCTCAAAGCCCAACAAACTAGACTACAATCTCTCTGAGGAGAAGAACCATTATCCCTCTGTCTTCCTCACAGGCTTGAACACAAAGTAGGTGAACAATGAACCCTGATAAAATTGAATGGAGAACAAGCTGAACAGAAGTAACGTGAGAGAAGCTGCCTTGCCTGGCACGTCTGGCTTCTCTGTGGATGCAGTGACATCATACATTTTTCTCCCCAATAAGACTGAAAATACATGACCGACTTTAGCAAGGCAACAAGATAATTACCTCAGCACATTCTTAATTTTGATTTATGCTCCACTTGAGGGTGTCTCACTGTTCACATGAACAAGGAGTTTTAAGCACCCTTTCTTAGGAGAACAATATGGTGGCAAACTCACCCACCACATATCAACTGAGTCAGAGACACAGGGATTTCTCAGCTGCAAGACCAATTGCAGCAATGCCAACCCTCTCCTGTTGGGGTCTCACCACAGGAACATGAAAAATACTTATTTTTTAGCCTCACTTGTGCAAACAGGAAGTTGGTTGGTGTGGCCTCAGGCCTAGGAACTTTCATCTAAACCTTCCCACGAGATGTAACTCATTGCCCCATAACAAAGGGATATCTGCCTCCTGGTATGATTAGAGGCATGGACATGTAAGCCTTCCAAAGCCCTTTACATATGTTAGTCATCTTTATTGTTTTTAAAACTCTAGGAAAAAATCTGGGTCGTTGCCCAAACTGGGACCTTATTAAGAAGGGAATTATTTCAGCACTTATCAACTGTCTCCTAGGAAGTCAGGGTATTTCTATTGATTTTGTTTTATATCCAATGCCATTCACTTCTTTCTCTCTCTTTTTAATGTACTCCCATTTACCCCATGTCTCTGTGTAATCCTCCTCCCTAGTAAAATAACTGAAATCCTATAGGTTTCTACCACTGTCAACCTGGAGCAGCCAACTTAGATGCCAGTGTAGGGATACTGGGACGTTGGCAGAGCCCACTGTAAGCAGAAGCCCATGCACCCATCTCTCTGTTCTGAAAGCTGCTCCCACTCCTCAAGGATGAAAGCTCACAAGGGAGCAGCTCACTCAAGCCATTGGAGGTTACCATCCACAACAGACAACTTGTCCTTCCATGAATGAATGACCTTAATTTAACCAGCATAGCCAGTGCGGGTTTGAGCACCAGTCACGAGTTAATGTTAGCTAATGAGACACACATTTTTTCAAATCAGTCCATCAAACCAAGATAGTCAAGTCCCTTCACTATGGCCAGAACTGTCAAAGGTCATGCACTGTCAACAGAGGCATAAAAAAGTACTATGTCCTTTGAGTCACTGAAACAAGTAGTTTTATTTTTCTCTAATCCATATGTGGAGTCACTCAGTTTCCTAGATTAATTGTCCTTTAACTGATAATCACATTTAAAAACAAAATCTCAGAATAAGTGAAAACTCAGTAAAGCAATCATATTAAAAACAAAAACATGCTCAGTTCTTCACCAAGCACAGATATTGTCATCCTCACCCCCAAACACTGATGTTTGCTTTTCTTTTCCTATAAGATTTGTTCATAAAATAGAATACTCCAAACAACGTAATGCATATAAAATAGACATATACCTCCACCCAGAGTCCATAGTAAGAAGCCTAGAGTTGAAAAAGGTAGTTAAGATATCACATCTAGGCCAAGCACCTTCAGCTCTGGCTTGTAATCATGCTCACATATGCAAGAACATCCAATTTAGCTACCATTTGTAGACGGTTTATTGAGTAAACACCACATTAGATGCTTTCTATACATTAGCTCTCTTTCTCATGATAATCTCATTAGGTAAATATTTTATTTTATCCCTGTCTTACAGGTGGGGGAACTGAAGCACAGAGAAGTTAAGTTCCTTGCTCAAAGTCACAAAATTGCTAAGTGGTACAGCTCAAGTCTGAACCCAGGACGGACTGACTCTGACACTTGTGTTTATACCATTAAAACTCATGAAAGCAAGAGGCAGATAAAAGTGCAGGATAATCTTGGCTACCATACCTCATACAATTCAATAATGATGTTTCCCATTAGACCTCGGGTACTCTTAATGTTTTCCATGGCCAGAGTGAAGTAGATCCCACGTGTGTCCGAGATGTAAAGGTTGTAGGTGTCATTCTGGTTCCATTCTTGGACGGCTGCAAACACTTGGTTCTCATCAGTACTGATGATATGCATGTCCTGTAAGAAGACAGAAAACCTGTACAGCAGCTGATCTCCCTATCTCCCTGCCCACTGGGACCCAGAGTAATTACCATGACTTATGAAACAGTTGAGAAAAGGCTTGAGTTATAGGCAATGTTAAACAATTCTGTGTTGGGCCCAGGCTATAAATTATGAGCTTTATAATTTCTGTTCCTTGCTAAGTGACAGTAAGATGCGTGACAGGGGCTTTGGTGGGTATCATTTTCCATGGCTTCCAGGGATTCATCCACTTTCATTTTTTATTTTTATATCTGCAAGTTAGTGTTAGTGCTAATGGAGACATACAGCCTTTCAAGAGGAAACTCACACACACAAAGACAGGGCCTATCCCTTCTTTAGATCTTCATTTATGTTTTCAAACATTTTAGTTTAGAGGTTTCACACTTTGCATTCATGGAGAATGCAAGAAGGGTGGTATGGAGAAGTCAACAGGTGGGCTCTAGGCCCCCAATTCTGTTTCACCCAAAGCAGCACCACTTGAATCTATTTTATACCAGTTCTGTGAAATATTTTAGGAGTAAAAGGTTAGGGGGTTTCTGCTGCTAGTAAAGTAATATTTGACAATCACTGATAGAGCAGAAAGGATACTCAACCTGGAGTTTAGTGGTCTGGGTCGTAGATAAGCTCTGCTCTAAGTTAGCTGCATCCTGTTGAATGTGCCAGTTTTCCCAAACTTCAATTACCTTGCCAAAATAGTGAAGAGGTTGGGATAAAACTAGCTAACATTTGAGCAGTACTCTAAGTCATCTAAATGCATTATTTAAATTAAAACCCCAAATAATACTATCATGGAAGTAGCATGATTATTTCCATTTCACTGAGAAGTAAAATAAGCACACAGAATTTTGCCAACTTGCTTCAGATGAAATAGCTAGTAAGGACAGAACCAGGCTCTGGACCTCTGGGGTACTGACTCTCACTCAGTTGTTAGCTTCTAAGCATTTGGGTATATAGCCTCTAGACCAAAGTTGCAATCCAATGACTCATGAAATGAATATAAATCACAAAGGTTTGGTTTGACCATAGCTTCTATCAAGTACCTGAACATGTAGTCTTTTATGTGGAGTCTGAGCTCTATCTACCAAAATGTTCCCCATGGTCAGAGTGCCATGGTCTGCCACTTATGTATTAATGTTCCCTGAAGTCACTTTAGTTTGTATTCCTGGATTAGGTCACTTCTAAAATCAAATCTAATTGTTCACAATTGAAAATACCTTATGAAAACCCAGTTTTCATATGCCACACTAGGCACTGTACAGTGATTACTGCAAATTCAAGACCTTATCTAAGGCTTACACCATCAGGAGATGTTGACATGAATAAACATTTGACAAAATGAGAGTAGTTTAAAAATGCAAAACTATACAGGTGTATATGGCAGAGAGTAACAGCATACTGAGAATGCAGGAGAGGCACCCTTGTCACTGTGGTGGAAAGAACTGTTAATAGGGTCACAGGCAATTGGAGTTGACAGTAATCAGGCTGGGGTAGCCTTTACCTTATTTGGCCAACTTTTCCCAGAAATGATTTCAACAATACACAGAGGCAGCAATTTCTTTAATATCAGAACAATGGAGAGCTCCCCAAGATGATTTTAAGAAGCAGCAAGCCCATTTGGTTTGGACAACCGGGAGGTAGGAAAACAGAAAGCAAGTTCTGGATATTTTTATTGGAGATTCCCCGATGGGGCTGAGCCTCTGGCCTTGAGCTGCCTAGGTCACTCTGACTAGGATCTCACTTGCTCATTTGTACCTATACACCCTGTACAATTACAACTTCTTGCTGAGCTCCTTGAAAATGGAAATAAGGCTTACTCTTAAGAACCATGTGATGAAATTGTGTTGTGTTAGTGTAGAATGGAAGCCCAAGAACCCAGTGGGAGGGTAAACAGCAGCTGCAGGAAGTACGGATTAAATTCACTTACCCTGTTAAAAATGCAATAGAAATGCCTGGCTTTTCCCAGATGTTTTGGTCATAAAAATGAATGAGCTAAGTTATTTTAGACTAAACTAATATAAAAGAAGTGGGAAAATACAACTAAAAACACTGGGGCATGGTCAGGAGTAGAGGCAGCCTGATTTGCTGTGAGTGCATCTTAGTCTAGAGCTGTGCTGGGACTGTACCACCTGGGTGAACAGGTATTCCAGGCTCTGAGTTAAAAGAGTGCTTCCTAGTATCTAGGATTCTGGAAATCTGCTTGAGAAATTCTTACTTTGCCAAAGTCACCTAGCTAATAAATGATATTACTAAGATTTAAATGCAAGACTATTTGAATCAAGAAGTTAGACTCCTTATCAGTGGAAGTATAACTTCAGTCTGCAACAAAATGAGCTGGAGATCTTAATAGCATGCAGACACATGAGTCGCACTGCTGAGATTCTGATTCAGTATGTCCTGTATGGAGCCTTAGATTCTACCATTTTAGCAAGCCCTCCAGATGACTCTGGTGCATGCAGTCTGGGGAACCATTCTTTGAAAAGCTCACAACTATGTTTCCTATCTCCCAATAGGTCCTATGGTTGAATAAGGGTCAACCAGTAATTACCAGAATATTAAGTCTTTAAGAAAAAATAAAAGCATTCTTAGTAAAATTGGTCCAATATGGATCTGAATGATAATGAAGCTTATCTCTTGGATGCTGCTACCTTAATCCAATTCCAAACAGAGCATGTGTCACCTCCTTACTAACACATTCTTGCTAGCCCTCAAAACATGCAGGGAGAGATTTGATTGGCAGAGAGGAGAGAAACTGAGGGGAGGAAAATGCAGTAAGAGTAAATTCTGATTGGGACTTTATTAAGCTTGGAATTTGGAGAACATCAGATATAACCACATACATGTTTTTATTTAGAAAACTCTTATAAATAACATGCTTCCCCATAGAGTAATTTGGGAGAATGACGGTTGCTTTTTGAAAATGTAAACCTGTCACCTCCTAGGTGAACAATGGTGGAAATACTTCCCTGTTGCTGAAACATTCTCTTGTAATCTGGGCTTAATATAACTTCATGCATTATAGAAACACCTGTTAGTCAGCATTTGCCACGAGCCAAACATCATAAGAAAAATACAGAGAGGAACAAAACACAGAGCCTGACATCAAGAAGATGCCAACCTGGCGATGGGAACATCACACACTCCTGTGGACTTTTGTGAACTTCACCCAGCGCTAACAATACAGGTGCTGAAGACAGTGCAGTGGAAAGTACAAAGGCTCATCAGGGAGGGAACGGGCGGAGCGTCCAAGGGCACGTGTGGAGCTTGGAATGCTGGAAGCCGTTTTCCACGGAGGGAGGTGAGGATTGAGTGGCCACATCACAAGGGTTCTGTATAGCGCATCTAAAATTTTGCCCAGAAATAAGCACAAAGCCATCATAAAATTTTAAGCAGGAATGTGGAAGGATTAGAGTTGATCAGTGTAGAGATTTGGTTGCAGAAGTTAAGCTTCACTGCCTGAGCATATTCATTATGAAAGCAGTGCGAAGAGCAGATTTAAACGGGGCAGGGAGGAAGGCTGGAAAGGTCATTGCAGCAATCTAGGTAGTAACATGCTAGGGCCGGAACTGAGGAAGCAGGTTTTCTATGAGAACCCTGTGAGATGGCCTGGTGAGATATTAAGGGGGTAGAATCAACGGGGAGATAAAGGAAAAGGGTACATCTTTAATATCTAAGATACACGATTTACAAAATTCTCCGCTGGCTTTTTAGAGTGCTTATTACAGGCATAATTAATGACTTGTGTAATTATTTATTTGATGTCCGTCTCTTTCATTAGACTGCCCAGAGGGACAGATGCTAGGTCCTTCTTACTTATTGCTTTATTTCTAGTACTTAACCAGAGTATTTAGCATGTAACAGACATCCAACAAAAGTTTACTGAGTGAATAAATGGAGTAAGTAGGTAAACACAGGGAAAGGATGAGATATAAGAGATATACAATGTAGACTCTGATCTCAGTTCTGGAGTTTTTAAATGGGATCCTTGAAGGGACGTACTTCAAATAGACAGTTGGATCTGTAGTCCAGGGTTCAGTGGGGAGATAGGGGCTGAGGTTGTGAATACAAGGGTCACCAAAATAAAGAGAAGGGTTGAGGTCACCCAGGAGCAGTGCAGGACTGAAGGCAAATTTAGAAATATCAACATTTAAAGTATGGCAAGGGAAGGGAAGCCAGGAAAGGAAATCAGAATAAAATACTGCCAAAGGGAAGAATATCAAATGGGCATTATTCAACAGTGTCAAATGCTCCAGAGAGGTAAACAAAGATAAAGGTTTACATATATCTATGGGTTTGGTATGCAGGCGGTCTCTGGTTACAATGGCTGGAGGATTCTTGTGGAATAGAGGAGAGACAGATGTAGGAGAACAGAGGGCAAGGAGCAGTGGGTTGAATAGTGAATAGGAAGAAAACAAGATGAGAATTACAGGTAATGCTTTAAGAAGTGTGGCTGTGATACAGTCACGAAGGAAAGAGCAGTATTTTGTGAAATGATGTATCCTTTCCCTTTAAAAAAAAATTAAGGAAAATTTCCCAAAGTAAATTAAGGAAAAGGGTAATATCATCATCTTTATCATTATAATAAATTTTCTAAAACATATTTCCCTCTCCTCTCTTTTATTATGCAAAATGAGATTAATCATATTCTACTGCTAAATAAAAACAAACCCAGACTTAGGTAAGGAGAGACGTTATTTGAAAAGACTACTGCAATAGAGAGGACACTCTGGCCATAAGATCTGCAAGCACCCCAGAGAGAAGGCAGAAGAGAATTACTTTTATAGGGGGAAGTAAAAGAAGTCTAGAAAGAACTGGGATTGGGGAGTAGAATGAGCAGATGGCATGATGGAGCAATTCAACAGGAAATTGGTTTCCTCAGAGTCAGGTGATTCTCAGAAGGGCTATTAAGAGGGGTTGTTCTGAGTTCCAATGCTTGCTTAAGCTCCCAGTGCTCAGATATGCTCAAGAATGGGTCAAAGTTCAGGGGCTTGGCGGGGAAGATAAGCCAGACTAAGTTTGGTCCAGTCAAATTAGCAGGCATTGGGTCCATATGGGTCTGTGGGGACAAACAGTTTAGTTAATCATTTCTGAGAGAGACGAATAATGGGAGTCTGGTGTTGTCAAAGGTAAACATGGGAGATACCTGAGACTATCAAGGCACACGCGGAAGGGTGGTTCTTTGCAGTGAGCTACTTCCAGGAACAAAAAGTGTGGTACATTTCTTAAGTGTTGATGTTTTCTAGGGTCACAGGGCTCAGGCAAAGTTCAAACGTCCCTACCAAACTGAGCCCCAGACAGAAACAAACACAACAGACATTTTTTCCCTTATAGAAATGACTTAGAGTAGTCAGTTAAGAACACATTCAGAATCTAAGAGACCAAAGAGGGTTTATGAGACTCACGGTGGTAAAGTGAGAGCCTCAGGCAGCGCTGGGCCCAAGGTCAGGCTGGGAAGTGACCCCACCGGAAGCACTTATCTCCGCACACCAGGCAGGTTTCCCCCCGGATCACAGTCATTGCTCAGGCTTGTCTTGCACTTTACACTTTACCAACAATGAAGCATTCCTTAAATCCTCAGAGCTTTGTCAAATAGTATTATGATGCCTATTTCACAGCTAAAATGACCAGGGCTCATGGACAAGAAAGTGGCAGAGCTGGAAAGCTCAGGGTTTCTGCTCATGAGCTCCACTGTCTTTCCTCCCAGCTACCAGGCTCCCCGTCACTGCCTCTCTGACCTCTGCTGGTGCGAGCCTTCCATGCCTGCTGCACTGAGAGTGCCAGGGGCTGGGTTATGAAGGGCTCAGCACAAGGCTGTTGCTTGTAATAATTCCACTCATTATTAATAGTGTTCATCTCATTCTCTGCAAAACACTACAAGCCTGGGAGTGCCCCAGAGAGTATATTCTGAACAGACAGGCTGGGAGTAGAGGTGTGAGGGTAATGACGACAGGAAGCTTTTCCAGGTCTTCGTCCTTAAGCAAGATGCCCAGCAGCTGCCACAGACCACATGGAACAGCATCAACTTGCATAAAACCCATTTCGATTTTTAAACAATGGACAGAACCAATCTCCCTCCACCAGCTCTGTCCTCACCTCCGCAGCCCAGGCTATGAAAATCTGGGCCAATGCCGGCTAATAACGGGAATCGATAACCATCCAGCTATTTTCACAGCAGCCCTCAGATTAATGAGAAGCTGCTCTGGATGAAGTTCTATAAAAGGGGCTGCGTGGATGGCACTCCACCACAATAAATTGCCATAGGGTTGCTAATCATTAATGGAGTGTTCTAGGGTTGTGATCAATTCCAGGCTTCATTTGTCCCCACCTGCAGCCTGGAAAGTGAAATATTTGTTTTCCTGAGAAGGTTAAAAATACACAAAAGATGTACACACACAGAGAAAAACTAGCCCTACCTTGGAGATATGGTTTGCAAAGTTCCCCAAACCTTCTCCTGGGCTAATACATGGGGAGTATCATGTTACTGCAAGGGACTGTTCTCCTTTAGAAAAGCATGATTATGAACTTCCCATTCCTTATCTTCTCCAAGTAGGGCTACCTCTTTCTTGCTTGGGTTTAGAATATCTGATGGGTGAATCTTGCAACCACAAACTATACAACGGTCCTATAAGAGCCAGTCACAGAGAGGGTAGAGAAAATGAGTTGATTCCCATGGCCTGAGGCTACTTAATATGGTCCCTGCCACCTCATCAGTCTCTCTACATCTTCTTCTGGAATCAGACTCTGAGATGGTTTTTAGTTTGTTGAAGGAACCACACCATCTTAAAACAGGGTCTATACATGTATTTCCTATCAGCTTCTCCAACCCTTGTTTGCAGGGTTAATTCCTTAACCCTCTTGTATCAGTTTAAACATTACTTTCTTTCTTAAGGAAACTTGCCCTGGCTACCCATATTTGGTTAGCTCCACCTATAACACCCCAATGGCTCTTGAACTTCTATACCTACAACACTGCCTATGCCTTATAATTGCTTGTTTATTGTTTCTCTCCTCTGTCAGAATACAAGCTCCATGAAGGCAGGGACCATGTGAGTCTTATTTACTACCCTATCCATACAGCTTAGTTCAGGGCCTGGTTCAGAGTAAAACCTTAAATGCAAGAAAGAAAAGTTCAATGGATGAATAAAAGAAGGAACAACTGAATGAATGGATACATACATGCACACATTCATAAATAAATGAATAAAAAAACAAGAAGCAGACAATTACCCACCTTCTTTCCCATAATCCCTCCTATCTCTGCATTCATTTAGCCTTTCATGTTTCCTGGCACGAGCTCAGAGACCCAAATCTTTGTAATAGTCCAAACCTGATGTATGTCCAACCTGAAACTTTGCTTCTTTGCAACCTCATTAGGTGAGAGAGTATATCCTGTCCATGTTCACACTGAGGTTCTAAGATCCTCCTCTCCCAGAAGCTATTGTGAACAAGGGATGGGGTCCACAGAAGTAAGTTGAACAATTTTCCAACAAAGGAGTTAAAATACCATCATTTGATATTAACATTATAGTAAATTATGCTTTTTTAATTTCTCATAGTGGCAGAAGGGAGCAGAGGCATAGTCAATGCATTTATATTCAGCTTAAAATGCAAAGAGGAGCCAGAAGACCACGAGGTTTGCTTGAGAGTTTATGCGCATGGACATAGTGTCTGTGCTCCTGGCTGGGCCGTCCTGAGCCTGACCCCCTCTCTAGCAGTAAGACTCTAGTGAGAAGAAAAGACCCTCAGAAGAGAATCCAGGGCTGCTGCTCATTTCACTACTGCCCCTGGAAAATGACCCAAGGTTATGCCAGGTGTTTGAGTCAAAGGAAATCGGATCTCATGCCTGTGTCCCCTGCTAAGAGGGGGACACAGAACCCAGGTGCAGCGACATCAGCTGCGGCCATACTCTGCAGTGGTGAGTCAGCCTGAGCCGACATCTCCCAGGCAGGGGTCAGACCTCTCCACGGCCCAGCAAGGCAGCCTCTCCCTGCTGCTCTGTCCCGCGGCCCAGGCCTGCAGGGGGCGTACCTTCGGCAGCGAGTACTTGGGCAGCTTTATCTGAGTGAAGGCCTCTCTTCGATAGGACACGTAGTAGCTGGCTCTGCCCCCAGTTGTTACCTGGATCATGGAGGAAACACAGAGAAGTCAGATAGGGCCATGGGACATGGCCAAGAGGGAAAGTATTAGCCTTTCTATCAACAGCCACAACAGATTTGCGACAACCTTTTAGAGAATATCCCTTGCTGGCTTTGAGCTTCCAATCCCACCGCACCCCGAGTTGCTCCATGCCACGGCACTTAGACCATCAGTGGGTGGCTACAGCAGTCTTTCCCATGGTTGGCACTTTCTAGGACAGTAGAGACTCTACTTTGCATATATATACACCTTGTAAAAAATTTCAACTGAACACAAAGAAATTATCGATGTGGGCTACACCCATGATCTATTTATTCTTTTTAAAAAAGAAACAGTTTCTAATCCATTGTAACCATAACATAATTGTCAGAGGAATTTCTTTTCCTGGATCTTAATAATTATTATTGCTCAAAAGCTCTAGTTACTTTGAAATTAATTTCACTTTCAATCTGAGCATTTTTTGCCCTTCATATTTACAAATGTGGGTATTTATTCTTTCCATGTGCAAGTTACTTAAAGGAATCAAAGTTCATAGAGAGAAAGAACTCTGGATCTGAAAGTCAGAAATCCTGGGTCTGAGTCTCAGCTCTGCTGATTCACGGCTGGGGGAATGAAGTCTGTAACCTCACTTGGGAAAAGATGGATTCTTGGAGGAACTGGAAACCACTCCAAGAAATGGTCCTCTGGCCTGGGCTTGCTGGAAAGTCCTGCCAACATGGTACAGCTCTGCAGATGGCTGCTCTCAGCCCAATTATCCTAACTCAGGGGAAATTAATATGCACAAGAGAAGATAACATAGCCTGTTCAGAGAAAATAGCAGGACAACAATAGCAACCAGTGTGCTGTACTGAGGAGGCAATTACTGTAGGCACATGCTCCTTTCTCAGAGGCCCAAGCACTTCTGGAGACTGGCCAGCACTCCCACTCTGGTCCGAACCTGGCACCCATCCACAGGGGCTGCTGGGAGCAGGAGGGGTGTGACATCTCTATTGAAAGCCACCCATTGCTCCTCACTCAGAGAGATGGCATCTCCCATGGCTCCCTCTTGCTCTGCACAGATTGGCAGCCCACCAAGAAGGCACCACAAGCTGCCAGGTAGAACAGATGTTAGAGTCAGCATGAGGGCAGAACCTTGGGAAAAACTTGGTGCAGAGACTTAGGCTGTGAACCAAGAAGAGAGACTGGTGTTCTCCCTGATGTTCAGCACTATCCATATATCTCTGTTTTCTAATTAGAATCATTCTTGTCTTAAACTCCAGGACTTTTTTTTTTTTGATAAGACATCTGCTCTGAATCTGTGTTGTTCCACACTGGCTGAGAGGTGGGGTATTAACATAAGACCAGTGAATTGCTGAGAGGTCTTTTTCTTCCCTTTTTTAAAAATAAATCTCACATAGAATCAAATCAAAATACAATTCTTGGCCCAAAACACACAGTCACCGTTGGTCCTTGCATGATCTTATTTTAATTTGTTTATTTAATTTGGTCTCATTTTTAAATATAAAATCAACACACGTAAGTGCAGCTGCCAAACCAAGAACCAAATTGGTACTTTCTAACTTGTATGTCCATCAAAAGCGCTTGGGAAGCTTGTTAAAATGCACACTGCTGGGCCTCCCCAACAGCCTTGGTTTAATCAGTCTGGAGTGGGGTCCAAGACTTGTCTCTCCTAATGAGGTTCCAGATGATGCTGATGCTACTGGTCTGGAGACCAGACCTTGGGGATCAGAACAAGAACTTCAATGACAGGTGACATACACCCCAGTACAACTGTGCTCTGCCCCTTCCCTGAGCCTTACCTCCCTCCCAGATGTAGCTACTTTCCAGAATTTTGTGATTACAATGATGATAAATATTTTTAATTGAGGTGAAATTCATATAACAAAATATGAACCATTTTAAAGTGAACAACTGAGTGGCATTGAGCACATTCACAATGTTACATAAATACCACCTCTATCTAGGTTCTAAAACATTTTCTTCACTCCCAAAGGAAACCCTAAACCCAGCAACAAAGTTTTTAAATTCTGAAACACCTCTGACCTTGGGGAAATAAGACCAGCATCAGAAATGACCAGTCTTATCACTGAATGTTGGCCAGGGCTCAGCAATTAAAAGAAAATTCTTCCAAGAGGACACAGCCACCTCCACAGATGAGAGCACCAGCAGGTCTCTTATTGGCAACACAGGGCAAGGCTGGGTCCCATAGGGTTTCCAGTCACCAAGCCCAAAGGTGAAGAGCTTGGTCCCCTCGATAGGGTGAAGGGCCCCGTGGACCTGGTACCAGCCCAGCCATGCCTGTTACAACCCTGGGTGAGCACAGACTCCTGCACATGCCCCCTGGGAGAGCTTGTGCTTGGGTAAGTCATGAAGATGGAAACTACCCTTCAGATACACCATGGAACAATCCAGAACATGAAGGGCCTTCATGAAGCCCCAGGAACCCAGAGGTTCTCCCAGCACCTCTGACATCACAGTATCCTCCTTGGTACTAAGCTGGCTCCTGGAGCTCTGCCTTCGTCCTGTTCCTCTCCTAACCTGCCAAAAGCCAGCTGAGGCTCTAAACCTCGGTGAAAGACCTGTAAGTCATGGGAGGGTTTGGGACGCCACCCATGCGTTATCATTTCCCCCTCCTCTCAGTTCCTGATCTCTGCTCTTTCCATTACTGCAGCACATTCAACATTTACTCCTGTGGTGCTTATATTCCTGTAATTATCCCTCCATGCCTTATTATTGGATTGCAGCCTCCTGGATTCCTAGGCATGGCTGGTCTCACAGCAAGTGATTAGTGAGTACATAAAAGTAACAACTAACCTGTCAGGTAATTGAGGGCGAGAGGTGTGAACTAACTTGCCCCACAGCGCACAGCCTGTCACTGTTACGGCCGGCATGTGACTCCAGCCCACGTGGAGCTCTTAACCAGGAACAAGCACATCCCCAAAATGTAAGGCACAGAGCTGGGGTCCATACTTATGGACTAGTTGAATAATGAATCGTAGAGATTAATCTGATTAACCAGAGAAACTTGGGGTTTGATTTCCTCCATTGTTTAGTGACTAAAGCATGGATGTAGAGAAGACTTCTGCATTCTGGTCCAGCCCCCGGATGGTGACAAGAGCTCATGTCTCCCCAGAAGCTCCAAGAGCTCCCCCCCTTCAGAGCAGAGACTCAGGGTTGGGATGACCCCAGACTAATGCACTGGCTGCCTCTCCGCTATTATTTGTGTGGCTCTCTGGCAACCACGCAAGGAAGGAATAAAGTTTAGCGACTGTTAATCTATTTTGATGAACTTTTCTCTTCCTTACAAGCAAATCTGCTGGCATTGTAAATTCCAGAGATTATTACCACTTTCCCTTTCAGTGACACCTTTTATTTTACATATGATGAATGTCGTCCAATTATTTGCTCTGGGCCCATCCGTCATGCTAAACACTGAATTAGCTGGGTCTTTTCCTCACTAACGACTGGCTCATTAATCTGATTTTCTGGATTTCCATTTTACAGGTTTAATTGGGCTCCTGGCCAGTGAAAATGATTCCTTTGGACAAATGCATTGGCCATTAAACACATCTGTCTCTTCTGACTTGTTACCAGTCTTGCCGTAACCAAGTTGAACCTGACATATCTTTTATTTTTTCATGTCTCCTTGCTTCTGGATGATAGCTTGTCCTGGAGAAGAGAGAGAAATCTGCCAAAAATGGAACCAGAAGACCCTGAGTCATGCTGAGCCTGTTTCTTCCACGGATAGAAGAAACTTGTAATGTCTCCAGAATTCATAAAGTGGGCACAGGAAAGCTGAGCAACAAAAAACTAACTTTTTCAACTACCATGTGTTGAGTGTTTTGCATTCATAATATTATTTAATATCCACAGTAATATTATACTACTACTATTGTCCATAACATTATTATACCCTAAAGATGCAACTATTAATAACACAGCATTTTTAAGTATTTATTATATGCCAAGCACTATTCCTCTGTACATACTGGACATGGTATTTTACATTAAGGTGAGAAACAAGCTCAGGGAAGTTACATAATAAACTCAAAAAGACACACAGCAAGTAAATGATTGAGCTGGAATTTGAAACCAAGTTTATTTGACTGCACAGCTTAGGCCGGTTCCTCAGGCCATCAGGTTTCCAAACCTCTGTGTGAGGAATGGATTCCGTGTCACTCAACTTCCAATTTCCTAGATAAGATGCCCACCAACAAGGCAGATCTTTCTATGTGAGGGTTCATATCAATCTCGCAGCCCTGAGAAATCAATGCTCTATTGTTGCACAGGAGTGAATGGTGCTGTTATTGGAATCTGTGAATAAGAGGGAACATAATGGAAATAAATTTGGCTTACACAAAGAGCTATTGCCTTCACAGGAAATGACATTTAGAAGCTCTTCCAGCTAGAAGACCTTGCTGGGACCAATATAATGTGAATAGTCTGTCTACAAGAGAAATGAGCACCTCTGTAGGTATATGTTAGTTACTTCTCACGCAGCCTCAGAAATTTCTCCTTCCCCTTAAAGAAAGGGAAGGGAACAGCCAAGTTGTTAGGATGCACAATTAACTTTTTCAATTTCTTTGCTCATTAATTCTATTCAGATTATTTAAAATAAATCTTGACATTGTTAGGCCTTCTCTTCCTCTCCACCTACATAATTCCTTCAAAGATCCCATTTCTTTCAAGAACAAAGAAACAGGCTTCTGATGGCTGGGCTATAAGAGTCAATGAATAGCCATAGCTCTCATCAGGAAGTTGCTGTGAGTGTCCAAATGGCCCTGGGGGCTCCTGCATGGCCAGTTATGTTCCCCTGCCATCTTGAGCTCATTTTCCAAAAGTGCTTTGCTAAGACAGCACACAATGTATCTGAATCAAAGCTGTGGTACTGAATTTGGAACAACATGACACCCTATCGGCAAGCCATCTCTTCTGCTAGACTGTTTGATGTTGAATTTAATGTTTGTCAAACTGGTGTTTGTTCATTTTATGTCCTGGAGACTGTGTGATATTAATGGAATATGCAGGTTTATCTGCTTGTTTCTAGGAAAAGTGGGTCTATTACCTAACACGCATACATTGTACTGAAGCTGAGCCTCCTTTGAAACAGATTTGCCCATAAAATCTTTTATTGGGGCCCTAACATAATAAAATCTTTTACTGGGGCCCTAACATAATAGCCCCGAAACAGCTCCACCAAGAAAGACTTGGGATAAGATAGGTGACACTGAAGCCAATATTGCTATCTGTGTGCGTGTTTGTGTGTGTGTGTGTGTGTGTGTGTGTGTGTGTGTGTGTGTGTAGGGGAGGTGTTGTAGGAAAGATGTATCCCGAGGTTGTCAGCATACTCTAAAAAATATTGACAAAGCAACTGCCACCTACAGCAGCTCTGCCAAGTAGCTTCTTGGAGCCCTTGCTACCCGTTGGTGTAAGGCACAGGAAAGGTGCCAAGACAGAAATGCATGGGACAAAGGAAGACCTTGTATGTAGACCATATACAACACTCCAATAAGAATCAGAATGCCTGACTCTCTGAGTCTGTTTTATCAAATACAATAAAGGACCTGGACTCAGTAAGTTTCCAATTACATATTTTCAAAGAGGACTCTTCCTCTGATTTTTAAGCTTTATAGCCCATTGCTTGGGTCCCCAGACCTGTGTTTGAATTCTGCTTCTGCTATTTGCTTATCTGGTACCCCTGGATGGGTAATTAATGTAACCTTCCTAATATCTTCTTTCAGAAAATGGATATTATTACTACCTAGTAACATGTTGTCATGAGGATTAGACATACACAGCATGTAATGAGCTTCAGGCCTGAACCTGGCACATAGTTAATGTTCAGTGCACATTACCTGCCCTGCTGAGCTAGAAGCACAGAGGCCTGGCCTGTCGACATGTTGGAGGCCTTAAAGGGACTGACCATGGTGGCAGTTTATATATGCAAACTGGAGTGGCCACGAGCTACTGGATCAGAACTGACCAGGGATAGAAGATTGAAATCCTTTTTGTTGCTCTCAGCAAGGATGGCTTTGTGGAGAACGCCATCCACGGAGACCACAAAGCCAGTGTCTGTGCCAGATTTAACCTTTATGCAGCTTTGTGTTCTGGTTTTCCCCACTTGGAGGGAGGGAAAGAAGCTCCAGGGATGCCCATGTGACCCCTCAAGTCCTTTCTCTCTCCTCTTCTAGTTTTTTTTGGGGGGCTGGGGGTGGGGAACGGGGTGCAAAGGCAAAGGTAGTAAGTACAGAAATACGAAGGAATAGATATGGGCTTAAATGGTCAGCTGGGAGGACAACATTTGAGAGCACCTGGGTACTATCCATTCATATAAAAATAGCTAAAATGTTAAAACCCAGACAGTCTACTTTGAGTGTTCTAGATCATGATTCCATCAAAAAGAAAGAAAGCCCGCCCATGGAAACCCTAAAGAGAAACATTTACATCTCCCCACTTCTTCTCTCCAAATGGCCCTATTCCTATGGACCATTTGTTTAATATGGTTTTGTAAAAGTTGGAACTGAGAGGGGGCTAGTGAAGATATCATAAGGAGTCTCACTCACAGAGTCTTCCTACACTTACATAAATTTTTCTCTTACAGCCTATATCCTTTATACAAGTGGACACTATGATGAGGTCTCTTAATTGAAATCTTCCCAACCCAGGCACTAACCTTTGCCTTTTCTCTAGTATTCCAGAATTTGAGAAAATAAAAACAAAATATTGGGAAAGGAGAGGAGGGAAGAAGGGTGTAAGGTCCTGGTATCTGTAATGTCTGTGGTTCTAGTTTCAGCTCAACCGTTCATTAGACATGCAATTTTAGGCATGGTAACTAATCTCTTGGATTTTCAGGGTTATTTTTCTATTAAAAAGGTGGAACAAATAATAATTATCTTACAGAGAAGTAAATGAGATAAGATGCTCCTAATAAAATGTTTTCATATAACTGTAAAGTGTTCTATAAATATGATTAGGATGTTATGATTGACCTGTGGTATGTACCCAGGAACCCAAGGATTTTAGAAGTATTTTCACTGACAAATTGCTATAGACTGAATGTTTGTATTTCCCAAATTCGTATGTTGAAACCTAATCCCCAATGTGACGGCACTTGGAGGTGGAGCCACTGGGAGGTGATGGGGGTGGAGCCTTCATGAATGGGATTAGTGTCCTTAGAAAGAGACCCCAGAGAGCCCCCTTACCCTTCCTACCTATGTGTCTATAAGCCAGGAAGTGAGCTCTCCACAGACAACAAATCTGCCAGCACCTTGATCTTAGACTTCTGAGCCTCTACAACTTTTAGAAATAAATATCTGTTGTTTATAAGCCACCCAGTGTGTGGTATTCTGTTACATGGTCTATCTGCTGCAGCATTCAAGCCAGATGGAGACAGAAATCAAGCTAATGTTCCAGGTAGGCCTCATCTATAGATTGTGTAGGGCATTGAAATTTGCCAGTGAGACTATAGCTATCCACAGACTGATGGGCAACAAGGAACGTAAGAAGAGAAGCAGGACATGGATGGGCAGAGAAACAGACCAGAAGCGTATTTAGCCATATGAGATGAACGGCAGGTATATATAGCTGCTTAGCGAATGACTGATTTCATTGATATGTTCAAGATATATCAAATATCCTAAAAGGGTAAGGCAAACAAAATCATTAATTTTCTGGAGAAGCAGGGATGCTTCTCTGAGACATGGGATTTCCAGACAGCTTCGGAAATACATACGGGTTGCTAGATATGACAGCAAAACTTAGCCAACAGGGGATTTGCATGCCTCATGAGTGTATTTTTAGGACAGCAGTGGATGGATTTAAACCATCTGTCAAGCTGTTTCTCAGAAAACCCTGCCACCTCCCCAAGAGAGCCATGAATATTTGTGAAATATTCACTTCTTGGAGCTTCCGCATTGCACTCTTCTTCCCACCATCAGCGGAAGCAGCAGTGCTGGAGAGCTGAGCTCTGTGCTCACCCCTTCGCACGCCCCGTCTGCTCTCATGCACAAAGACCATATGGAGGAGATACTATGCAGTCCCGCTTTACTGATAAGTTAACTCACATGCATAAGTTCCACAGCTCCAAAGACACAGAGCATGGATCGGAACTTGGGTCTCTAAATTCTGACCATGTCCACTATCCTGTGCAACTCCTAACAAGCCTAAAGTGTCCACTGCAGAGCCTTTCCACCGAATGGCTAATGTAGGACAAGCTACCTGGAGGGATTCAGCCTGACCCAGATCACTGGAAGGCTCCAGCAACAATGAATTTCACAGTGGCTCCCATCAAACCACCTCCTTAATAAAGCCTCCCCCTCCCTAATTTCCCAGTTGGAATTCATCTTTCTTTCTCTGATTCCCAGGGCGCTTTGTTGATGGGTCTGGTGTTGCACTTATCAGCTGCTGTCCTGAATAACTACAAAATGGATACATCTCAGTCTTCTCGTGGTACTGTAATATCTTCGAAGGTAGACAACGTGTCATGTTCCCATTTAGTCCTCTCCAGCGGCATCCATGTCACAACAGCTAATATTTGTAGAGTACTCTACTCTCTGCCATTAGTTTCCATTATTGGACTGAATCTCATTTGGTTGGAACACAACCTCACAAGCAAAGTTTAATTACATCCCCATTTTAGGAGGAAGGGACCTGAAGCCCAGACAGGCTCTTTAGATGACCTGTTACTGAAAAATGAAGCTCAGTGCCAACCTCAGAACTCCGACTTGAAACTCCAGGCTCTTTTCATGTTGCCAGGCTGCTTAGGTCTGTGTCTGCTGTGTCAAGATCAGAAAAGCACAAAATGGAGATAATTGCATGGGTTTTTACAAGGGGGTCATGGTTTTACATCAAATGATAAGCCAGTAAGAGGGCATGCTTCACTGCGGGAATGAGGGAGGCGCATTATGAGATGTTCCTCCCCACCCACTGCCGAATCCACATATTAATTAAAGGCCAAGTTCTCATCATCCCTCGAACATGAATCATATTTACACATCTCATTATGGATAATGGCCCCAATTCTATGTGTGCTACAACATTTATAAATCAATTAGCAAGCACTTATTCAGCACTTCTGTGCCCAGGCTGTGTGAGGCCCCCTGGGAGTCACGCAGCTATGACCTCATGGAACTCACCATTTCCTCCTGGTAAAAACAAGCCTAATGTAGAAGATATACAAATTACAATACCAGCGATAATGCCATGGTACCCTTGAGCAGGGTAAAGGCTAGGAGCTATAAAAAGAGAACTCTCCTCCTCAGAACCACAACAGTTTAGTCAACTTATTCTCATGCTCCTAGAACTACAAGAAAATCAGTGCCAGGCACTGTGGAGTCCACGCTCATCCTATTCTGCTTTTACAAACGTCATCACTAAGACATGGAAATGGCAGAGAGACACACCACCCCAGGGCTGAGCTGGAATTCAAACTCATGTTTGCTTAGCTTCAGAGATGTAGGTATAACCACTCTCCTGTATCACCCTCTGCAGTGGGACATGCAGACACATGCGTATGTGTGTATGTGCACATACACACACATCCTGTAACGTGGTATAGAAATAGGTGTTACAGTCCCACTGTCTCAGGAGAAGAGTGGGCTCTCAACAGAAGGACATTCTGTTTGCTGAATGGGATGATGGATTTGAGGATGGCAGAGTAGAGAAAACAGGACCTGCTGAACTATTCTATGGAACAAAGGAAGAGAAGGAGAAGAAAGGGGGGATAAGGGAGGATAATCTGGGAAGAAAAAGACTACAAGCAAAGCTGGAGAGGTTGCAGGAAGGGAGATTCAAGAATGTGGGTCACTGGTTTTTGGTTCCAGGAGACGTGCTTTGGGGGAACAGCAAGAAATAGTGAGCCTGTGTGGGTTTTATTAAATATTTTTGCAGTGCAGTATCTGACATAAATACATTGCTTCATTTTTGCTTGACATTTCAATAAGAGTCTACACTATACTGCTTGGTACTCTTATTAAGATGTTATTTACTTATTTATCTTTGCAGAGGTGATTTATATCAGGAACATAGTTCTGCTTCAAAAATACCCAAGCTGCATTATCAGAAATTTTATCTTTTTGCACCTTTTGGGTTACTTACCTAGTTCTTTGTTGTGAAAATTAACAAAGAGCCCTGGAAGGCTAAGTGTTAGCAATTACTATTATATGTAAGTGATTATCCAAGAACTACAGATTATTCACTAAGAAAATTAGGCAGGGGGTAAAAATCGTGGAAGAAGGTTGAGAACAAATGGTAAGCAGGAATATGCTGAGAACTATAGTGTTTCTTTACAAAAGAATTCTGTTCAATTAACTTCTCAAGGACTCATCTCAGACATTTCAGAGGAGGTAAGAAAGCCACCACTTGCAAACCTTCCCTCCCAAACACACACAGAATACCTAAGAAGCAATTACACAGCACAGTGAAATAATAAACGCAATCATATTAAGAGCATTTTGATTACTTTTCCATACTGCAATCTGGAAGCAATCGCCACCTGGGGCAGGCCGTAAAATGGCAGGCGTTTATTCTGGAAAATCGGACAGAAGGCCTTGAGTCTGGCAGGCTCTCCATTCTAATTGCATTCGGTGGCATTACTACTGCACATTATTACAAGGTATGCATCCCTTCCAAAAACATTTTTCAGAGAAGAAAGTGGAAGCAATTTTGCTTGGTCTCAAGACATTACAAGGCTAGAGGGATGGGGGAGGTGGCTAATTTCATGGTCCCATCACAAACAAGTTGGATTAGAAGAAGACAAGGAGAGAGCGGAGACTAAAGAATCAGACAATTTTAAAGCCCTAGAAGCTTTAAGGGAGGGAAAAGGTAATCAATTTCTTTTCTCGTTCTTTCTTTTTTGTTGTGCAACAGATGTTTGCTTGCAGTTCCAAATCTAATAGCAGTTGGTGTAGTAACGATCAAATAGTGGAGAAAGGGAGAGTTAAAAAGGAAGGAAGAGAGGGAACTGGTTTGGCAAACAAGGAGCTCATCCCAGTGTCTCCCTTCTTCCCTGCTTCCCCACCTGGATCTGCCCACTGGGGACCTGCCAGCTATCCAGCTGCCTTGCTGGACCTCTGGTTCTCCCAAGCTTTTGCATACAGCAGCCTCCTGCCTGCAGGCATTCTTCACTAGGAAAGCGGTGGTAATCAGGCCCATCCTTTAAACATCTTCATTCTATTACTTTCATAATCAGCTTCTAATGTTCTGTTCGATAGATGTGGGGCCGGCCAGACCGAGAGTTTGAACAGCTGCTCAGGCCATGGAGCTATTCTCTGTACCATTGATCACAGAGATAAAAATCAATCCTGGCTAAGGAGAAAGAAGTTAAAGATAAATGGCTGGGATTGATTTCTGTTCAGACCTTCTGACTCCCAGTTTAGGAAGGGGGAAGGAGAGTGCGTGTGGATCCACTTGTCATGAAATCACTGGGTAGGTCCTCGTCTCAAAAACAAAAGCAAGATCTGGGGATATTTTACACACACACAATTTTCTCTTACCACAGATGAAAATCCACTTAAATGATAAGCTCCCAAGAGGATGGGAGTTTATAATATTCACTACAAAATCTCCCAAGTGGGGCCCCATGCTTTGTGGATGGTAGTAACTCCACAAATGTTTGTTGAGGGATGACTGGAATCAATGAATGAATGAAATCCCCTCCATTCTAGTATTGGCTCTTATAATCATGTTTATTGCTTTGTAGATTTATCATAGTATGCAATTATTTTTATTTATTGTCTTGCTTATGTATTCTCTCTCTTTCTCACTAGATATAAACCCTCCTATGACAGGAACTTTTACTTTTTGCTAAGTGTTGGTCTATTGCATTATCTCCATGCTGCACCTCAGCAGACGTATGAGAAAGGAAGGTAGGAAAGAATGGTTCAGCAACTCTTGAGGATTAGCTACCTCTCAAATAAATATTTTTTTAATTCTGACATTGAAGAGATGGGTTGGGAAATACTTCTGAATACAGCCCCTTCTCTGTGCCTGACTAAATGGAGCGTCCTGTACATTGAGCAGACTTGTGACATTTTAGCGTTAAAAGAAACTTCTGGAGTCATATAGCCCACTGCCTTCCAAACTGGATCCTATGTACTTCTAGAATTCTGCAGTGAAGCCATTGGAGGGGTCCACAAAAGGATGAAGAGGCTGGGAATGTAGGGGAGTTGATAGCCCATTCCACTAGGTCCGTTCCAGTCATACCTGTTTTATATATTGGAATTCCTTGAACATGTTGCCTGAAAACTGGTTCTCACTGTTAAGGACAGCAAGAATAACAAAAGGTTTAAAAGTTGGTTTTTGATGCAATCTTTTCATTTTGCAATAAGGATAGTGAGTTCTGGGAAGTAAAGGTGATAGCTCAAGGTCACAGAGTGAGTAATGGTGAGACCAGACTTAAAACCAGGAATGCTGCAACCCTCACCTCCAACTGACCACCCCATCCCATGGCAGCTGTCTCCTGCTCCAGAAGGGTCTCTTTTCCTTGGAGCACTGGATGAGCCCAAAGTTGGACTCCTCAAGCCAGTTCTCTGCTTTGAGAACTGGCCTGAGCTCTGCCATCTTCAGGAAAGCATCACTGATCCTGTCTTACCCCTAGATCTCTCTCACTCTGGGAAAGAGCTGAGCAGTTTTTTAAGAGCTTTTGAGCACTGCTTATGGAGAGTGCCAGGCCATATATTCCTACCTAATCATGTAGTTTGAACACAAAATGAGGACAACCTCTTGTTGGTCTTATTTACCATTATATCGCCTTCATTTAGAACAGTAACAGAAGTATATTATTAAGTGCTTAAAAATAAAATGGTGGTTAAATGAATGAATCAATCAGTCAACATTTCTGTTTCAGACAGAAGCTATCAAAGCTCTGGGTTCATAGTAGGTGCTCAACCAAATCAACTTGATTGATTTGCTACTGGCTCTGCCACTATTAAACTCCAAGAAAGCTTATTCTGGCTGACCATGAGGACTTTCAGAACCATACTCTTAGAAGCTGCTTGCTTCCAAAATGATTGTTTGCACCATTAGCCAGCTATATTGTTAAAAACAGAAGGACTAAATGTTTTTAAAAGCTTAAACTCTGAAATAAATAGATATAGATCCTAGTTAGAATGGTAATAGGGAGAGAACTGGACTTAATAGTCTACCTCTCAGTCAACAGCCCAACTGCCTTCATTATTAGAGCTGTTGTCACAACAGCATAATCATCTCTAAGAGGAGAAGGTCCCAGAAAAGGCATCCTCCTGGGAGCGGGCTTAGCAGAGAGGGTGCTGGGGACTTGCTGGGACTTGGAAGGGAAAGGACCATAGGGAGACCTGCCTGGGTCATAATTCAATAACTCATCTGCACCCTGGAATAGGACACCAGAGAAGCCGTGCCCTGAAATACATCATGGAAATTGGATAACAGATGGCAAGAGGGACAAGACAAGTGGGGAAGGCTGGAGAAGAGGGGTGCTGGGGGTGGTGACAATGGCGACCGGTGCTGCCACTCACCCCCGACCTTGGTGCCCCAGTGATGAGTGCTTGAACAGCCCTCTGAGTGCATCTGAGGGACGACTCCCAGGGGTGCAGGCGTGATTGCACTGTACTGAATCCCATTAAGCCCTTCTTTGGTTAATGATGCAGAAGGTTTCTGATCTAAACAAAATTGAAACAGATCGTGACAAACAGTCCACCAAACAAGGGGTGGAGTGAGTCTTTCCTGCCTCTGGTATCTACCAGGGTGGAGACAACAGCTGCTCATTTCACTTTTACAATCATCTGGAAAAGTTTCTGGGGACACCAGTTATTCAGTGCTAATGTGAAGATGGTCATATTGAAATGAGAAATAGATCACTGTGGTCTTTTGTCATCCTTTATGAGACCAGGTAGCCCTGAGGCCCCACCCTGACCCTTGACATTTACTAAGCTATAATGATAAAGAAGGATTCTCTGCACTTCTCTGAAATTTGGCTTCCTCCATTGAAAAATAATGATCATATCTACCACACCAAGATCCTGTGAAGATTAAAGTAGAATTAAGTAAAATAAAATGCACACATGCCAGACATACATTCAGCACTAATTAAATGTGAGGTCCTTTTCCAATGCTGACAGCAGTTCCATCAGTTTGCTGACTGGTGTGTAAAAACTAGTAGTGCAGCTAGGTGGAAAGAACTTTCTGAAGAATCACTACTTTGGAAATAGGAAATTGCAGATTTCCCAAACATGGAGGAGATTGAGAGGTTGTGTATCTGATCTTACTCCTCTGAGCTGAGTTACAGAAATGCCTGTGGTCCCCTTGACAGCATATCTGCCTTCCAGACCAGAATTCACAGGCTGCATCTAACAATATGGAAATTAAACGGCATGTGTGCTACCCTTCCTGTAACATGCACTGCACAGCATATATGCCACTTCCTTCTCATGCCCTTAGAGACACTACTGAAAAACAGTAACAGCCTTTCCTACTGAGCCCGAATAGCAGAGCCTTCTATGCAGCTATTACCAATTACTCAGAGGTGATACACAAAATGACAACAAGCTGACACCCCTGAGTCAAACACATCTCATCCATGTACTACTAGAAAGGCAAACACTTATGCTATAACATGGAACAAATTACAGAACAATTCTCGGAGACGCAGGGAAAACATTCCTTGCTATCTCAGCTTAGTAAAGAACAAGTATTGTAACTTCCATGGAGCCTCAGCACACCTTTGGGAAGGAACAAGCCATCAGCATTCCTTAGGAACACGCACAGCGAAGCTCTGAATGGAGCGAAGACACGGCCAAGCCTAAAGGATTGATGGGCATCCTATAAATAAAGAGCCCCTCCCTGGAGCCTCTCTGTCTGAGCAGGAGACACTGGAGAATCATCAGCATCTGGATGGTAATTGGTGCTGTGCTGTAGGAATAGATGGGATGGATTGCTCAGACAGAGGGGAAGACGTGAAGAGAGGAAAGGAGCCAAGGAAGGGCTCTGAGAAAAACCCACATTTAAAGGGCGAGCAGAGGAAGAGGTGCCTGAGAGGGGAAGATACTGGGGAGGCGGGAGGAGAAGCTGGAATGCACATGATCAGAGAAGCAATGGCCAGCAAGCACTTCAAGCAAAGAGGAGCCAGCCGGAGACCCCAGGGCTGCAGACAGCTCAACGAAGTCAGTTACTGAGACGCATTGTCTGGATATAACTCAAAGACATCTTTGAGGAACTTGACAAAAGTAATTCCAGTGGAGTAACAGAGGCAGAAGTCGGTCGCAAGTGGGTTCAAGAGAGAAGGAAATTGGGATAATGAATACAGACAGCTCTCAAGAAATTTGGTTGGAAATGAAAGAAGAGAAGTTTTAAAGTGGAGTATGGGTTTCAAAGGAAGTTTCATGGTTTCGTTAGGTCTTAAATTAAGGATGGGAGATATTTAAACACTGATAGAAATGGGGATAAGCTAAAGATACAGGGGAAAGAAGGGTACTTGATAAAGCCAGGTCCTTGAGAAGTTACAAGGGATGGGACGGGGTATTTGGACTGAGAAATTTTATATGGGGACAAAGATGATTCTTTCCACTTTTCTTAGAAAGTTCAGTTTATCTACAGTACTGGGCACATAGTAAGGACTTTGATAGTCTTTCAAGGTGGTCTTGAATTGGTTGCCCCCAAAAGTATAGCCTGAGACAAGGGCTTTTTGTGGGTAGTCTCTCTTTTTTGCGGGGAGGGGCTGGAGGTGTTTTTACTGTTACTTTGTTTTTGAGACATGATCCCAAGGAACAGGAGTGGGAGAACTAGGGAGGTAGGAAATGAGGAGGGAAAAGAGGCATCCCAGGGCATCAGCACTACTGAGCAGATGATTACTAGGAGCAACTGGGGCTCAGTCCCCCTGGGGACTCTATGAAGGTTCAGAGAATGAAGCTCCAAATTGCCCTCACAGCACAGGAAGGAGCCTATACACTGGCTCCTGACTCCTGTTGGTCTCATGGTTCCAGAGGGTCTTGACTCTTTGCACTTCAAGTCTGCATCTGCACCAGAAGAGCTAAGGGATCTTCTCATTAGCATCCCACTTGGGTAGAAATCAGCCCAGAATAAAAAGGAAGAAGTTCATGTGCAGCTGAGGCAAGATGTTATCAGGCCACCTCTGTGCATGGCCAGTTACTGAGCAAACATGATCTAGAAGGATGTGAGATAGGATATCACATGTTCAACACAAAGGTCAACTGAACATCATTACTTCACAATTGGATCATTAATTTGTGTTTATTCATGGAAGTAATTCAAAAACTAATGGCAACTTTGACATCAAGCCACTAAAATCATTACACGTAGAAGAGCCACATTCCAGCTACATGCTATTTAAAGAACTTCCATTAGTGCTGGCTTTTGACAACACTTCTCTGAAGATTCCGAAAGTGCTTCAGGAATATTCACCTGAAGATGTCTTTATTGGATTTCCTTTGAAGATTGTCTCTGCAACTCTTTCATTTTTCTTTAAACTCCTGTATTGTAAATGTGTCCCTAATGATGAAATTGCTATTTATTTAACATTCAGAATCTCTCCCATTAAGGCCAAATTAACATCATTTAAAATATTGCCAAATAGGTTTTCTCTGAATAATTACACTCTATTATTAATTTCTGCCTTAGGGCTTTTTTCTTTCTGAAAGATAACAATTTATTAGGGATACAGCAGCCATGTCAGAGGCTTTTCTACAGCCCATGTTAGTGCATAAGGCATATTTCAAACATATTACCAAAACCCAGAGGAGATGGGAACCAAGATGGTACAAACAGACAGTCAAGAGTCTTAAAAGATAATGAAGCCCCAGAATATCTACAGTTACGTATATATATATAAATAATTGGAAGTTGGCTTTGTTGATAACTAGCACTGTGGAAAGCATGTGGGAAGATTTTTATCATGCACATATGTCAGTACATGAGTTGAATCCATGACTAATTGAAAAAAGAATTTAGGGACAAGATTTAGTAATCTTTTATATGATAGGCTTATAAAAACGCTGAAAAGAGAGAATTCTCATGAAACAGTGAGGCTGATTTTTGCATGTGGATTAGTCTCTTGATTCTTGCATTTTATAGGTTCTGTAGTTTCCAAAGTATTTCAAAGTCATTATGACCCCCTTTGATCCTCATAACAACCTTCCAATTCAGGCAGGACAAGTGGCATGATTCCGTTCTACGCAGATGAGGAAATCAGTGCTCAGTGAGGCTAAGTGACTTGCCCGGTACTCCCTGGCTGCGAGGTGGCCGATGCCTGACTACAACCCAGGTCTTTAAGTCCAGGGTTCCTTTCCCACATGAGGATCACAAACTGCCTTAGAACAAGGATGTCTTTTGTAACAGGGACCTCCACCATGCTCCATTGCCCCTGGCATTCTTCTAGGGGCTCAACAAATGCCTGTTCATTGGCTACTAGTGTTTATTAATTGCTAATACTTTAGAACATCTCCCAACACTTCACACCAGTACCATTTTTCTATATTTATACCCCAAACTTTGAAAAACTAACAGCATCTTGTACCAGACTACCGACTGGCTTCACTGTAGTACTGGCTTATCCTTGAACCACTCTCAGGCATGCCGTCGTTCCAGCCTTGGAATTCCTCTACAGAAGGGCTTCTCTTTTGATCATGTCTACACGGCATTACTTGGAGCATCAAGCATAGATGGGTCTACACACTGTTGCTGGTCCAGCTGTGCCTGTGGAGAGGAATTTGGCAGAGTCGGGATGGCCTTTCCTCCTTCCAATTTTCTGCTTTCTCCATACCTCTAGAGTACTTTATTTGTACCTTATTTGTGGATCTGTTTTCTCTCCTGTGTTTTAGATATTTGAAGATATTCAGTACCGTACCTGTTTATTTTTAACATAATTGCACGCACAGTAAGACTTTATTCAATGAATGCATGAATCCTTTTCACACTGAAGGCCACTTCATGGGCCACGAAGAGAGGATGGGGTAAGCCTTCATGTAATGAAACACATAACACTTTTTCCTTCATCACACTCCCTAATATCAGGATCTGAGTACCAGCCAGGGAATGAATCCTATCACTGAGAGGATTTTATTGCTATCACTGCTCAACTACCTGTTCTCAGGATCACTAGAAATGCCACTCTAAAAGGAGAAAAGACAAGATTTCCAACCATCTTGGCTCAGAACACAGAAACCAATTTATCTTTCTCCTCCTGCCCCTAAAGAGGAAAGCCGATTTCTCTTTTATCCATGTGGAACCGAGGCTTTTCAGGCAGACACTTTCCCATTAAAACAAGGGCTCTTCTGGGAAAGATTAGCTTCTTTTGATTTCAGTATGAAACCCCAGGCCCTAAGCACCACTGAACAGAAAAGGCATTGACAGATTAACAAATTTCACAGCTTTCTGTACATCTTTGGCTCAGCTTCCCCAAAGCAGATCAAGCACTACGACCCCTCAAGTGAAGCCATCAAGATGGTTACCTTTACCTCTTTGTCAATGGAAAAATAGAAAACAGAGAACCTTTGGGGTCTCCCTAAATTGTATGTGTCATGTGAGTAGGAGATGCACACTTCCACCACACACAAGAAAATAACATTAGGTCTAGAAAAGGAAATTACGACTGGGCCTGGGGAGCTTGCCTTCAGGGCACAAATATTTTTTGAGGACAAATGTTTTTATGCAAAATTAATGTCATGGGAAGTTCACTATGAAGAGGTTATTAGGTTTTGGTTATTTAAACTGTACTCTTAAATGCATATACATTTGTATGTAATGATTCACTTATGGATAAATCATGCCTCAAATACATACATCACATTTATTAATATGCAGATAAAAGATATGAGCCTGACTGTGACCTGAATTCCTAGTGGTTTAATTTTCCATGCACAAAAAAGCCTGACCTTTGACCAATGGAGCCAGCAGTGCTACCGAAGTCAGTGGTTTTCAAACATTTTTCAGCAGCTGATTCCTTTTGCCAAATGAAAAAGTGTTAAGTACCTGATGTTACAGAGCAAGCAAAAGCAGACTTGCTCTAATGAAGGAGGGGTTTTGAGGGCCAGGCACCTCCATTTCTTCTTATTTATTTTATTTATATTTTGGTAGCTTCTGAAATAAGTTCCCTAAGACTCAATGTAAGAAATGCCCAGAAATCCATCTGGCACATCAAGGGTAGGAAAGAGTGAGGGAATAGACTGTTTTCCTTTCCTGTGAGGGTTTTTTTTTTTTCCACTTGGAGTTGTATGTCTCTAGTGGCACTAAAAAATAAGATAGCAATACTTCCAACAGTTAGAAAATGTAAGTGGATAAATCCCTTAAAATTCTGAAAAACCAAACCCACCAGAGCCCCCTATGCCCATCCTGCTGTTATTCAGCTGCTCAAATTGTAAGAATAGAAGAAAATATTCTGCCTGTACAAGGCTCCTCTTTTAAAAGCCAAACTATGGAGGGCCAGCGAGCATCTTTCAGTAGAATGTGTGTGTGACTCGTGGTGTCCAGCTCTGCCTCTGCCACACTCCCTGGAGATGTCACCCATGAAGGCTGGGCTGGCCCTCAGCCTGCTCCCCTGCAGCTTCTCCCAAGTCGTTTTTGAGTGGACTTCTGGCAGGGCAGGTAGGGTGCCATCTATGCTGGTGACCTGATACAGATCTGTGCTCAGATACAGATCTGGGGGCTTAAACCCTGGAGAAGAAGCTACTCTGGTCTGAGTGTTTTTTGCTCTAAAAAAAGCCTTCTGAGGCAGCTTTCTTTCAATCAGCAGGATAAGAAATTCTTGCCTTTTCCTTGCCTCAAAGGTACATATTAATCACTGCAGTGCAAATCTTACCTTCTCCATAAAGCCTTTCCTGATCCCCATTTCAATTTTCAAAACAACTCATACTCTCAAAAAAGACTTAAATCCTACACTGATTGCAGAAATGTATTTGACATGGCTTTCAATAATCAAAAAGAAGCAATAAACAAACAAACAATAAAAATAGAAAGCAGCCAAGTAATTAAAAATGACCAGTGGAACAGGAGAAAGGAAGAACAACACCATAGCTCAATGCAATGCAGAGAAGCTGCAAAGATTGACACAAAAGTTAGTTCTGAGCTTTTTAGCAACTACGAAGAGAGAAACGCAAAATTACCTAGACTTAATTAAATAGAAAGGGTTCGCCTTTCCAGGACAATTTCCTAATTTATTTTCCTGCCACTTCATTCCTTCCCACAACTACAAGTGCCCTTAGATAGAAAGGTCCCTGTGCACTATGTATTGTCACTCCCTTAACTTCACCCATGCTGTCCCTTGGCCTGGAATGCCCTCTTTCCTGCACCTAGCTCCCTGGGACTCACAGTCCCCCTGCCAGGCCAGGAAGCTTGCGCTGATCCTCCTCCCAAGGCAGGGTGCAGACCTCTTCATCCTGCTCCAAGAGCAACATGTGCTTTCCACTAATACAGCTCTCATCACACCACATTATAATTGTTTAGTTGTCTGTGTTCCCCACTGAGCTGAATGTATTTTAATACATTTAAATGAATGAATATAAAAAGGACACTGAATCACATAATAGCTAATTCCTGGACAGCAGTTTTACAGAACTGCAGATATATTCTACATATGGTCATTTCTTATGTAGTGAAAAATTTCCAATTACCCTAAGTTTTGCCTTATATTGTTAGCAGGAGAAACAAGAGTCCCATGCTTTAAAAAGATAACTAACTACACTCTCTGAGAATCAGGATGGTGTCTTATCTTCTCAGTTCAGTTCAGTTCAACAAACATTTATTGAGTACTAGTCATTATGCTAAGTGTAGGAGAAACAGTGATGAGTAAGACATAGTCCTGTTCCTCTTAAAGTTTACAGACCTGGCTGGGGAGACATAATATACATGCATAAGTCAGCAAAGGATCTTGTTCCAATCATGAATGAGGATGTCAGGGAAGATTTCCTACAGGAGACATTACTTAAGTTGAACTAAAAGGGTGATATCTGGTAAACAGACATTTCAAGCAGGAAAAGAAAATATGTACATGAAAGGCTTATTAGGCAAGAAATGACATGGTGTGTACATGGAGACTTAAAAGGTTTATTTTTATTGAAAGGTAAAATAATAACAAGGAAGGTATATGGGGAGCAGCAGTGAGTAAGGAATTCACATGAGTTTGATGGAGTGGACAGGATCCAGATTGTAGAGGAGCTTGTAGGCAATGTTAAGGAAATTGGATTTTAACCTATAGGTGATGAGAAGCCACCAAAGGCAGGAACATTGATTTTTATTTTAAATAAATTATTTTATAAGTAGTGTTGTGAATAGACTGGGGAAAGGTGCTGATCTGGGAGCAAGGAAATCAGTTAGCAAGCTATTGCAACATTTCAGAAAATACTTGATAAAGGCTTATAAAATGGGTTTAAATAGCCAAGTAAAAATGGTGCCTCCCCCCTTTCCCTCTCATAAATCACCCTGAAGCAGCAGGGAAAACAGGGAAGAAAAATACAAACTCTATACTTAATGAAAACACAACCCTGAAACATAATATACGAGGACAGGAAGTTAAATGAAATAAAGGACAACCAGGGTACAGACAGGCCCAGGCAAAAATGCCTACAGCTATAAATCTTAGATCAAGCTTGAAATATAGACTTCTCTAAAGATGACATTTCCCAAGGAGCAAAATTTACAGACTATCATTTGGAACCAAGAAAATGTGGCCCAAGAATTGACAGTGGGAGTATTCCTATAACTGAACGGTGACAAGGGAAGCTGGATAGGCATGGCTGGATAAAGAAGCACCAGGTAGTTTTACCTTATAAGAAGAACTCACTCATAGACAAACAATCTTGAGTTATAGGGAATCTCACAGAGAACCAAGGATGATTCTTATTAAGCTGAAACCAAGCTCTGATCCATCACCAAGATGAGCCTCCTCTAACAGTTCAATCAGGAAGAGCTTATATCATTAAAAAATAAGTAACTATTAAAAACATAAAGATAAAAGAATTATAAAATAACACAGCAACATAGGAGAGGGAAATGGACAGGAAAACAAATACTGGACACAGAACAAAATCTGCTTCCATAAAGCAAAGGAAAATTGTGGCATACTACTATGATTACAAATAGTCCATATGATCAAGAAATCACCTCTATAAGAGAAGAGTTCCAAGCAGAAATACAAGAGCTAAGGGTAGATATGTTGAGATAATAAAATGTGATCAAATATAACCTGGAAAAGCTCAAGAAAGAAATCAATAGCAGCAAAAGACACAAAAAGGAGCCTCAACACTGCTGAATACTCATTTGAGGACAATGTGGGTAAGATTTTTTTTTTAGTCTCATTTTATTCTGAGGGTTAAGACATATTAGAAGGAAAAAATGGTTTTCTCTACTTTGTCTTTCCTGTCTATTGTACACATCCTAAGAGTCCTGGAGGAAGAGAGCCAAAACAAATAAAATATATATTCAAAGTATAAATCACAGAAGCTTTTGAGAAATTAAAAAGGAAGGAGAAATTAAACCAGTTGCATGAGACTTATATTCCAGGGGAAAGAACTGACACAGTTTGACCAACTATAAAACAAACTTCAATAAAGTAAACAGTTTTACTTTATATATAAAACATATACAGTATGAAATAAATAAATAAATAAATAAATAAATATATATATATATATATTAAAAAGGACTTAGGCATCAAGGGCAAAAAAAAAAAAAATCAAGACATCCAAAAGGAGAAAATATCAGTAACTGGCGTAACTAGCCTTTCCTCCTAAGTCAATGGAGCAAAGTTCTCATGGAAAACAAGCGATATGTACATTTTATACCCTAAAAGAGTCACATTAAAGCATAATGGGAAAAACTAATTTTCAACTTATTGCCCTTCTTGAAGATATCACTGAAGGACAAACCTCAGACAACCAAGAAATAAATGGAGAAACTATAGTAAAAAGACTACTGATGACCACTGAATACATTTACCTATAAAGCAAAAATAAAAATAAATACGGGAATGACATTCAGAGCAGAATGTAAATGCTCTACAACATCTCTACCTGCCCACCCCATATAGCCATGTGGGGCTCCAGGGGGCTCAGAGCCAAATGCTCCTGGTTCTGGTCCCACCCCTCTAACTGCTGACTTCTGCCACCTTCTCCCTGGAACCCCACTCAATAAAGCCTTCCCAAGTCATCCTAAAGGAAACAGCAGTACCTACAGACACCCCATATTTATAAGCCCCTCATTTATTTTTATCCATAGCATTGTCATCATCTGATACATTTTGTAGATAGCTAAATACTTAAAGCAGGGACTTTTATTATGTTCACTGTCATAATCTTATCACCTACAACAGAGGGCCTGAAATGCAGTAAGCCATCAACAAAACTCTGTTGAATAATGAGAATGCATATCACTTTCAAACAAAATAAAAACTGATGCAGATCGAAGAGAAGAACTTCTGTTGGTTTCTAGTACTATAAAAAGAAAGAAATGTTTCAAAATGGTCAGAAAAAAATACCCTGGATATTTGCCTACAAAGTTATAGAAAACTGTGCAATATAGGGAAAAATGAGTTTTTAAAAAATATGAAGACTAAAAATTCTTAATCTTGTTTCCTAGAAACAGTTCAGTCATGTTCATCATTATATGCAGTACCAGCATTCAGTAAGGACAATCAGATTGGAAAATTCATAAATCATCCCTGTGCTTCTGCCTTGGAAAAATTAAGCAGAGAGAAAGAGATAACAAAGCCTCAAACTGGGACTGTAACAATGAGAATGAATGAAATGAAACATTTGAGAAATAACTAAGGGAGGTATTAGCAGAGGCCTGGACTCATTTCACTCAGTGACACAGACAATGGGCAGTGCCACCAATGTGTCAGGCTTAAGGGGAACATGTTGATTTTATTTTCCCTGTGGGTTTTATTTTACAAGAGTTGCTGTTGGGATGGCTAGTAGATGTAAATAGGTCTGCCGCACCTGGCAGAGGGCACAGCTCATTGACTTGAGAGTCATGAGAACATGGAGATGATATTCCAAACCATGGGGTCCCCTAGGCCGTGAGCACTGGGTGCCAAGAGAAGCAGGCCGAGGCAGAAAGCTGGGCAACACCAGGAATAGTGCCTAATGCTGCCCTTTCACATTGTATGTGCTCAGTAAATACTGTGAATGAGGAAATAATAGAGCCAATGACCTGCCAAGATTTAGGAAAAAATTCCCGAGATTCTGGCTTTAATCAAGCTGAGAAACAGTTTTTTTCTAACCCATCAAGACCCCTTTCCCTCCCTCCTTCAGGATGTTTTTTAAGTGGCTGGCTACTTTTCCTTAATTTTACTAGACCTCAAAAATCCACGCAAATAATTTGTCAAAAGAAGTAACTGCTACATCCATAATCTATCAATTCAACAAGCAATCATTGAATGCCCTTGTCTCGTTAGGGCCATGGATGGGGTAAAATGTGTGTATAGAGTACTGTCCTTATCCAGAGGTTGTAAAATGCCACTTGGAAAGGAGACAAATGTGCTAAGATTTCAGTAATGATTCCTAGTAGCCTATGTGCCAGAGGGATGGTACAAAATCCACGGCACAGGTTCAGAGCAAGAGATCGTACCCAGCTTGGAAGTTCCCAGGAGGGCTCACAGAGGAGTGGGCCTGATCTGGACTAGCAGACCGGGACTGAAGCAGAAAAAGTTATTTGGGTGCTTCAGTCTGAGCAGATGCAGGGAGATTCCAATGACCAAGGTTCCTGTAGGAAATGGTCTGCAGGAGGACTGGCAGCAGAAGGCTGGGAAGGCAGAGTGGGGGGCTTGGGGCTGTCATCAAGTGCCTTGTTCAACTTCACACACACACACAGAGTCACTCAGTAGAGCATCACCTTTTGTTTTTTTCTTCACTTTTGCTCTTTTTGGCATCTCCTTCCAGTGAAACTCAAAACCTAAAACAAGGCCTCCCTTGCTTGCCTAAAACTGTGAGTCCCACCTATTTTTGTTCTAAGAGTTAGAGTTCTTAGAGCCAGGATGTTCAACTTGAACACTGGAGCAGAGAATCAGCACTACAAAGAGAGGGGAAGATTTAATGAGTTCTAGATTTTTCCAGAAAGGAGATACTAGAGATGCTTAGAGATTCTCATTTCCAAGTTAGAAAAGCCACTTTGGACAGAGATGGAATATGGCACAGATAAATTACTTAAAATCAGATCCCATTACATATCTGGCTCTAAGTAACCTCAAACCCCAGCTATGTCCGAGTCATTTCAAGACCCCTTTGGTATAATAAACCAGCAACCCAACTGAGGGATTCAGTGGGCCACTAAAGGCCCCTATAGATGATACTGATGCACACAACACCTTCATCTCTCACCTGAAGTCTGGGATCTCCCCAGGGGACTGTGCCCAAAACAAAGGAGGGATAGCACACCGCAGCTCCACATCTCCACAACTTCAGGACAGCCATCCTCATCTTCCTAGTAACCAGCTGACTTCACCTAAGCATCCCTCCTCTACCATTACCAGCACTTCTGGACTCACCTGAATGAAGATGTATTCATCCTGGACAACCAGGGAACTGATGTCAATGGAACGGGCAAAAGGCCCACTCCGAGTCGTCTCAGCACATTCCTGGATCCTGCAGGTGAGGTAGTGAGCATCTGAAATGGGAGGGCAGAGCGACGTTTAGACACCAGGGAAAACGGTGAGCAAAGCTCTCAAGAGCCCACCAAGCTCCACCTCATGGGGAATCAATGATGCAGTTTAAAACAATGAGATTTCATTCTTGTCCCCAAAATTTGTAATAATTTTAAAAAATGGTACTATCTAGTTCAGTCAAGAGAGTGGGGAAACAGTTTATCTTATATCCTGCCATCAAAAGAGTAAATTGGTAAAGCTTTGAGAATAACAAATTTGAAATATCTATCAGCATTTTAAACATGCGTATCTTTACATGAGCAATTCTAATTCAAGGGGTGTTTTCTTGAGACAGATTCATTTATTTTCACAATGAGGCAAGGGCAAAGGTGTTCACTGTGGCATTCTTAGTAGCAGTAAAAAACTGGAAACAGCCAAGTGGACATGAATTGAGGAACATTTAAATAAGGTGCACATATCACAGAGAGCGATGCTGCATTGACAAGAACTAGGTCGATACATGTGTGTCAACATGTTAACTTCTCCAAGACCCACGGTTCTGCTTTGTGCCCCCCAAAAAATCTTGTCTTTATAAATACATAGGACTGTGCCATTCTGCATGGAAGAAAGTTTTAAAGGATACATATAGAAATTAGCTGTGATTACTTCCGAGGAAAGAATAGACTTAAGAGATAGAGTTGAAGCAGGACCTTTGCTTTTTATATACATCTTTATTATTTTTACAGTAAGAATGCAATCACTTTTACCTATATCAAATTTATAAAACTTGCATAATTACCTGTAAAATCTCAATATCTCAGCAGTTGAACAGCCCCTCAAGCAGCCCCCCAAAATTATAGCAGCAGCTATAGCTGAATGGCATTTAGTTTCTAAATAAGCTCTAAGTTTTTAAATAAAGCTAACTGCCCCTAATTATAACTCTAAGTTTCTGAATAAAGCTAACTGCCCCTAATTATAATTCTAAAAGGCATTCTCATCAAGAGTACAAGGAGGACAATCCATTCAATGATTTGTTCTTTACGGAAAACCTATAGGTGAGTCTCCATAAAGAAACAAGTGCATACATTTGCTTTAAAAATGATGATGATTCAGTCTATGGTGTTTAAAACTAATAAACGGTCAAAATGAAAAGTAGAGATCACTTTAGGATTAAAAACAGAGAGGCCTTTGCTATCATCTAAACAGACACGCATTATTATATGTATCTAATGCAATTGTTCCTTGGCTGTGTGCATAGGTGTGTACAGGTGTCAGGAGGCTACATTGGGGATGGGGGATGGTAGGAAGCAAGGATAAATAAAGGCAAAAGATTTAACTAAGCAAAAATGCATGTTGAGCTTAAAACTGGGTATGTTAAATTATTCCTAGCTGTTTATTTATTATTTGTTTTTGTAGATAATTACTTTTTATTGAAGGGTGGTTGACACACAATATTACATTAGTTTCAGGTGTACAACACAGCAATTCAACATTTATATACATGATAATTCTAGCTACCAGCTATCACCATACAAAGTTGTTACAATATTTTGACTATATTCCTTATGCTATATATTACATCCCGGTTACTTATTTATTTTACAACTGGAAGTGTGTACTTTTTTTTTTTTTTTGAGAGGGCATCTCCCATATTTATTGATCAAATGGTTGTTAACAACAATAAAATTCTGTATAGGGGAGTCAATGCTCAATGCACAATCATTAATCCACCCCAAGCCTAATTTTCGTCAGTCTCCAATCTTCTGAAGCATAACGAACAAGTTCTTACATGGAGAACAAATTCTTACATAGTGAATAAGTTACATGGTGAACAGTACAAGGGCAGTCAACACAGAAACTTTCAGTCTTGCTCATGCATTATGAACTATAAACAGTCAGTTCAAATATGAATATTCGTTTGATTTTTATACTTGATTTATATGTGGATACCACATTTCTCTCTTTATTATTATTATTTTTAATAAAATGCTGAAGTGGTAGGTAGATACAAGATAAAGGTAGAAAACATAGTTTAGTGTTGTAAGAGAGCAAATGTAGATGATCAGGTGTGAGCTGTAGACTATGTGTTAATCCAAGCTAGACAAGGGCAATGAAACATCCACGGATGCAAAAGATTTCTCTCAGAACAGGGGGGGTGAAGTTCTAAGCCTCACCTCTGTTGATCCCCAATTTCTCACCTGATGGCCCCCCTGTGACTGTGCCTGTCTTAGGTTGTTCCTCCCTTGAGGAATCTTACCCGTCTCTGGCTAACCAGTCATCTTCCGGGGCCATACAGGGAAATGTAAAGTTGGTAAGTGAGAGAGAAGCCTTATTGTTTGAAAAGGTTAGCTTTTTACTTCTTTGCATATTTATGCCCTGTGGCTTCTATGCCCAGCATTTGTCTTGAGGTATCTTTACCACTTGGAAGAATTATGATACTCGGTAAATTTGATATGAGGCACGAATTCTATTTAAGGGTTGTAATTAGGAAGGAAGAAGAAAAGCTATAGAAGTAGCAGGCGGAAGAAAACTTGGGAAGATTGATTATTTCTTTGACATATCTTCTTGTAGAGTAACTTCAGCATGTATAGGTTCTAAACTACTACTTAAATTGCGCACACACATTAACATAATAGGAGTATAGTTACATAACCAAAGCATACCTGTAATTACCAGCCATCTCCAGTGAAACCAAGAAAACCAGTTAGGCACCTTAGGCATTTGTGAAAACTTATCTATGATATGGTGGATATTGTCCAACTGAATTTGAACAGTCTGAGAGAAATCAGACAAATTAAAACAACCCATTCCTGGGGAATGTTCACATGCCATATGTTCTTTTAACAGTAAATAGTCTGTAGTTGTAAGATTTTGGAGCGCTACAATTTGCACTTTTCCTAATTCTTGGTTGAGTTCCAACAGTATAGATCCAGTCAAATTTGTTGTTTTACTGTATGCACAGGCCAGCTTAGATATCTCCTTCCTCATTCCCATGGCAAGTCCAGGAACCGGTGGGATGAGTGCATCTACAGCTGTAGCAGTGCGTGGATCTTTGTTGGGGTCCTAGCTGTTTATTTTTAACTAAGTAATTGACTGACTTAAGTATTTCTTGTGCACCATACAATTGGGCATACATACAGTTAGGTACACATACAATTAAGGATACAGCGAATGAGATGGAGATTTTCTATTCAAAAGGACCTGCTGTCTAGGAAGGGGCTTACTCATATTATTCATAGTTAGCTATCAGACACATTTATTTATGAACATGAAGCTAATTGAACAAAGAAACACATTTTGGTAAACAATGCATCCATTTCACAACTGGCATTCATGTGCATGACGGATTGGAAATTGATGGACCTGAGTCAGGGCAACAGAGCCATCTCTAAAACCCAAACCTATAGCTAAACTCTCCGGGCTTCAAAACCCCCAACAGTTCTGAATGTCCTGGGACAAAGCCCTAACATCTTTCAATGGAATAAAAGGTCTTTACAACTGGTCTAATAAAATCAAGTGCCTGCTGGGCCCAGGCAGAACGATCTGGGTGATATGATACATGGTGCTGGCATGTGGCCTCAGTGGCAGACCACTGAGGTACAGTGTGGATCCAGTCAAACGGCCAACACATGCCTTCTGAAGGAGGGTCTGCTCCTCAGCATCAGCTCATCACTGACGTACAGGAAAGGCTCTAAGTTTCTACACAAAGCTAACTGCCCCTAATTGTTTAATGTGAAATTTCCTGACTTTTAAAACATTGACAGCTAATTTAAGTTTGAAATAGGTGCAGGCCAAATACTGTAAGGCCGAACAAAACATGCTTAAGTCCAAACAAACCCGAAGCCTCTCATTTCCCATCTCTACTCTGTAATTCGGTCCTTACCTACCTTTCCAAGCAGACAGACCTCATTTCCCCCACTCCCCAGTCCATTGGCAAGAAGAGCTTGCTCACCATTCTGCAAGCGCAGCCTGCGTGTCCCTCCCCTGTCTGTCCACAGAGAAAGCCAAGAGTGGCCCGGCTGTCATCTCCTGGCTAAGCGGACCTGGGGAGGCAAGGAGCCCACGCTGGGCCTTGGAGCACATGGCCTGCCCACCACACAGCCTTCGTGATTTGCTCCTAGAATAAAGCACTAAAACCCAGTGAAAGGCTGCAGTAAACAATGTAAAGAAACCAGTGTTGACATGACAACCCGTTTCCTTCTTGCCAGCCAGTGTCTCAGAAAGCTCCTTATACCGGTGGTAATCAAAGGTGCACGCCACAGGACGACCGCTTGTCCCCCACACGGGCTCGCTGCCCTGCCTGTTTACTGTTCTCTGTGGCATTCAGACACTTTGAGAAAAGAATCAAGTGTATTCAAGGCCACCTCAAACAAAATCAAAACCTACCTCAACCTTGGCCCATGGCAGGTGAGCTATTGTGCCAAACTCATCCTACTTCTTGGCTGCCTGCTTGCCACTGCCCAGCATGAAATGAAAGGTCCGACTCAACAGAGTAGCAGCATCAACACTGACTTCTAGATTCACTTAAAATACAGGAGCCTCGTGATTTGTAGCTGGACTTATGCATTAGAAGTCTCAACGCTTTTATTTTTCAAAACACAAAGACATAATAATAAGAGCTACTCAATCACTGCTAGTGAGACCCCAGGTGGGGAAAGTGGGGAGAGCAAATTATCAGGCAGGCCTGGCCGCCGGGTTGCAAGGGGCTCTGGATGTCAAAGGTGAGCCTCACATGTGCAAAAGATCTCAAATTTGAGCTTGGACATTACCTCCAAATGAGACTGGATACAGTCATAGACATTCTATGATGAAACAGAAATAAGATATTTATCATATTACTTGAATCCCAAAAAAAGGCTTCTGCTACCAGTAGCCTTCTTATTGTCTTTTTTTTACAACACCAGAGGCCTGATACAACAGAAGAGGTTCATATCTCTTGACCATATTTTGCTGTTTGAGAGCAAGGCCTCTAAAGCTAGAAAGTGCTGAGTTCAAGTCCTGGACTTGCCACTTGCTGACTGCCCTTGGCTAAGTATTTGCTTCCAAAGAGTGTCATCAGGATTAAGTAAGACTATATATGAAACATGCTTAGGACATTGTTACATACATTTTAAAAGATCAATAAATGTTAGCTCTCTTGTAGTATGAAGAAAAGGAGGGAGGGGATTTAGCACTCAGCATCTCTCATACCTTCAATTAATAACAGGAATGTGCTGCTTAATTGTGGAGAATCAAAAGACCAGGATATCACAAGTCCTACTAGTAAAGTCATATTCTGAATTTACATCACTCTTTTAACTTTCTTGAAGTGCTGTGGGTGTTCAGACAAAAAGAAAAGTGTGTCTGAGCTGGGATAATCAAGGAGCACTTGAAGGAGGAGGCTGCCCTTGTGTTCAGCCTGGATAAATTGCTATGTGAGAAGGGAATTTCTGAAAAACACAATGACACCCACACATGGACTTTCAAGTAGGCAAAGCTCATGGAAGGCACTATACAATCCCATGGTAATGGACTGACTTTGATTAATTCATATTCTTGAACTTGTTCTTTGTATCTGTCCTTTCCTTTGAAACATTTCAAATGAAAAACTAGAAAGACTGGATTGAATGAAGATCTCATTTGTACATACCTGTGGGAAAACCAGACAGTGATTTCCCAAATGGCTGAATCTCATCACCCTCATGATTAACGTATTTCTAAATGTCAAACGTCTTTCTAAAGCATTCTAAGAGCTGATGTGGTCACTCCACTAACAGAAACTGAAAGTCAACAGCTTTGTTCCCTGCACTGGGAGTAGAGGGATCTGCTCCATAGGTTTAGAAATATTTGGCTCTATTTTAACAAGCAGGACCTTTAGGAAGGGTGGTAACATCTCCCTTTTATGCAGCCACCATGACTTCTCATCTTGCAGATGTTGGACCAAGAGTCTCATATGGTGAGAAGGGGTTGTCTCTGATGGACTGATTCATTCCTTTTGTACTGGGTCAAGGTTTATAGAAAAGCTGCAGGTGTCAGACACTCCCTGAGGCTCCAGTAAGTAGAGGATGTTCTCAAAAGAGGCCCAGGCCAGTGATGGAGATGGGATAGTCACAGTGAACATGTCTTGGGGTCTGTGCTAGATAGACAATGGTCAGAGAACTGGGGAATGTGTAAAGAGAGAAGGAAGGACATGATCTGACATCCATAGCCTTCTTTTCTTCTTAAGGGTTGCACTTCTGCCAGGAGATTGCTAGGGCCCAGGAAGGCAGCTTCTAACTTTCTCCATTCAGCAAGGCAAGCTTCTTGTCTATCAATATCAAAGTTTCACCCTCAAGTCCAGCATTTCTTACACGGTCAAAGCTTTCCAAAAGGGTCACTTCCTCAGAAGCAGGAAAAAAGTCTTGGTCATCTCGTTTCTTTCCTCAGGCTGCCTTATAAAGCCTATCAGTAAATGATTGTTAAATGGAACTGAACTATATTAAAAACCTACACATATTTTTATGTTGAATTATATTGTGACTTGTGACTATGGTTTGCCTTTGAGGTTTCTAAATATTCTAACTATCTGAGTCATCAGGGCCCTTGCTGCCTCAGAGAAAAAGCTTCCCATGATTTGCTTAATTTCCATTCCTTTGGGTAACAAACATATTGTCAAAAACTGAAAAAAGGTGAATTAAAATTGTGAACAAAAAGCAAATTCAGCTCTTTAGGTCTTCTCTTAGAGATGTACCTAGAAGTTATTTATCTTAAATAACAACATTAATTCTCAAATGCAAATAAGTAAAAACAAGCAGATTCCAGGAAACTCTGAAATGTTACTTAGCTTCCCTAAGCCTCCTTCTCCTTGACTGGAGGTGGGGCTCACCTGTTTGTCGGCACGGTGCAAAAAAAGACTTGCACATTATTGTTAATGCCGAATATAGCATCTGAGACATAGTAGGTACTAAAAATCAACAGACTAAGAAAAGCAGCTTCCATTTCATTCCTTCTGTGCTTAGGGATTTAGGGTTTTTGTGAAACTCCTAATTGCCCAAAAGAGAATTCTAGTGTCTCCCGTCTTCTCATTGGCACAGTGGGGAACCTGCCAGAGTTACAAATATCAGAAATCATAGTGACCTTGAATATCTTAGGGCTCCTGACACTGCATTCAGGGTTCTCTTCATTCCACTTGCCCAATAAGCTCCCCCCGAATGCGATAACTAGATGGGGGTGATGATTTTGATGGCCACGGTGACAGGAACATTTCTGAATGTTCACTCTGTGGCTTCTGGTGTTGCAAGAACTACATGCAGTGACTAATTTAATGCTTGCAACAGCACAATGAGGAGTTGCAATTATTATTCTCCCCATTTCAAAGGTGAGGAAACTAAGGCACCAATAAATAATCTGCCTGAGTTCCACAGCTCTAGAAAATGACAGAGCTGAGTTTGAACCCAGGAATGTTGACATCAGAACCATTATTTATTTGAACCATGAAAGGAAAACCAGGCTGAAGATTAGACCAGAATTTATGCTCTAGTTCAGTCCCAGTCCCTAGCTATCTTTGTGACCTCAGAGAAGTTGTTAACACATTTTGGAGTTTTGAAAGTGAGGCAATCTGAAAATATCTTTACTATTGCAATTTAAAAAATAATCTGGTACCCTTTCATCAATGACAATCCTATCTTCTCAATATATAAAGTGGGTTTTAGTGACCTGCTCCAGTTGAATAGAAGGCAAGGAGTCTGAAGTCTCATTGACTTTCTCTCCCTCCATTCTCCTCTTGACCACTGAGTTCTTAGAATGCTGCTAGAGCCCTTAGTGACATCAAAACTACTGAGCTAGTCAACAGCCCAAGCTTCTTGAAGAACCGACAGTTTAAGCTGCAAGGCCAATAGTTTTGCCTTACTTGTCAAGCCCATTTGATTACTTATGACTCTATGGAATGCTCTGTTACAAAGTATTAGGCTTTATCTTGGTTTAGTGAGAAGCTTCTCTGAAGGGAGGCAGAGAGAGAGACAGAGAGGAAACACAGAGGAGTAGAGATGGTTCCAGAAGAGGATGGGAGAGGAAGCCATTTAGATCCTGACTCTCACTGTGGAAACAGGTTGCACAGTGTTGTTAACCACGCAGGTTGGCTTTGCCCTTCATAAACCCTGCCAGGGCAAGAGATAATTCAGGGGCTTCAGCTTATTCTGAAAATCTGACTCCCAAAGAAGAGGGCCGGCACTGAGTCAGAGTGAAGTCTCCTCCATTAAAACCAGAAAAAGGACCAGTTTATGTTGGGTTTGCTCCATGGTGTGGGAGCCAGGCTTAGAGACAGAATTCTCACTGCCACAGCACAGCACTGAAAAGCCTTGCCCTGCACTGCTCCAGTCCAGAAAGCACTGTCCAGGGGACACTTACTTGATCCACAAACGACCTTTTAGATATTCCTGTAGCCATATTAAGAAGTCAATAGGAAAGTGAAATTGATTTTAATATATTTTATTTAACCAAAAAATATCCAGAATATTACAATTTCATCATATAAGCAAAATAAAAATGATCAATGAGCTATTTTCCATCCCTTTATTCACTGTTTGTCTTTTAAACCCGGTGTGTATTTTACACATACAGCACAGCCTGATTTGGAAAGTTCAATAACTACAGGTGACGAGTGGCTGCCATAGTGGGCAGCACAGGTCAAGCGTAAAGTCCCAATCCCCCTTTTGCCATCTCCTTAGGAAAATCCAGCTCCTCTCCCAAGATGAAGCTTAACCGTGGCCTCTTTCCTGCAGCCTCCAGTCACTCCTCATAACTGGGCAACCCTTCCTTTTGGTGTCCATAGCACTTCCTTCATGAGAATTAAGTCAGAGTGTCTGTGGCCCTGAGCACATTATATTGCAATAACACTGTGTGTCTGTATCTGCCTCTCCCATCAGCCTGTGGGCTGTTCTGTGATGGCTGTGTCCTTTTATATCCCCCACAGCTTATTGCAATGCAGTGCTGATGAAGTGAACCAGCAGCATTATTTACACTGAAGCCTGTCCGAAATATGGACTGTGTGTTTTAACCATCTCTCCAGATGGTCCGTATGCGTGTTAAAGTTTGAGAAGTTCAGATCTAGTGTAGTGGTTCTCAGTCCTGCAGGAACTTTGCGCAGAACAGGACAATTTTACAAAGGGCCAGCACTCAGGACCTTCCGTGCATGCGTGCGTGCGTGTGTGTGTGTGTGTGTGTGTGTGTGTGTGTGTGTGTGTGTGTAAGTGCTTCAGGTGATTATAATACCTGGTTTTGAGAACCACTATACATGAGAAGTGCTTCATTACAAGGGAATGAATTGTGAGTGGGCAAATCAATACAGGAAACACAAATTTCTATATTGATTTCAAGATGAATGCCAGTCTTGCTCTTGAAACTAAACAGAGCAAAATTTAATTGTTGTTTCATAGACGTAGGGTCCAAATCTCTACTATTACTATTTATGAATCTCTTCTTCCCACCTCAACAAATATGGTTTTTGACATAGGAAAGATCTTAATTTGGAAAGCACTTTATAACAAATTATGATGTTGTGATTTTGTCTTTTAGAAGGGAAAGAAAGACATAGTTTCCCTATTTATACATTCTTCCCACCTCCATCCCTATGACAGCCTAGCTACCATGCTCTCATGGATCTTTCAGAACACAGTAATTGAAGACTCTAGTACCAAAGGTCTTTCTTCATGCTCATGAGGATGTACTGTCCCTGTCTGTGCCCCTGCCCTGTCTGAGGTTAGCAATCCTCTAAGCAGTGTTCCAGAATGTGCCATCTGAATCAGAATCATGTCGGCTGTGTGCTTAACGATATGCAGACTTCCGGATCCTACAAAAGACCATCTAGACCAAAACGGCTGAGACGCATCCGGGGACTCGGCAGCAGAACCAGCTCGCCTGAGGAGTATTACTTATGTTAAAGGTTGAGAGAAATGGGGACTGTGACGCAGGAAGACACAGAGAAACAGAATTTTACTGTCCAAGGCAGCTTTGGAAGTCATTTGCCACATAGTAACTGGCAAATCTAGAGCACAAGGTAAGTAAGTGGTCTCCAATGTGGGGGGGGAAAAAGTGGAATAAGAAAGGAGAGTCTGAAGAAGGAAAAATAACAATTATCTAAGATGCACTAGTTCTTCTGATTTAAGATTCCCAGAGATGGTGCCATTGTCCTCTTAAGTATATGAATCACAAAACAAAAAGGCTCAAAGGATTAGGTTTCAACTTACTCCAAATAAACCAAATACAAAGAGGCCGCCTCTCCCGTGGGTTCCCAGCATACCCTGTGTGTAGTTTTTACAAGACTACGGGTTATCTTGTTCAGGCATTGCTGGGCTGTCTTTCTAAATCCCTCTTAGTTTATGAACTCTGGGGGCAGGGGCCATGTCTTGTGCCATGACTAGCATCCAGGACATTCCCAATCAATATTTCATTAAAGAATTAAAAATAAAAAAATAATGGATCATTAATTCTGTTTCATTGTCCTGTGGGGGAACAGGAGATGTTTGACTGCTCCCCTGGAACATACAGCCTCTCAGGGGAAAAACTGGAGCTGGAATCTAAACTTCCACTTGCCCAGTCCACTTGCCTGTAAGTACCTAAAAGACCGTCTCTCCTCACTCCTCAAAAAATAAACACAAATTGTAAATACAGCTCCGTGCAGACAGAGCAGGAGGGATGGTAGTGCTTCTGGTGCCTCCCCCCAGTCCAGGACTGTCCACCCTGTGCCAGGGCTTGGGGAGCTGATGCAGCCCTGTACTCTCCTCCTCTTGGCAGGTAGAAAGTAGAGGAAGTGCCGGCAAGCCCAGGGTGACCCAGCAAGAAAAGACCTGGACACAGACACGGGGGTGATGAATAAACTTGTCTGACCAGAGCGGGATCCTGGAGAAGCCAGGTGCAGAGTGTGACCTGGCCCCAGCATGAACACCACTCTCCTCTCCGCTCCCCTGACCCACACAAGGAGGCCAGACACAAGCAACTGCCTTCGTCATTTCCCAGCATCACTGCTGAGTCAGGAGCCAAGCCAGACAGGATGGGAGACGAGGAAAACAGCAAAGCTTCCTGCACTCCAGAGATGGAGTGTAACTGCTCAGAGCCAGGGTCTGAATGAACTGGAATGGGTACCAGCTTTTCATCCATCAGCTGCTATATCTTAAACATAAAACATGCAAACAGAGAGGCAGGTAGAAAGGAATTGAAACAGCCAATCAGAGACCAGTATAATCCATATCTAAGGTCGCAGCTAGGGAAATCACAGTTGTATCATGAAGCTTTTGCATTATAAATGGCTAAGAACAGCCTGGCCTGGGATGACTTGGTGGCCAGCATGAACTGTGGCTCAGGAAGCTACTTACCACTCCCAACCTGCCTTTGCCAGCCCATCTCTCTTCTTTCCCAGCCACAGATCATAACCCACTGCTTTGCATACACCACCTCCCATGACTCTGGGAACTTGTTAAGTTCTCTTCTCTACCCAGAATGTTCTGATAAATTCCTATTAACCCCACCAGTACCAGATCAAACATTTCATCTGTCAGAGAAGTTTCCCCCAACTTTCCTAAGCTATTATTCACATTCTCACTTAAAATTCAACATACATACCCAACTTGACTAATGTTCCTGCCAAATTGTGTTAGAATCATTGAATCCTTGCTCATATCCCCAATAAGCACCTTGAGGGCAGAGATGATATCACATTCACCTGTATGTCCCTTCAGTGCCCAGAACAAGTAGATTTTAAATAATGTTGGTTGAATAAATGAACTCAGTGGATCAATGAACTAATTAATCAATCAGAAAAGGTAAGAAGTTCTACAGAACTAGAAGTCAAGAGCTGTGTGTGCTAGCTTTTCTCACCACAGATTTTTATCTTAGAACTATTTTTTAATACAGATATTTTTACAATTTATTTTCAGCCATTCTTGGGGAGCATACAGTTTTAAAGTTTTAACAGATATGCAGATTTATGTAACCACCACCATGATCAGGTTGTTGGATAGTTACATCACCCTAGAAAATTCTTTCATTCTGCTTGCTTGCCAAATATCTCCCCACCCTGGAAACCAATTGATCTATTCTTCATCTCTATAGTTTGGCCTTTTTCATATGGTCACATAGATGAAATCATATAGTGTGTAGCCTACTGAGACCGGCTTATTTCACATGATGACTGAAAATTCATCCATGTTGTTACATGTATCTATGGTGCTGGGTAGTATTCCATTTTTACAGATATACCACAGCTCGCTTATCCATCCACCCATTCAGGGATGTTTAGGTAGTTTTCAGTTTTCGGTGATTATTCATAAATCTGCTACAGACATTTGTGTGCAGGTTTTTGTGTGAATACAACATTTCTCTAGGGTAAATATGTAGGAGTGGAATTGCTGAATCATAAAGTGTGTGCAACTTTATAAGAAACTGACAAAATGCTTTTCCAGAGTGGCTGTACCATTCTGCATTCCCACCAGGAATTCCAACTATTTCACATCCTTGTTAGCACATCCTTGTTGGACTTCATCAAAATTAACATTTGTTCTTTAGAAGACACAATAAAGATATAGTCTGTTTATTTTAGCAATCCCAATAGGGATGTAATATATCTCATTGTGGGTTTAATTTTAATTTCCCTAATGCCTAGTGATGTTGAATATCATTTCATGAACTTGTTTGTCATACTTGTATCTTCTGTATCTTCTCTGATAAATGTTCTGTTCAAACTTTGGCCCATTTTTTAGAAAACTTGGGTTATTTAATACTGCTCTGTCTTAAAAGTCCCTTACATGTTCTGGCTACAGGTCCTTTGTTGGATATATGTATGATTTGCAAATATTTTCTCCCATTGTCTTTATGTGTCTTCTGAATAACAAATGTTAATTTTGATGAAGTACAATTTATCAATCTTTATTTGTTGATCTGCTCTTAGTGTGAACCAAAGGTCATGAAGATTTTCTCCTATATTTTCTTCTAAATGCCTCATAATTCTATATTTTACAATTCATAAATATGATTCATTTTAAGTTAATTTCTGTATACATTGTCAATCACAGGTTGAAGTTCATTTTCCCCTGTCTGGCTGCCCAATTTTTAGCAAACACCACCTGCTAAAAACAACACCCTTTCTCCACTTTCACCATTTCTTATATCCTGCAGCTCTGCTTAACCTACCTATTAATTCTAGGAAATATTTTTGTAGATTTTTCCTTGGGATAGTCATAAACAATCATGTCAATGAGAATAGCAACAGTTTTAATTTTTCCTTTGCAATCTGTATAAATTGCATTTCATTTTTTTCCTTTATTAGGACTTATAGTATAATATTGAACAGGTGTGGTAAGAGTAAACTGTTCTGCCTTTTCCATTCTTAGGGCAAAAGCATTCAGTATCTCATCATTAAGTACGATATTAGTTGTAGGTCTTCTGTAGATGTCCTTTATCAGACATTTCCTTCTATTTCTGCTATGTTGAGAGCTTTGAAAGAATTTTTATTCAATCATTAGCTAGCTACATTTTGGGGTAAATTTGAGTTCAAGCTACCACATCAGAAAAAAAAGGAACTGAAAATGAATGCTGGGCCTTTTTGTGATGATCAAAGATAGAGATGTGTATACACATGTGAGTGTGTGAGTGTGAGAAAGCATTTACCACATAGCGCAAAAAAAAGGTGTCATATATTTCAATTAGGGTATGTAAAATAAAACACAAGAGGTTAATGCACTCTTGTTAGGTGCTCTTTCTAAATAAAGGTGTGTTTGAGCCAAATCATTAGGCTCAAAAGATTCTTTCAACTACTGAAAAACAGATTTTTTAAAACCTAGAAAATGGAACAGAATTAATATATATGACAATTTAATCTAAGTGTGGCACACGACATTCATCCCTATTATATTTCTGTCTGCTTTTTTCAATTCTTGACAATAGGCCAGGAACTCTTCTATGTGTTTTGCATTTTTAAGCTCATAAAATTTTGCAGCAGTTCTGCACCATAGGGCTTATCCCAATTTGGACCAGAATTCTTAAACTTTCAGAAAATAAGTTTAAGGTTAATAAAACAAAACATAGGAGCTGTCTAGCAGTGGAAAAGGATGCATCTTAAGCCTGAACTAAGACAACCTGTGGACACATGGTAGAGGTTTTGGAGGAAGGGATTCCCTACACTAGGCAAGGGGTCTGACAGTCCTATAAAGTTTCCTCCAACTCCTGAAATATTACAGCCACCACAGAGCACATATGTGGCTTAAAAAGGTTGCCATGGGAAGCAAAGCAAAGGTGGGAGTTGTCCTGAGAACTGGCCTGTGGATCATCTTCTGATCTCCTCCTGCTGTCTTACTATGCTTCTTCAAACCCTACATCTCATTCTTCCCCTGGTGTCTTTCTCAGCTATAAACATCAGATAATATAATTTTGAATCCAGGCTTCACCATCCTCATGATCAGTGAATTTGAATATATCCCTAAATCTTCAATAGCTCTTCTGTTAAAAACTTTTTTTTTAAGAGTGTGGGTCATCTCTCATCCCTGCCTGCTTCAGAAACTTACATTTATTCAAGAATCAAATTAGACCAGAAAAAAGAAGTGAATCAAGTACTCAACAGAGTGCCGGACACAGAGTACAAATGGTGACTGCCTCTCTTTCAAACATAAAAGCAAAGCAAATAAAACATATTCCCCCAAATGCCTGTTTCTGGCATGCATCTGCTTGGCCTTAACAACAGTAGATTTATCATGGACAAAGTGCATGTAGTTTTACTTAATGTGTTTTGAATGACACTCCCAACTCCCAAAGCCAAGTCAAAACAAAATCTCCTCACATTTGTACATTTTATAATTTCTAGAAAATTGCTCTCTACTTGGTCAACCTGTAACCCTACGAGGTAGACAGGGCAAAGCAGTGACAAGGGAAGTTAGAAGCACAGAAGTTAGAAGAGATGTCCCCTGGCCCCATGGCAAATGGGCAGCAGGACCCAGGACCCCAACTCACAGGCAGGAATCTGCTCTGCTGTGTTCCTGGATCACCATTAGCTCTGTGGTTTTTTGGCTCTATTGTTGACCCATGATAAGCTAATTATAGCTCCCTGTATTTTCTATATTTCATTTATTTTCACATAGTTAATAGTTTTGCTTAAGCTGATTTTATTTTCCTTGGATAGGGAAGAGCTCTATAAAAATGATCAACTCTGGGAAGAGTGAAATGCTTGAAGTGGTGCAAAATGATAGTTTATAGTTAAATTCTATGTAAGATTTAAAAAGGTACAACATGCAAAGGGTCACATGTTTGAAATTTTGGGGATTCTATTGCTTGATTGCAATGACAAATGGGTCTTGTTCACCAGTGTACCTCCAGGGCCTAGAATAATGCCTGGCACAGAGTAGTCCATCCCTAAATATTTGTGGATTGAATGAATAAGCAGCTTTGCTAATCACTGCCTGGTAACTTTTTTTGGAAACCTTGGCTATATGAAGGGTTCATTTTTTAAGCCAGCAGCCCCTGCAATTCACCAGGTGAATATTTGAATGCAAAATAGCATGGAGAGCTATGGACATCCCTATTTGAATTACACTGAAGATGCCAGGAAATTACTAACAAGAGACTAAAAATTCATCGCATTAACTTACATCCCTAGAAAATTCATTCCTCAGGGTTCATTTCAATGAAACGTCTCCCTTGGTATGGGAGGCCTCTCCCCCAGTCTGGGAAATAGAATGGATATGGCAGTAATGGGGCTCAGGGCTTTTCATCTTCCCAAGACATTAAAATGCAATTGGGGGAGGAGAGACCTGCAGGCAGATCTCCCAGGGCCTAGCCTGGCGGACTGAGCACTCACATCCATCCGTGGTCCGCACCTCCATGTGCACCAGGTCTGCCTCCTTATCCAGTCCAGCCACTGACCTGCAGAAGAAGGGAGACATAGAAGCTCAGTGACCACAAAGACAACACAGTGGGAAAGTATTCAGGGCTGACTATTACCCAGAAATCTGCTTGCCCAACAGGACACCATGGGAACTCATAGAATTTGGCCCATGGACTGCCAGGCAGTATGGCACAGCTGTCACCTGTAAGGGTCACAACTCATGAATGGTGTCAGGAAGCTGGTGACTCAAATAAAAGAGTACAGAGTTTGCAGCTGGTCTAAACCTCTGTCCTTGGCCCTTCACCACCTCACACCTTCTAGTAAGTTATCTCTTCCCCTTGGCCTTCCATCTCCTTGTCTTGCCACACCTGATCACTTCCACCTCTTCCTGACCCTCTGCCCTTCCTCTGGGAGAGCACAGCTTGGTACCCTGTTCTGTCCTTTGGGGAAGTGGGGTAACCTCTGTTTTGGCTGTTTTGCTTCCAGGCACTCTTGTGCTCCCTACTGAGTTTGATTCTATGTACCATTCCTTCCTTCTGCCTGGCAAACCTTCAAAATCTGGTCTGACAAGGACAGCATTCTTCTGGTGATTGAGGTGAGGAACCTTAAAATCTATGGCCAATAGCCAGAAGGAAGGCCGAGAGTCCTTGCAAACCAATCCTTGTGTGCCTCCAACCATGCATACATAATACACAGCTAGCCATTCCCTGTATGAGATAGCCAGGCCAGAGGATGTCAGCTAAACGAGGGGACACAGACATTAAAACATCCATGCACTGAGGAGACCATATAACTCACTCTCTGCAGCAAGCTCTTACTCACTATTTGCTCTTATTTCAAATATCATTCTAATATTGGTTTTCTGGTTTTCTCAACAGGTAAGAAGCAGCAAGTTAATAAGAAAAGGTAGAATTTAAAAGGGTGAGAATCAACCACTGATACCCAGACAGCAAGAGAAGGCAAGGTTTTCATAGAAAACCTATGAAAAACAGACCTAAGAATTCAAAACGTGATCTTCCTCACCATAAATCTCATCACTTCTCAGTGGCCCTGAGGCCTTTACTATATAATAACACAATTCAGTACCTAACATCTACGCTGATGGGCTAATGGCATAAAAAACTGGAAGCAGGGCGCAAATGGTATCAATGCATTCTGTTAAAGAAACCAGGATTGTACGTGATATATGTTAGGAAAAATCAAATGATCTTTACTTGTTAAAATGATTACATTTTGAATGGTTAGACTTCAATTACTTAGAAAGTTCATTTATGATCTATCTTTTAATTTTTCTTCACCTTCTTTGTTCCTAAGGTAAAGACAACAAGTATCACTGGTTATATTTGACTGAATGAGACACCAGGGCACAGAGATGTTTATGTTTGCCTAAGGTCACACAGGGACAAAGCCAGAACTAGAGACTTACTAACATATCAGCCAGAAGCAGTTCCCATCTTTCTTGGCCCGTCTTTCCTTTTCTTGCAATGTCCTCCACATCCTTCTGCCTCCCCGCCCTCTTTCTCCTCCAGGGAACTCACTGTCAAAGCTCATTTGGCTTTACCCCTGCAGCAGCCTGTCTGTCCCTCATTTTCCCGAAGGGCCCTTTATCTGCTTCCATAGCATCCTTACCTGGATCTCAATTGTGGCTGCTCATGAAAGCTACAGGGGGAGATCTGAAATATCTAGATGGCTCTCACCAAACCAGTAAAATCAAAATCTTTGGGACAGGATCAAGGCATCACTATTTTTTAAAACTCCCAGGTGATTGGCATGTGCAGCCAAGTTTTAGAATCACTGCTCTGATGGGCTCGATCACATCACTTGTGTAATTGTGCATCTTTGCCTTCCATACCTGGATGTAAACTTTAAAGTAGTAATATCCCATTTATTTATTTTTGGATCTTTGGCATCTATGTGCCCAGTATGTATCTGGTGCTACCAATGTGTTTATTAAAGTAATAAACAATCCAATCTGCTATGATAATACCAAAATTTCAACATGGAACTCACTTGAGGTATGAGGGCACCAGAAGGAACTATATGGACACCTCTGTTCCATAATCTTCCTGTTTCCTTTTATGCATTTGGTGTTCTCAGGCTTAGAAACCTCTTAGGCATTATTCTTTGGTCCTTCCCCAAGGTCAATGGCATGGTAGGATGGAAAGAACTGGAACCATAATGACTAAGCCTAACTGCGGTCACCAGGTACTATGCTCTATATCAAAAGAAAAGTCTTTGCTCCTTAGAAAGCTTAAATCAAGGCAAACAACAGCAACAAAACAAGCACAGAAACTCTTTCTTCTCCCAGAATCACTCACTCCCTTCCATCTATCTACAATCTTAGACATCTTTTAATGCTAAGACCAAGAATTACGTCCTCCTGGAAGATATCCCTGGTCATTCTAGCTCACAGTGACCTTCCTCCTTTAGACTTCCAGAGAATTCAGACTCTGGATCCTACAGCCTCCAGCACTTACATTAAGATGTTTGTTTCTCTTGGGTTGGTCTTGGCTCCTTAGAATAGACACCTGTGATCCTGACCAGCTGATTACCCCTCTAACTCTTCCATCCTTTGCAAGCTATTCTGCCCAACTGCAGCCAAGTGTTTTGTCCATGGTGGTCAGTCACAGGAGCTCATCCCTCTGAACACTAGGATGATACAGAATCCAGCATGATCATGAGCCATGTTGGCCATGGCAACTGAGACATGCCAGGGCAATTTAGAGGATTCCTCTAATTAGAGCTGATAGGAAAGAATCATCTTTACTCTCCAGTCACCAGGCCACGATTGTTGGGAAAAATGTTTCCAGCCTGATAGGAAGAATATGTGTAAAGGAATGATGTAGACATAGATAGAGAAAGAGAACTGGCATTGTGACAGGAAGTCTCACAGAGAAGCAGGGAGAGAAAGGTTGATATGAGGACCCTTTCAAGAGAGAGACAAGATACACAGCAGAGAGAGAGAGGAGAGAAGGATAGAGGGAGGCCAGGAGAAAGACAGAGAGGAAGAGAGAGAGAGAGAGAGAAACACATACAGAGATTAATAAAGAAACAGAGAGAGAGTAGACCAAAATGGCAAGATAGGATACTCCTGAGGCCCCTTCCTCCCATGGACACACCAAATGTATAGGTACACATGGGGCAATTCCTTCTGAAAGAGATGCAGAAACTAGTTGACTGATGCCTACAGATTGGATGAATGAGAAAATACCATTATAGAAAATTACCAAATCACAAAGATAACAAGAGATAAAGTAGGAACAAAGGAATTACAGAACAAGAAAACATTTAACAAAATGGCAATAGTAAGTCTATATACCTATCAATAATTACTTTAAATGTCAAGAGACTGAATCCCCCAATCAAAAGACAAAGTAGCTGAAGAGATAAAGAAAATAAGACCAACCTATATGCTGCCTACAAGAGACTCACTTAAGCTTTAAAGACACACACAGACTGAAAGTGAAGATATGAAAAAAGACATTCCATGCATATAGAAACCAAAAGAAAGAAGGGGTAGCTACCGTATATAAGATAGAATATAATTTAAGCCAAAGTCTATAACAAGAGAAAAAGTAGGTCATCATATAATGAGAAAGGGGTCAATTCATCAAAAGGACATAACATATGACATATTTATGCTCCCAATATGGGAGAACCTAAATATATAAAGCAAATATTAACAGATCTGAAGGGGGAAATAGTAATACAATAATAGTAGGGGACTTCAATACCCTACTTTCAACAAAATGAATAGATAATTCAGACCTAAAGTCAATAAAGAAACATTGACCTTAAATTACACATTAGACCAGATGGACCTAACAGACATAGATATGGAACATTGTACCCAAAGCAGCAAAATACACATTCTTCTCAAGTGCATGTGGAATATTCTCCAGGATAGATCATATATTAGGCAATAACTTGATCTTAAATAAACAAACTAACTTTACACTTAAAGGAACTAGAAATAGAAGAACAAACTAAGCCCAAAGTTACTAGAAGGAAGTAAATAACAAAGATCAAAGTATAAATTGATGAAATATAGACTAAAAAGACAATAGAAAAGATCAATGGAACCAAGGGCTAGATTTAAAAAAAAATAAAGTAGACAAATCTTTAGCCAGACTTACCAAGATAGACTAGATTCAAATAAATAAAATACCAAATGAAAAGTGGAGAAATTACAACTGACACCACAGAAAGGTCAAAAGAGACTACTATGAAAAATTATAGGACACTATATTGGGTAATCTGGAAGAAACTGATAAATTCATAAAAACATATAACCTACCAAAACTGAATCATGAAGAAATAGAAAATCTGAACAGAACAGTTATTAGTAAGGAGATTGAATCATTAATTTAAAACCTCCTAACAAAGAAAAGTCTAGTACAAAACGGTTTTTCTAGTGAATTCTAACAATCATTTAAAGAAGAACTAATACCCAATCTTTCTCAAACTCTTTCAAAAAGCAGAAGAGAAGGGAATCACTTCCAAACTAATTGTTCAAAGCCAGCATTACCATAATACGAACATCAGAAAAGGACACTACAAGAAAATTACAGACCAATGTCCCTGATGAACACTGATGCAAAAAACATCAACAAATGATTAGCAAGTGAATTCAACAGTATAGTTAAAAGGTCATATACCATGATACAGTGGAATTTATTGCAGGGATGTAAAGATGGTTCAACATCCAAGTATACTAAATATAATAGACCACATTAAAATAATGAAGGATAAAAATCACATGATCATCTCAATAAATGCAGAAAAATCAGTAGACAAAAATTCAATATCCATTCATGATGAAAATCTCTCAACAAAGTGGGTATAGAAAGAATGTACCTGAACAATAACCAGGAGCTGTTTTTTAAAAAGATAACCCAAATAGACAAATCTCTAGCTAGATTTATCAAGAAAAAGAGAAAGGATTCAAATAAATAAAATAATTAAAGAAAGAGGGGAAATTACAAGTACACCACAGAAATATCAAGGCTCATAATTATAGGACAATATATGGGCAACCTAGAACCTAGAACCAGCCATGGCAAGTTCAAATTTCCTGCGTTGAACACCTGCAACAAAGTAAAAATGATTTTTCAAGCATCCCAATGAAATTACATGGAAGGAAACTCCCAGAAAGTTTCTAGAAAGTATCAGATAGCAAAGAGAAATTGTATCAGTACATATTATTACTAATGCCAAATTAAAAGAAGTCATTAATAGCAACTTTATTTGGTTCTGTGTATTCTTAGTTGTAATCAAGTGACTACAGAACAATTTAACAAAACAGAGTTAAGTTATCAAGAGCAGGTATGAATCTAGGAAAACTTTTATGAACACTTAAAATTCTTCAGTGGTTAAATTTCTTATCACACAATACGTTGTTCTAAAACCTAACACACATGATTGACTCATTTTCACTAAATGAATCTTTTCCACTAAATCTTTCCACTCTTGTTCAAGAAGGGAAGTAGGATCAGACCTCTTTGGACAAACTCCCCACCACATTTTGCATATATACAGCAGTAATGAGTTTTGGTTTTTACATCTGTAAAATGACAAGATCATAATATCTACTTGGGGATTAAATGAGCAAGTAGTAAACACTTAGAATAGTGACTGGCATAGGCAACATTCTTTACATTTTAGCTATTATTATTTTCCATTTGAAGAACATGAAAAACTAATCTACCTCTCTTCCTGCCTTCTTCCTTCTCCACACCTCAGTTCTATAAATGTTGAGTGCCTAATAATGCAGCATTGTTCTAGGCACTAGACATGAAAAGTCCCTTCTATGGAAGAATTCAGTTTAGGCACCTTTCTCTTCAGACTGATTATACATCACAACTCCAGGAAACCAACTCCTGATAGGAGCTCTTTGTGATACCTGTTCTCTCCAGGGTAGAAATCACCACACTGGATTGTAACTGCCATTTTTGCCTGTGGGAAACACTTCTTGACCTCATAGGCCTTTGCTGGATCTTATATCAGCATTTCCATCACAGAGCTTGACACATGGTAGATCTTCAGTAATTGTTTGTTGAATGGATGATTACATTATTTTCATTGAGCCAGACAAACTTCCTAAGGCCCTGTGTAAGCCTTCAGCTCATGTTTGGCTCTCCAAGACCAACCTTTCTTATGGCCAAAAGAGATCTCACTTTCCTGCCTGTGTCCCAAGTAATGTCTATCATGTGGATTGCTCTCGCTGAAAAGGGAAGAGATCTATACAGACCTGAATAAAGTGTGAGGTGCTTTCCTCCTGGGAATATTTAACTTCATAACAATTAGCAAGCCCAACATCAGCACACAGGATCATGGGAAACCAAGAGAGGAAAGGTAGTTGATGTACTCGACAAAATTGAGAGCCCTTTTGAGTTCTGACCAAGGACCAAGGACCCAGGAACAAAAGCAAATAAGGAGCCAGAGCCACACCTCCAGGGAAGCTGAAATCAGCTCCTAGAACCTTATACTCACAGATGTTACTGATATAACATCTTGACCTAAAAAAGGTCAAGTAACTTTCAGTTTTATTTTCAGCAACTGAACCCTCTGCTCACAGTCTCCAAGTCCTAACATATAAAGTGAGTCAAACAGGAACTTCTCAGAAGCAACATTGCCTGAGAGTTGGATGTGACAACCTGTGAAAACACCCTGATCTCATCCAACGCTTTACTTCATAGATCAGAAAACTGAGCCTCACACAACTGTCCAAAGACTCAGCTAGTTTGTATCGTGTAGCCCTAGAATCCAGTTTGGAACTTCAGTCCAGCCTGTTCATAACACACTTGGCTGACATGAGAAAGTGGCAGGGCTAAATCTCCCCTGGGTTTTTCTCTCTGTGTGGATGTGAATCCCAGAGCAAAACTTTCCCCAGAAATAAGAAAACTGGACATTGGGTATGCACGAGGGCAGTATTAAGGGTAATGCTGGTAAGGTCAAACTACAAATGCTTTACCAACTGATTAGCTAGACATTTAAATTACAGAATAATCTTACCTCAACATGTCATTCCAATTCACACCACATTCTCCCCCCAGGTCTTTGCTCAAACTGCCTCTCCACCTGGAATTCTCCTCTGTTCCACGCTGCATATTCCCTGCTTATGGCCCAGCTCAGTACCTACTTTCCGTGAAAGCTCTTCACCCTGGTGAATATTATAATACCTTGTGAAACTTTCTAAAAATACTGAACAAAAGGCACAGGCCCTAACCCCAGAAATTCTGGTTTAATTGGTCTGGAGCAACAATCCTCTCACATTTCAGTAACATCAGAATCTCTGCTAAAACACACACATGTTGGGCTCCACCCTCGGGGTTTCTGATTAGAACCTCTGGGGTCCAAGCACTGCATTCTTAGCAAATACCTAGGTGATATCATAGTGATAGTCAGGAATCACACTCTAAGAACCACTAGCCTGAAGGAGAGTCCAGGAATCAAGAGCTTTTAGATGCTCCCAGGTGATAACAATGTGCAATTAGAGTTGAGAATCACTCAAAATCCAGCCTCTACAAACTCAGTCTGAAATAGCCTCTCCTTGTTATGTATCTGTAGGGTAGTTAAGAACATGAGTTCTGGCATTATACTCTTTGAGGTAGAGTCTTGGCTCTGTCACTCACTAACTGTGGGATCACAGGCAATTTACTTAACCTCTCCATGCCTCAATTTCTCATCTACACAATGGGTAAGCACAATCACATTGCCTTATCATTTTTATGAAAACTGAATGAACTAACTGCATGTAAAACATTTTGAAGAGAGGCATGCGTTAACTTAAAACTATATAATGCTTACTCTTAGAGTGCTCATGTTACCTGAAGTGCAACTAGTATTTATTGAGCACCTAATAAATGTTACTATCAATTTGTTATCTCACTTAATCTTAATCTTTAAACAAGCTTTTGAAATTTGTAGTATAATTTTTTTTTTTCAGATGAGGAAAAGGAAATGTCAGGATGTCAAATTGCCTAAACATTGGTACAGGATGGGAAAGAGCTGGAGCCTGCTTTCACACATAGTCTGTCTGACTCCTCCTCCAGTTATTCATGTACCTAAATTTTTTCTCCTTTTTGATTGTATATCCTTAAAGACAGGCTCTAGACCTGATTAGATTATGTTTTCCACTAGTGCCTAGCACTGTGACTTGCTTGCATTTATTTAGTATCTGTTGAGAAAGGGAACAAATACACAAATGAAAACAATAATAACCCCAGTGGTATGTTTAGGATGTACGTTGAAAATAGCTCCACAATATGGTAAAACAGATCTCATTCATTTAATTAGTCTCCAGGCAATTAAGTGAATAAAGTCTTCATTTTACATAATTATGCTGCCATTTTCACCATTTATCCTCAGAGCAATATTGGACCTGTCAAACACAGTCATCTGTGATTTGCTTGAAAAATGTGATTATCCTGTGAAAACGCTGGGGCAGCAAAACCTCAAGGATCCCATCCAGCTCAAATGAACACCGTTCCTCTAGTGGGCACTGGGGGAGCTTTTTCCCCAAATCACAAGTCATCCCTGCCTCTGTCCACTGCTGGCTTCCCCCAGACTCACAAATTTCCAGGTACAGACCCCAGGCCCATGTCAGTACTATATGGTCCTGTCCCTGTCTACAGCTGATTAGACAAGGAATAGACCCCCAAATCAAGCGAGGTGAAAGATATTTGTTTCCCAGATTTTAGGGTTAGTTTGAGAGACTGTAACATGTGCTTTGGAGCAATCAGTCTTGGAATTAGAATGAAATGGAATAGAAAATATCAGAGAGAATCTCATGTGGTAGACTCCGCATTTGTCATGTAACTTCAAGATACACACAAAAAACATAGGTTTATACTGGGTCATAAGACTAACATTTCCTACCAGAGAAGTAGAGAAAGAAAGGAAAGGAAGAAAGGGAGGGAGGGAAGGAGACAGGAAGAGAGAGAGGGAGAAAGGAAGGGAGGGAAGGAAGGAAGGAAAGAAGAAAGAAACTAACTATATTGTCTAATTTGATATGTTTAAGATCTACAAGATTGGAACCAAATCCCGAAGTGACGTGAAATATTTCCAGGACAGGTGTACACACACCAAGTCCCCCCAAATAGACAAGGAGGCTGAACTTAACTGAAGAAGCTCAGTGAACCAGGGCCAACACCCTGCTGCACGCTGGCAATAGTGACCTGAAGCCGAGCTTTGCCATTGTGGTTTTGTGATTGTGTTAATTTAGTGACAATTCATGAGGCTTTACCTAAACACAACTGAACTGGTCCACTAGGAGTATAACCGGCAATCACTCGGCAAGTGGTTACTGAATCCCCACTATGTGTGAGCACTCAGGGAGGTGGCGAACAGCCTACCACCTGGCCCATTTGTTTGCAGGGTATGTGTGAGCTACAGCCTGCCATAGCTCCAGTGAACAGCTATAAATTCCCAAACAAGACCGTGTTACAGCCTAAAAAAGACAAACATTGCTCACAGGAGACTTCCTAATCCTATAAATCGGACCAAGAGCGTTGCGACACTCACAGAGTGGTTGCAGAAAACTGGTTGAGTCCTTGTTTCCAGCCAATTGATTTTGGAACTGCCATTCTCAGGCCCCACTACCCATCCCCTATGAGTACACTATTCCTTTAATGGGTATTTTTGGGGTGACACATAAAGAGGCCTTCAAAGAGCTTACAGTCTTGTTGGAAAGATATGGTGGGCATTTTCTAATGAGTTCAGTGCTTTGGAAGGGGGAGGAACTTCCTGCTGGTGAGGTCCCCGAGGCATCACTCACGACCGGTAGGGCCTGCACACAGAGGGCGAGAGCCTCACCAAGCATCCTCATGCTGCCGGAGACCAGCTGCCCCTGCATCTCCGTGGGGACAGGAAGACCAAGCACGGCACGGGCAGACGAAGGAGCAGCTGGGGGTCAATGACAGCAAGTCCCACACTTGATAAATTGTAGAGCACTTTTACATCACCATCTAATTTCAGTGGGAGGAAGATGTCATTATTCCCATTCCGCAGAAGAGCAAACTCAGATGGCTGAGGTCTTAAGATCATCAAGGCTCTGCTGACTCTGAGCCCAGAGCTCTGGGTTCTGTGGGCTTTCCATGCAGCCTCTCAGACAAGCCACGAGGCCACATATGATTAGATGCAAGATTATATGGTACTGACTGGAAGTGCTGGAGGAATTCAGAGAGTTAATTAAGAAAAGGCAAAGGGCATGAAGAAGAACAGCTGGGAGGATGTTTTGTGGAAGTTCTAGAGAAGAAAGAGAAAGGAACCAGGTGTATTTATAGACTAATAATGTGCAGAAGGGGGGAAAAATGTGCTGCCTCTGGCAATTCTCATCAAGTTAATGGATGTTGCCAATTACTGTGGTAACATTTTTAATTGTATCTTAGCTCTGAAGAGAATAAAAACAGAATTTCCTAGTCTTTGCCTCAGGACTGTTAGGGGCACACATTCTGGTACATTCTAACAGCATAGCTGTACCTGCTCAGAGTCTACAAAGACAGCCCATTTCACAGGGCAGCCTTCCTCACAGCTGCCCCAGACCGAACTGGGATTGAAAGGACTAGTTAGAAAAGGGCATCTACCTTATAAGTTCACATGGCTAAATGAGTGTGGAAGACAACAGGCAAGTGTGTGAGGGCATTGGTTGCAAGTACGTGGCGCCCCCCATGAACAGGAGGGCAGCCACGGCATTCCCAGTGACCGTGACCACCACCCGTATGCGTGTGCTACACTGCCTTATGTTGGGTGGTCCCTGTGACGTTGTGCTTTGTGTATGTGCCCTTATTTAATACTCATGGTAACTTGTGTGATTGTTTGAATAAAGCCTGCTTCCCCTCTAGATTGTAAGTCTCTGGAAGGGAGGGGGCCTTGCTTTTGTTGCCCCCTCCCCACCCCACATGGTAACTCCACTTCCTGGCACAAAGCTGGCACTCAGTCATGTGGTTGAACAACCAACCAAAATTCCTACAAGGAAAGTTACACTTCTTGCCTGCATTTTACTAACAAGGGACTACAGGCTCAGAGGAGCTAAGTGGCTTGTCTAAGTCACTGCAGCTAACAAAAGGCAGCTCTCAGATGCAAACTCGGGTCAGACGGCCTCAGCGCCAGGGCCCATCCTGTGATGCACCACAAGGACCCCTTTCTCAGCTGGAGAGAGAGGAGGCGGCGAGCAAATGACCAGCACGTGTTCCTCTGCTACTCTCTATCAGGCACCTTATTTCTTTATATCACTTAATCCTAAGAAGAAATCTTGAAGCACGTATTGCCCACCAATTGAAAATGCAGAAACAGAGGTCCTGAGAATTTAAGCAACTTGCCCAAGCTTCTTCAGGGAGCAAGGAGAATAGAGAGGATTCAAAGGATTCCATTGCTTAACCTCGACAGAGCTTTCCCTTAATTTATGGCTTCCCAGAGAGTGACACCACACAGATCAAATTACATCCTGAAAACACAAGGCACTGAGGAGAAAAAAATAAAACATATGCTTTCCTGTTTCTTCAAACGAACCCTTTAGGGACAACCTGGGGACAAACTGATACAGATGACTGCTCTCTGATGACCCTCCCTTCTCTGACTCATTCCTCTTTTATCACTTTTCTTTCTATTTCTACCTCTAAGGGCCTCATGCTTCTCGCCCTCATGCTTCTCTCCTGCCCCATGACTCAAGAGTCCTCCATGCAGCCTGTCTTTCCTGGATAATATCCTGGGCTCTAAAATCAACCACCAGCAGTGCATAGATATGCCACGGCCCTCGGCCAATGATAAGTAATTGAACGAATGACAAGATCTCATTTAGTAACAAGGAAGGACATCTTGGGAGGGGCATCAGGGCAGAGCAACATTAACCAGTTATACTTGCTATGCATGCACCAGTCACTGAACACTTTCTGCCCAGCATCATTCCCTAAGCAGGGGATACAGGCAGGAAATGTCCCCTTCCTTAGGCCTGGGAGGGATCACAGTCTATGCACACAGATACGCAAACACTCTCAAGATCTCCATGCCTGGGACCAGCACAGAGAGCTTATGCCTCAGGCCCAAGCTTCCCAGTCTAGAAAACGGAACCTAGCTGATCTAAGGATCAGCCATTCTCATTTCAAAGTCACCTCTGCCTCCTTCCTGCCTTCTCCTCTTTCTCACTTCAACCTTGTTCAGTATATTTTATTATAACTCAGTGACAGACAGTATGGGGTAAAGCATGCACTTTGCGCTCAGAGAGACCTGGTTTTAAATCCCAGCCCCCCCACCACCAGCTAAGACATTTTGATAGACATCTGATGTCTCTGAGAAGTAGACTAGATAAGAGCATGACATCCCTGGTATAGGCTTAAGAATACCCAATACTTCTCAGCCACTAGTGTTTCTGGTCTCCCCAGTGGATGGTCAGTCTTTAACACCCACTACTATTATTAACTCCCAACTTCACATTTTACCTGAATAGATACCTCTGTAGGCACATCTCCTGGCTAATAGGAGGAGCCAGCGAAATCAGCAGATACTATCTACAGGTACATGTTTAATCTACCCCATAAAAGGATTCTTTCAAAGCCCCAGCACATCCCAGAAGCAACAAGTGAAAAATCCCAGGCCCTGGAAAATAGAGTCTAGGATGAACATGCACAGCCCTGGCATGGGCCAGTACCGTCCTCTGAGCTATTGCTCACCCCTGCATCCTTCGGCCTGCAGAAGGGCTGCCAGGAGGAGAGCAATAAGTCAGACCCTTTGGGACAATTAAAATTAAACTGAACCAGACACCCTGGACCCTCTCTTGGGAGTCATTCCGCTTAGTCTGGGGCTGGGGCAAGATTACTTAATAGGCCCTTTTTCATCTTTAATTTCTCTGATTCAGGAAGTTTACAAGATCAATTGCTAAGAAAGCTAGTTTGAGGAGATGAGGCAGCAAGTTGCTCTGGGTCCAGAGTCAGCTAATTCCTTAGCTTCTAACTAGAGCCCACAGGGACCCACTTATATAAAGCCTGAGAGTTCATGTCCCTCAATGGCCCCTCCCATCCACAAACCCCCTCCAAATAAAGAAATTTGCATTGCAACCCAGCAAGAATAGCATCCCAACCTGAACCACCCAGCACTTCCCAGGAATCTCAGGAAGATCTTGCTTCATAGACTTATGCTTCTGCCCAGGGTCGGGCTCAAGAGTTCAGAGCCCGATCCTCTGTCTTCACACCAAAGGTCCCGGGGACCTTGCATCTTCAGGACCATCTGAAGCAACGCAACAGCATGATGTAGTCAATAAGCTCCCAAACTGTGTGAATTTAAATCCCATTTCTACCTTTTTCTAAGGCTTGGTTTCCTCATCTGTACCTGGGACATAATAATAATAGAGATTTGCGGACATATAACTGAATGCCAGTTGTGTGCTTTGCGTGGCAACTGCATTCAGTAAATGCTATCTATCATCCACTGTCCATTATGCTTGGGCTACCTGGTGCCTGCGCACTGTGCTTATTCAAGGATTAAGTTGAAAATGGACCAACATTATGAAGCTCTTGTGTTTATAAACAGGCCTATAGTCAAACTTCACTGTAGGCAGCACCCTCATCGCTGCTGCACCCTGAGAGCAGAGGCAGCTTTTTCATTCCTTGCATTATCTTCCCTATCTCCTTTATTCCTGTAGTAAGTTAAACTCTCTCCTCCTCCTTTCTGGCCCCACAGGAAGCCAAAAACAGGAACAATGCCAGCTGATGACAGTTTTGCCAAATGATGCCTGAGAACAACACAGGAGAAGAAAAAGTTGCCTTCCATCCAGGAGCCCTACTTCTCTGAAAGGGAACAACCCAGAAGGGAAATAATGTGTATCAATGTTCCGGAGGGGATCATACATCCTCCAGGACCTTTCAGTTTCCCTAACAGGGCATTCGCTTCTCTTCCCCCATCAGTTTGCATATTTTCTTTAATGATGGCAGAATTAAACTGAACTTTTTCTGCACAACTGGCTCTGGGGGATTCTAGAAAGTCTGGGAAGGAAGTTTCAATTTTTTCCCTTGCTGAGAATGAATTCTGCCTCATATAACTCCTGACAAATTGCCATTTTTAAAGGGTTTGTTAATTTCCAATGAGCAAATGGCACATCAGATATCTTGTTTATTCAACAGATGCTCCTGAGCTAAACAAATGGTTCTTGTTTAACAAACATGGAAACATCTTGTCAGCTTTGCTGAGATCATCTTGTTTAACTATCAAGGGAGGGTCTTGTGGTTTGTGGAGAAAGTATGAGCTGTCTCCCTCCTGTGTAAAGTTCTCAAAAGGTCTGGGGCCAGTGGTTCCATCGAAGAAATGATCAAGCTCCTTGATCACAGGCTGGAAAATGGCTCTGGGACCAAGGACCTGGGATTTCTCCCTTTCTTTGGAGATGCCAGGTATCTCTGATTCAAGTCTATTTGATCCAGAAATCTTCTTGGTGTTGATTCTGAAAATAGCCTTTAAGGATACCCACTTGATACAAGAGGAGGTATAAAATTGTGGTTAAAATCTCAGCTTTGGAGTGAGCCTAGGTTGGATCTTTCTCTATGATTACCAATTGTGTGAACTTGGACTGCTTACTTATCACTCTCGACCTCAGTTTCCCCATCTGTTAAATAGGCCTGATAATGACATAAAAGGTTAAGATGCTGACAATAGTGACAAATGCTCATATTATTAACCCTAATTATATTTTCAATAAGTATTTAAATGGAACTGAACCCAAGAATAAGTCTCTGAGGCAGCAAGAAGGTGGGAAGAGCCCAATTCTTTTGTCTTCCTTTGTTCTGAAGGAGTAAATGTGACATGTTTGATAATGTGAAGGCTCAATGACTCCAGTCAGAAATGAAATCTACACAGACAGTGGAGCCCTTCCAAGCCTCAAAACACCAGCCTGATATCATAATTACTTTCAGTCAGTGAGCTAAGGGTCTGGCTAGACTACAAGGAGGGGTGGGATGGAAGGCTGGGGAAAGAAGGAAAGAGGCCAACTTACCAGGAGCACACAAGGACACATGGAGAGAGATGCTGGCCGACCTCTGCCAGTCCAAATGTGTGAGGATAAATCCATCTGCCGATGGGTGCAGCACAGTACAACATGTTAATTGTAAGAGGGATAGTATTTCAAAGCCTCCCTGCTGGAAAGTATCACAGAGAATCACCTTGGGACATTATCTAACTTACTGAGAATTAATTTACTCCACCTTTTATATGCTTTGAAGAGATGCACAGTAAGATTGACCCCAGCTGAGTGTGGCATTACTATGTACTGTCTGAATGAGTTGCAGATATTAACTGATCTGAATGCAGGAGGGCTAGAGAAACCCCCCCAGCTTGGTAATTCCATGACAGAATCGCCACAGCATTCTATGAGCTAGATAGTGTCATTCTCACCATTAGGCTGATGAATGAGGTGAGGCTTAGAAAACTGGCCAACGTATTATAGCTTCCAATGGAAGAGTCACAACATCTCTTTGAGGAAACATACTCTCTACCACTCTGAAGATGCGTGAGAGAAAGTTCAGGCAGTTTCAAAAGCAAGGTAACTTCTGAGCAGAACTTTAGAAAATATTAAATAGTTTGCCTAGAGCTACATGTCCTGCTTCCATCATCCTGGAAAAGGGGAGGCATGAGGGAAGAGCTGCAGGTAAACAATATCAAGGTACGAAAGCCACAGAGTGGCGAGCGCAGACCGTGGGTGGGGAGATGAGGATCAGCAAGTGCCTGTGCATTTAGAAGGATGTTCCAGGCATCAGGCATGAGAAGGCACTCTACGCCACACTAATGAGTTTGGGGATTTAACCTCCAGGCTACTTTTTCTCAACATGAATTGCCTGAAAAATCTATGGTTGACACATAAGACACAATTGGGTGGGTATAACACAATTTTGAGAATATCTCGAATAAGCTTCAGTGAGATCCTGCACAGCAATGATTTGCGTTCATTTCATCTCTTTATGGTCCATACAAAAAGGTAGCTTACTATGGTCAGTAAGAGAGACAGAAGAGACTGGGGACACATTAGCTGTCATTCAATCAATTTCTGTTCACTTAGGAATGCGAGTATGTAAGCATGACATAATTTTATAATGACCTTGAATTGTCTCAGATTTACCTAGAACAAAAAAAGGAGAGAGAACTCATCAACACCAGTTCTTTATCATTGGCCACAACATTTTTGACACATTTCACAAGTAATCATGACTCACCAGCGTGGTATTACGCTTGTATTTAAAATTCTCGTGTAGTTCTCTCTTGACTTCAACAGCAGTTTTTAACCAAAGGATAACATCATGTAGTCTGTGTTTTAGAAAACTTCCAAGGCAATGAAAAGATTGACCCAAGTGGTAGCAAAACTGAAGACAGAGAGAGCAGACAGGAGGCTGGTCCAGGCAAAAGATGATGAGGACCTGGTTTAAGGGAATGCCAGTAGGGATAGAACAGGTGCAGCTGGGAAAATGTCTTGCAGGCGTTATAAACAGGCATGGGAATCAAGTAGTGAGGATGGATAAGAGAATGAATAAAGGTCATTCAGGATGATTTGAGATTTCTAGATTAGCCAAGTAGATGGATCGTGATATTGTTCACTGAAATAATATGAGAAGTCAGGAGTAGTAGTTTAAACAAGTTAGGAGAGTAGGAGAGGGAGGAGACGGAGTTTTTGTGGATTTGGAGAATGCAATATGTTCTATATGGATAGTTTGGACTTTGAAGTATATGAGAAATATCACTGTAGAGCTATCCAGCAGTATCTGAGCAATATCAGGGTAGAGATGTCTGATGTGACATGGGAAGTATGTGTCCTGAAATCCCAGAGTAAGCAGGGTGGGGCAAAGATTTGGTGGTCTTTATAGAGACTAACAGTGATGAGAGTAGGTATGTTTCCTCGGAAAATGGGCCTTTCAAAAGTGAACAAGACAATAATGAGAGCATCCTGGGAACATTGACACAGGGTCCCCAGATCAAGAGAAGCCAAGGACAGATGCAGCAAAGGAATGATCTGGAAGATATTAAGGAAAACAGAAGGAAATCACACTGACCAAGGAAGGAGAAATATTCTGGGAAGCAGCAGACAGCAGTAAAAGCATTTGCTGAAGTCAGGGGGAATGAGGAACGACAAGAGCGCACGAGGTGTGGCATTAGGAGGTCCCTGCTGATGATTATCCAGGGAGGAGCCGTGCAGAGTCCAGACCGAGTTTGCTTAAAGGTGAGGATGCATGTTCGTTATAAACAATTTCATAAAATGTAAGAATGAAGAAAAGGAGACAAATAGGGGAGTCACCTTAGAAGGAAGTGGGACAGTTTGTTTTCTTTTTTCCTTTCATTTCAGGATGGAAGAGAATGAATGATGCCTTTAGGTTGAAGGGAATAAAGGATTTGGAGATACTGGACAGAGAGTGATGAAATGAAGCTCCTAAAAAGTGGGAAGAAGCAGAATTAAGTCAGAAATTTAAGTTGACTAAGAAGGCACAGCTAGTCTTCCAACACAGCAGAGAAATATGGAGAAAGAGAGAAAACTCTGTGGGGGTAGGGGCAAGGGGACACAGGGAGCATTTACATGGCGTAGCCTCTTTTATATGGTAAAGGCAGGCTCAGAGGTTGCTGAAAATGACAGGAAAGGGTGGGGTGTAAGGTCAGTGGTAAAGGCTTGGTAAAGATTGGTAAAGCCCACATAAGGAACAGGAGGCAAGCCAATTAGGGAAACTGTGTGCCAAGGGCTGTTTCGCTTATCAGGAAAAGTGAAAGGAAGCCGTTGGTGGCTGGTGCTGGGCAATATATTATTCCCTCTCACAAGCATGGAGTGATGTGCAATCAGTGCCTGCCAAATAAATAGTAGCCGATGGTGGCAAAACCAATGAGGTCTTTAGAGTGATAATCCAAATGCAATGTGGTAAAGCCACAACCACAAACCAGCTCTGCTCCTGGCAAGGAAAAAGCAGCCTTTTATGGCTAATGAGGCGGCATACCCAGCCTGCCCCTAATTTACCTCCAGCTCTTCCAGAACCAGCACTTTCAACCTCTAAACCCAGATCCTTCTCCCATCCATCTCCACCTCCTCAGGCCCGCTGTTTCCTAGCAAAATCACGTGTCAAGAACAACTTCTTCTACCTCGAACACTGATGAAGGGACAGTCAAGGAATTGATGTTCACAGGGAAAGAGTTCAGCAGGGACAAAGCAGGGGGAGGGATTATTCTTAGTATGAAGGCAGGTCTTCTGTGCAGCCTGTCCATAAAATGTCAGCTGTGAATTGTTCACTGGATGAGTCCATGAATGAATATTAATTTTTAAATACCCTTTCTGAGTATTAGCTTTTAATAAGCACAGTATTTACCCAGGGGACCGTCCCTAACAGCAGTTAAACAGAGACACTCTAATTCATTGTTTCTAGGGTCTTGGGAAATAGAAATCCTTTAAGTAACTTTACTCCCATTCATGGGAGCTACTTTTCAAAGTTTAAATTGCTTATATTTCACATTACTCACTTCCTAAATTCCATTTATAAATCAAAGTTAGCTTTTGAGCCACTTGGTGAAGAGTAAAATGAATTTAAAAAGAACAAACCTCAAATATATATATATGATCATTTGAGTTTATTGGATTTTTCTTTCTTTTTTATTCTACCTCTTTTATGGCAATGCTCTGAGCTAGGTCAGGTCTGTTCAGCTTTGGCCTGGAGATCAGCTATATTGCTAGCAAAGGACATGGGGCTGTCTTCTCAGACATTCCAAGCTCTGACTCAAATGATGTCATGACTTCTGTGTCCTATCAGCCCATTGGAGTTGACCCAACTAGTGTTTCAGAGACCCAGGCTGAAGAAGAGTTCTTTCTAGAATAACAACTCCTCATTCATTATCAGTCAACTCCAGGCTCATCTTGGGTGTCTTTTAAGTTTCTACCCCACCCAGTTTGAATCAAAGACTTTAGAGCTGGAAGTATTCTCTGAGGTCATCGTGTATAGTTGTTTTTTGAACCACTTGGGCTAAATATATTTTCCCAAACTACTGCAGACTAATATTGTTGTAAGTGCAATAAAAATATTACAAAATGTCGAATTACTATACAACTCTCTAAGGACTCTCAGTGGATGTCCATATCTATATTTATCTCATCACTGACAGACCAGCAGCAGTGTGTGGACCAGCACTGATCCCTGGACCACCCAATGATGCTACTCAAATTTTTCATTCTTCAGGTAAGAAAGCTGAAGTGCATGGGGAGGAGGCAACTCAGACAAACACAGAATTTCTTAGCAAGAGAATTAGGTTAGTACCAGAACAACTGATACCAGTCACAACTATGGAACCTTCTTATATGCACACATGTATAGATTAAGGCAGGCGAACCCCACGAGGACTTCTCATTACATGCACCCAGTATATTTTGATTTCTTAAGTATATTTCTATATCTAACTAGGTTGGGTTCCATGTTATATATACACTATTAAGGCAGGCCTTTCAGACTCCCAGATTATGCTGAGTCCCTCAGTTTACATTCACATGGCAGCCTATAACTGTCCTTTATTGTTTTTAACACAGCAATTACCTCTTTGATTTTTTGGTCTGTTTCCTGCTGGATTACAAGTGCTAAGGACACAGGGACCATGTCTCTTTTGTCTAGCATATCCTGGTGCCTAGCACAGTGCCTGGCTCCCAGGAGATGTTCAACACCTGTTTGTTGAAAGAATCGATTGAGTGCAGAGGTAATGCTAGGGCAGCACTCTGGGGCCATGGGAAGGCACCGTGGGGGCTAGCAGAAGGCTCAGAGCTGCCGTCCTGAGGGCACCAGGAAAGCCACAAGGCTGAGCCTGGCTCCTCAGGCTACCAGGACTTGCTAAATTTTCTCCAGGGTGGCAGCTCAGCTCTTCTAGCCTAGCAACTTCTCCAGGCTTATTTCATGGAGCCCTTTATCAAATAAGCAGGCAAGAGAGTTCTCACCTCCCTTCCGACCTTCATCTCCATTCCTGCCTCCTCCCTCCCTTCCTTCCTTTCTCCCTTCTTTCTTTCTTCCCTGCAATGACTTGAGCACCTAACACTATGTGAGGTAATGTACGCAGAGATAATCGGGCAGAATTCCTGCCTAGAAAAAGCTTATAACCTAGGAGAGGACAGAGATAAATATGCATGAGCAGTTAATGAGAGACGTCAGCAAAAATGAACAAAGACATGAGCTTGAGGAGTTTCAACTCCAGCGCCTGGGGTTTAAGCCCTTCATAATCAGACCGCATCCACCCATCAAGGATCACCCAGTGCGCTCGAGAGCCCGGACGCCTCAGCACTCCAAACATCACATTTATTTCTGCCTCTGAACTTCCGTTGCTGCTCTTTCCCTCTATCCTATGGCTGTGCCAGGTCCCACCTTGGCACTCAGCAGACGTGCCATCCCATGTGAGAACTACACTCCCCTTTGGTCTCCCACAGCACAAACTACCTGGATCACACAGGCATTTGACACCTTAGATCAGGTCTTCCAGCTGGACTATAAGCTCTTTGAAGGAAAGGGCTGTGGCTGGTATGTAGTCGGTGTCCCCACAGTGCTCCAAATGTGAAACTGCTGCCAGGAATACATGGCAAGGCCCACACAATTTCATTTTAGGCCATTTTACTGGGTCTACCACCACCTAAAACATGTAAAAGCAAATTCAGGCCAACAAATGCAAACAGGTGTCACTGGAAGGTACTGCGCCTTTATCTCAGAGGTGATGATATTTGAGGTGATGCACACAAGAGATTTCCAAGATTTTTTAGTCATTCATAATATGGGGATGACAAGGACAGCTGGGAATAACAGGAAAGATACATAATCACTAGTCACAGCAGCATATTAGATACAGTGTCGCACCACTGTCACACAGTGTCCTGGCTGAGTCACTTTATCTCTCCAGGCCCCAGTTTCCCTGTCTATGAAATGAGGGTGCTACGTCTGTTTTCTCAAGACTCCCTTCCCTTAACCGTCCAGGTGTCTCTTAGAAACCAGCATGCCTTTCTTGGGTTCCCAAGGTCAACGGCTGTTCCAGAAACAGCTGCTGGTTTCCTCTGAGCAGTCAGAAGGAAAAGTTTCTTACTCATCACATAGCCCCATAAATCATTTCAAGTCCATAGGATGTTTAATATGGAATCGCTTAATTTAATAGTCATTTTGACATAAGGAATTGTTTTCTTAAAGCTAGAACTGGCTGTAAAACCTCAAGTGATATTTTATGGCTGCCATATAATAAAATCATTCAGCAATTAGTGATTAATGATATACAACAGTAAGTTTCTCTGTGGTCACCTCCCCCTGCTGCTGTTTCTCTCTGATCTAACCCACTTCCCAGTCCAGCAATCATACCTGGAGTGATGAGCTTCTTTGTATAACCGGGTGTCTTGCCTGAGGATCTCAGCCCTGGGAAAGTTCACTGTGGATTTGTTGAGACCAGGAAATGACAATGGAATGTTCTTTGGGTAAAAGGGTTTGTATCTGGTTTTATTCTCATGGTGATAGGTCAAGCACTAAAATTCACATCTGCATCCAGCAGTCTGCAGGTTCATAACCCACCTCCATCCCTGCCTCCACCCAGAGCACTGGGCAGAGCTCTTTATATAGTGACTCAGTCAATAATAGCTCATTACTAACAGCTGTGGAAGCATTAGCCTAGCAGTAGGCCAATTACATCATCAAGTAGTTTATGGTCAGGTGAGGATCCTGGCCATAAGAACTTCCATTTTCTCCATATCAGGATAGATTTCTGAGACTGAAACACTACCCCATCTCTATCAAAATGTGCCCAATGGACCCTGGTACTGTGGTGGGCCAGAACAAAAGCATCTACTCAGACACAGTCTGTGGCACGATGGAAGTCAAAAAGCATGGAGCTTTCTTGGACAAATTGCCAAGGAAGAATATATACAAAATATACAAAAGAATAATGTGTTGACTCCCTAGGTTTTATTGTTTTGTGACAGGGTTAGACCTTGCCTGGGAAAGGCATGTAAACACTGACAGCCTGGCAGTCTTCTGCACCCTCCTGCCTATCACACTGCGGTCCTTCTCTGCACTGTTAGCCCTGTCTCTCCCACTCAGCAAATAACTAGCACCCTCTTGCTGAGCAGAGTCCCTGTTGCAGCATCCTTCCCTGGCCTACCCTTCCACAGAGAGCAATAATTAAACTTGACAGAATGGGCTTTAACTCAGAAAGACCAGCCTCACTATTTTCTGGCTTGCCAAACACTTATTACAAACTTAGGGACACACTGTTGATGTTAATCCCATTTTACGAATGAAGAAACTAAGGCACTGGGAGCCCAAGATCACATAGCTAATATGAAGTACAACCATGATTCACACCTAGGGAGTCTGTGGCCGACCTAACACACTGGGCCACTGCATTGTTCTACCTGCATGCTCATTCAAAAAGAGAGTTGCAATAATGGGTGCTATGGACTTAGCACAGTACTTAGCATAATGTTAAGTCCTCCATAAATGATAACTTGTCATTGTTATTGTTTATATACACATTTATTATCATTTTGCATTGTTATTTATTTTTGTATAGCTATTTATTATTGTAATTATCAAACTTAATTTTCCTGTTAGGACCAAAGCCGAGGCCAAGAATCAGGAGTACCTCTCTCTCCCTGCTGTAGTGGATACAATGGTGTACACCCTGCTCCAGCCTAGGCATTCACTCCCCAGTGCTGCAAGTGTGGATGGCTGGTGACCCTCAGCTGTTGCTCTCTGGGCATTTTCCACAGTTGATGACAGCCACCTCATCAAAGTCACATCCTTGCCTTGGTGGTAGCCCACACCTTATGGCTGGTCAGTGTGGAGGTGTGAGGACCCAGTCCCTGGGCTCATGACTGGACATCTCTGAAGGGCCACCCCAGGACACAGCTCCCGCGGAGTCAGCTGCTGCACTTAGCTGTAACCCCGCCTCTGCCCTGCCCAGCGCTGCTCCCCTCGCCCCTCCCCAGTGAAAAACTCCTGTGCAGAAACGCCTGTTTCAAAGTCTACTTAGTAAGGGAACACCACCTACAACACCCACCCACACGAAAAAGCAAAACAAAACACAAATACATAAACATAAAAGCACACATGGGCAATGGCTCTTTTTATACTGAGGAGATCACACCTAAGTCTAGACTACGGCCTTCCATGGAATGTGTAAAAATCATGCTGAATTTGAACACTTGTTAAAAATTTTATCTGTAAAGTCTATAAATCTGTGGTCACTATAACTTGTTAACTAATTTCCAAGGAAAATAAGAGTTTTTAGTTATTATAAAGATAGGAAACTATACTCTAAGTACAGAAAAGGATTTGGATTTATTTTCTATTCTTCAAGATGTCCTTTTCCTTTTTTAACTGAAAAGCAACATTTTTTAGAATTTCCTGGACTTGCATCTCCTCTTTTTAGTACTGGCTGCCCCCAGCAATAGCCTCTTAATAGGCCAGCTGGTCTTCAGTGCTTCCTTCTATGTTTTGACCTTTATCCCATTGCAAGAATGGCCTTCCTAAAGGCCAGTCCTGAGCATGCTCTGGCCCTGAGCAGAACCCTTCAAGGGTACACAGTATTAACTGCAAAATCTTCAACCTGGCATTTAAAACCTCTAAGTTATCACTTTAATCTTCTTTTCCAATCTTATTGGCTTTTCTTTTCCCACAAGCCTTGAACTTGAACTTCCTGACAGCCTGAACTATGAACAATTTTCTAAACACACTCCACACTCTCCCACTTTTGAAGCTCTCTTCCTGCTCTTTCCTCCGGCTGGAATGTCTGCCAGTACATCACACCACAAAGCCCATGAGCACACACATAAGGTCTGCTTGTTGTAATTGAACCCATCTTTCGAGGCTCCTCTTATATGCCACCTCCTCCATGAAGACTTTACTGATTCCACAGCCCCGAGCCCCTCTATCATAGGCTGTACCCCCCTCATGGCATTTCACCATTGTCCTTTGTATCAGACATCTGTTCATTGTCTCAACTTTGTCCTACTGTATCAATTAGTTTTTGCTGCACAATAAACCATCTCAAAATTCAGTGGCTTACAGCAATAGTTACTTATTTTGCTTATACATGTAGAATCTGGCTGGGGATTGGCTTGTCTAGGTTGTGCTCGACGGGATGCTGTGCTCCAAGCTGGGAATCCAGTGGAGAGCGGCCCCTTACTGAGGTGTGGGCCTAGCCACACTTCATATGTTCATCAGGGAGCCTGCCCTGAGGGGCCACAGACAGCACACAACAAAGCAAAAGAGGCACATCCACCCAGCAGACATTTTTAAAGTTGCTGTTTGTGTCCCATCTGCTAAACTGGGAGAAACCGAGTCACTTCCTCCCATTGAGGGATTGAGGAAGTAACTGTTGCATATAGTCACAAGGCACCCCAAAGATACCTGGCAAAGGGTTTGGAGGTATAATTCTATTACTTGAGAGAGTTCAGAATTGGGACAACCCACATCTCCTGTCCTTTATATCACCTTACCTGGATACACAGTACACAAAGCGGGTACTCAAACACATCTCTTGAATGGAATTGCTCAGTAAGTACAGATAAATGGACATAGATAAAATCGATAACCTCCCTCATGCCATAGTGTTAATAAAAACTAGAGGCATTATTTTCATAATGACTAGCATCTCTACAGCATTTTACAGTTACAAAGCATTTTAATAATGTCTTACAGCTTTTGAAGCACACTTGACCATATTATCTCATTTAGCATGTAGTATATGCATTTCACAAGACGCCTGGAGTGGCAATGTCTTCACTGGTTGCAACTACTCTTTAACTATGGACGTCAAGTACTGCAGAGAAAGGAGAGGGTTTTTGGTAAGGGGTCCCAAAGCACGACAACTGGTACCCCACTAATTTGCCTCCCTGGTTTTCAAAACCACTTCCTAACTACCTCCTCTGGTTTCTAAAACCAAATGGGCAAAGGAATACCTGGGAGAGAGTGCTAAAATGGAGATCCTTGAGGGTCAGGTCTAGAGATTCAGATCAGGAGCTTTGGGGTTGTAGCCCAAGAATCTACAATTTTAACAAGCATTTCAGGTCAATCCACTGCACGTTCTCCCTTAACTATCATTTGAGAAACAAAATTCTCCCTAACTATCAGAGGAGCAGACGGGATTCCCTCCCTCACCAACGGGCTGCAAGAAGGTCATGGGCTCCTGGGGGAAAGCACTGCTCCCCAAGACCTTTCAGTTGGCCCTTTGAATTCTACAGATGACGACAGAAAACCAGAGGAAACCTGAGGGCCCCAAGGCCTGGCTGCCATTTCAGTAAAAGAAGCAGAATTTGTACCCAGAAGCCCTCTTCCCAGCACACTTCACAGGTCACGGATTTTTCTCTAACTTACCAAGATTCTCTCAGCTCTGGAAAAATCCTAGCAGATCTCACATTTAAAATGGAAGGAAGGAAGGAGGGGAAGGAGGTAGAGAGGGAGGAAGGGAGACAAGAAAGAAAAAAGAAGGAAGGGAGGAAGGACAGAAGGAGACAGGAAGGGGGAGGAAGGAGGGAGGGAGGGGGGATGGAGGGAAGTGGGGAGGCATGCTCCCCGTTATGTAATTTATATGCTAAATCTCCTCTCCCATGAAAGTAGAAAATAATCATCAAACCCAACTCCATTTGTTCTATTTCACTGTCACTTCCTTTAATGACACTTGTTATGCAGGGGAGCAGTAATACTAAGACACGTGAAGCGGGATCTCGGACCTCTCATTCCCAGCAACACTTGGACAAGTGCATGGCCACCCCGTTTTAACAGCCCCTCCACCTCCCAGGGCTTTTGGCGGGGCTCCTTGGCAATTACCGCATACTTTGGTGCCTTTTATAGGTCAGACAGGTTTCAGGGTCTGACCTTTTCAATGCTTCAGTCTCCTTGCATCCATCTAAAATGCTGAGCAGGCCGAGCAGGGCTCCCCCAGGGGCGCTCGGTGCCTCCACTGCGCACAGGCCTGCCCAAATTCCTTGACAGCTTCTCTTCCACACAGTTAGAGGGGAAGGCTGGAGAATGAATACAACATCGTGGCCGGCCCGGGGGGGAGATGAGAAGGGGCGGGGCTTGCCCCTAATCCATCACGCGGGCTGTTTTCCCAAAGAGCAGAGGCCAGTGAGATGCTTACAGAGGGAGAACGTGTCCTGATTTAGGGGAATTTGAGGAGAAAAAGCATGGATTCTTAAATCAAAATTTTGTCGCTGATTGCAAGCAAAGAGGATCAAGGTGTTAGAATATGCCAGTTGCTAGATTCAGAAATACACAAACATGCACACAGGAGGAAAACTGTTGTCTTTAAAAAGCAAAATGCTGACAGCTGAAAAGCCTACCTGCTTAAAGGAATTTCCTGGGTTTGGTATCCCTTTGAGAACAGAACAAGCTGGGGTGTGACTAAATGGTCCTCAGTGCCATTTGCCACCAAGTACATGAAAGGATCCATTTCTTCCAATGACATCACCAGAGCCTTCAGCCCGTCACACCTGGCTCTACGAAATGGCACTTAACTTGCCTGAACCATGTCCATGTGAGCGTGGACAGATATCTTCTCACTCACCTGGTTGACAGAGGGCCACCAGGTAGTCCTCACTAACACAGTGGCTTATTTGACAAGGACTTTATAACCATTCAAGCAGTGTCTACACTATGAAGTTGGCTATTTCAGGGCGGTATGAGCCTTGGAAAGATACCCTGATGGGATGCAGCTTGTGTAAAATGAGAAGACCAGTCTTGATTCTGTAAACAATTTGTTTCCTTAATGAATGGTTTTCTATCTTCAAAAGAAATCTTACTCAGAAGCTTAATATTCAAAACTAATTAAGAAGCTCAGTAGTTCTGGCTGAAGCAAACAGAAGAGGGTCAAGGGCATGATCACTAAGCATCCCTCAGGTTTCTCTGTGAACCAGGTAATCCCTGGGGCAATTTATCAGAACCGCCCCCCCCCCCCCAGAGCCTCCAGGAATACTGCTGGAGAACTCACTAAACCAAATAACATTTCAGCGGCCTCTCCACTCCAACTTTTCCGTAATTTTTTAGTATAAATGAGTATATTTATCATTTCAGTGAAATATTCTGCCACCACCAAAATGATCTTTCTCAATACTGTGTACACATACAGAAACGTGTTTAAGTTAGGTATAACTGAAAAAAAAGATATAAAATGGGCACATAATATGACTATAATTTTCTGAGAAACTGCTTTCATGTATGCAAAAATTAGATGACAAGAAAGAATAAAATGCATTACATTAAATGATTAAATCCTTAGTATAACAAAAAATTCTAATGCCATTGTATTGATTAAAATGTAAACAAAAATGTATTATTTTTTAAAAGCTCATATTAGGTATACACTTTTTAGAAGTCTACAGTTCCATAATTTCTCATTAGAGAATGGAACCCAGGATCAGGATGCTTCAGAAGATTTGCATCCATCATGAGAAAAATCGGTAGCTTATTTATTGACAGGGAGTGCACAGAAATGCACTTGAGCATCTCAAAGAAAGTACCAAATGTGAATAAATCTTCATAAAACATATATATCATGTCACTCCCTAGCAGAAAAGATGAATGCTCTCCATTACCCAGAGTGACAAGTCTAAACCACTTGCCTGGTATTTGAGGCCCTATGCAATCTGAATCTAGTCTATTTCCCAAGCTTTATTTCTCAATGCAAATCCATTTTTCTAGCATAGTGGTTCTTAATGGCAGGAGGTGGGGCAGGATGGTTATTTTGCCCCTCAGAGAACTTTTGGCAGTATCTGAATATCTGGAGGCATTTCCAGTTGTCACCGTGGAGGGGTATCATGGGCATTTCTGGAGTAGAGACAAGGGATCCAGCTAATAAACACCTTACAACACACAAGATAATCATTCAGACCAAAATGTCCAAAACGCTGAGGTTGAAAAACCCTATTCTAGCAGATTGACTATCTGCTCTCCAAACATAATATGACCTCTACTTTGTTCTAATTATTCTCCCTTCCCAGGAACACCTGTCTCCCTTCCTTACTCATCAATTCAACCCATTCTGCAATATTTTTCAATCCTATCTCCTCCAAGAAGCTTTTGCTGGACTTAGCAGACTTAGATCCTTCACCCTCTGAGCTATCCCAGCATTTCCTCTACTATTCTTTTGGTGCTTCCTATATCTGGCCATGATCCCTTGACAATCTGCATGGATTTGTCTCAACATTTGTATTACATCTGGTGAAGCACACATGATCTGACATAACACAATCTTTAGCTTATGGTCTTGTGAATTTTACTTAATTTTATTAACATCAAGCCAGAAATAATTTTCTCTAAAAATAGTTTTAACAAGCATAATATTAATAAGACATATGCTGATAGCTGGAAAAACAGATCAGAAATACAAACACTATTAGGCAATGAGATCTTAATGTGGGGGAAAAAGAGATATTTAGACACATCCAACCTTGTTTAATTTCAAAGGGATGCTAAGTGCTATTTGCCACCAAGGTAATGAGGATGATCATTTCTTCTAATTATTTAGTCATATTATAAGTTGTTTTATTATTAATGTTATAGCTAATATTTATTAAGCACTTAACTACATGCCAGTCTGAGAAGATGAATATTCAACCAGGAAGCAATGGTGGGGATACCAACTGGTGTTCATTCTGACTGGTGGGGCACTGGTCACAGAGATTAAGTACAATTGTTCAGGGTCACATGGTTATTAAGGGCAGACTCTCCTCCCATTTAGATTACCAAACCTCCCACCGGAATGAATTCCCAGTCATATCACACTATTCTGATCACTTCAAGTTTACAAAACACATTTTCTTTATAGTGTAAAGAATCTTAGGGCACCAATTGTACATGCATGCAGGCAAATTATAGATAAACCTCACGGTCACCCAATTCAGTCATGACAATCTAAAGAGAGATGCTGTGTGCAAAATATCTCTATTTACAATAGCACCAGAAGTGAGAATTCCTAAAAATAACACTAACTAGAAATGTGTAGAACTGATATGAAGAAACCTCTACAACTTCACTGAAGAACACACAGAAATAGAATAAAAGGAGACAAACCATGTTGGCAAAAATAAAGACAGATATTGAAAGATTCAGTTCTCTTCAAATGAATGTATAGCTTTGCTGTAATTCTAATCAATACTCTAATTAGTTATTTTATGAGGGGGAAGATTTGGGGACATGACAAATTGATTCCAAATTCACTTGGATAAATGAGTTAGAGAAGTCAAGAATATTTTGAAATAAGATGGGGTTCTAGTTTTGTTTTATTTTGTTGTGTTTTGCAGGAGAGAAGACTTGCCCAGCCAGGCACTATGTTGCTTTATAAACAATAAAGCAGGGTACACAGGACCAACCAGTCTAGTAGAATGAAAGCTGACAAATGCCACCAACCTCAGGGGTAACTTATGACCATAGTTTCTCCTGCAGGAAATCATCAGAGGAAATAGTCAGAAATTTGGGCACACAATTAAGTGAGAACATGTTCATTGGATTTTATTTTACTTAAAAAACAGAAATCCTATAAATTCTAAAAATATCCATCAGTATGGGTAAAATTAATTTATTAAACTGACCAAAATATGATATAATCACAGGATGAAATAGATGCCTATTAATATGAGATTTCTGAAGTATAAAATAAAGCAGAATGCTCAGTACTTTATGTCTTATACATATTGTCTAACATATATAATATATAGTATATATACACATATACACTGTGCATATATATGCCATGTAGTGTATATGCTTTATACATAGTGTATATTACATACAATGCATACTATAAATATATATTATATATTATGCATACTATTTAATAAAGCAGCATTACAAATCAGAAAACTGTAGATGATATTTATATGACGACAGGTTGACGATACTATCTGAACAAAAGTAACAGAAGACATTATAAAAGATTTTATGAAAATTTTTTAACTATAAGTATGTTAAAAAATCATAAGGCAATTAAAGCCCAAAGAATAAACTGGGGATGATACTGAAACAAAATGGGAGACCATATAAAGAACTCATAATATAGAAGAAGCAAAAACAGATGGTCACATAAAAGAAATACAATGGCTAATAAATATATGAAAACATGTCTAAACTCACCGGTCTGATAAGAAATGCAAATTAAAGAAAATCCATTTTTGCATATTACATTAGTTTACTTTTTAAATTAAGTTTTTATTAGGTGTAGTGAAATGCCCTTTTAGTAGTTGAAGTGGAAACCAGTATAAACTTTCTGGGGAACAATCAGGCATGACAATATTTATATACATTGTTTTGGTACTCTATCCTTAAATATTATAATAGTCAGACCTTTGACAAATAATTACTTACAGGTATTCAAGACATCATTCCAATGCCTTTTTTAGTAGTAAAAGTTTAGAAGCAAGATAGATGTTAAATGATAGAAGAGTGATTAAATTATTATATACCCACCAATTAGAACACAATGCAAGTAATACAAGTTCGGTACAGGAAAATGTTCAAGTACATTTTATAAAGAAAAAAATGTTATAAGCAGCATGATCTCAATTGTAAAAAAAATTTAAAATATTTATGTTTAAAATTGTACTATATCATAATGGGAGAAGTCTATGAAGTCCTTGATTTTTTTTAAGTGTTTTCTGAGCAGTGAACTACTAGGCGATTATTTTCTTTTTATTTTTCTTTCTTTCCTTAACTGTCTACAAGCTTTTATTGGGTCTACAGAGAAAAAGGTAGTTAGAGTGTGTTTGTTTTTTTTTTAAATATATTTCTCATTTTGGCATCATCTTTTCCCTCAAGCCTTAGCCATTTCTGTTCCAGAACTCTTCTTGGTCAGAGTTCTCTACAAAGTTTGCATTCCTTTGCAAGCTCTTCCCTGTTTTATCCTCTGCTATGGACTGAATTGTACACCACCACCCGCACTCCCCTCCCCAGTTCATATGTTGAAGCTCTAACCCTAATGTTTGGAGGTGGGGCTTTAGGGAGTTGATTAGGTTTAGATGAGGTCATGAGGGTGGGGCCCTCAGGATGGGATTGGTGTGGTGTCCTGATAAGAAGGATAAGAAGAGACACCAAACACCTGCTCTCCCTCTCCACCACGTGATGACACAGCAAGAAGGTGGCCACCCACAGCTACAAAGAGAGATCTCATCAGAAACCCACCATGCTGGCACTCTGATCTCAAACTTTCAGCCTCTGAGTGTGAGAAAATAAATTTCTGTTTTCGAACCAAAGCAGAATGATACACATCCCCGGCCCAAGCTGAAGAGAACACTCTGAAATTTCCTCAGCAAGGAGGACGATTCCTCCTGCCACAACCTTCTCTCCAACCTGCATTTTAAACAAGCCTCCTTGGGCTGCTCAGCTCAACATCCATCTCTCTCTTTTCTCTCTAGGCCTTTCCTGATGCTCCAATTCTCATGTTCCCTATTTATAAGGCTGCTGAAAAACTCATTACTATCAACGCCCCCCACTTCTTTGTGGAAGGTGCAAGCCCTACATGAACAATCTGACTTTGAGGAAGACTACAGCAGTTGGGGTGCTCCAAGCCACATGAGAGCATCCTGACCAGGGCTGCATAGGACAATAACCTTACCCACTGGGAGATCAATCAAACTTTTCCCCTCTGAAAGTTGGTTATCAGTGAGATCCCACTATCTCTGAGCTGAATGAGTACTTCTCATATCCTCCACATAATCATCTGGGTGGAATAAGCATTTGGAAGCCATGAGTCTCTAATTCCAGAGGCCTCAGCCAAAAGGCCAAGGAAAAGGGAAAGGATGGTGTATCCTTTTGTACCTTACGATATTTTACACTGGATTAGCTGAGTGGACATGGCTGTCTTTGAATTCAATGCTTAACACATACAAATCTTTCATCCCAAAAGGTGAGCATCTTCTCTCCTTCCTTCCTATCTTTCTCAGTGCACTGCTTGACTACCCTGTGTAGCTTTTCAGCACTGCAGTTGCTCTTAAGATCAAGGCCAGGCTCCAACCAAACATACAGCATGGCTGGCCACCACCAGCAAAGAAGAAACTGACTTCTGCTCTCAAGGTGAGTTTTCACATCTCCCCCTCCTGACCTTGCTGGTATTATTTTGAATGTAATGTATTTTTAAATTGCCACACTATTTTAAAAATATAAGGGAAAACTGAATTAAACATTATTTGTGGCATTCCCTAGTTTGCAAAGGGCCTCTAAATTGGATCCCTTATTTCAGGTAGATGCCTAAATCCCATTACTTGGGTTTGCAAATGACTGTATTTGCAAAACTGTAGATGCACATTTAGAGACAGCTTCAAAATTCAGCCCATAATGTTAACTTTGCTTGAAAAGACCTTAATTTTCCAGGAAGCAATCTCAAGCCATCCAGCCTGTCCCTTAACTCTGTCTCTGTCATAGATAATGTATTAACAGCCTAAAGATAACTCGTCATGTAGTTCTTCAGTAACCATAGTTCAGGGCCTAAATGAGTTCCTGTCTGAATAGAAGGAGCCCGTTTTTGAAGCAAAACTTAGGATACATTCCAGAACAGGTGGCCCCTACAGAGTTTAAACTTTGGTACAGGTACAAGATGGTTCACTTCAGGCATGTTATTTCAAGGTAATCAATCTGTTTTTACCTTCTATGCCTTCCATTCCCACAGCTGCTTCTAGGCTGAAATAGGTAGGTCTAGGATTCAGTCACATGGGATTTTTATGCCTTAAGTGAAATTAGCACTTCTATGAACTGCCATGTGCTCATTTGGCTTATGCATGTGCATACACACATGCACACACACATACATACTTGCAATCAACAGCACACCTAAGATGAAAACCATTGTCTTTTTGTAACCGAATCTCTGAAGTGACATCTCATCACCTCTACCACACTCTGTTCACTAGAAGGAAGTCACTAAATTCAGTCCAACCTCAAAAGGGTGGGGACTACATAATGGCATGGTCTCCAGAAGACAGAGATTACATTTTGGAAGCTGCCTGCCACAAAGAGGAAGTATTAACTACATATAGACTCATACTTGCATATATGATAGATGGGAACACACAGTAGCTTTCGTAATATTTGTGATAGATGGGGATACACAACAACTTTGACAATATTTTTAATGATAGGTATTAAAGATAAACAAAATGTATATTTTTTGAAATAATGATCCCCCTTCTAGAGGTGATTAAAATAATTTAATTACCAATTCCTCCCTCTCATGTTCTAAGGGATAAGCCCCTAACAAACACACTATTAACTTGCTTGGTGGGGGTGGTGAGAGTGACAGATGGTGAGGTAAAGGAGAGAGGATAGATGATTCAATATAAGAAAAGTTTATGAAACCTGGGAGGAGGGTATAGCTGTATGGGGGTTGTGGACCTCCTACATCATAAGGCATCATAACTTGTCCTGAGACCTCACACACCAAGAGGAATGTGCTGTGGACAATAAACCTCTGGGACTGAGAGCCCATGGAAAGAGAAGGAAAAAACAAAGAAGGAGCTACTGTGATGACTGGGACCTTGGAAAGGGACATGGACCAAGGAGTTTTAGACCCAGTGTGCTATGTGATATAATATGTCTTTGTAACCCACCTTCAAGAAAATGTTCAGTAAAAATCTACATTGCTCTGAACTGCTTTCAATATTGAATTTGGATCACACCATTTAAAAATGATACTATGCTGAAATTGGAAAAATTCACTCCAGCTTTTTTTTTTTTTTGGTGTCATTAATCTACAATTACAGAAAGAACATTATGTTTACTAGGTTCCCCCTTCACCAAGTTCCCCCCACATACCCCTTCACAGTCACTGTCCATCTGCATAGTAAGATGCTGTAAAATCACTGCTTGTCTTCTCTGTGTTGCACAGCCCTCCCCGTGCCCCCCACACACTATACATGCTAATCATAATGCCCCCTTTCTTTTTCCCCGCCCTTATCCCTCCATTCCCACCCATCCTCCCCAGTCCCTTTCCCTTTGGTAACTATTAGTCCATTCTTGGGTTCTGTAATTCTGCTGCTGTTTTGTTCCTACAGTTCTCCTTTGTTCTTATACTCCACATATGAGTGAAATCATTTGGTACTTGTCCTTCTCCACCTGGCTTATTTCACTGAGCATAATACCCTCTAGCTCCATCCATGTTGTTGCAAATGGTAGGATCTGTTTTTTTCGTATGGCTGTGTAATATTCCATTGTGTATATGTACCACATCTTTATCCATTCATCTACTGATGGACATTTAGGTTGCTTCCATATCTTGGCTATTGTGAATAGTGCAGCAATAAACATAGGGGTGCATCTGTCTGTTTCAAACTGGAGTGCTGCATTCTTAGGGTAAATTCCTAGAAGTGGAATTCCTAGGTCAAATGGTATTTCTATTTTGAGCATTCTGAGGAACCTCTACACTGCTTTCCACAATGGTCGAACTAATTTACATTCCCACCATCAGTGTAGGAGGGTTCCCCTTTGTCCACACCCTCGCCAACATTTGTTGTTTGTCTTTTTGATGACGGTGATCCTTACTGGTGTGAGGTGATATATTATTGTGGTTTTAATTTGAATTTCTCTGATGACAAGTGATGTGGAGCATCTTTTCATGTGCCTGTTGGCCATCTGGATTTCTTCTTTAGAGAACTGTCTATTCAGCTCCTCTGCCCATATTTTAATTGGATTATTTGCTTTTTGTTTGTTGAGGTGTGTGAGCTCTTTATATATTTTGAATGTCAACCCTTTATTGGATCTGTCATTTTTTAATATATTCTCCCATACTGTAGGATACCTTTTTGTTCTATTGATGGTGTCCTTTGCTGTACAGAAGCTTTTTAGCTTGATATAGTCCAACTTGTTCATTTTTGCCTTTGTTTCCCTTGACCGGGGAGATATGTTCATAAAGAAGTCACTCATGTTTATGTCTAAGAGATTTTTGCCTACGTTTTTTTCTGAGTTTTATAGTTTCATGACTTACATTCAGATCTTTGATTCATTTGGAGTTTACTTTTGTGTATGGAGTTAGACAGTGATCCAGTTTCATTCTCTTACATGTAGCTGTCCAGTTTTGCCAGCACCATCTGTTGAAGAGACTGTCATTTCCCCATTGTATGTCCATGGCTCCTTTATCTAATATTAGTTGACCATATATGTTTGGGTTAATATCTGGAGTCTCTATTCTGTTCCACTGGTCTGTGGCTCTGTTCTTGTGCCAGTACCAAATTGTCTTGATTACTGTGGATTTGTAGTAGAGCTTGAAGTTGGGGAGTGAGATCCCCCCCACTTTATTCTTCCTTCTCAGGATTGCTTTGGCTATTCAGGGTCTTTGGCGGTTCCTTATGAATTTTTGAACTATTTGTTCCAGTTCATTGAAGAATGCTGTTGGTAATTTGATAGGGATTGCATCAAATCTGTATATTGCTTTGGCAGGATGGCCATTTTGACGATACTAATTTTTCCCAGCCAGGAGCATGGGATGAGTTTCCATTTGTTAGTGACCTCTTTAATTTCTCTTAAGAGTATCTTGTAGTTTTCAGGGTATAGGTCTTTCACTTCCTTGGTTAGGTTTATTCCTAGGTATTTTATTCTTTTTGATGCTATTGTGAATGGAATTCTTTTCCTGATTTCCCTTTCTATTAGTTCATTGTTAGTGTATAGGAAAGCTACAGATTTGTGTGTGTTCATTTTGTATCCTGCAACTTTGCTGAATTCCAGTATTAGTTCTAGTAGTTCTGCAGTGGAGTCTTTAGGGTTTTTCATGTACAATATCATGTCATTTGCAAATAGTGACAGTTTGACTTCTTCTTAACCAATCTGGATTCCTTGTATTTCTTTGTTTTGTCTAATTGCCATGGCTAGGACCTCCAGTACTATGTTGAATAACAGTGGGGAGGGTGGGCATCCCTGTCTTGTTCCCGATCTCAGAGGAAAAGCTTTCAGCCTCTTGCTGTACAGTATGATGTTAGCTGTGAGTTTATCATATATGGCCTTTATTATGGTGAGGTACTTGCCCTCTATGCCCATTTTGTTGAGAGTTTTTATCATGAATGGATGTTGAATTTTGTCAAATGCTTTTTCAGCATCTATGGAGATGATCATGTGGTTTTTGTCTTTCTTTTTGTTGATGTGGTGGATGATGTTGATGGATTTTCAAATGTTGTACCATCCTTGTATCCCTGGGATGACTCCCACTTGGTCATGGTGTATAATCCTCTTGATGTATTTTTGAATTCGGTTTGCTAATATTTTATTGAGTATTTTTGCATCTACATTCATAAGGGATATTGGTCTGTAGTTTTCTTTTTTGGTGGGGTCTTTGCCTGGTTTTGGTATTAGGGTGATGTTAGTTTCATAGAATGAGTTTGGGAGCATCCCCTCCTCTTCTATTTTTTGGAAAACTTTAAGGAGAATGGGTATTATATCTTCCCTATATGTCTGATAAAATTCCGAGGTAAATCCATCTGGCCTGTTGGTTTTGTTCTTTGGTAGATTTTTGATTACCGCTTCAATTTCGTTGCTGGTAATTGGTCTGTTTAGATTTTCTGTTTCTTTCTGGGTCAGTCTTGGAAGGTTGTATTTTTCTAGGAAGTTGTCCATTTCTCCTAGGTTTCCCTGCTTGTTAGCATATAGGTTTTCATAGTAGTCTCTAATAATTCTTTCTATTTCTGTGGGGTCCGTCGTGATTTTTCCTTTCTTGTTTCTGATTCTGTTGATGTGTGTTGACTCTCTTTTTCTTATAATAAGTTGGGCTAGAGGCTTATCTATTTTGATTATTTTCTCGAAGAATCAGCTCTTGGTTTCATTGATTTTTTCTATTGTTTTATTCTTCTCATTTTATTTATTTCTTCTCTGATCCTTATTAAGTCCCTCCATCTGCTGACCTTAGGCCTCATTTGTTCTTCTTTCTCCAATTTCGATAATTGTGACATTAGACTATTCATTTGGGATTGTTCTTCCTTCTTTAAATATGCCTGGATTGCTATATACTTTCCTCTTAAGACTGCTTTTGCTGCGTCCCACAGAAGTTGGGGCTTTGTGTTGTTGTTGTTATTTGTTTCCATATATTGCTGGATCTCCATTTTAATTTGGTTGTTGATCCATTCATTATTTAGGAGCATGTTGTTAAGCCTCCATGTGCTTGTGAGCCTTTTTGCTTTCTTTGTACAATTTATTTCTAGTTTTATACCTTTGTGGTCTGAAAAGTTGGTTGGTAGGATTTCAATCTTTTGGAATTTACTGAGGCTCTTTTTGTGGGCTAGTATGTGGTCTACTCTGGAGAATGTTCCATGTGCACTTGAGAAGAATGTGTATCCTGTTGCTTTTGGATGTAGAGTTCTATAGATGTGTATTAGGTCCATCTGTTCTAGCATGCTGTTCAGTGCCTCTGTGTCCTTACTTATTTTCTGTCTGGTGGATCTGTCCTTTGGAGTGAGTGGTGTGTTAAAGTCTCCCAAAATGAATGCATTGCATTCTATTTCCTCCTTTAATTCTGTTAGTATTTGTTTCAGATATATTGGTGCTCCTGTATTGGGTGCATATATGTTTATAATGGTTATATCCTCTTGTTGGACTGAGCCCTTTATCATTATGTAATGTCCTTCTTTATCTCTTGTTACTTTCTTTATTTTGAAGTCTAATTTGTCTGATACTAGTATTGCAACACCTGCTTTTTTCTCCCTGTTGTTTGCATGAAATATCTTTCTCCATACCTTGACTTTTAATCTGTGCATGTCTTTGGGTTTGATGTGAGGCTCTTGTAAGCAGCACATAGATCGGTCTTGCTTTTTTATGCAGTCTATTACTCTGTGTCTTTTGATTGGTGCATTCAGTCCATTTACATTTAGGGTGATTATTGAAAGATATGTACTTATTGCCATTTCAGGCTTTAGATTTGTGGTTACCAAAGGTTCAAGGTTAGCTCGTTTACTACCTTACTGTCTGACCTCACTCACTTATTGATCTGTTATAAACACAGTCTGATGATAATTTCTCTCCCTTCTTTTTCCTCCTCCTCCATTCTTCATATGTTGGGTGTTTTATTCTGTGCTGTTTTTAGGAGTGCTCCCATCTAGAGCAGTCCCTCTAAGATACCCTGTAGAGGTGGTTTGTGGGAGGCAAATTCCCTCAGCTTTTGCTTATCTGGGAATTGTTTAATCCCTCCTTCATATTTAAATGATAATCGTGCTGGATACAGTATACTTGGTTCAAGGCCCTTCTGTTTCACTGCATTAAATATATCATGCAATTCTCTTCTGGCCTGTAAGGTTTCTGATGAGAAGTCTGATGATAGCCTGATGGGTTTTCCTTTGTAGGTGACCTTTTTTCTCTCTCTGGCTGCCTTTAATGCTCTGTCCTTCTCCTTGATCTTTGCCATTTTAATTATTATGTGTCTTGGTGTTGTCCTGCTTGGGTCCCATCTCTCGGGAGTTGTGTGTGCCTCTGTAGTCTGAGCAAGTATTTCCTCCCCCAGTTTGGGGAAGTTCTCAGCAATTATTTCTTCAAAGACACTTTCTATCCCTTTTTCTCTCTCTTCTTCTTCTGGTACCCCTATAATGCGGATATTGTTCCTTTTGGATTGGTCACACAGTTCTCTTAATATTGTTTCATTCCTGGAGATCCTTTTATCTCTCTCTGCATCAGCTTCTATGCATTCATGTTCTCTGGTTTTTTTTCCATCAATGGCCTCTTGCATCTTATCCATTTTGCTTATAAATCCTTCCAGAGTTTGTTTCACTTCTGTAATCTCCCTCAGACGTCTGTAATCTCCCTCTGGATGACTGTAATCTCCCTCCAGACTTCAGCCCTTAGCTCTTGCATATTTCTCTGCAGCTCTGTCAGCATGTTTGTGATTTTTATTTTTAATTCTTTTTCAGGGAGACTGTTTAGGTCTGCCTCTGCAGATCCTTCCTCAGGTGTTGTTTGAACTATCTTGGACAGGACTAAATTTTTTGCCTTTTCATGATGATAGCGGTGGCTGTAGGCAGGTTGCAGGTGTGTCAGCTGGGAGGAGAAAGTCCTTTCCTGCTTGCTGGATGCCTTGCCCTTCTCCACTGCCTGTGACGGTTACCCACACTCCTGGAGCAGCCACCAGGTTATTCCCCTAAGCTGCTGTGGGCAGGGTCTCTGTCAGAGCAGCACAGAGCCCTTCGGAGAGTGGCAGCCATGCCAGGTGTGCTCCTCTGTGCTAGCAGCACCCCTGCCAGGCAGCTGTGTGGCAGCAGCGGTGTTTGGGTCTGGCCCGGGCAGCTGTGCATTGGACTGGGATTCCAGCCAGCTGCTGGGAGCTCACCTGCTCCCTCTTGCTCTGCTGCAGGTGCGCGCAGGGCTCTTCTGTGCAGGCCTCTACCCGGCTCCTCTGGCTTCACGTGTGCATGAGCCATGCCTGGGCTGTTCAGTCGCGCCACTGCGGGCTAGCACAAGCCTCTCCTGCAGCGCACAGATCTGCTCCCGGTCCCTTCCAGCACTGCCATCCCGGCACGCGCTGCCACTTTCCTGCTACTAGGCCAGTGTGTTGGGGTCCACGCCAGTTGGAGGAACAACTGTCAGGCTGCTTAGTGCCATGAGGGGCTTCAGAGCTGCACTGCCTCCTCAGGGTTTAGGGTGCCTAAGTTTCCCTGGTATTCCCAGCTTCCGGGACAACTTTGTCCAGCTATGGGGTCCCTGTCTCTTTAAGACTTGCAGTAAGCACTCGCTTTTCGTTTGTCTCAGGGGCGCCAGTTGCGGGGACCTACCCACAGGCTTTGCTTTTCCGTTTCTCTAATATCCAGCACCCCATGCACCTTGTGTCTGCGTTCTGGGTGCAGATTTCTAGAGCTGGTTGTTTATCAGTCCTGGGCTTTCACTCCCTCCCTGTTCCAACTCCTTTATTCCCGCCGGGTTTTGGGGTGGAGGAGCATTTGGGTCACACCTGGCTGCGGCTTGTATCTTACCCCCTTCATGTGATATTGAGTTCTCACAGATGTAGATATATCCTGGCTGCTGTACTGCATCCACTGTTGTCTCTTTTAGGAATAGTTGTATTTATTGTATTTTCATAAATATATATGTTTGGGGGAGATTTTCTCTGAACTACTCATGCTGCCATCTTCCCGTGATCACTCCAGCTTTTATTTGAGCTACTTAGGACATGTCCAAGAAAATAATCCTAGATATTAAAGAAATATGCATAAAACACTAATAAAACTGTTATTTGTGATAATGAAAAATATGAAAATATTCAATGTCCACTAAAAATAAAACACAGTGACTGTTTTATTAGAGGTGTTACATAGACAATTAAGAATGATGGTTATAAATATATAGTAATATAAAAATTTTTATAGTACTATATTTATAGGGGAAAAGGCAGATTGTACAAATTCATATGTATTGTGTTTAGGCTACATATAAAAGAACACATGGGAAGGGAAAAAGAGGGAAGTGTGAGAAGTGAGGCATAAACCTCCTCCGCAAACCATGCATAACACAAAAATACAGCAAATACAACTAATCCTGAAAGAGTGACCAGAAGACTGCAGAACAGACTGCCTATATCTGGGGAAAAGAGAACACCTCATGGAAAAGGGTAAAGTAGCAAAGCTAGAGTCAGGCGAGACATAAGTCCTTTCCCAACACCAGCTCACAGGCAGGAGGAAGAGAAACAGAGCAGGGAGGGAGTAGAAGCCCAGGACTGCCGAACATCCAGCCCTGGAAATCTGCTTCAGGAGCATGAACCCACATTACATGGTGCTCTGGAGATTAGAGAGGTTGGAAAGCAAAGACAGCAGAATACTTGGAGAGACTGAGGTTCCAGCCACTTGTGGAGAGCAGGTGTGCACAACCGGTCATTCAGGAACAAAAGAAAGGTAGGAAACTTGAAAGACTTCCCAACAGAAAAAGAGCTGCTAAAAGGACAAACATTACACAGAGCTTGCTGCTCAGGAGAAAGAGTAGGTGGACAGAATTGTCCCAGCGCAGTCAGCCCAGCAGGTTGGGAACTTACAGAAGCTTCAGATTCTCCATCTCCCTGGTTGGCAATGCAGGCCTGAGGCCCCCCCCACTGCAGTATGCAGCCTGCTGCTCCTTCCTCCTGGAAGGTGATAGTCCTGCTCATCTGCTGCCCCCGCCATCATGCCAGGCCAGCCAGAGGGTGGCCCTGCCTACAGCAGCTCCAGTGGCATAATGCAGAGGCTCCTCCCTGCCTGCTCAGCCCACTGGACCTGGCAGTGGAGGCAGTAGTTACAGCTGGGAAGGCAGGAAAGAAATCTTTCCTCCTGGAAGGCACCAGTTCTGCTTGCCTGTGATCCCTGTTATTGCTGCAGGGACTTGGCAGTGCCAGAGAGTAGTAGAGCTTCTGGGCATGAGAGGGCATTGCCTACACAAAATTATTATTACATAGGAATCACTAGAATGAAATGGCAAAAAAATTCATACAAACAAAATTTCAAATGCCAGAAAGAAGACTAAGTGAAACTGAAATCACCAATCTTTTTGATAAAGATTTCAAAATAAAAATCATAAACATGCTCATAGAGCTACAGAAAAATATTCACATCTCAGAGAGGACTTCAAGAAGAAAATAGGAACTTGGAAAAATATGGAATCTGGAATGAAACTTACAATGGAAGGATTTAAAAGTAGATTAGATGAGGCAGAGAAGACAGTAAATGGAAATAGAAATTAGAGAACAGAAAAACAAAGAAGCTGAGGCACAAAGAGAAAAAAGGATCTCCAGGAATGAAAGAATAATAAGACAACTCTGCAACCAATCCAAATGGAACAATATTCACATTATAGGGGCATCAGAAGAAGAAGAGAGAGAAAAAGGGACAGAAAGTCTCTCTGAGGAAATAATTGCTGAAAACTTCTCCAATCTGGGGAAGGAAATGGTCTCTCAGGCCATGGAAATGCACAGATCTACCCACACAAGGGACCTAGGAAAACAACACCGAAATAAAATAATTAAAGTGGTAAAGATCAAGGACAAGGAGAGAATATTAAAAGCAACCAGAGAGCAAAAAAGATCATGTATAAGGAAAACCCCATCAGGCTATCAGCATAGTTCTAAGCAGAAACCTTTCAGGCCAGAAGGGAATGGCATGATACATTTAATGCTATGAAACAGAAGGGCCTCAAACCAAGAATATTCTACCTGGCAAGATTATCACTTAAATTTGAAGCAGGGATTAAACAATTTCCACATAAGCAAAAGTTGAGTGAATTTACAACTCACAAACCATCACTACAGTGTATTTTAAAAGGACTGCTATAGATGGAAGTGCCCCCAAGACTAAACAGCTGTCACCAGAGAAAATAAAACCACAGTAAAGGAAGTCAATCAATAAATTGCTAAGAAAATGCAAAATTAAATCAACTACCAACAAAGTCAGTCAAGGGATACACAAAGAATACAGAATATGACACCTAATATATAAAGAGTGCAGAAGGAAGAAGAAGAAGGGATAAAAAAACAACAAAAAAGACCATTAGAGTCTGTATGAAAAAGTGTAATAAGTGAGTTAAGTTAGACTGTTAGATAGTAAGGAAGCTGCCCTTGAACCTTTGTTAATCACAAATCTAAAGCCTGCCATGGCAATAAGTACATATTGATACTCTAAATGTATATAGACTGAATGCACCAATCAAAAGACATACAGTTACAGAATGGATAAAAGCAAGACCCATCTGTATGCTTCCTACAAGAGACTCACTTCAAGCCCCAAAACATGCACAGACTACAAGCTAAGGGAAGGAAAAATATATTTCATTCAAATAATAGTGACAAAAATGCAGGATGCAGGAGTTGCAGTACTTGAATCAGACAAAGTAGACTTCAAAACAAAGAAAGTAGCAAGAGACAAAGAAGGACATTGCAAAATGATAAAGGTATAAGTCCAACAAAAAATATAACCATTATAAATATCTATGCACCCAATGTATGGGCACCAAAATATGTGAAACAAATATTAACAGAATTCAAGGGGGAAATACAATGCAATCCATTCATTTTAGGAGACTTCAATACACCACTCACTCCAAAAGACAGATCAACGTGACCTAAAATAAGTAAGGAGTCAGAGGCACTGAACAACACATTAGAACAGATGGACCTAACAGACATCCAGAGAACACTTCACACAAAAGCAGGAAGATACACATTCTTCTCAAGTATACATGGAATGTTTTCCAGAATAGATCACATACTAGACCACATAAAGAGCCTCAGTAAATTTTAAAAGATTGAAATTGTGCCAACCAGCTTCTCAGGACACAAAGGTATGAAACTAGAAAGAAATTATGCAAAGAAAACAAAAAATCCCACAAACACATGGAGCCCTAACAACATGCTCCTAAATAATAAATGGATCAATGACCAAATAAAACAGAGTTCAAACACATGGGGACAAATGAAAACAATTCAACACCCCAAAACCTGTGGGATGCAGCAAAGGCAGTTCTAAGAGGGATGTATATAGCAATACAAGCTTACCTCAAGAAACAAGAACAATCACAAATGAACAGTCTAAATTCACAATTAATGAAACTAGAAAAATAACAAATGAGGCCCAAAGTCAGTAGAAGGAGGGACATAATAAAGATCAGAGCAGAAATAAATAAAATTGAGAAGGATAAAACAATAGAATCAATGAATCCAGGAGCTGGGTCTTCAAGAAAATAAACAAAATAGATAAACCCCTAGCCAGACTTATCAAGAAGAAAAGAGAGTGTACACACATAAACAGAATCAGAAATGAGAAAGGCATAATCACTATGACACCATGGAAATACAAAGAGTTATAAGAGAATATGATGAAAAATTATAAGCTAACAAACTGGAAACCTAGAAGAAACAGACAACTTTCTAGAAAAATACAACCTTCCAAAACTGACCCAGAAAGAAACAGAAAATCTGAACAGACCAATTATCAGCAATGAAATTAAATTGGTAATCAAAAACTACCTAAGAACAAAACTCCCAGACCAGATGGCTTCATCGCTGAATTTTATCAAACATTTACAGAACATCTAATACCCATCCTCAAAGTTTTCCAAAAAGTAGAAGAGGAGGGAATAATTCCAAACATTCTATGAGGCCAGCATCATTCTAATACAAAAACAAGACGAAGACACCACAAAACAAGAAAATTACAGACCAATATCCCTGATGAACAAAGATGCAAAATACATAACAAAATATTAGCAAACTGAATTCAAAAATACATCAAAAAGATCATACATCATGATCAAGCAGGGTTTATTCCAGGGATGCAAGGATGGTACAATATTCAAAAAATCAATCAACATCCTTCACCACATCAACAAAAAGAAAGACAAAAATCACATGATCATCTCCATAGATGCTGAAAAGTATTCAACAAAATTCAACATCCATTCAGGATAAAAACTCTCAACAAAATGGGTATAGAGAGAAAGTACCTCAACATAATAAAGGCCATATATGACAAACCCACAGCCAGCATCATACTGAACAGCAAAAAGCTGAAAGCTTTTCCTCTAAGTTTGGAAACAAGTCATGGATGCCCACTCTCATCACTTTTATTCAAAATAGTAAGGAGGTTCCTAGCCATGGCAATAAGACAACACAAAGAAGTAAATGGCATCCAGATTGGTAAGGAAAAGTTAAACTGTTACTGTTTGCAGATGACATGATATTGTACATAAAAAACCCTAAAGAATCCACCCCAAACTATTAGAACTAATAAGTGAATTCAGCAAACTTGCAAGATATAAAATAAATACACAGTAATCTGTTGCATTCCTACATACTAATGATGAACTAGCAAAAGAAAAATCAGGAAAACAACTCCATTTACAATTGCATCAAAAAGAATAAAATACCTGGGAATAAAACCAACCAAGGAGATAAAAGACCCATATCCTGAAGACTACAAGACACTCATGAGAGAAATTAAAGAATAAATGGAAATACATCCCGTGCTCATGGATAGGAAGAATTAATATTGGCAAAATGGCGATCCTGCCTAACGCAGTCTACAGATTCAATGCAATCCCCATCAAATACCAACAGCATTCTTCAATGAACTAGAGCAAATAGTTCTAAAATTCATATGGAACCACAAAAGACCCCGAATAGCCAAAGCAATCCTGACAAGGAAGAACAAAGCTAGGGGGATTATGCTCCCTAACTTCAAGCTCTATATAAAGCCACAGTAATAAAACAATTTGGCACAAGAACAGACCCATAGATCAATGGAACAGACAGCCCAGATATAAATCCACACATATAAGGCCAATTAATAAACAATAAAAGAGCCATGGATATACAATGGGAAAATGATAGCCTCTTCAACAACTGGTGTTGGCAAAACTGGACAGCTACATGTAAGAGAATGAAACTGTATTATTGTCTAACCTGAAATGGATCTAAGACCTGAATGTAAGTTATGAAACCTTAAAACTCTTAGAAGAAAACATAGGCAAAAATCTCTTGAATATAAACATGAACAATTTTTCCTGAAAACATTTCCTTGGGCAAGGGAAACAAAAGCAAAATGAATGAATGGGACTACATCAAACTAAAAATCTTCTACAGCAAAAGACACCATCAGCAGAACAAAAAGGCATCCTACAGTGTGGGAGAATATATTCATAAATGACTTATCTGGTAAGGGGTTAAAATCCAAAATACATAAAGACTCACATGCCTCAACACCCATGAAGCAAATAACCTGATGAAGAAATGGGTGGAGGATCTGAACAAACACTTCTCCAAAGAAGAAATTCAGATGGCCAACAGGCATGTGAAAAGATGCTCCACATTGCTAATTATCAGGGAAATAAAAATTAAAACCACAATGAGATATCAACTCACACCAGGTAGGACGGTCACTATTCAAAAGACAAGAAACAAAAAATGCTGGTGAGGATGTGGAGAAAGGGGCACCCTCCTACATTGTTGATGGGAATGTAAATTAGTTAAACCATTGTGGAAAGGAGTATGGAAGTTCCTCAAAAAACTAAAAATAGAAATCCATTTGACCCCATTCCAGTTCTAGAAATTTACCCAAAGAAAACAAGATCACAGATTCAAAAAGACATATGCACCCCTATATTTATTGCAGCACTATTTAGAATAGACAAGACATGGAAGCAACCTAAGCGTCCATCAGTAGATGAATGGATAAGGAAAATGTGGTACATATACACAATAGAATATTATACAGCCATAAAAGGAAAACAAATCCTACCATTTGCAACAACATGGATGGAGCTAGAGGGTATTATGCTCAGTGAAATAAACCAGGCAGAGAAAGACAAGTACCAAATGATTTCACTCATTTGTGGAATATAGCGAAGTAAAAATGAAGGAACAAAACAGCAGCAGACTCACAGACTCCAAGAACGGACTAGCAGTTACCAAGGGAAGGTAGGTGGGGAGGGAGGGAGAAGGGGATTAAGGGGCATTATAATTATCATGCACAATATAAGTAGGTCACAGGGAAGGCAGTGCAGCGCGGAGAAGACAAGTAGTGACTCTGTATCATCTTACTATGCTGATGGACAATGACTGCAATGGGATGTGAGGGGGGGATTTTATAATATGGGTGAATGTTGAAACCACAATGTTGTCCATGTGAAACCTTCATAAGACTGCATATCAATGATACCTTAATTTTAAAAAAAGAGCAGAAGTGCGAAAAAAAGAGCATATGCCTTTAAAGAGAGACTTGGCAAAAATAAAGAACAATAAAAGAATTGGACAAGAAAGATTATAATGAAAATACTTTAAGTCTGCTCTTTTTTTTCATATCATCCCTTTCTCCTTTAAAAGACATTTTCCTAGGACGTCCTATCTGCACACACCAGGAGGGGCATGCTTTGCTTTTCCATTCTTCCTGCTGTCCTTTAGGGCCCTTCTGAAAGAGCAGCCAGAAGCTGTGGTCACAGCCCCCTCTAGAAATCTAGTGATAAGCCAACCTTAATCAAAGTAAAATCAACACGTGGAGCCCATCTGAGTGTCCCAACACATTTGCTACTCCTCAGCTGCCAACCAGCATCGTAGCAATTCAGAAGAGCAGTCATCAAGGGGGCCTCTCCCTGCATCCCTGAAAGCGGGCCAATCTCAAACTTGTACTGCATCTGTTGATTTCTGAAAGCATGTCTTGCTCTCCAGGCCAGTGCATGTTGCAATCCAAATGCCCCAGAAAGGAGTAAGAGTTTCAGTCCCTGAGACCTTAGGGTGTGTTAACTTATCAGGACACTCCCGCAGTGATGGCAGGGAGAGGAACAAAGGACGCTGATCTTTCAGGAGAGACAATAATTAAGGGGAAGTTAGTAGGACACAGAGAGACACAGGAGATGTTCTTCCTGTTCCACAGAAATGCCCTCAGAGACAGACGAGAGGTGCTTAGAGGTCAGTCCTGGTATACAGAGAACTCAACAAGGCCTAGGATGCTCTTAACATCACTGAAAAATATGCCCAAGGAGGGTGAACACCTGGGGGTGCAAGGCGGGCAGTGGCTAGGGGTTGCAGAGGCAAAGCTGTGAACCACAACAAGTATTCACATTAGATGTGCAAAGAAAACAATCTTCCCAGTGCAGAATGTGCCTGTTAAAGATCTATATCCAAATGGACGAGTGGAAATACTACTCATTTGCAGCTCAGGAGGGTATGTTAAACACACAGACGCACACACACACACACACACACATTTTCACTGTGATAGCTCTGCTCAAGCAGAGACAAGAAAAGGATTGCATTAAGACATTTACTCCACTTTTGTGCTGTCTGCAAATTAAAATTGCTGAAGCAGTTGGGATGATGTGGGAGCATGAGACAGGTCTGGGGATGTGCTTGTTAACCAGGTAGCCAATGAGTGAAAGGGTCACATATAAACAAGTTTTCATGTCTGTTGATCCTGTTCTTGGGACATGTATTAGATGGCCAAGTCAGTCCACAGTCTAGGATTGCAAGGTCACCTCTCTTGATGGGGTTAGAACATTTGGAATTCATAAAGAAAAATTTATCTCTAGATGAAGATCGTACTATTGATGCTAACGAATATTACGCCCATGCCCTGCCTACGCCACAGGCACATGGGGCACTAAGGAGGAAACGGATAATAACAATAGCTCCTTATAATGGCCAACACACCTCTCAGTCACTGTCACCACAGGTGAGAGAGCAAATGTGAGCCATGGATGTGGTCAGCTCTTCCTCCTACATCCTTGGCAGAAATCACTTTTGGATCACAGTTTTCCCACAAATCCCCTCGAGGCTGCTAGTTTCCATCAACTGAGGATGGATGGCATGGGAGAAGATTATGGCATGGGATTATATTCATCAAGGATCTATCTCCAGACATTTGCAATCTCCATATTATAAATAATAATACTTGGACAATATTACTTCTGAATTGCATGTTCATTCTATTTGTCTACATACCACAAGAGAATGTCTTGTTTTTAGCATGACTGTCCTCACCACATGTATTCCTGCCATTCACAGTGCCACTTCACTCTACAACATCTACATCCCTCCCAAAGAAATAACCCTAGGACTTTGTATTGTTGATTTGTTTGGTGTTTACCACTTCATAAGAATTATGATTCAATTAAGAGTAGAGGACAATAAAAGTTGAGATGTGAATTCTTGGCAGTACATTAGACCCATTCAGTTGTTATCGGATGTCCACAGGCATATAGTCTCACCATGTATGGGGTCTGAATTTGCATACCAGAAACAAATCATTTATGCATCATGGTATTCAGAACTGCTAATAGTACTTAAGACTTGGAATTTACAAATTATAATCTAAAATGGAGAAATGGAACTGGCAAGTGTCCAGTTGATTGTATCTGGCCCTTTCAATAAACTTAATGAAATTGACAATTTGTTCCCACTACACAGATGAGGGAACCACAGCTTGAAGAGGCCCTGTCTCAGCCAAAGTTGTTTTCTACACTCAGAGAAATGTATATACTTAATCTTTTCTCAAGGAGGTGACCCCTGAATGTCTCCACTACCGCCCATATGGGTCATGTCTCTTCGTCTTAAGTGGTTCATAGCTTTAGACAGACTTGGATTCTGTCACGGGGGAAAACGGTCTGAGTAAAATGAGCTCTTCCTCTGCGACTCCTATGACACCTAAAAGAATAATCATGGCAATTATACATCAGAACAGATAAGTGATAATTACAGAATGGAATTTTCAGCTATCACTTGGCTAGCCAGCCCAGGCACTAACTTATATATTTTCCCATGGGGGCATATATGAAAGAAGCAAAGAGTGGAAATGAGATGGAACACAATTATCAGGACCTGGGGATTTATTCTTTCTCCTACACAAAGGAAGGGGAAGAGCAGACCACAGCTGGAACATTTTCTTCCTGCTCTTTGCATACCATAGGAAAACACAGCTCCTCAGCCGCTGATTTTAATTTCCTTCACAAACGGTGACAAGCTCATCCAGTCTGTTGTATTTTGCTTCTCTATCAACTTGACTTTCTAGTTGGCCAACTGCCTTACAATCTCAAGAGTTTGTTCCAGAAACAGCAGAGGGTCTTTCTTTTTCCTTTTTGAGGGACTTCTGAGTAACAGCACACTGAGAAACTGGTCCGTCTCAGCTGAGCAAAAGGCTGTAGTTATTTAGTTGGAATATCAGAGAGACAAATATTTCCTTTTACTGACTTAGCCTATTGAAAAATCTTAATAGTTCTAAATGCAAATGAAATAATCACTGTAATAATACTTACAGACCAAAGAATAGTTGGCCTGAAAAGGACAAAATAACTGGGGATAGTCCAGGTGCTGAGTCAAGCGTAATATTCCTAACTTCACTTTTCTCTCTCCATTCTCTGAACCGTGTACAATAAAACACACTTGATTTTCAAAGTATGTTCCATCAATCATCATTTTTAATTCTAGAGATAGTTTTGTGGGCGTAGAGCAGACTGGGTGAAGCCATTGCTTCTGAAGAAGTTGGTGTGGATGTACATGTGTACAGATACTCATCATCACCCCTCAACACACACACACACACACACACACAACCCCTACCTTGTCTAAAGCACAAATGTCCACCTCATGGCTTTTTCTAAGGGAATTGAACTAAGGATTTTAAAAGAAGACAGAGAATAGGTACAACTTTCAAACATTGTTACTTTGTCATTGTTTTTAATTAAGCATATTATACACTTTGGTGTGTGCTCGTGATCCCTATTCCTTTGGCCAGCATCTCTGCTGAAATGAAAGCAAGATGCAAGCCAGAAGCGCTCATGCTCTAGCAGGGATGAGTAAACAGTAAAATTATATCAAACCAAGCTTATCTGTTACAACCAAGGTAAAAATAGCAGGCACACATAAAGGAATGCCAATTAATAAAAATAACTTCTGATCATAGGGGAGGACTAATTTTCCATTTGGAACAGGTATTCACTCTTATAAAAGGTTTTTCAAAATGTGCTCCACCAAACCTGGAGGGTTGATCAGGTGTGACATGAGAAAAGGATTCTGGAGAGAAATAAGTTCTGGAAAGAGTGATGTGACGTTCATCAGGCCTCTTTGCTCAGGGCTTCTCCAGGGTCTAAAAACATCATGTGAATCCTGAGTCTTTAGGAGGTCAGGGGATAATCATTACCTAAACAATATCACCATAGAAATGCTTATAAAAGGAGAAGCATTTTGTGGAACTAATTTCCTTTGGAGTACCTTTGAGGAAGTACTGCTTTTTAGAATAAGTATATAAAATATACACTTTTCCAGAAAAGAGAGGAGATGAGTGCATAGCTAAGAGCATCTGGAAATGACCTTCTCATGGAGCCCTTGATCCCAACGCTTCCCAAACTTCCACGTGCACATTGAATCACCAGAGCCCTTGTTACACAAAGATTCCTGCTCAGAAGGGCCTCGCCTGAGATTCTACATTGCTAACAAGTTCCCACATGATGCTGAGGCTGATGGTCTGTGAACCACATCTGAGTAGCAAAGGGCTAGGACATGTGTTTCCAAGTGCCAAAGGTATCCAGTTTTGTCCAGAGGGCTACACTGTCTGATAATTCTTTATTCAAATGGGTGGCAAGTTGCAGACGGGGCTTACCAGTAAAACCTGTTGGGTGTGATGCGTTCATGCATGAGTTGCCACCGTCTCCCAAAGTCCATGGAGCTGTAGAGCTGCAAAACAGGGAAGCAAGAAAAGCATAAGCATCAAGGGGTGCTGTTCAATATGATATGTGTGTCATCCCCCCTGGAGAAGAACATTCCAGCACACCCAGGTAGGCATCCATTTTATCCAGATAAAAACAGATGACTATGACTGCACTATGCTTATCATGGTGCCTTCTAGCACCACGTAGGTGCTCGATATATACTCAATCAACTGATACTTTAGAGCTAAGTATAAATCCAATTCTGATGCCATCCATTACTATCCCCTTTAGGGGAAAAGCCTTTAGTAAAATTATATCTTATTTTTTTCTTCAAATTCCATGAAGTTTTCAGCTACACCTAAAATAATTCAGCAAAACTGATTAAAGAATTATTTATTGAATAATTCCTCTATGTAAGGCATTCTGGGGAATATGCAGATAAGAGAGGTATAGATTTTTGTGCTCAGCGGGAAAACAGGACACATGCTAAAAATGCTCATCAGCTGGTATCTAACCCAACATTATGTGCAAAACACTGTGCTCTTTCAGTTTTATCTCTTACTACTCTCACATAATCTAAATGAAATGGACTCTTCAAAATGTCACTGAAGGTACCAGGCTCATTTATACTCCCATGTCTGTGCAAGGAAGCAAAGGTTCTAACTCGTGCCTAAGTAAAAATTACCCAAAAGCATAAGTGTGGCTTCCTCCACAAAACCTTCTCCAACCACTTCAGCTCACTCATCTTTTGTTTCCGGTGAGCACTTGCCATGGGGTAATATGTGGCTATGTCGGATTTTTCTGTATTATTTAGCTGTGTATCTATTCCTTGAATACAAAGCAATCACTAAATAGCTGTTGCATGTCAGAAATTATGACAGGCATGTAAGGATGGACATCAAGTCATGGAATAAGAAAAAATCCCAGAAGAGCCTGGGGACTTTGGAAAAGTGAAAAAGAACCTCCTGTATGGAAAATAGTCAGATTCCAGATTATTTTATGGATGGAGAGTCTGACCCCTTCGTAATACACAGGGAAAGGCCAACATCCTGTAACAATCTATCAAGGAGTATCAGGTTTATTTCCAAATGAATGCCTGGAAGGATAGTATTTGTACCTGACTGATAATGGGGTAGTAATAATAATAATAATTGTTTGACCACGTTGCTCTTTCACACACATTTGAGCCTTGAAAGCAAGGCAGGGCGATTACTAAATTGGGTCCCTGTTCTCAAGCATTCTCTAATCTAGCCGGCAGAGGTAACAACTCCCTCAGTGGTGCTACCACTATTTTCACTGTTCACACTAAGCTGTCACTGACTGGCTTGGCAAACCCCCCACTAGACTGTGAGTCACAGGAAGGGCGGGGATCTTGCCTTATTCACCTTTGGGTACCAGAGGTTACGCGATGTCTGGCACATAACAGGTGCATACACAAACCTCCTATTTCACAGTTAATGAAACTCCATCTTGAAGAAATTAAGTTTTGGTCAAAGGAACTAGAACTTAAGTGTTCTGATGCCAGGCTCACATCTCCATCCGTAGAATCATGGTGTCTACTTCATAATGAGAAGTCTATCATGTTCATGTTTTCCACAAACTTTCAAGGGTAGGGAAATTGAGGAAGGTGACCCTCAAGTTTATAGAAACGGGTCAAGTAAAGTATATTCCTGTAATCACTTCCCCCATAGATGCGCACCTCTATCCACCTTCTCTCCTGTCCAGACCACCTATCTCTAAAGGCCTACACCTAGATCCATTTCTCCAGGAAGTCTCATTCCAATTCCAACGTTGTTGGAATTTCCAATCTCTCAACTTATACATATGTGACCCTTGAATACACATACACCATGCCAAAGGGGAAAACGGACCAAAGGTTAAAGCTCTAGAAGTTGAGAAATGGCCAAAATTTACATGCGTAGAAATGGAACAATGAGGCTTCATTGAACTACAGAGAAATATAGCTTGAGCTGGGCCTTTGGAGATAGATGGTGTGGACAGGACAGAAGGTGGATAGAGATTTTACTGAGCAGAGGAGATAATAAGAAGAAAGGTGTGAATATGGCCAAGATCTTAAAGTTAGTTTGTAAGGAAGATTTTAAGAGGAAGAAGGGATGTAGTAACTGTTGCTGGCCAAAAGGAGGTATATGTTGTCTGTCTGTCCATTTATCTGTCTGTCTCCCTTTCCATCCATCTATCCATCCATCCATCCATCCATTTGTGGATGTTTCTACGTCTATCTGTTGGTATATTTATATTAGGGAGGGAACTGGAAGGAAGGAGAGGGTTTGTATGGACCAGATCATCCCACTGGTTAGGATATATTCCTGAATTTTTTTGAAAGGATGGAGTTTTTTATGCAGGCTTTTAAGAAATGGATCCGTTTCCTTTGCATGGCAGGCATCTGAAGAACACATACTCAGACTTAAGATACATTTCCCAATTACATATAGAAGAGACTTGGAGCCTTCTATAACCCAAAGAAATCAGACTCTCCCAATCATAGCAAACAGATCCCCAAATTCCTTCAAATAAAACACTACATGGTTTGTCTTCCTCTGCGTCAAACACTAGAGACAGGCCAGGAAGAAACCTGCTGGAGCCTCAGTCCTCCGGGGATGTCCTCAGTCCTCCGTCACATAGGATCCCGGCTGCGCCAGGCGCCATCCACCACGGCCCTGCCCCGGCTCCCACTGGGGAGAGGCCTGGCGCCTGTCCTCTCGTGCTCCTCCCAACAGAGGAGGAACAAGAGATCGGCCGCTGATCTCCTCACCCAAGCCTGCTCCTCCTCTTGCCTCCCCTGGCTCTGGTTTTGCTTTTTCAGCTCTTCAGTTTGACTGATAGGAGAAAAATTAAATTGAATTCTCTGCCTAGAGGTTGATTCAGATGAACAGAAAGAGCAGGCTCCTATTCATTAAGGGCCTCTGGTTAGCTACCTTGTCTCGCAATCTACAGTGAGCTGCTGAGTCTGAAATGAATTTTATTCTACCACAATCTGGATCTTACCTGCCTCTCTATCCATGCATTTGTTTATTCATTCATTTGTTCAACAAAAATATGTCAAGTAACTGCTGTGTTCTTCTAAGCACTGAAGTAAGTTTCAGTGTTACTAGACTAAAAATGCTATGAACCATGAATGACCGATTTAGACAAGTACACTGCCATGCAGTGTATGTCAAAATATTAATATTAGTTACTTCTGCAATGGTAAGATTGTGGTCAATCGGTAACTTTTCCTTTTGTTTATCTGAATTTTTAAAAATTGTTGTGGACATGTATTACATAATTAAGAATTAAATCTCTAACACTCAACTAGAGATAAAACACATAGGCAACCATTCAACAGTAAGCATTAGTGTTTCAAACTTAATGTTATGAAAGTGTTTCATACTTAATATGAATGTGCTCATGATATTTATTTAAAAATATATTACAGAACATGCATATATTGATGCCAATTTTATTTAAATTGCAAAAAGTTGAGACATATTAGAAGGAAATAAGTCAAAATATTAGCAGTTGTTATCTCTAAATTGTGGTATTATGGGTAATTTATGTTTTCTTAAGTTTTCTATCATTTCAGATCTCTTCACAGTACATATGTATATATGTGTGTGTGTACAATATTTCAATAGTAATACAAGTCAATAGTTTATTCTACTTATATTTCTATATTAATTTTATAATTATAATGTGTATTTTATTTATACTTTTATAATGTATATTTTATACTTATACTTTCATAATGTACATTATATAATGCATACTTTATCTTTCAGACTACCTTTTAAAAGACCAAGAATTAAAATTTCAATTTTTTCATGAGGGTACTGACATTAGACAAAGTAATATGGGATTCTCCACAAAATGGCATTTCATAGAGATCACCTGGGGGTAAATCCCTCCTCAGGCAGGCAATATATTAGCTTACATGGTATTTATATAGTCCTGCATGGCTTCAACCCAATGTGCTTCATGCATCATTAAAGTAAATTATATTTTCCAAACAGTAAGTATCTTTTAAAATGCTTCTTGTTTATACAATGTTACATACATGAGATTTTGTGCTCTCGTCCATATTCCGCCTCATGATGTCTCCTCCCTGCAAGGACATCATTTCTGAACTTTCATCAGACGACAGTCCAGATGCTCTCCTTCGCCTACTCCCACTGGACATCAAGGTCCCCTATCTCTTAACGAGCACACATTCCGTAGCAACACACATACACAGAGCCCTCAATGAATCATCAGAACAGCTGGAAGGTGTGAAAGAACATGTTCTTTTCCTTATTGATTCAGTTATTAGTTCCCCAATTACATCAGCCTGCCAGGGAAAAGCCTCCGATAGCTGAAGAACTAGAGGCAGTTAATCAATGCACTATTCCACCAGACAGACAACAAGTTGTACCTGGAAAGTTAAGTTCAAAGAATAATATGACTGCAATAGGAGGTTATGGGTTGAACGATGTCTCCCCAGAAAGACAGTCCTAACCCCCAGGGTCTCAGAATGTGACCTTACTTGGAATTTAGGGTATTTGTAGATGTAATCCAGTGGAGTCTGGGCAGGCCCTAATCCATTATGACTGGCATCCTCATGAGGAGATATTTGGACACACAAGGAAGCACAGAGGGGAGATGACGTGAATATACACAGGGAGGCCACGTGATGACAGGAGTGGTGTGAGAGAGCCACAAACCAAGGGATGCCAATGACTGCCGGCAGACCACCAAAATCTGGGAGAAAGCATGGAAGGACTCCCTTATAGGTTTCAGAGGGAGCACGATCCTGACAATACTTTGATTTTGGACTTCTAGTCTCCAGAATTGTGGAACAATGAATTTCTATTGTTTTAAGGCAGCCAGTTTGTGGTGCTTTGTTAGAGCAGTCACAGGAAACTAATACAAGCATCTTACACCTCCCACCAGAAGAATGGCAGAGCTTGTTGTATTTCTCTGCTGTTTTCTTGTCTATACTCCTAAGCATTTAGTATAGGAGCATTTAAGGCCAGAAATCTGATTTAGGACCAGAATGTAGAATCTGTGGTTAAAAGCCAAATTCTCATTTGCCTATATTTCTCTTTCTATGCATTTTCACCATACCCCTAAGGATATTTGCTAAGAATAAATGTGAATTCACAATGACCATATGGTAGAAACCAGACATAATCATAAGAGGCAACAAAATATACATCTTCTGGTAGCTTTTGGTGTTCCAGCCAGATTCCCTTGGGCCAGCATACCTCCCGTGTAGAGCGAAGGATGGTTTGGAACACATTTATATAAAAGCTCTTCCCTGTAGGCAAATTCAAACTTAATGTGTATAACTATCCTGATTTTTTTTTTCTCAAAATCTACAGAGCTTAGGTAGCATTCTTCTGAACTGTAGTCATGATGGTCTTTCCCTTTAAAATAAAATAAGGCTGCTTTTTGTTCAAAATAAGAAGGTCTCTGTGCACCTGTTTCCTTGGTAGCCACAGAGAGAGTGGGAGGGCCTGGCTGGGCTATGCACAGCTGCTGGGAGAATCCCCTGCATTGTGGCAGCATTCAAAGTAGGCAGGCAAGAAACCAGGGTCACACAGCAGAAGAAGAGTTTTTTCCACTACATGCTCCTGGTTCCTTCCTCAGATATTCACCAAACAACCCCCTCTGGATAATCGGTGGGGACAATCCCACCCAATGTCCTTCTAATAGGCTCTAAGTACATAGATGGAACTTCTGTCCTCGGCAGCCCTTTTCCTTTCCCTTGGGAGATATAAGGCATCTATACCATAGAGATATTTATAAAGAAGACATAGAAATTCACCCTGTCATAGCATTCTTTTGTAAAAGGCAACATTTTTATTCCCTTCTTAAAGATTTTTACCTATAGAGGTTTTATCTTTCTCTTCACTCATTCCTTCACTTAAAAAATATTGACCAAATGTCTGTTAAGAACGAAGCACTGTTCTGTGGGTTTAGGATACATCAGTGAACCAACAGACAAGAAGTCTCTGCCCTCAGGGATCTTACGTTCCTGTGGAGATCAGGAATGCACATGCCCTCAGTGGGGAGGGCATAAGAAAAAATTGTACCATTATTTATATGCCTTAGACACGGCTTCTTTTTGCTAGCACTTAACACACTAAGGAAGTTTCTTTGCTTATCCACGAAGATGTTCCCCATTTTTTTCTAAAACACTTGGCACATTAAAGCTGTCTTTTGTTTTCCTGCTTTTGATAGAAGTACAAGTTCAAAAAATGTTCCACTTTCCTCTCAACCCTGAGGGAAACGCAGTGCAAGTGGGATAATATTTGGCAGATGACATTTCGTCACAATGCTGGTAAGAAACGGAATCCAGGGAGCTCATTCTCCACCTAAAAACAGACTTAGCTGTTCCTTAGCTGAACAGGAGAGCTGATCCAGTGTGGTCAGGCTTTACCATTTTTCAAGAAAACCTGAAAATTCATATTTTTATGGGAAATCTTTGTATTTTTCAATTTTTCCAAATTAAAAATTAAAATGTACTGCAGAGCAAGTAAGACATGTCTTGATACAGGTGGACAGATGCTACCCAAGGGCCACAAGTTTGTGACCTGAATCTTAGGGTAGATCTACAACTGCCTGAAGAAGAGAGTGGGACCTTCTGACCTTAAAGTAGGGTTGCCAGACTTAGCAAACAAAAATATAGATACCAGGTAATTTGAATTTCAGAAAAAACTATTTGTGTGTATGTATGTAACATTAGGGATAAACTTATAATTTTTCAAAATGTCATTTACTTTAAATTCAGATTTCACTGGGTATCCTGATTTTATCTGGCCACCATACCTGGAAGTCTCTCCATTCCGTTCCTAAGAATCTGGGTCATCCCCTTATTTCATGCTTCCTTATTCTCTGACACTGGATGCCACCAGAACAAAAGGACCTCAAAATTATTGCAAATACTCCCTGTAGTTACTTAACTCAAATCATTTCATTCAACTTCTTTAGTATTCATTGAGCACCTAGCATGTGTACTAGGCTCAGTACACAGTACTAGGTATAGTGATATAAAGGTAAATAACACAAGGTTCCCTGACCTCCAGAAACTCAATACCTGGATGGGAAGACAGACACACCAGCAGGTAGGTACAGCAGGGCACAGTGAGGCACATGCCAATGGAGGCAGAGCAGTACAGAGAGACTCCAAGGAAGGACTGGTCAGCTCTGGGGGCTGGGCGCTGGGCCATGGGCTGAGTCATAATGGATGACAGGAGCTGGCCTGAAGGACAAGTTCCCCCAAAACACTTCAGCTAGCAAAGGTGAAAAATTCTAGTCATTAGGGAAGATGTTGGAAATGAAACAGAAACATTATCTCATCCTCCTCTAAAAGCACAGTTCACTTGGCCCTGGATCAGTGTACACTGGTCTAACCACCACACTTAATAGGGGAAAGAACAGAGATGGAACAGGATCCAAACAAGGTCATCCACAGCATCTAAGAAGAAGAGGAGGAAACAACTCCACAAGAGGGTGGGTGTGCAGATAAAATAAGACTTAAGATGGGCCTGCAGTGTGAAGGCCAATAAAAGCAGAGAAATGTAGGCAGATACACACTTGCTTATCAAATTTTGAAATGCCTTCCCTTGAAACCTAAAAGAGACAAGATTACAACACCAAAAAATGGAAGAACTACTTTTAAAAGCAAACTGATAAGAGCATCCCTATAGAAAATTGGTGAGAAAGACACAGGATATCCTATAAACAGTATCAAACACAGTTTGAGACTCAGTGCTTCTCAATGTGTTTCATCAAAACCTCTCCAAGATGCAAAAAGATAAAGCATTTCACCAGGAACCTGGAAGTTCGACCTGAAGCTATCTGACTTCAGGGAAAATATTTCCAAGTCTCTACTTCTCATCTTAAAATTCCATGGGTATTTTGCAGTCTATTCTAGACTATATCTGTGCTTAGAATAAAAGATAAATTTCTTCACAAATTTTCAAGTAAAGTTGACCCTGCAGAATGACACTCTCCCAGGGGTGCATTTTGAGCCCCAGTTTGAAAGGAAGGGGACGTGATGCCAAGAATGTCAGATGCTGGATGAGGGGCAGGTGCTTATAATAACGGGAATGACCATTTAATTGTTGTGCTTTGTGCAGGGTGACCACAAGGAGGGATGTAGTCATGTCTTGGTTCCTTTGGCAATTGGAATTCTGGACTGGATATGAGGAGACACCCTATGGTCAGGGTTGTCAGTTAAGTCTCTTTAATTATTATGAATGGATGAAAGAAAAATATGCCATTTTGGTGATGCCATGCTTGCAAGAAAGTGACTCCATCAGACCCTGTCAGCTAACATAGCAAGCCTCACCATGGCTGTGGCTTTTGTATGACTCCTTAGTCTTCTCCTCCTGACTATGCCCTCGATTTCTGAGGCCACATGGGTATTTGGATAACCAAAGCCTTCCATTTCCCAAGTCAGTGTCCGACTCCCTGCGAGAGCTGCTGGTGAGAACACATTTAGTAACACAGAGGCCCATCTGAGAACACGAAGCACAGATGGTGCTTCCCCAGCTCCCCAGTGCCTGTCCCAGTATGGAGTGCTTTCCTCCCGCTGGGCCTGTGAAAGCTGACAAGTGAAGTATTGGTATCCACACTCCATCAAAGGGGTGATTCCGTGCTCATTTCCCACCTGCCTTTTCCTCCAGGATTCTCTCCCTCCCCTTTATTTTCCAAGTTCCAGCCACACAGACCCTCTTCTGGCTTCCCAGATAGGCCATGGTCTCTCCGGTCTCAGGGATCTGGCACCTGCTGCTCCTCTACCTGAAACACCCTCCTCCTGCTCCACACTTCCTCCTCTTTCCATTCAAGAACCAAACTGCCGCTCACATGTCAGGTCTCAGCAGAAGTAACATTTCCTAAAGGAAGTCCTTGTTGGTCACCCTCTGCTCCAAATTGTAGCAGGTCCACCTGTCATCTACTCTTATGGTCTCTATCCTCTAAATTACAATTTTCATCAAAGTAAAAAATTATACATTTGTGCACTGACATGATCAATATCTGTCTTCCTTTCTAGGTAGTGAGGATTGCTACTTTAGTGGTTCCAGGGGCACCAGTACAGAACAGATGCTCAATAAATATTTGCTGAATGAATACAAGAGTATCGCTTTTCAAGTCTTTTAAGGCTCTATTCCTTCTGTCTGAAAGGTCCCCTTCCCTTCCCAAGTTTGTCTATAAAGTTTATACTTATCTTAATATAGTTCAAATTGTCTCCCTTCTATGAAGCTATCCTTGGTCACACTGGCCAAAAGAGGCAAGATTACATCAGGAAAACTAAAGAACGATTTTTAAGCAAATTGGTGAGAAGAGGACGGTGAGAAGGGACGAGTATCCTATAAATCGTATCTCTTTTCTCATATTTAACATCTAATGTTCAACCAGATTCTAATAACAGGTTTCTCTTATAAGTGATCAAATTGTTTTTATTTAATTCATCTAAACAAACATTAATCTATTCCTTCATTCACTTATGCACCAAAACTTCAGGTAATCTCTTCAAATAGATCAGAGGCTCCTGATGAGAGGAATCCCATCTGAAATCTTGAATCCCCTCACAAATCACACACACACACACACACACACACAGAGAGAGAGAGAGAAATTGCCACTGGGCTGCCCAACAACATAGAATCAGAGAATAATAAACTTTCATAGCTGAAAATGGCCTTACAGAAAATCTGGTCAATTCTTTTTACACATGGGGAATCTAAAATTCAGACAACCTAAGTGACTTGCCTGAGATCTAGTTGTGGAGCTGGAATTCAAAACCAGGGTCCTGACTCCCACCTCAATGCTCTTTTTACTGTATTGCGCTGTCTTTTTTTTTTATTAGTTTATGGGAAAAACAAATTAATATAACCTCACAGGAATAATAGCTCATTTGGGCATGCCATGCATGAATGATACCGTACCTTGAATTTATCTAACACTTTTATTTACAAATCATTTTCACAATTTGGTTTTATCCTCTTTTGTACTGAAAAGTATCTTCTGAGCTAACAGTCATATAAGATAATCTTACAAATAATTTACATAATATTTACCAAACCCATTCTTTTGTCTCCATAGTCCTACTTTCTTGACCATTTCCCTTTGCAATCAGATTCTATTCATTTTTATACATTCCAATTCAGAAACGTCTCATATTAAGCAGCACCCTCTGAACATAAATGTTACTCCTCTGTAAGCTGCCTTTATTTGTTCTGACTCACATTTCCTCCTGCACGTTACTTGCGTTCTCTGCCTCCTTAATGGTTTTGGTTTCACATCACATTCTATTATGAACATCTACTTTATTGCCTACTTTCCTGGCCTTTTCACTGCAACTCATTTGTCCTTAATGCTTCTCCAAGTTCAGATTTGTTTTTCCTTCCTGAAGGTCTGATTCTGAAAGAGGTGGAGATAACTTCAATCTCTTAGTTTTAGGTCATGCATTTAATTTAAATTACTATATCTAAGTATCAACAATAATGCCTGCTTTCAATTTGGAAGAAATGAAGTCTTTACTATCTTTACCATATGAAACACCTTTTGAAACATACCTCCAAGTGGATGTTTAAATATGGTCATTATTTTAGTATTAATATGTGGCCAGAAAATCTAAGTTCACTTAAACTCAATATATTAAAGCAAAAGGAATGTGTACTTCAAAGGGTATACTTTCAGAGAAAAAAGTAGAAGAAACTAACATTTAGGGAGTAGTTGCCCTGACAGACATTTTTGTATATAGTGTCTGGTTTTACTCCCACAAAAGAAACACTGTTGCATGGTTATTTCTATCCCTACTTCCTGGAGGAGAACATGGAGGTCCCAGGAGTTCTGTGAACTTTCTCAAAATCTCCAAACAAATTCCAGGACATCTGACTGTAAACTTAGTGTTATTCTGAAGCACCTGGCTGCCATTGAGCAACGAGTGCTTTCAAGGAAACAACCTGAATTATAAAGGAGCTCAAACGATGTCCTTGGGAAAAAGAAACTTGGGATTGTTGGCACAAAAAACTGACCAATGAGCAAAGAGGTTTATGACTATTTTCAAATGTGGGGAGTGGTGCTCTGGGGAAGGACGATGAGACTTTCTTCTGCGTTGCATCAGAGCGCAGAAGAAGCACAAAAGGTCAAATCCAGATGGAAGTAAATGTGGGCTTGATATAAGAAATAATATTCTAATGGAAAGAACTCCCTCGGCTGGAGAACCTGCCTCACATTGGTAGCAAGCCCTCTGAGGAGTTAGGGGATGGTTTGAGCACAAGATGGATGAGCATTTTGATTAAGGTGATACTATCAGGAAATTGAAGTGTCAGATGGGATTTAAACCAATGCGTTCTTAGGCTCTTTAAGATATACAATTTTTGATTCTTCATTCAAGAGCAATAATCCTAGCAATAGAACCCAAGGGATATTCACTGCTGATACTCCCTAATATTTGTAAAAGCTGGCAGATATACCTTTTTTAAAGGCACTCAAATGTTGTGGGAAAGGCCCAGGACTCTGTGTGGCAGGCTTTGGTGAATTCAGTCAGTCTCCCTGTATCTATAACCTCTGTGAAGCAATTTTTCATCTCCCTTTAAGAGCTAGAATTTATTTCTTCATCCCTTTAATCAAAGTTGTCTTTTTACTTCATTTTGGCATCAGAATGCAGTGGAAATATTACAGTGTCCCAACTTTGAATATAGTCCCTACAGTAGTTCTCTAACACCTTTCTATTGACAGATAGTAACTACACTTGTTGGGGTAAGGATTTAATAATGTAGGTAACTGTTGGATCGCTATGTTGTACCCTTGAAACCAATATAATGTTGTACATCAACATTACTTCAATAAAGTATAAGCACTGGACCCTTCTAATCTTCTGAAGTGATGTCACCCCTGGTGAACAAGCCCAAGCTAGCGTGATGGAGGCTGCAGATCACAGACGAGAACCAGGTGTCCCCGTGGAGGCCATCTCGACCAGGGAACAGCCACTGAGCTCTAGACATAACAGCAAGTCCAGCCAAGGTCAGAACAGCTACCTGCTCAACCACAGCTGACTACAGACGCGTGAGTGAACCCAGCTGACACCAGAAACATCACACAGCTAACACACAGGGTTGTGATCAATAATGAATGTTTACTGCGTAAGCCTCTACATTTAGAGATACTTGGTTTCGCAGCATAAGCGAGCTGATAACACAGACCTCCATTCAAGTCTTAGCTCTATCAATGACCTAATGGGGACACTTTTCAGAAGACTTTAAATTCCTCAATCTCAGTCTTATATAAGTGTGATGAAGGGCTTTCTCCAAAATGGTGGCTTTCAAATTTCAAAGTTATCTGGATACCTTGTTAAAAACGCATATTTCGGGCACCCCTCCAGAAATTCCAATTCAGAGGAAAGAGAATGGAGCCCAGAAGTTTAACAAGCTAGCAGATGATTCTAATGTAAGTGCTCGGGGACCTGGGAGCCAAGAAACTGAGAACTGAGAAACTCTGCTCCAGATAAAACTGAGGGAAGCTTAGACATTTAGAGTCAAGCTTCTACCCTGTCTTCAGCCAACCTCCACCACAGGCAGATAATGTCCCACTGACTAGCCAGAGCTCTTTAGAGATAAAAGTGACTTAACTGTAAGTCAGACACTTTTTGACTCCTGGGAACCCACTCCCAGCTCCATCACAGAAGCCATGGACATGATAATGGAAATAGGCAGGCTGTTTCCACTCAAAACCATTCTGTCCAACTGCCAATGCTGGAACACAATTAAATAGCAAAAAGCATAGCTTCAGCCAAAATGCACAGTAACAGCTGGACTGTGTTCCCTGCAAGTACAATACATTTATTACGCAGATAATTAGACTTCCCTCTAGATACAAAAGTGATATGGTCTGTGCATTAAGCAAAGAGCCTTACCACCGCCTGGACAACCTTTGCCCAAGGCACTCGAACAATGCTCATCCCTGGGCTATAGAGTGGGGTTGAGGAAGGGCTGGGGTGGGGCAGGAAAGCAGTGACTGCTGGGAGGTTCTTCTGGGCATGGCTTTAATGATCCAAAGCAGTGGTTCTCATCTCTGCATTAGAGTTACCCGGGAGTTTTAAACAATACTGAGGCCAGGGCCTCATTTCAGAAAAATTAAACCAGAAACTCTAGAAATAGACTACCTGGGCATAGGTATTTTTAAAGCCCCCAAGTGATTCTAATGTGCAGACAGGGTTGAGAACTATAAGTCTAAATAGAGGCTGGCAAACTATGGCCCTCCTGTTTTTGTAAAGAAAGTTTGATTGGAATATAGTCATACTGACTCATTTAGAGTTGAGTTGTTGCAACAGAGATCACATACCTGGCAAAACCCAAAATACTCCTGAGTCCTTTACAGAAAGTTTGCTGAGCCCTGCTCTTAGGTAATGATCTTTAATACTGGTTAAGGAGTCCTGACAGGAATTTTATCCTGAGTGCCTCCTGGCTTGGTTTGACAATCCTTTGCCCTATTTATCTAACACCAGAATCCCAAAATATGCAATAATAATAATAAGCCTAACAAGTTTTTATTATGTTTCAGGCACTACATTAAGTGGTTTGTATCCTCCCATTTAATCCCTACAAAACTACCATTTAGTACCCTGTAGAGGAACTCCACTTATTTTCATTTTGCAGAACCGAAAACAAAGATTTGGGGAGGACATGCCCAAAAACACAAAGTATGGAAGTCAGATTCAAACCAGGTTGTCTGATTCTCTGGCCCATCTGCTCAATAACCACACAGGCCAAGATTCACAATGTGGAAACATGGAGCAGAGTCTGGGTCAGTCTGTGCGGTGAGCTTAGTCAGGCCCCTTGGGTGGGCTGGGGTTGGGGAGTAAAGCGGGGTTCTAAGAATGCCCACCTTACAGGGGGGCCTGTGGTAAGATTAGGGATAGCATGGCGCTTAATCAAATGAAAATGTCTGGCAGACTGAAACTGTTATCTTGTCATATTTTTTTCTTGAGACATTCTTGACTATATTTCACTCATTTTTTTCATCCATTTAATCACTAGTAATTTAGTGAGCACTTTCCATGAACCAGGCACTTTTGGTGCTAAGGATACAGCAGAAAACGAGATGCTGGGAAAGTCTGCTGATCCTTGACTTTATGGAGTTTACACATTAGCAGGAGAAATGGGCAATAAGCAAACAGGTACACACATGTATATGCATATGTATATATATATGTATATATATATTTATAGCTGATTCTCATTATTTGTAGTAATTAGTATGGTATCAGTAGTGATGACTAAACCACTGTTCCTAGGGAAATACAGTTAGGTTCCTATGAATCTCTGGTCACAACATCTTTATCAAACAATCAATACACACCCTTGTTGAAGATGTGCTTCTGTTTAAAGGCACTTTATTTAAAATATACATTTTTAAGTCATTAACATTGAAATCAGGGCCAATAGCCATGAAATCGCTCATGCCTGGAGAAAGCTTACCTAATTCACATACTTACAACACTAGAGAGCCCCTCAGCACAATACCTGAGGGTCATTTTAAACAGCAAAACCACCAAAGAAAGGCACAAAAATACCAAAAAAAAAAAAAAAAAGGCATAAAAAAGACCCCAAAAGGACAACTGCTTACAGTCTGAGAACTGAAACAAGGAGATAGAACATCACCTCGTTCAACCTCAGCTGAGAACTCAGATTTTTGGCCACTTTGTTCCTGTCCACAGATGAACAGGACAGCATTTTGAATATTGATTTGGCGTGACAAAAAAGTTTAAGCAAGTAGGTAAATTTGCAAATATGTAATCTGCAAATGATCATTATTGTGTAATGTCTTGCAGAGATAACTGCCAAGAAGAAAGTTAGAGCGAGATAAGGGGATACAGCATGAGAAGTAGTAGTATTTTTAAGGCAGGCGGGGAAGGGCTCTCTGAACAACTAACATTTGAGCAGAAACCTGAATGGAATGAAAGAGCAGGAGATGTGAACAGAGGAAGAAGAGTGACCTAGGGAGACGAAGAGGGGGAGTGAAGACCTCAGAGTGGCAGGTCGGGTGGCCGTATTCTAGGAGACACCAGGCCACCGCGGCTGGAGCAGAGTGCAAGAGGGTGCAGCACTGGGAGATGGAGTTAGAAAACCAGGGACGGCATCATGTAAAAGGCATGTCAGGGGCTTCCTTGTAGGCATGATGGGAATGTGCAGAGGTATTGAGGAGAAGGCTGCCAAGATCTCATTTAAGTTTTAGAGATCCCTGGCTTCTCTATGGAGAGCAGAAAGTAAGGGTGCCCAAGGGAAAGTGGAGAAACTACAGAAGAGATGTGGGGGTCCAGGAAGAGGCAGGTGGCAGGGCCAGCATGTTAGTGGTGGAGTTAGGAAGGTAGAGGGACTGGAAATATTCTGGGGGTAATGTCAGTATGGTTTAGTAATGGAACAGCTGTGAGATCTGAGAGTAAAAGAGGAGCCACTGCCTGTGTGGTAACCTCCAATGAGTTCTACACAAGAGTATAAAGGGCATATAGAAGTGTAGGCACAGGGTCTGTTTGTGTTTATACAGAGGATCAAAGCCTAATTGGGCTACCCTGAAAATGAACTAAGATACGATATGAAAAAGAACTTCCAACATCAGCACTCTCTGGAAGACTCATGCCAGAAGATGATCATCAAAAAACCCCGACAAAGATCCACGCACTGCTACAGCTGTAGATGCACTCATCCCACCAGTTCCTGGACTTGCCATGGGAATGAGGAAGGAGATATCTAAGCTGGCCTGTGCATACAGTAAAACAACAAATTCGACTGGATCTATACTGTTGGAACTCAATCAAGAATTAGGAGAAGTGCAAATTGTAGCACTCCAAAATCATACAACTACAGACTATTTACTGTTAAAAGAACATAAGGATGTGAACATTCCCCAGGAATGGGTTGTTTTAATTTGTCTGATTTCTCTCAGACTGTTCAAGTTCAGTTGGACAATATCCACCATATCATAGATAAGTTTTCACAAATGCCTAAGGTGCCTAACTGGTTTTCTTGGTTTCACTGGAGATGGCTGGTAATTACAGGTATGCTTTGGTTATGTAACTATACTCCTATTATGTTAATGTGTGTGCGCAATTTAAGTAGTAGCTTAAAACCTATACATGCTGAAGTTACTCTACAAGAAGATATGTCAAAGAAATAATCAATCTTCCCATATTTTCTTCCGCCTGCTACTTCTATAGCTTTTCTTCTTCCTTCCTAATTACAACCCTTAAATAGAATTCATGCCTCATATCAAATTTACCGAGTATCATAATTCTTCCAAGTGGTAAAGATACCTCAAGACAAATGCTGTGCATAGAAGCTACAGGGCATAAATATGCAAAGAAATAAAAAGCTAACCATTTCAAACAATAAGGCTTCTCTCTCACTTACCAACTTTACATTTCCCTGTATGGCCCCAGAAGATGACTGGTTAGCCAGAGACGGGTAAGATTCCTCAAGGGAGGAACAACCTAAGACAGGCACAGTTGCAGGGGGGTCATCAGGTGAGAAATTGGGGATCAACAGAGGTGAGGCTTAGAACCTCACCCCCCCCCCGTTCTGAGAGAAATCTTCTGCATACGTGGATGTTTTATTGCCCTTGTCTAGCTTGGATTAACACATAGTCTACAGGCACACACTTGATAATCTACATTTGCTCTCTTACAACACTAAACTATGTTTTCTACCTTTATCTTGTATCTACCTACCACTTCAGCATTTTATTAAAAATAATAATAATAAAGAGAGAAATGTGGTATCCACATATAAATCAAGTATAAAAATCAAATGAGTATTCATATTTGAACTGACTGTTTATAGTTCATAATGCATGAGCAAAACCGAAGGTTTCTGTGATGGCTGCCCTTGTACTGTTCACCATGTAAGAACTTATTCACTACGTAAGAATTTGTTCTCCATGTAAGAACTTGTTTGTTATGCCTCAGAAGATTGGAGACTGATGAGAATTAGGCTTGGGGTGGATTAATGATTGTGCATTGAGCATTGACTCCCCTATACAGAATTTTATTGTTGTTAACAACCATTTGATCGATAAATATGAGAGATGCCCTCACACACACACAAAAAAAAGTATACACTTCCAATGGTAAAATAATAAGTAACCGGGATGTAATGAATATAGTCAAGATATTGTAACAGCTTGGTATGGTGATAGCTGGTACCTAGAATTGTCATGTATATAAATGTTGAATCACTATGTTGTACACCTGATACTAATTAATGTAATGTAATACCGTGTGTCAACTACCCTTCAATAAAAAAAATAATTATCTAAAAAAAAAAAAAGATCAAAAGAGAGTTCTCAAAAAAAAAAAAAAAAAAGAGGAGCCACTGTAACCCTGAGATTGTGGACTTTGTCGACCAAATAGTGGGCAAGAAGGGGAAAAGGTGTCATATTCAGGATGTGCTTTGAAGGTAGAAGTGACAAGATTTGTGCTGCCTTATTGGAGTTGGGTCCGAGAGAAAGAGATGAATCTTAAGATTTTGAGCCTGTAGAAAGGGCATCCTTTACTGAAATTCAAATCTGGGAAAGGGAAGAGTTTTGGGGTAGGTGGGGTGTCAGGTGTTACATGCATTAGCTTCATCAGATTCTGTGTAAGTGTGAGACAGAGGAAAAATAAATTAAAAAGGTACTAGGTACTCATCAAATGCTTATAAATTACTTATTGTGTAGGCTCTAGTAAGTGCTAGGAATAAGGCAGAAATAAATCACAAGTTTCCTGAAGGAGCTTGAAGTCTACAGGGGAAACAGAAAGTAAATAGGTGATTATTAAAAAAGAAAAAGAAAAAAATCTCAATACAGGTTCTAAAGCTGGAGAATGTCAGGCAATGCCCAGTGCTGTATAGAACAAGCACCAGAGTAAGATCCAAAATGCCTCATCTGCAGAAACTGCAATTTCTCCAAAGACCCAAGTGGGGATGACTTTGTGGGTGTCAGAAACAGTCAAAAGTTTTCTGCTCAGGTGACTGAATTGCTGCTAGGATCTCCTTGGGAAAAAGCTTAGGAGAAACCCAGCCCAGCAGGCCAGTAGTCACCATAACATTAATGCCACATCAGGGTCTCCTGGCTCAGAGGACAAGCAGCCGCTGTCAGCTCACATGCACTCATGCACCTGCAGAACTTGTCCCCAGATGTGCTTGTTGCTTTTAATGTCTAACCAAGAGCGATTTGGGAGGAGGAGGTACCAACAAATCAAAAGCCCTTGAGCAAGGGAACTGGCTCCACACACAAAACACAAATTCCTCCAAGGTCTGAACAAGGAAAACAGCTCTCTTGAGGCCATCCCTGTAGAAGGCAGGATACTTTTTCCTTGGTGTTTGTTTCTCCCTTTCTCTCTGGTCCCAGGGCTAAGAGACAAAGCTGAAAAAGAAGACACAGTTTTTCCCTCAGTCCCTCAGGACAGCTATTAGAGGCTAGCTTCTTCAGAGAGGACTTGCTATATGGAACTTACTATATGGAAGGAAATCAAGAAAATACAAAAACTTCTAAACTGTTGCACTTTCAAAGCAGAGGTTCCTGGCCCTACAATACAGGGCACACAGGTCCTGGTTTGCTACGCATTATGTCTGAAATCTCTGCATTCAAAAACTGCATCTGTTCAATTCTTAAGCAAGAATTTTGTGCACACACACACACATTTTTCCACACTCCTTGGCTGCCTTTTTTCTAGATAAATGCCTACAGCGGAAACTCCAGTCTCGTGGTGGTTTCGAGGGAAAAATGAGTGGGGATCAACATTGCTAAAGCTCCCTTGGGCCAACGATGCAAAACTCATATACCTTCAAGCAAATAATCAAGCAAAAACCCAGGTCAGGCAAAAACCTGATCTCTTCTCCATATCCTCTGCCCCTATCTCATCTCTGTATTATGAAATCTCTGCATTTCAGGGTCAGAGGGTCCCATGAAATCAATGCTGGAGTCCCCTTAAAAGCCAGTAACCCTGACAGATGGGCTTACATCTTGGTCTGACTGTAAAGTCAGTGTTTCATTTCAACACAGCCCTTCAGTGTTGGCATTTCACAGTCAAAGTACAATGAAAGACAACAGCCAAATGGTCTCCTAGCTACATCAATGGATACAAGGACAGAAAAGTGTGCATAAAACCCTTTAAGGAAAACCAGGAAAGTCACACCGAGTCTATTCAATGGACTCCCACCCAGAGCTTAGTTTTGTGCTATTGCATATCATATATGGAGTGTGAATCACATATGGATATAAATGCTCCCTTCTGCCATTTTCTTTTACTTTCTGATTTTAACATTATGGTACAAAGAATACTAAATCCTACTAGTGTTGCCATGAGAGTCAAATTACAAAGAGGAAAATAATTAGGCTGGGAAAGGGGCGGCTGGCTTGTCCTCAAAATGGAGCCTTCCCAGCTCCTTGTCCTCTCTGGTAAGACACACTGAAACTAGCCTAGATGTAAGATTGTCCTCCAATTTCTAACTGGAGTCTGAGGTTTGATGATTTCTTGCAATTTGCACCTCACCCCAATCCCCATCCAGAGTTCATAAGTTTTCTAGGAAACTTAAAATTCATTTTCCATTTCTTCCTCCCTGTATTTCCCAGCAACTACAGAGATGCCTCAGACTGACTTCCCATACCCCTACCACTGTCTGCAGGCAAGGGACAGAAGTTCCTATTGGACCCATCATTTGGATGTGTTCACTCTCTGTGACATGAATTATAGAAAGGCAGCCTCAATTACAATTTCTCTTAGTCCTTGCATTGACAGAATGCTGAAAATACAGAATTGCCAGGATGGCACGGTACACAGCTCCGACTCAAACAGCTTTGTGCCGACAGCCCCAGGCACCAAAAATGGCTACAGTGCCAAAAACAATGACTCAATCCATCAGTGCCAAAGAGGGGAAAACCTGGAGCTGTTTTCTGAACTCAGAAAAGTGGCCCCACCACTACTGATCTCTCTCCAACCAGCGATGAGAATCTCTGCTTCCTTTCTTCTGGCTAGGAGCTTAGAGGCAGCCACTGTTATGGGCCAAGCAATTTCAGGAACAGCAGCCGGCAGATAGGAACTGGAAGATTAAAAAATAAATCTGCATATGTGCTTCTATTTCCAGCCCTTATTTACTCACAGTAAAAAGAATTTTTTTTAATGAAACCAGTAACTGAAATGAAAACAAATAGACCCATTTATCTACCGGCTTCAGTTTCACTTTTATTCTGTTGATTGGAGATTAGTGAGAAATCCAAAAGAGTGCTTCACTAAACAGAAGAATTTGTGGAAATAGCTTACCCCAGTTGCCTGATTAGGAGCAAGCCTAGGGTGTGCGGGGGACTATCTCAACACATCATTGGTTGGTAGAGGGAGCATATTAAAATCAGGTCACTCTTGAACTACCTTCCCACAGACGTTCTGATCTACTTTCTAATACTGTCTCTTCTGCCATCTTTTTATTATCGACTTACTGAATTTCATGAAGCCTTAGAAATTATCATTTCAAAAGTCCCACATTTGGAAAAAGTGCTCAGAAGAATGAACTGTCACTTCTGGCTTGTGCAGTCTACTTTCAATCCATTTACTAGTTGTACATGCAATGTCTTTCTCCAACCTCCCAGTATGTCCAAAATTGTCTTCTGGGTAAAATACCTAAGAAGTCATCTCTTGAAAACTGGGACACATTTTATTGTCTTAATAATTTAAACTAAAAATTTTTTTAATTAATAGACTTAACTTTGGGGGGGGGGGCAGTTTTAGGTTTACAGAAAAATGAGTGGCCAGTACAGATAGTTTCCATATGTCCTCTCATCCCCTCACCAGTATTAATACCTTGACTTACTGTGGTATATTTGTTGCAGTTGATGAGCCATTACTGATACATTATTATTAATTAAAGTCCATAGTTTACATTAGGGTTCACTCTGTGTACATTCCATGGGTTTTGGCCAGCGTATGACGCGTGTCCCCCATGGTAGTACAGTACGGAACGGTTTCCCTGCCCTAAAATCCTCTGTGCTCCACCTGCTCCTTCCTCCTCCTCCCCAAACCCCTGGCCACCACTCACCTGTTTACTGTTTCCATAGTGTTGCCTTCCTCAGAATATCGTAGAGTTGGAATCATACATTATGAAGCTTTTACAAATTGGCTTCTTTCACTTAGCAATATGAATTTTAAGTTTCTTCCAGGTCTTTTCATGGAAGAATTGTGTTTTGTTTGTTTGTTTGTTTGTTTGCTGGAACTAGCAGTATACAAACACAGAGCTGGGGCCAGTAGCTTATAGAATTGTAAAGTGCCTCCCACCTTTCTTCTCTTAACTGTAATCTCTGAAGCAAATCGAGGACACCATGAAAAAATAGTCAAACAAAAGCCTGGTGCTTTGTAAAGGCAAGACCATGAAGATGCATTTATGTTATCCAGTGTGTGTTTATGAACACATGAAGTGAGTCAACCAAAGCTATCCCATCTCAGAGAACATCATTATAATTACTAGTTATTAGAATTATTCATGATTGAAATGAAAATGTGTAAGAGTTCAGGTGGTAAAAATAAGGAGTGCTTGAACTCTGTGAAACGATATGGAAGAAATATTCATTCAATTGATGGATTAATTCTATGTTAGGGTATATACATGCTCATGGATCAAGCAGCAGCCAATGCGTATTATCTAAAAATCTAGCAATGACAAGGCTTTGTGCAGTGCACTTTGGGCATGTGGTCGCATAAGATATGTGCCCTGCACATTAGCAATACTTGATCTCCTTGGGAAGTGTGATGCTCGCAATAAGTACTACCATGCTAGTACAGATGATGAGTTCACAGAAGCTCAGACAAGAGAAGTTCTTTTTCACTGTGTTATGTGATCTCAGTGCAGCTCCTGCTAATCGGGGACCTTATGATGCCACGTAAGAAACAGATGCATGCAGAACTCAACAAAACAGTGAACAAAACCTAAGGAGACAAAGAGCGGAACCTAACAAAAACAGGATCCATCCTTGTGAAACAAATGAAATTAAGGAGGGCTGCTGTTTTTTTAAGTGCAGCATTTATTGAGTGACATTCTACATTCTAGAACTCACATTTACTATTTCTGTAGTTGTGTTCTGAAAAGAATAGCCATCGTAATAATAGAAGGCATGAAGCACATGACTGCTTCCCGCATTTGCTTTGTTTAGATTGGGCTGTTTAATCTGAAGTCCGTGCTTTCACCATTATACTATACTACCTAGCAACCTCTGGCTGCCTGGCTGATCCAACCAGACTTGTTAATTGATCCTCTTTCTCATCCCTCAATCTACAGAGAAGACTCCCAGCTGGAAGTGGGAAACTACCTCCCTATTCTGTGATTGCGTCTTGTAGTCCTGTGAATCCGTGAAATAAGACTGCTCACCTAAGGTGGAGGCTTTCCACCACTGCCACCCTGCCTGCCTTTCTGATGGGGACTCCCTTACCCTGTCCCTGGCTACACACACCCTAACAGGGCAACCATGTAATGCGGAGACCAGAAGAAGAAGCAGACGGCTCCCTCAAAAAAGTCCCCTCATTACAATAACAAATAACCTTGATAATTATCCAGAAGTGGCAGAAGAAAAATACTACTAGCATGGGAGAACAAGCAAAACTTAATCTTCAAATGAGACATAATGGAGTTTCTTGCACTGCATCAAAGCCATTGTTTAAAATTCTGTCTCCCAAATGAGAACACCACTCTCTTGAGTCCAAGAATCAAATCAGTTTAAAAACATCTTTCCACTGAGGCAATTTCCAAGATCAATAATATTGTATATGTTGTTTTAGGAAACTTCCTATGTTTTTCTTTCCTGCAACTCAGAATAACATTTCTTTTGTGAACTTTAAGCAGGCCAGCCATCCATTCCTCTTGGACACGGCAAGGCAATTTTTGCCAAAGACGGTGAGAAATTAGGGTGGCAGACTGGAGTAATACTGTCTGTGGTCAGGTCCACCTTCCAGCTGACATGATTGGGCCCTCAGCAGCCTGATCTTATATGATAACAATGTATACAAGAAAAAGTAATAGCCATTTGAAGAAAAGAATTGCATTTATAAAAGTGACAGTTACTGTTGCGTGATTCAGCAACTAGAGTGTAAACACAGTGCTGAGGTTTCTTAGCCCAAGTTTCTTCAGTGCTGTTTTAGCTTTTTAAAAATCCTGTAATATTTTATTCTTACAAAATATATTTGTAATATTTGTAATATGTAACATGAATTTAAGTCATAAAGCACTATCAAACACCTTGTGATCCTACCACCAAAAGTTAAAAAGTAGAACCTCACCTGCTCCAGTGGAGCTATCTGCACATCCCCTGTGCACCCCCAAAGTATGTGCCTGCCAGAATTGGAGTTTTATTGTCCTCTTGCTTCTATAAATAATTCTACCCCATATGTACGTAACTCTAAACACAATATTGTTAGACATCACTTGCTTCTGAAATTTTAAAAAATGGCATAATACTGTATAAAGCCTACCTGGATGGGATTTTTTTCCCCACCCATGATTCTTTTTCCGAGAGGCATCCATGTTGTTCAATGCAGTTTTAGTTTGTTGATTTTCATGGCTGAATAATACTCCACTGTGTCATAGCTAGTTTTCCAAAGTTACTGTTGAAATTTAAACTGCTACCTGAGATGGACTAGGATTCCCACTGAACCTTGGCCTCCCTCGTACTGAAATTACAAGATGTCTTAATTTTGCCAGTCTGGTGGGTTTTAAACAGTGTCTCAGTGTTGTCTTAATTTGCACCTCACTGATTACTAATGAGGCTAAGCATTTTTTCATGTTTATTTTCTATTAGTATTTCCTCTTAAATGTTGTGTTTTTTCATTTACTTTGGCATTTTGTTAATTAGCCTATGTTTTGCTTATAGATTTATAATATTTCTTTATATAAAATAGATCCTTATCCTTTAACAGAGATACCATTGACAATATCTCTCCAAGTTTGTGGCTTATATTTTCACACACCATTTTTGGTATCTTTTGAGGAACAATTATTCTTCATTATTATGAACTTTAATTAATATAACTTGAATTTATTCATTTTATGGTTAATATTTGTTGTCTCTTAATTAAGAAATCCTTTCCTAGCATAGGTACAAGATAATTTCCAAAATTTTCTTCTTAGAAGTTGGCTGTGCCAAGTTAGTTTTCATCAAGTTGCAATGTATGTTTTGTATGGATCTGTTCTGGTCTTTCTATTCTGATCAGTTTCCCCATGCCTATGCCTAAGTATGAGTGTGTGTCTGTGTGTACACACAAATTGAACACGGGTACAGAATAAAAGTATAACTTTGGCAACTGATAAGTTCTCTACCCCAGCCCAACAACAAGCAATTGATTCTCCTTCAAAGGAGTCTGCCTTTTTCTTGGACCTTTGCTATCTTTCATGCATTAGAAAATCAGCTTCGTAAGCTCCTACAAGCCCCTGTTGCTATTTGATCAAACTGTATTAAAACAGAGCAACTTGCAGAGAACTGACATTTTTACGCTATTGAGGCTTCTAGTAAATATGCATGGTATTATTTCTCCATTCAGTTCAGTTTCCTTTAATGTCTTTAAATATAGTTTTAAAGTTTTCTCTGTAAATGTCTGGCATAACTTTATTCTTGTTGGATAGTGAGATAAGTTAAACCATGTAAATTTTATTTTAAATTATGTTTTCTAACTCATTATTGCTGGGGAATAAAATTCCATTTGATTTTGCTAAGCTTTATCAAGTCTAATAATTTCTGCAGTTTCTTTTGAGTCTTATATGTACAGAAACATATTATCTACAGAAAATGACTTTTTTTTTCTTTATCTTATTATGATGGTTAAGACTCCCAGTAAAATGTTGACTTGAAGCTATAGTAGTGGATATCTTTATTTTACTCCTGATTTTAAAAGAAATGCTTCTAATATGTTACAACTAAAAATAACATTTGTTGTATTTTGTTCTGATCATCTTTATCAAGTTAAAGAAGCACTCATCATCTACTTGTTTATAATGAGTTTTTTGGTTTGTTTTGTATTCTTGTTTTTGTTTTGCAAATCACTAATGGGTATTGAACTCTATTCAATAATTTTTATGAGCCAATTGAGATGTTAATATTCTTTTTCTCCTTAAGCTTTAATATAGAGAATTTCATTTGTTTATTTTCCTAACATTAAATGATCTTGCATTCTAGAAATAAACCAAACTCAATCATAATTATATCTTTTTGCATATAACACTGCTGGGTTCAGTCTCTTTCACTGAATCTTCACATTACGAAGTAGCTGCCTTACAATCCTTTCACAAAGTGTCATTCTGTAGTCATGTGACCATGGGCAAAGGCAGGCCCTGATCTAACCTGTCTGATTCCAAACCCCAAGAGTTTAAGCATCTGCTACAGCTCTCTGGAATCTCTGAAGTTTACAACCCACGAGAACTGCTCAACATACAGTTTCATAGTGTCCAGTAGGCATCATACAGTTTTTTGCTCTTGGGACAGTCAGATACCCACAGGTTGACTTAGTTACACTTGACTCCTGGATATTGAAAGTCAACCTTGTGGATGTGTTCATGTAAGGAGGAGGGAGAGGAAGGGAACTACTGGCATGAAAATGCTTGAAGACCAAGGGGTGGGTGTAACTGAAGACCACACTGCCTTTTAGGAGAATGACTAGAAGTTTATCAGGTTACTGTCTGAATGGGAATGGGCCTCCTTATCTTCTTCCATCTAGACTTAAGAATCTATCAAATCTGCTTACCCAGCTCCACCTCCACATAATTTCACACCTCCTCATTAGAACCTTCACCATCGTCAGTCATTCAATACCTAACTTCAGGTTGAAAGGACATTCAACAGAAAAAAATGGGAAGCTCTCACCAAACCATCCAGTGTCCAAGAGTCCACGCAGATTTCCTCCTAAGCATGGTTTTCCTTCACTTTGAGCAAGTATGTTTTCTCAACCAGCTCCAGATTTTCCACATCCTTTTCTAAGATCGGTCACCAGAACTAAGTACGAACAAGAACTCAAATGAACTGGAAAGAATTCCCAGCTCTAGGGAGGCAAAAGCCTTGGGAAACTCAAGACCGGGTGTCTTGAGGTTTCATCCTGTCTGTGCTGTTAAAGGCCTACCCACATTCAAGAGATCATGTTCTGGATATTCATGTACACTGGAGACCCACAGTACTAGCTGGAGCCTCAGCTCTGGAACATTCCAGATGAGATCTTTCCTGACTATCCTAAGTTGCAGCTCTCCCATCCTGGGCTCTTCCTCCCTTTCCTTGTGTTATTTTCTTTGGCACACTTATGTGCAACTAACAATATATGTCATTGTTAGACCAACTATACAATAAATGTTATAATTTTTTTTATTTGACAGAAAGGACAAGCTTCATAATGGGAGGAATTTTTGTCTGTTTTTTTATTGGCTTGTTTCTTGGTATATCCAGGCACCTAAAGCAGTGCCTGGGACATAGTCAGTGAGCAATAAATACTGATGGAGAGAGGAAGAGAAATTGGAGGGAATGGAGGGAAAAAAGGTAGACTGGCTTCATTCTCTCAATGTGCAACCTGGACCAGGAAAAGCTAATCACCATTGTTGGCCACGAGAGCAGTGCCCCACCTCCAAGATGTGGTAACAAAAGGCCTCAGCTCAGGTATGCTTTGGGGAGTTTCCCAGCAGAACGAGCAGTAACAGCCAAGTAATAAAGATAAAAATTAACCTGAAAACATCATAATCAATAGAAAAAATGAACTACTTATGTGCACAACCACACAGAGGAATCTGAGAACCCCTGTGCTTTGTGGAAGAGGCCAGACACACAAAAGAAATACAAGCCACATGACCCCACTGAGTAAAATGCAGACTAATCTCTAGTGGTAAAAAGCAGAGTAGTGTTGGCCTGGGCCAGAGGTGGAGGGAGGGATGGACTGCAAAGAAGCATGAGAAATTTCTGGCAGAGGTGATGGAAATGTCGTGTATTTTGGTGGCAGTTTTACAGGAGCTTACAACTGTCAAAACTCATTGAGCTGTGTACCTTAAATGAATACAGTTTATTATACAGAAATTATTTTTCAATGAAGTTGATAAGAAAATAAAAGGCCTAACTGGCCCAGGGAGAGGCAGATGGCCCTTTAGCTCAGTTTCCTATCCAAAGAACAATAGCAGTCAGACTTTTGTGCAGTCAACAAGCAAGCATCTACAATGTCAACTCAGAAGTATGTTGATCTTCTCCTGCTTGCCTTTCCCCTTTCTCCAGCCATCATTCCTTCTCCTGAAACCAAGAAAACCTCTCACAGCATCTCATGCAAGCACCAATTCCACTCATCCATCCCATTAACTTGTGGCCACACTAGATGTTGTTTGTACCACCTGCAAGTACACAAGGTTTAGCTAATGCCCCACCTGGGTCATGGCAGCCATAACCCCCATCATCTCCCTGGAGAATCTCACCTTGACCTTAATATGCATTCCTGTTCTCTTAGAAGTGTTTAAACACCAGAAAAGTGCCACAAAAAGAAAAAACAGAAAGTGTACTTTCAATAGAAAGATTTTTCATTTAAATGCACTTTATTGTGTGATGTATTCCTTTAATTAAAGTATGTGTCTGGGTGCACTGGTTGCTATTACAGTATTACAGTATAATTCCTCATGTTTATTGAATGCAAGAGTAGTTGGGGCAATGCGGTGGAAACTCACATATAAGCCAGAAAGCAACTTAAAGCCATAGTTCCCTGATCTTCTGAGTTTCTAAGGGATAGATAATTTTCAGGGTGATTTTGGTGAGTGGCCAAATGTGATGAGATGCCCTCTATCAATTTGAATAGGCCTGGTCTGAAACACCAATTCTAATTTCCAAATACCTGTTTGGCTTTGTTCTGTCATCTAACCCAAACTACATCCTTCATCTCTACAAAGAAACACAGAACCAGAAAGAGTAATAGCAGATGCTAGAGAATTTCCAGCATTTTCAGAGGTAGTGCAGGGAAGTAGAATTCCTAACAGTCCCTGCCATTGATACATTACTTCATGGTTCACAAAGCACCCTCATGCATCTTCTTGGATCCCTCGTAAGGAGCTTCTGAAGTATTACTGCCTCCCATACTGACTTTGGAACTAAGAGGATAAACCCACATTGCACAGAAAACATCAGAGATGTGCTAGACCCACCCCCCTGACTCCATCCAGTGGTCTTTCCACCACCACAGAGCTGGCAGGCAGGCCTCTGTTCTGATTCTGCCACGAGGTGACCTTAGGACAGAGCTTGGAACGTCTCTGGGTTTTAGTCTCCTCATTTGTAAACAGACGGGGTACTCCAACATTCCTTCGATTCCTTAACCCCAAAATCATATATATGCTTATATATACATATATATGCTTATATATGCAAAAACTCTTATATATGATTCCATAAGATGAAGAGTGGGAAACTGGAGGAAAGGAGGTTTCCTTTCATGATCACCCAGAGGTAGGCTGGTTAATTTTCTTCCTAGCAAGAGCTTGGTTATGTCACGAAGAAAAGCTAGCCTTCCCTTTGGTATCACTCCTGTTTTGTTTCGTTTTTGTTTTCTCAAACTTCTTACTGAGAGAAAAAAATGCCATCATAAAAATATCAAACTTAAAAAAAATCAACCACTAATGAATAACTCCAATAGGTCAACTGTTTCCATTTCCCCACGATCTCTGCCGGCCTTGCCGGATGAACATGAACACGTTTACACGTGGTATGGCATCCCACTGTCTCTTCACGGGGATAAGGAGCCATCCTGCCATCCTTCTGTTCTGCTTCTCTCTGGCTAAAAGTTCCTTCTGGATACTTTTTCTTTCCACCTGAATTATAAGGTTTTTGCAGGTAGAGATCTTAAATAACACCTCTTAGGACGCACCTCAGCATTTGTGTTTACTGTTGGGGGTATAGCAGGCCTCAGTACACATTTATAGTGTGTTCTCCTTCCACAGTTAAAACTCTGCTTCCTTTTCCAGATTCTCCTAATAAAACTAATTTCTCATTTTGTCTGTGGCATTTATTAGCTCAAAGTACAGTGGCAAATTACTTAATTCTTCAATTTCCAAAGAAAAAAAAGAAAGAACCAAGCTCATCAAGTTATTGTGAGGCAAAAAGCACACAAAAGCACTTAACACAGTATCTGGTATGTTGTAGGTCTCAACAAGTATGTGTTAGATCTGAGAATATAAAACAGTAAGTGTCTACAGTCACAGCTACCCTTAGAGTAAAAGGGAAAAAAGAGAAGAAGAAAATGTGCAGTCAAAACCTGACTGAATCCTATCTTCTCAAAACCACCCAGCATTGTCCCATCAAGTCCATCCAGTAGGATGGGCAGCACCCTCTCCAAACACCCTGGCTACAATGTATCACACCACCAGCCTCTTTTGATGATCCAAATGCAACAAAACAATGACTCAGGCATCAAATGATAGCTTACAGCCACATCAGAGAACTAGATGCATCCAGAATGGTCTTACCCCCTCATATTCTGCCAGATTTTAACATATTTACTAGATCAGGGACTGTTGACAGGAAAAAGGAGATCCCATTATGAGTAATGTCTACTAGACATCAGTGAAACCCAGACTTTCACCTAAGACTCGATTATGGGATATTTACTATGTGCTGGGCACTAGGGATCTGCAAAAGAAAAGGTGAGGTGACTTCTCTGTTGCTCACAGACTGTGCAAAATAGATGATTATACAATTAAATGATTGGTGCTAAGCTAGAGATAGGTCTGAGCAATGCTGGAAGGGCCCTAAGGCAGCCTGATAAAGATCAAAAAGCAGCCCAAGGATGCTTGTGCTCAGTGAGAATTTGCAAAGTAGGAAACAAACTGTGCAACCACTATCATGCTTTGCTGGTGATTTCTCTGTTCTTTCTTCCCCATTCCTCTGCAACTACACAATTTCTTTCCCCCATCTTTTAAGCCAAGCTTAAATCCCTCTTTCTCTGTGACACAGCCAATCATTCCACCCTAGAGGGACGCCTTCTCTGGAAGGAGATGTCCCTGCTTCTGAATTTCCAGATGCTATTCTGATGTCCAATTTATGTGCTTTGACCTTCTAAGCTCTTTGAGGGAAAGGTTCATGCCTGGAGTTGCTCATTATTTTATGTCCAGCACAAAGCACAATGCCTGGTTCCCAGTAATGACTCCTATAAATAGACAACCAATGACTCATCGTCCCTACAATTGTTCTTGTCATGAACTGATCCTGCACCCTGATTTTTGGGGGGTTCAGAGAATATTGGTCTGCAATTACGGCACTGAGAGTCGGACAGCTGGTTCTGAGTCCAGCTTCTGCTGCTTCATGCACTGCTCCCATCCTCACAAACTCCTATGCCAACACTCACACTGGGCAAGTTCCTTATGCTCTCTAGGCATCAATTTCCTCATCTAGTTTGTTTCTTTCTTGGAGTGGGGGTGAGTAGGGATAGCAGGAGCAGGAGCAGGGATAACAATGGTACTTTTTTCATAGTGTTATAAATGTTAAATGATAATCCAAATGTAAATTTTTATACAGTGCTTAGAACACAGCTATTACCATTACTGGTATCACCTGATGTTGTTAATCACTCTGTGTGTGTGTTTCATCTCAGCTAGTTTACAAAGATCCTTGAGAACAGAAATTACATCACATATTTCTCCATATCTCTCCTAGTACCCAACACAGGGATGCACAGAGAGCAGATTCCTAATAAATAGAGATTAACAGGTTAAAAAGCCCAACCACTAGTCAGGACTTCAGGATGAAAGCCAGCCACCAGTGCTAGACTGGAGTAACCCCCCTTCCTTCCTTGGGAAATGAGTTTTCACGGATGTGTCCTCCCCAGGGTGAGGCTCTTGTGCTAGAACTTTCTCGCACGCACTCACCAAGTCAGTCACCAGGTAAGTCTAAGGCACCTGTCCTATGCCAAGCCTTGTTTTAGTTACTGAAGATGTATCCCTGAACAAAAGAGATCAAGTCCCTGTCTTCCTACAACTTTAATTCTAGTGGGGGTGACGGCGATGCTCCACAAGGATTAGCGTGAAGGATGGTGGCAATTTGTTATGAAGAAACATAAAGCGGGACCAACAGTGCCAACAGTGGGTTAGAAAGAAGTTGAGCTTTACATAGGGTGCTTAGAAGAAGCATTTCCAAAAAGACGGAATGTGAGCAGAGACTCGAGGGCGATGAGAATCCAAGCCAGTGGATAAACTGCGTCCCAGGGTGGCAGCGAAGAGCAGAGAGGCAGCGCTGTGCGGGCGTCCGGGAGCCTGAGCGCCCGGCGCACAGAGCGCGGGGAGAGCGGCCGGGAGCGAGGTCGGAGCCGGCGCTGCGGGAAGTGCCGAGCCGTCAGAGACTTAGGGCTCTACTCTGGGCCGAGATGGGATCTTCTGGCAATGTTTAAGCGGGGATGACTACATACCCACGTTTTAGTAGATCATTTTGGCTGCTTCATGGAGCACTGACAGTAGGTGGACAAAGGAGGCAGAGGTTGCTACCATTGTCCACGTGACGGGGGGATGCAGGTGGCGCGGACCAAAGGGGGCGGGAGAGGAGGGGACGAGGCTGAGGGCGACTCCAGGTGTATTTTTATAAACACAGCCAAGATGATCTGCTTAGGGACTGATGGTAATGTGTGCAATAAGGAGAACCAAGACTCCAAAGTATTTGCCTTGAAAAACTATAAGAATGAAACTATGAGTGGAGCACGTTTGCGAAGGGGAACGAACAGAAACCAAGTGTTTGATTTTAGAACGGAGTAGTTGGCATGTTTATGAGATATCCATCTTGAGAAGTCAAGTAGGCACCTGGAGATGGACAAGTCTGGGGTAAGGAGGAGAGATCTGGGTTAATAATCAGGACAAATAGATCACATTCAAAACCACAAGCCCGGAGTAGTTCGCTGAGGGAATGTGTGAGGGCAGACCCCAGGAGAGGTCTAAGGACTGTGCCCAGGGCTCTTCAGTATTTGGAAAGGTCGGAATGACGAGGCAGACCTGTGAAAGGCTTCTGAGACGGTGGACCCAGTGAGGAGAAGATGCATAGGAGAACAGGGTTCCCTTTTCTCAAAAGCTTCCACAAAAAGCCCTCTGCTCCTCCTCCTGAACACTGCACTGGCTCTGCTGGATAGCTTCTATTCCTCTTCCAAATCTGAGCCTTTGTGCTAATTTATCAGAAGGGATGTCCTGGTCCACAATATAAACTTTCCCCTCTTATCCTACCACATTGTTCTTTGTCTTCTTTTTTCTTTTTTTTTTTATTAAGGTATCACTGATATACACTCTTAGGAGGGTTTTACATGAAAAAACAATGTGGTTACTACATTCACCCATATTATTGTGCCCCCCCTGTTCTTTGTCTTCTTAACACTTTGGGTATGAATCTATGCATATATTTCTATATATGAATATCATTACACATGTCACCTCACATAGTTCCATGTTTGTTTACATGTATGTATAATGCATACCTGCCTTTAACTAGACAATTGGCTCCCTACATGCAAGGGCCTGGGTAATTCTACCCACTCCAGGGTATAACTAACTGTTGGATTAATTCAAGAATGAACACCAGGCTTTAGGTGAGGTGCCCTCTATTTATGATCTAATTTCAATATGATAGTAATACTGTGATGTTTGTAGATTTAGCCCCACTTCACAGAAATGAAAACTGAGGGTGAGAAAGCTGAGTCAGTAGTCAAAGGCCACCTCACAACTATACCAGGATTGAAAAGAAAACCCAAGTATGCTTAATTCAAAGCAGGTGCTCTCTGCCTCTTCACTGCTGCCCCTGCCTGCACAGCAATAGTTCAGTAAATATTGGATGCTGGTCCATTTAGAAAATAACTGATTAGACATCGCAGAAGAAGCAAGGAGACTTAATACGCTGGAGCCCCATGTTCTGAATGCGCTCCCCTCCCCTCCCTAGACCTACTCCTTTACCTCACACTCAACTACACAGCTGTGCACATCTGTCTAGGCTGAGTACTCTCCATTTGTCCTCACTTGGCAGCCCATTTCTGGCCTTCTCTGGCCTGTTCTGTGCCCCTGCAGGGCTCACCCACATGCACTGCCTTAGCATACCTGGATTCCTTGCTCTCTAAGCGAGTTCAACCAAAGAAAGTCACCACCAGGTGTTTGGCAGGAGGAGAGAGACAGGCTGTGAGTTGTCTTCCCACCCTCCACTCCCTTCCTGCCCAGGCTCCACATTTCTAGCAGGAATTCCACCTCCAGTTTCAGCTGTTGAGCAGGCCTCCACCTTGGCTTCTTTTCTCCTTCAGGCCAGGGTTCTAACCGCTTCCTATCACTGCTTCCTAGCACTGCTGGTCTCTGGGTGCCTTACCCCATGGTCTTGGGTCTCTTAACCCTGCACATCCCTCTGAAACAAGTCCCTTCACTCAGTTCTCCCTGGAATTCTAGCTAAGGCCAGCCTTCTCCTCTGGGAACAAGGTCACAGCATGTCCCTTCTCAGCTCCATCCTGCTCCGGCCCCAAGCCCTCCTGCTGTCCTGCACAGTCCAGACTGTCAGGCAGATGGCTGCACTGTGCCCATTCTGATTTTACAGCGATCCACAGTCCCATAAAAATCAATGGGACAAAAGCCCAGAGAATCTTTATCACACCTGAGAAATTTCCCATAACTGCCCTGAAATTGTGCTGAATCTCCTATGGTAAAACTTAAAAAGGAGAGAAAGGAAAAAAAAAAGGTTTGACATCCCGGTGTAAACTTGTGGTATTTCCCATCTTTTCCCCGAGTGAATGAAAAATGAAATGCCACAAGGAGCTCAGCCTGTCTGAAGACAGAGAGATTGCCTCATGTGCCTCCAATTTTGTGAGCTGTACTGTTTGCATGAACATTTTCAAAACCCCAGTTCCCAAGTGCATGGGAGGGAGCCCGAGGCAGAAATCAGAGCCTGTACCCACTCTGGAGGGACAGGCACCCATGCCAAGCTCCCTGCCACAACACAATCATGCGAGGATGCTGGGTAAGCACAATTAATGACAAAGCAGTTTGTACAGTTTATGTAAACATATTAAACACCTTGCTCTCCACATTTATCTGACATTAAGTGATTAACCAGTTGCATAAGCTAATATTTATACATGACTTGCAATTGTGCAATGCAAATCAGGCCCCATTTATCATGGAATGGGAGAATTTGGAAAAGGAAACAGAAGCCAGGACATTCTAGTTCAACCCCACAGGTTACAGATGAGGACACTGAAGTAGAGAAGGGGGGTGACGTGTCCAAGGTAGGGCTAAAGTCCTCTGTCTCCCATTAGAGTGCTTTTTCTGCTGCATTGTGCTGCTTTCCACAAACAACAGGAACAAGGTATTCACCTCTTCTAGATTCTCGAAGAGAACAAAAAGTAAGGGGTTTCTCAAAATTCCTTGAAAGCCAGGATAATAACTAACTTTCCTAAGCTCTCAATCTATGCCAGGCAGATACAAAGATCTTACACAGTAAATGACTTAATTCTTCCATCATCACCAGGAGATTGTGCCTTTAGGAATCATGATAAAGATGGACAGCACGGATTCTGGATCCTGGCTGTTGGGTTCACATGTAGCTCTAATGAGCTGCATGCCTTGTCTGTCCCTATTTCTACATGTACGATAAGAACAGCATTTACCTCACTGGACGCATGAAAAGATTACATTAATTAATGCAAATAAAGCAGTTGCAATGGTGCCTAGAACATAGTGAGTGCCCTGTAAGACATTTCCTATTTTGTTGTTCAACTGTGTTCCCGATTGTGTAGATATGGGAAGAAAGGCAGGTATTTTTAATACCTGCTCAATAACACACAGCTGCTAAGGGACAGAGCCAGATTCCAACCCAGGCCTTATGATTCTAGAGCCAACACTTGCTCTCGCCTACACTCCAATGTAACTTTCTGTAATGATGGTGAAATGGTCTATAGTTGTAGTAACCAATACAGTAGGCACCAGCCACATGTGGCTTTGGCTAATGCTGCTGAAGAGTGGAATTGTTCATTTATTTGTAGTTAATTAAATTTAACTTCTTAGCCACACGTGGCTGGTGGTTACTGTACCAGAAAGCTCACGTCTTCACTGCCTTACTCATTTTGAAATCCTTATATCCTGGCTCAGTGCCTGACATCTGGTCATTCTCTGTGTCATTCTCTAGTCTATAAACCTGCATTCCTATCTTTCTGATTTTACTGCCTTCCTAAGTCTGCCCCCAATAAAGGATTATTCAGTGAAGACGAGCCCATACATGTTTGTAGGATGAATGACGAAATAAGTGAATGAAACTGTCAACTTCAGCTTGGTTAAGAGAAAGCTCCATGTGAGGTCGGATGGGTCTCCAGGTCCTCCCTCCTCTGTCTTCATGCAAACACCCCTTCGCCAGCCTGCAGCCCTCTGGCTTTCGTCTGCTCTTCAGGAGACACCAGTGAGCCAAATTCAGAGGCCATGAAAGTCCTGAATCTCCTGTCAGCTGGGCCCCACCTGAGCACACATCTTAGTGTCTGGAAGAGAATGTGAACACACTGATCTCCCTTTTTGATTCTGGCAGTCACATTCCCCTTGTACTCAGGGGAGTTTCAAGAACCACTTAAAACAGACACCACTCTGGGACCTGTACAATTAAGATGGTGCACTGTGGAGTCCGACTGGTCTCTGTCTGAACCCCATTTCTGTCATTTCTAATTCTGTTTCCTTGGGACACATCCATGCTCTAAAACTTTAGCTGACTCATCTTCAAAACGGGAGCAACAGTGTGCTCTGCCAAAGGGTTGAAAGAGACGCTGAGTATGAAATAGTGTGATACCCAATACATTGTACGTGCTCATGAAAGAATGTTCTGCCTTCCCTGCAAGGCTAAAGTTACTGCAACCACCTCCTCTAATTAGCCTGTCACTAGCTGACCCTCCTTTCCCTGTTTTTCCCCTGAGGAGGTTCTATAGGCAACTTTCCAGAGAAAAAGGGGATTCGAAGTGAGCATAACACTAGACCTGATCTCATATTTTTGCATAAATTTTTCGAATGGGAAGTGCAATTTCAAGGAAAATTTTGGATAATCACCATCATCATCAAAAAGCACTTAAGTGCCTATTTGCAAGTGGTGCTGAAGGAAGAGTTTGGGACCACACAGTCCCTGCCCTCCAGGCCCACTTCAAATAGACAGACACAATCTGTTCTCTTTAGAAAACTGCTGAACTCAATGATTTTCTCAGACCCTACCCTCTAATAGCATTTGATTCTTATCCAAACCTTGAACCACTTTCCTTCTCTATGAATCACTCATTTCTGGTTTTCTTCCTGCTTCTAGAAACATTCCTCCTTTGTCTCCTCTGCTGGTGATTGTATATCTCTGTCCTGCCTCTTATAGGCTGTGTGACTTCTGGTAACTTACCTAACCATCCTGAACCTTGGTATCATCCATAAAAATCAAGATAATTATAACTACTCCTCATAAGGTTAGTTTGAAGATTATATAGGAAAGCTACAGAGGCCACATATGGATGGCACCTCATTTCCCAAAAAACATTTTAACATGGTAAGTAAAACTCAAAATCTTAAATAATTTTCAAGCTTGAAGTCAACTCTTACATGTCAAAATCAAATTGAGAACTCAAAACCAAAGTGGTAAGCAAGAGCCGACTCAGTCATGATCCATGGTGTTTTGTGAAGCAAATATAGGCTTTGGGAACCAAAGGATGGGTTCTAATTATCTATGCAAGAAAAGGATTCTTGTTTTTATGCCCTACAAGGTAAATAGCTGGAAATAGCCCATATATAAAGTTTGAAGTGTTATCAGATATATGACATGGTGCCTTGAAATATGTTAGCTGCTTCCTGGGTAGGCAGTAACAAATCGCCTTCTGATCAGAGCCTTGAATTAGGGTGGGGAAGTGAAAATACTTACTTAAGAGAAAACAAAACCCAAGACTAGCTACAGCTCTGGAACTAGAATTTAAATTCACACAAACTGCATGATGCAGAAATCTACAGTAGGTAACTATATATATGGATCTGGCCATGTCCATTGATATTCCTAGGGCTCAAGCAGAAACAAAAGGAAAACTATGTATGGGAATATTTTATACCCTATAGTAAAGCAAACTAGAGAAGTCCATATAGAGATGAGTAATACTTAAAGCACACATTTAACCCCCCCCACACACACACATATCACACATGCACTATGAGGTTTGAAATAATGAATGAATCAAAAAAGGTAGAATTATTAAAACTAGCATAAGTAAAACAGCACCTTAGAACAATGCTTAGTATATATATATATTAAATAACAACAGTTACTCTTTCCCATTCTCTTTTTTTCTATACCTTAAATACTGGCTCCAAGATTCTGTCCTATCTCTTTTTTGTTTTTGGACATCTCTTTTTGGTTTTGTTATATTTCTTTCCTCCCTTCCTTCATTCATTCATTTGTTCAGGAGGGAAGTGCATGACCAGAGCTGAGTTTTAGAAAGACTGTACTTTATGCTACCACCATACTGAGTCATTCACCATTGCAAAAACATATTAAAACAATTAGAGGCAATAATGAAGGACCAAGTACCTAACAAGAGGCAGGTGGTCCATGGGAAAGGTAACTCATCAGCTTACCACAAAAGGGTAGCCACGTGGTAAAAAAAAAAAATGTATGAGAAAAGGAACTTGTAGGAAAGAGCAAGGAGCCACTTAGGAATCTCCAGCTCCACTTGTGGACACTGATGCACTGGATCCATGACTTGTGCCCAAAGTTTAGGAACATAAATCATTCTTCCATAATCATTCTTTCTGTGTATATTTCAAAGGCCAACCATTGGACCACGGGCACATGAACCCTCTGGCCTCCCCTATACACAACAGAGATGTCATTCAGGGTTTGCAGAAATTACCTTGTGGAATAAGAAATGTTCATCCAGGGAAGTTCAAGAAAAATACAAGCACTAAAGCTATGTCACCTGTTGGAAGGGTTTTCTAAGAAGACTGGGGAGACTTATGTGTTTCAGAGAGCAGAATGTCTGAATAAGGTAGTACATAAAAAGGAACTCTTTTCAGCGTAAGACTAAAAGAGAAAAGTCTGATTTTTATGTGCAAGTCTCGCTAGTAAGTAGAATTCTCCAAAACCGGAATTGGCTGCTTTGGGGAATGGAGCATCCTGAAATTGGAAGTGCGTAAACAGTTACTACGCAGCTGCTGGTCAGAGCTAATACATACACAAAGGATTTGGGGTTTAGACTAAAGACCTGTCCAGCTCAAAGGTTCTATAAAAATTAACTATGAAAATGAAAAGTAGGGAGAAGGGCAAAAGCAGTTTGCAAGGACAACTTCAAAACCATTCACCAATGAGATTATATAATAGGAATTCCATACCTGTACATATTGATAAGAACAAGAGTTTAATTAAATAAATAGTATTTTTTCCCCTCTCTCCCTTTCCAGATTTATAACGGAGTGTGAGTGCATGTGTACACACAAGCAATCCAAAGAACACCACCAAGTGATGCTGGCACAATTAAAATGCTAAAAATGTCATAGTTCCCAGGCAGTCATAACGTTCCTCCGCTGTGTATATTTCCATGATAAAGAGAAGGCTGGAGAATCAGAGCACTGAAGTCCTCAACTCTGCAATTAGTGAACATGGGCCCTGATGAATCGCAAATGGAGTCAGAACCCCAGCTTGTGACTTAATGAGCAAAGCTAGCCCAGTCACAGATGTCCACACTCCATATTAATCCATGGCTGATGATTTTCTGCTGGGAAATTGTCCTCAATAATATACAGTCTTAATAGCCAACTATTACCCAGTCAGCCTCCCTTGTCTGAGACCTATGGCCTCTCTAGTTCCAAGTCTGGACAGCTAGGCCTTAAGGAGACTGAAGGGACAGAGAATCTTGGCAGGTATCTTTACCCAAGAGAAAATACATCTTGAAGACTTAGAAAAGTTAAAATTCAAAGTAGCCTAAGAAGAGGAGATTAAAAAACAAGTAAATAACTGCCCTGAAGAAGAAGAAGGAACTCTGAGTTAGATCAGCCAGTTCAGAGGCCACATCATATGAAAATCGGTGTCATCTACTCAGCTGTGGGGCCTGATAAGAGGCAGAGCCGGTTTATGCCAAGCAGAGATTTGACAATGAAAAGGGACTTAGCATATCTTTAAACCTCTTCCCATAGGATTCTCACAACACACCTGTGAGCTTTGCAACATTATTCTCATTCTACAGGAAATGAAGCAGGTTCAGAGAGGTTAAGCCATTCACTCCCGGTAACACATCTGGAAAAAAAAAGAGCATGGGATTCAATCTAGGCCTTATGGGTACAAGTCTAATTCTCTTTCCAGAGCCTAATACTATATCCCTTAAAAAGGTCCACTTTCAGCAGCATATTAACTATGAGACAGCCTCTAAAGTATATATTCTCCTTAACTGAGCCTCTTTCTTTGTAACTGACTGTGGCCAAGAATGTATTGGGTACCTAATAAGTTCTCCAACAGCTTCCTTTCTTTGGTGAAACCTCCCTCATCCTCCAAGGTTCAGCCCACCCCCTCCCCCAATATTCTGTAGTCATCAAAGACCCTTTCCTGCTGGTCACTGGCTCAAGGGCACCACATGCAAGTGGCAGCTCATTACTTGTTCCTCCTACCAGCTTGAGCTATTTCATGGAAGGTTGACTCTGATTCACCCTTACGTCCACACAAAGCACTGTACACAATTATTTAAACCCTTCAAATCCTCAGTAAAGGGTTGCAGAATGGAAAACTAGGTTCTGGCATGAAGAAACTGCGGTCTTGTTATAGCCAAGATTTACACATGAAACAGACATTGAAGAGGAAATCACTAAATGCTAAACTATGTGTCCCAGATTTAATTGCTGTAGAGATTATGGCCAAGTAAGGTCCCTACAAAATAAAAAACACACATATGTATCTCCCCCAGCCCCAATCCCTGATGTGCCTTCTCCTTCTCCCAAGGATGGGAAACATCCACAAAGGGCTGTTCCCTATGACTGTTGGAGTGGTGACAGAGTCAGGTCACCGCCTGACCTAGAATGGATTCCTTAACTGGGATAAGACGGAAAGGTCAAGTCTCAGACTAAAAGAAACTAAGTCAGAGAACACCCTTCACATCTGAAATTCTGAAACAAACTGGAGGGTCACATGAAGCTGATGAAAGGCAAAACTGAAGATCCTCTTTAGTTTCTGAATGGTTAGTTCATGGTTAAGAAATGATTTACTCAAATAGTCTGTTATTTTCATATAGACAGTTCCGGACCTCCATGTGAATTATGTTAAAAAGAAATGAAATCATTTCCAATCTCTACAGAATAAAGCACGATTTCCCAAGACTAACACCAAAAGACAGCCCTCGGCTGGCCACAGCCTAACTTCCTGACCACATTCCTGTTACTGCCATGATGCACCGCATGCCTCAGCCAAACCAAACTACTCACTGACCTTCGCTGCACCCACTTTTCCCCAGGAAGTTTACTTAGGCTGTTTGCACCATCTAGAATTATTGTCTCCATGTGCAAATCTAACACCTTTTCCAGAGCCATCCCCCCAAAAAGCCACTTTTTTCATCTGCCATTGTACTGTCTGGGTCTCCCCAGAACATGAGGGCAGAGGTTTGTACTTACTTGACATTTTAGTAGTATGGAGGATTTTTTTATTATTAACTTTCATCTTTCAAAGTCTCTCTAATGGCTTCAAAATGCTTTTTCACACATTCAGTAATTTTCATACTTCTCTGAAACTAGTCAAAATAGTTCAGTTTTACAGGTGAAGAATTACAGTAAGTGTACACAGGCAGAAAGGACTAGAATATGCCCAATCTTAGTTTTATATGCACTTAAGAAGAATGTGTGTTCTGCTTTTATGAAAATAAAGTCAGTTGATTGCGTTATTAAATTCTTCTACATCCTTACTGATTATCTTTCAACAACAAAAAAAAGAATCACAAATTGAATTTTTAATACCATTTAAAAATCATACTTATGAAATGCTTAGGGATAAGTCTGACAAAGGAGGTACAAGATCTATAAACTAAAAATTATAAAACACTGCTGAGCTGAATTAAAGGAGGCTTAAATAAATGGAGAGATATAATGTGGTATGGGTCAGAAGACTCAATATGTGTAAAATGTCAGTTCTCCTCAAAGTCTGTAGACTTTATGTAATCTTAATCAAAATTCCAGAATGCATTTTTGGAGGGCAGAAATTTACAAATTGATTCTCAAGTTCATATGGAAATGCGAAACACCTAGAATCACAAAGACAACTTTGATGAAGAACAACTTAGAAGACTTACTCCCAGACTCCAAGACTTACTACAAAGCTACAGTAATCAAGATAATGTGGCACTGGGTGTCAAGATAGAAAAATAGATGAATGGAATAGAAAAAGGTCCAGAATTAGACATTCACATATACAGACAGCTAATTTTTTGGCAAAGGTGCAAAGGCAAGTAAACAGATATGCATTAATAATGATAATAATAATCTTTGACTCATACCTTACACAACTTTAACTTAAAATGCAGCATGGATCTAAATAAAAAGTTTAAAACTATAACGCATCTAGAAAAGAGCAGAGGAGAAAATCTTGTGACATAACTTGGGCAAAGATTTCTTTGCTATAACCCCAAAAGCATGATTCAAAAAAATAAGTAACTGGCAAATTATACTTCATCAAAATTAGGAACTTCTCTATTTTAAGACACAGTTAAGAAAGTTAAAAGGCAAGCTATGGTATGGGAGAAAATACCTGAAAATCTTATATCTTATAAAGGACTTTTATCCAGAATAAAGGACTCTCAACACTCAATAATTAGACCAAAAACAAACCAGTTTTTAAATGGGAAAAATATTTGCTCAAAGACTTCACCAAGAAAACATACAGATGGCAAACAAACACATTAAAAGACACTCACAGCATCTTTAGTTACTAAAAGAATGAAAATTAGAATCTCAATGAGACACCACTACGCATTTATAGAATAGCTAAAATTGAAAAGACAGACCATAACAAGTGTTGGTGAGGATATGGAGCAGCTATAACTCTTATGTACTGCTGTTGGAAATGTGAAATACCACAACCTCTTTGGAAAACAGCTTGGCATTTTCTTAAAAACCTAAAGTTACATTTACCATATGATCCATTTCACAAGCAGGTATTTTCCCAAGAGAAATAAAAGCATATATCCATACAAAAACTTGTATAGGAATGGTCATAGTAGTACTATCTGTCACAGCCAAAACCTAGATTCAACCCAAACATCCAGTAACAGGTGAATGGATAAACCAACTTTGGATAAACAAACTGTATCCATACAGTGCAATATTACCTAGCAAATAAATAAACAAAATATTGATACATGTAACAACATCAATGAATCTCAAAATAATTATGTTAAGAGAAAAAGCTATGCAAAAAGAGAGTATATACTGTATTACACCTTATACATAAAATTCAACAGAATGCAAATTAACACGAGTGGCAATAAGCAAATCCCCAACTGTGAATATGTTGGGCAGAGGTAAGGGATGGAACAAAGAAGGGTGGGAAGAAGGAATTACAAAGAAGCACAAGAAAACGTGTGGGGTGATAGATATGTCATGTTCTTGCCTGTGGTTATGAATCTATGAGTGTACTCATGTCAAAACACTGAATTTTTACACTTCAATTTGTAAAGTTATTGGATATCAATTTTACCTCAATAAAGTTGTTTGTAAAAATCTAAGGGCAACTCATAGAATAACCTTGGTTTTATGTTGTATAATGCTTAGAGCACTTAAAAATACTTAGCTCCAAGAAATTACCTTAAATTTTCAATACAGTAATTACATCAAATATTTTTGAAGATGGGTCAGACCTCCTCAGTATAAAATCTCATAACAATCTATACTTCTACTTTGTAGGGCTTGCCACAATTGCCATCAATCCTTATTTTATCAATATTTCTCTTTCCATGACAGCAGCTGCTATCAGTATCCTTTGTTACTGAATCTTTCTGTCCTGGTACATAGTAAGCACTCAGTAATCATTTACTGAATATAATGTACTTGACATGGTATCTGGGTAACCAAGAACAGGTGGTTGATACTTTCAATGACATATACTAAAAGGCAAGAAACTATTTTTTCTCTCTATGCTTCTTTCCTTCTTTTTTCCACTTATTTTATAACATTTATTTAAGAAAAAAATTTCAGTATTTTTTTATTTTGGTATCATTAATCTACAATTACATGAGCAACATAATGTTTACTAGACTCCCCCCATCGTCAAGTCCCCCCCACATACTCCATTACAGTCACTGTCCATCAGTGAAGTAAGATGCTATAGAATCACTACTTGTCTTCTCTGTGTTGTACAGCCCTCCCCGTGACCCCCTCACACTATGTCTGCTAATAGTAATGCCCCTTTTTCCCCCTTATCCCTCTCTTCCCACCCATCCTCCCCAGTCCCATTCCCTTTGGCAACTGTTAGTCCATTCTTGGGTTCTGTAAGTCTGCTGCTGTTTTGTTCCTTCAGTTTTTTTCTTTGTTCTTATATTTAGTATTTTTTAAGACAAAAATCATTGTTAGGATTTGTTGCACTCTGGTATCTGTAAGTTACTTGGGAGGAAAAGAGACAAATGTAGTACAATTTTCAGGTATTTTTAAAGATTAAGTTGTGATAACTGTAATGAATATTACATGAGTAATATCAGCTTTTTTACATGGTTATTAATTTGGCATTTTCAGCATCAAGAAAGGGAAAGAGATTGCATAAACCTCAGGGTAGACAGGTTATAATGTGAGTAATGATCTACTAGTGAGACTTGAGAGCTCCTCTGGGGGCTGGAGCCTCTGGGCTAGAAGGTTCAGAGACCATCCATACCTGAAGAAGATGCAGGACAGAGTGGATTCCTCAGCCACCTCTCAGCATCTTAATTACGAAAACATTCAAGCCTAATATTAGTACAACACTATTTGAAGAAAGAAAAGTTAACACATCTTTTATTCCCTCACTCATTCCCCAGCTGCCTATTACAAAGCTTCTAGAATGCAACCTCCAGTATCCCAATGAAGCACTTCAAATTAAGAAGTCTCCATTTTGGAAAGCCTTGTTTCAATAACTTACTCAGATAGCTACTGCTGACTTCTGCCTCCGGCACTCAGAGCAGCCCAGGGAGATGTGAGGCTGAGTGTCAGGAAGCAGCTAGAGGGAAGGAAGCCACGAGGGGAGGTCATCATCCCCTCCATGGTACACCTTGGCGGCAGCACCTCCCGGGGCCTCCCCTCCCCCCTTTAGTGCTTTTGAGAAACTAGCGTCTCCTTTGTCAGAAAGAAATGCACTGCAGGCAAGTCCTTGGTCTTAGATGTTTCTGCCAGCAACCAGATGATCAGATCAGTGGTGTCAGTTTGGTCCTTGTCATGGACAGGCTTATCAGGCACCCTTCTTTCCTGCGACTTCTATGTAGTCACAAAGTCTGCTTCTAATTTCAAGTCACTCTATAATTTGTCCCCTTTCTTTTCAACCTAAAATTATTTTCTTAATGAAGGTCCTCTTTATCTGTCATCCAGAGACAATTTAAGATCTTTGGATGCCCTAAACATTGAGAACAGTTCTTGTATCACCACCCTTTATATACTTACAAAATATAAAACTATGAAATATGAAGCTTTCTAGTATGATGAAATGAAAACAGCTTCTTTCTAGATTTTTATGAAAAATAAAATTAATATAACTGCAATTATGCTTCCAGAGATAAATTTGCCCAAGGAAAGCTTTCTCTAGAAAGTTGTATTTGCATTGAGTTTGGAAATATAAAGAGGATGCTCTAGATGAAGAAGGGGGAAAGGACTCCCAGACAGAAGTGCATGTGCCCATCATTTTGGTGTGAAATAGGAGGCTGTGTTCCCTGTTGCATGAATGGAGGAAGTGCCTGGAAAGAGAAAGTGAGACAGGAGCCAAACTACAATGGTCCATGTGCTGAGCAAACTATGTCCTCCAAGCTATGGGGAAGCCAATAATGAATTTTAAGAAGATCTGTACCATGTTCAGGTTGACCAAAACTCTTTCTGTAACTTCTGAGATCTACTGACATTTTCAAATGCAGAGAAAGGACAAAGATCAAGCACCAAAACAAAACAAATTTAGCTTACAGAAGCCAAGAACCATGATTCTGAAAACTAAGCTTCCTTCTCAGACTTGTCCTAGACTCTTTACCCAGAAAGCTCTTCCCAGTGGTCTCCATGGCTTGGACACCATATTTTCTCTTGTGCCCTCCATGACCTCCTAAATGCATCCAAGGTTGAGGCCAAAGACCAGTTGCAGGCCTTCCTGACCAGTCTCAGGGCTTCTCACGTGGATCTGGTTTCCGTCTTTGGGAGAAGCCTCACCCTTACCCCTGTTCCTACCACCACCCCATTGCAAATCCTTCCCAGTGGCTGAGTCTATTCCATCCAGAGAATCTCAGGCTATGCAGCAGGAAGAGACTCCTACTCTTCCCTCACACAGTAGAAACCCAAAAGACAACAAGACTTTCATCGCTCAGCAAGCTTGATATGCAATTATGTAATGGGCTGAATTGTGTCCCCTGAAAATCTGTATGTTGAAGTCCTAACCCCAATTCCTCAGAATGTGACTGCATTTGGAGATAGGAAATTTAGAGTAAATTAACTTAAAATGGGGTTATTACGGCAGGACCTAATGCAACGATTTGTCTCCTTCTAAGAAGAGGAAATGTGGACACAGATTCACACAGAGAAGACCATGCAGAGCCAGGGAGAAGACGGTCATCTACAAGCCAAGGAGCGTCACCTCGAAGAAACCAAGCCTCGCTGATGCCTTGATCTCAGACTTCCAGCTTTCAGAACTGGGAGAACTTGCATTTCTGTTGTTTAAGCCACCCTGTCTGTGGTGCTTTGTTACGGCATGCCTGGCAAACCAATATAATATGTGACAAGACGGAGAACACTTTTTTCTAGCAGAATCCCTCTCAGGGGAATTCTTCTTATTTCAGGACTGCGGGGACCAGTGCAAAGAGGATTCAAAGGTATGACATGGATGGCCTGGGGCTGGGTCTGTGGGTGCCCAGGCTTCCAGGAAGCAGGTGAAGCAAGCAGAGGACTCTTCCTGCTGTGGGACAGAAGATCCGTGGAAGCTGGGGGAGGGTCAGGGAGGACAACCATTTCCTGTTGCTGCCATAACAACTTAGCACAAACTGAGTGGCTTAAGACAACACAAATTTATGATTTTTACAGTTCTGAAAGCCAGAAATCTAAAGCCAGTTCTATGGGATTAAAATCAAGGTGTCAGCAGGGCTATCTTCCTTTTGGAGGCTCCAGAGAAGAAGGTGTGTCCTTGCCTTCTCCACCTTCCCAGGAGTTGCCCACATTCCTTGTGTCCCAGCCCCATCTTCAAGGAGCATCACACCAACTCCCGTTCCCAGTTCCCATCGCCACACCTCCTTTTCTGACTCTTCCATTTCTGCTTCCCTCTTCAAGAACCGCTGTGATTACATCAGGCCTGCCTGGGTAACCCAGGCTACTCTCCCATTGCAAGATCCATAACTTAATCACATCTGTCAAGTCCCTCTTGCCTGTAGGGAAACATATTCCCAGGTTCTGGGGATAGGGCCATCTGTGTGCACGGGGTGGGGGGCCATTATTCAGCTTAGAGCAATGAGGTAAACCAGAGGGTGAAATGGCGCCAGGAAGACTGGGAACACAGAAATGTTAAAGGGGACTTTCTGGGTGGAAACCTATATGCTAAGGTCTGTGCTAAGATCGCACAAATCTTTAGCTACCACCGACTAAATCACAAAATGCGTGGCACAGTTGGGGAGAGTTTTCCCAGAAATAGACACTGAGATAAGAATTAAGCAATTTACTTGGGAGATGGTATAGGAGTGGAGAAATTACCCAGTCAATGGAAGATAATCAATATATGGTATACTATAAAGCCAGCTAATGCTGTCGACAACTCGAGCTTAATCCCATTGGGAAACCATAGAAAAAGTATAAGACACACACATCAGAGTTGTCCCGCATGAGAAGCGAGGGAACCAAGGTATCTACACACCAAATTCTGTGCGTCACCAGCTGAGCCCTGCTCCCACATCGTAATTCCCAGGCACCTCTTCATCGTCTTTTGCAGAGGAGTGTGGTAGCTTCTAGAGGATTTGGAGAAAACCATTCATCAAGGAAATGCAAACCCTAGCAATCCAAAGTCAGTGGGAGCCCAGTACCATGGAAATAACAAATGGATACGGGCAGGGCATCACCAGTGTCTGCTAAAATTAGATTCCTCATGGAAATCAGGGACGTGGCTGAGATGTGCATCCTCACTGATGTGGGGTTGAAGTAGTCCATAAATATGAGGTAACAGCTGACATCTGGATGACACAGAAGAAACATCAGTGTAACAGAGGCTTCTGAGCCTGTCTTCTGCCTTATGCCTTCAGAACTGTCACTGCTGCAGCTCATTCTGTATACTCTCCTACAGAAAAATCAGCCTTGACCTCCTTGCTGTCTGGCTCCGGTTCAGGACTTCTGTGGCGTCTCCATTTCCAGCACTTCCCTGGTCTGGAGCCAATTTCACCTCCACTTCCCCTCCTGCCATATTTGGCTTAGACTGAACATCAATCTGCATGGCTATCCATCTCTATTGCTCTTTTGAGTAGATGAAAATACATCAGAGAGAGTTTCTCTCCACCTACTACTTCCTCCCTTGATTAAAAAAGAAAATTTTAAAAGAAATTACAAAAAGAAAATAATCCCCAACTGTTATTAATCTCCTTCCTTTTCACTCCTCATCCTCAGCCCTTTCTCTCCATCTCCAGCCATAAATCAGGCAGTTCTGTAGTTTCCACATCCAAATGCACGGGGACAATATGCATGTGGGTACTTTTAAGTAAGAAGTCAGTGTTCTATAATTAGTTTTCTCCTCTCACATTAAACCTGCCATTCTTCGCATAATCAGAGTGATAAATGCAGAGTCAGACTTCGTCTTACTGACATTAATACCCATCAGTACTTCAAATGCAAACAATTGCAACATTCGACTTTATAAAAATTACCAAGTGCACCAACTCTGCTTAATTAAACCATTTAAAAGTTGCTTTTGTTACATTTAATGAATGATATATTATACTGCAATGAAACATGCAGCAATACAAATACTTCACAATGCTTCCAATTAAGACTCACTTCACTTATGCCAATTGACAACACAAGTGTTCCACACTTCATTCAGTTTGTGCATTTTAAATGAACTGGTTAGTGAGAAGGGTGCTTCTCTGCTAATGAGTTTTGTAATCAAGGCATCTATTTTAATTTCAAATTGGATAGATTGGGGAAATTGCTAGACTAAATGACTGGTACTAATTAGGATTATAAAAATATTCATCATGTCATGGAATTAACATGGGGGTCTGATTTTCCTACATTTGCATATTGCTTGAGTTTTTTGGGGGAAAAATCTTGACAAATTGTCTTCTCTTTAGCAAATTGAACAAACACTATATCTGTTTTAGCCCTTCTTTTCATTTAAAGCATAATACATATTCATGGTTTGTAAATGAAGTTAAATGATTTCAACTTCTGTCTTCATTACCATATTAAAGATGTTGTCTCTGTAAGCTTCCTTGAAAAAACTTTAGATTATAATATTACCTATTTAAATGGTAAAAGCTTTGGTTTAATCTATGATAGTAACCCAGATGCTGAAACAAATTCATGGGAAAAGTGAGCAAAACTGGACAAAACCTGAAAAAAACATGATTGCTTTGTTGTTTATTTTCTGCCTGAGGCAGAAGTCATCTGTCCTAGGGCCTGTCATCAGTAAGCGGTTTCATGACTTCGCTCCTTAAGCTCCCACTCTGGAAAATGCTGTCAGCTGAGGGGCGTCACAGAGGAACTGCTGGATTACTAGGAAGGTCTGTTTTCTGCAGGGCCAATTCTGTTGTTTCTGTTACAATGCTCTCTGCGGTGGGTTCAGCCCATATGGAATTCCCTCTGAAGTGGCATAAAGTCTGTCTACTAAAGAGAAAAAGGTGTGGTTGCAGTGGGGAACCACGGCCAGACCTAGGATAGAGAGCAGGCCAGGCCCCTCCCTGGCTTTGTGACCTTGAACAAGTTAATACATGCTTCAAGAGTTATACACTTCCCTGGAACTTGGAAATAATAACATCACCTTGCAGATTCCTAGAAGAATTCGATGTCATAATGTATGTAAAAGCACCCATCAGTGCCCATACCCAGGAGATACTTAAGGACATACATCTCCATTTCCAAGAAGCACCTCTATGACCGACACTGAGTAAGGTAACATGGGAGTTTAAGAGCTACTACAACACAAACCTTAATTCACTGCACATGTCTACACTCCTTTGCTCTGGAGTATTTGTTTCCATTATAGCTGTCAAATCAAATAACCAAATACTAATTCAATTTGGGGATATAGCCACAAAATTCATCTGAAAAACTACCAGAATAAATCACTTCTTTAACAATCTATCTATAGCGGATACTTCTAAATAAAAAAACCTGTATCTATCACTGAGTTGTAAATAATATAGATTGAGGATATATCCAACAAGAGCACACTTTTTGTTTGGAGGAAAAAAATGCTTAGAGTTTCACAGTTTAAAAGGAACCATTGAGAAAAGCAAAATTGAAGAAAAGAGAAACCCCAAGCTCAGTATATTCCTCATTCAGGGAAATTTTCCTCTAACCTACGCTGCTTTTTGAAAAGGTATTTAAATAATTATTTGAAATGACTTAACCTAAATTGACCCTATTCACCCCTGAAACCTTTTCTAAAAACCTTATACTTAGAACTGAACAGAAGCTATGCAAGGTAGATTACTTCTCATAATTTTTAATTATAAAAGTAATCTAATGAAATAATGGGAAATTTAGAAAACAAAAATAATGAAATAATTCCATGAACATAATCCCATCATATCAAGTGAGCCCAGGTAATATCTGGGAAATATTTCATCTACTCTTTAAAATTTTTCTCCTTCCTGCACTCTTTGCTTCCTTGCTTTATCTTTTTTTTTTTTTTGCATATCTGTATCCAGAAAGTACTAACATATTTTTATATATGCATGTAATATGAAATATATGTGTTAAATAGGTATTTAATATGTATCCATGTTGCACATGGTCATCACTACAACCATTTTAATGTCTGCAAAATATTCTGGCAAATATGTACCATGACTTTAAATCATGGTACATGACTTTAAAACATGACTTAATGTTGGGCATTCAGTAACTTTCCATCCAGTTTTTCCTCTTATGAATGACTTTGATAAATGTCATTGTGCTTAAAGTTTCATAGTATTGTTCCATTGCTATACTCTCAGAAATGGAGTAAGTGAATCATTGGCTCAGTATCATGAATACCTGTATGTCTTCTGATATGCATTGCCAAGATGTATGCCAGGAAGGAAAACTTATTTGCACAATGCATCAGTACTATTTTGGAATATGAATTTCACCATCCCTTCACCAACATCACATATTTTCTTCATGGCATGGAAAGTAATACTTCTTTTTTTTTAATGAAACAGGTAAACTAATTTAAATGAGTACCTTTTGAAAGTTTCTTGATAAGTTCTCATCAATGGATTCTTGCTTTGGTTTAGTCTAATTCTCTCTAATGTTAATTTTTGTTTTAATTCTCCTCTGACATTTACCTTCCTTGCTGTCTTCCAATCTTTCTTCTGAGGAATTCATCTTGCATTTATTCCTTCACCAGTTTAGCCAGACATAAATCATGTGTGTGGAAATTAAAAATGTCCCTGACTGACAGTGGCCTCACTGTGGGGGGAAGATAATAACTAGTAAAGGCACCAGAGGGACTCTGGGATGCCTGTCATGTTGTGTTCCTCGATCAGGGTGCTGATTTCATAGGTGTATGCAGTTTAGAAAAATTTATTGAGCTCATTCATATGTACTTTTCTGTGTGTGTATTACATTGTTATTTGAAAGGCTTAAAGACTGACCCTTTCTTTAAAAGAGGTTCTGGTTCATCAGGGTGAGTGGTTAGAATGGAGGCAGGATAGACAGTATGGTCAGGTCAGGTAGACAAGCCAAAGGTCCAGAGAGGCTTGTCAAGGAAGGGACGAGCAGAAGAATTCCTGATTCCAGCTGGAAAACTGGAAACCTAAGGTCAGAATTAGGCAACAGGGTCAGAGTGAGGAGCTCTGGACAGCAGAGTGAATGCACAGGGTGAGTGCGTGTGTGAAGACAAGGTTGCTCCAAACAGGAATTGAGTGGAAGCACACAAGAGAAGGCTGTGACGGTGCCCTGCTCCACCTCTGTGCCTGCTCATGGCTACAGTCACCTCCTACACCAAAATACTTCCATGACTGAATTTCTACTATGAAAGCTTAGCTGCCATGGGAAAGGCATTGTTGGGAAAAGGTGCCTGTGTACTCTTCTTACTACGTATACATGCTGCATTCTTCATTCATTATTTTAGCAAATCTTCTTTTCCCTGACAGAAATGTATCAGGTCACCAAAATGGAAACCTAGAAGGTAGAGACAGGGCTCAGGAAGTGATGTGATATGGAAACGACAGGCTTGGGAAGCAAAAGCCACCAGATCAATAATTTCATGAAGGTTGTTCCTTGATATCCTTAATGTTCTCATGAGCAATGTTAGCACAGGTAGAGATCTTTACTGTACCATCCTCACTGAATCCAAGTTAATACTGTACACTAACCCGGTTGTGTCATTCAGAATTTCACTCACACAGATTAATGATAATATGTGAATAACATAATGGTTGCCCCACCTCCTTCATAAAAGATTAGAGCCATTCTTGGCCCACTGTTTTTGTTTTTACCTACAGGAAAGTGGCCTCATGGAAACTGGTGTTGGTGTTTCTATGGTGACAGAGGAAACACATCCCTACTGCACCAGAGAGCTGTCTATCAGAGCAGCGACAGTTTGCCATTAGGTGAGCAGGGGTATGCATTTTTTTCCTCTTAAATGTTATACAAGTGGCTTTATAGACATGGAAGATAAACTAATGAAAATGCAATGTTTACTTTCAATAAAAGGTGCCATTCAGTCCCACCCTTGTTCCATGGAGGATAAGCTTCAAAACCACAGTCATCCCTAGTTAATCCCCACCAGCTTTATCCCCACCAGGTGGGGAGACATGAAGCCTGTTTCTGCCAATGGTTTCTGGGGAAAGTTGTCATCACCTGCTAATCCTAGAGGCTCTGAATATAATTACATTTCTAATCTGAGGGTTTATATGAGAATATAAATGAAAGGAACAGCTTCATTTGTATCCAACATTCCGAAAGTATAGGTTTAAACTTTCTTTTGAATTTTCAGACCCTCCACACTCCAGATACACTCTCATTTGTTAGTGCCCTGTTTGTGCGTGATGTGGCAGCCCCAGATAGGCTCCAGACAGCAATGCCTGCATAGAACCACCATTGCCTCTTCCACCATGGACTCTCTTTTGCCAGTGACCATGTCTAGAACTGCATCAGCTTCTTAACCAGCTTGTCAGTCCGTCAGCTACTATTGAACTTGGCTGGTAGCAGGTGATTAAAATATATATATATATATATAGCTCTACCCTCCCCCAACTACTATAATGGTTGTCCTTCATTATGTGTGCTAGTGTTTCGGAAAGTGGTTTTTACATTGAAATTACTGGCAATTCTAGACTAGTATAGCCTAAGAGCGTCTGAAAAACAATAGTCTGAAATCCCACTGAGTTCCTTGTCTCTGATTTCCAAAGTCAGCTGTATTTGTTAAAGCTTCATTTTGCCAAGAATATAAGTGATAATAGAGAGCTTTGCAAATCCCACCTCTCATACAGAAAAATAGCTATTTTCAACACCCCATCTCCTATGGAAGGAAGGCCCCCTGTGCCAGGATATATGCATCTGTAAATTCACGAATGTGTGCCCATTTTTTTAAACAACACTGAGTCTCTTGTCAAAACGAGGGCTGTTAAACATCCAGCTTTCTACAGTGATGAGAACAGTGCCAATCTATTTAGAGGACTGTAATGTCCTCAAAACCTATCTCAAAATCTTTTAAAATTCTCCATTTTAATAAGATTATTGAGCCCTCAAGCTAATCCAAACATCACAATGAAAGCTGTTTCAGTCAGCAGTTGAGGAAATGGCCTGATGGAAATTAAGAGAATCTTGCCTCTTAAATAACTGGTAAATCCTTGCCTTCAAAAGACACTGTAGAGCTCTGGTTCTGAGAGGAGAGGCGGGGAGAGGAGTAGATTTTCTTTAACTATTTCCAATTTGGTCAGTCATAGTCTGTTACTTTTGCTGGTTGTTTTTTAATCACAAAGATTCTTATAAAGCATCTCCAAGTATTCTTATACCCAAGAAAGAATCTCTAGCCTTTACTAAGTACTGAGTCCTTTTATATTAAAATGCAAGATGGCCGAAGAATTTATAGGACAGAGGAGGAGCTGCCACAGGAATTAGCAGGAATTGTAAAGCTCACAGCATGGACAGAATGGAAGGACTTGGTCAAAAGGCCAAGTCAAGCAGTGCAGTAAACAGAAAGTACTTTGCTACATTGGGAGAAACATCAGAATTAGAGAGGCACGGCCCTCTACCATGGTCAAGTGCAAGGTACATTTTCCCCCTACCTCCCTACCCCTTTGCAGGTTTGTAAGTTGGAAGGCTTGGATGATCTTCACCCACAACTGGGCCTTGACCTGTACAAGGTGGCCCTGTTTCCCAATGTACGTATAACCTGCCATCTTGCATTTCAAATACAACACTAGGCACTAGGTGCATATCTCAATTTCTAGATACAATTTTGTTCTATCCACAAGGTATTCCCTTAATTCTCCAGCAGTGCCTTTATCTGGTGAGATCTCCCAGCTAGTCTCCTGCAGCTCTGGGATAGCGATTTGGAAGGTAAAGCAATTGGATATTGTGCCTTTAAAATATCATCCAATTAGGCCTTTTGTAATACATACAACATAACGAGATAGCCTTACTGATTCTAAAGAAATTGCTAGTGCATTTCATCAAAGGCACAATAATGGAAACATCGATTCACTCCTCACCACAAACATCTCCCTTTGCTGCTGCAGTTACCTTAATACCAGCCCTTTTCATTTTCTCTGGAAGAAACCAGCTGCCTCAACGCATGCACATCAGAGAAGGCTCCAGCCTGAAATAAGACATTTGTATATCAATCTCAACTACTCTTACATCTTCATTTGATGCTGCTCAGCATTACTCTCCTTGACTCCAAGCCAATAAATTACCCTTGAAATAAAGAAAAATCCTGCTGCAGCCTGGCTGACAGGGGCTAGGTATTTTATGCCATGTCTGCAAATACTGCCAGGGGCATCATCTGCCTCCTCTTCCTATTTATTTACAAGAACGGTTAAGGCGCCAGTTAGAAACTTTATAGACCTGAAGAACATTCAGCCACTTTACGCAAAAGATGTCAACAAGAAAGAGTACCTAAGGAATAATATATCCAGAAATGGGCAGTGTGATTAGGAAAATCTGTCAACACCCACTGCCACATTTCCAAACATTTCTACTAAGTGAAAAAGCAACCACCAAGCCTGAAAGTATTTTGAGTACATTACATCTACAAGATCACTTCATGAGCAATTCTCAGTGCTGTGGAGATGGAGAAAAAGGATACTAGTTCTAGATACACACAAGCATAGAGCATTTGGTCGATCAACTCCTTGGCATGAGATTTCTATTGCTTCTAATCTAGCTTATCTCTGCATAAATAAAAAACATGGTTTAGGAGTTCTGAGCTTCTTCTAAATAAATTACCATCCAGCCATTTAACAATATCCAAATAACTTGTTATTTTTCAGTATAGCTTCAAAATTCCTGGCTAAACTAAGCATCTAAACTCACAGACTATCTGACATTTGGCTAAGTCTTTCATAAAATATCCACTTGATGCCATGAAAGAAATGTATTTGCAATGGCTTTTGCTCTGCAAATGTCATGTGGGTGTCCCTAGGGAATTGCATCAAGCATCTAACACCCACCATGAGGCTCTATTAATGAGAGATACAAAGGTTATGTTGAATTATTGTTTAAAGGTGCTGACATCTTTCATACACACACACACACACACACACACACACACACACACACACACTCACATTTACAATCACATATTCATATATAGACTGAGGAGCCACTATTTCAGGAATTTGAGAGAGAAGAAGCTATTCAACCAGGGTTATTCTGTGGGTGTCTCTGTGCAAGACAGTACTCAAAATTATCTACTTCCTTTTACTGACTGACTCCACAACATTATAGCATAGTAGTGTGGCATCAAAATAAGGTTCTGGAGATAGCAAGAAATACAAAGAAGAATCTAGTATCCCTTTTCTTAAGTACAAGTTTATCAGGTAAAGAGGGTTCTGTCGTAGTGTTTATATGTTCATCCACTAATTCATTCACCTAACAAATATTTCCTGAGCATTTATTAAGTCACAGGCACTGTGCCAGGAGCGCACATGCTACAACAGTAAAACCAGACATGTTTCTGACTTTCTGGAGCATGCAATCTACTGAGAAATGCAGATCATCCAAAAATCACAAAAATCAATGTAAAATCTCAACTGTAACAGGTACTTTGAAGGGGTCTTCTCATAGTGCTATGGGAAAGAACATCAAGGTGGACTTAACTCCGTTGGGGAGTTTAGGGAGGACATTCTGAGGAAGGGATACTAGATCTGAGATGAGTCAGTGACAAGGTTTACTTTAAGGATGAAGACTCCAGGCCCAGGAAATGAGCAAGGGAGACAGCGGTGGGGAGGGGCTTGAAGAAGAGCATTCAAGGTGAAGTGACAACAGTGCCTCAAGAGAGAGAAGTACCAGACCAAGCAGGTGCCAACAGGTCCACTGAGGACTGGTCTTTTTGCTGTGAACATTGAGAAAATGCTGACAGAGTTTAAGCAAAGGCATTAAGTCCTATGATCTCCATTTGGGGAACACATTGTTAGGGCTATAGTAGGAATACACTGGACAAGGCTCTGGCAATAGTTTAAATGACAGGTGTAAGCTATGCTTGAGTGGTGGTGGTAATAGAAGTATAAGGAATCAAGAGACATCTAGAGATGAGACTTGATGACAGGTTAGACATGGTGGGTTAGGAACAAGAGAGTGTAAGGCCACCTCCTGGGTTCCTGACTTTGGATATTAAATGGATACAGTAGGGGATACTGGAAGAGAGCCAACTTTGTTGGGGGTGATGGGGAGTCCATTTTTGGAATATGTTCAATCAAGAGGCTTCTGTGAAATACAAGAGACAAGTCCACATATACAGTGGATGTATGGATCTGGAGTTCAAAGGGGAGGACTTCTGGGTCACTCTATTTTGAATGTATTTTTAGGAATAACAAAATAGACATGTTTGAGGCTTTCCTTCCTTTGCTAAACTCAGAACAAATTTTGCCAAATCAGGACCCCAGACTTGGAATCTGACAACACACATTCCAGCCCTGGCTCCTTCTGCTACTTGCTGGGAGGGTTTGAATAAGCACCTTAGTCTGTCTGCACCTTTGTTTACTAGTTATTATAAAATTATTGTGAACACACATTTCCTACTTGTTTCACACAGGTTCTTGTAAGGTCAAATGGATAAAATTACAGAAAGGGCCATCTTAAGCCTGTGAAATGATAAAGAGCATTGCCAATAATTGAAATATACCTGCCTACATAATTTGATACTAACGAGTAGAAAGGAAATTTAGTTGCTTCAGACAAAAGCAACTTGTTTGGCATGATGAAATGTCATTGAATCCCCTCCAAAATTTGGATTGAGTAAACAAGTGCTTTTTATGAGGTGGTAATTGGGTGACAAGATGTGAATGAAAACAAGTATTTGTTCACCTTTTGATCCAGACTGTAGGCTAGCACCCAGTCTTCTTGCTTGGGATGAAAGAGCAGGCTCTGGATGTAGAAAGTGAGCCGGTACTTCTGATAAGTTGCCCCTTCATCTGAGCTGATCAATATGCTACTCTCCATTTCAGGATCACTAAGAAGCATGATCTAAAGAAAGGAGAGAGGAGAAAACATTGAGTGAGTAGGAGAGAATAAATACAAGTAATTAAAGCATAAATATAAAGTCATCTGTACTTATACATCATAGCACAGTAAGGGGCATCTGGGCCTCTCTATGAAATATTGGGCTTTTATTTTCCCTAATTTAGTCCTTCATTGCTGAACTGAGTTAATATACTGTGCAAAGCCGAGTATCATAATTCCTCCAAGTGGTAAAGATACCTCAAGACAAATGCTGGGCATAGAAGCCACAGGGCATAAATATGCAAAGAAGTAAAAAGCTAACCTTTTCAAACAATAAGGCTTCTCTCTCACTTATCAACTTTACATTTCCCTGTATGGCCCCGGAAGATGACTGGTTAGCCAGAGACGGGTAAGATTCCTCAAGGGAGGAACAACCTAAGACAGGCACAGTCGCAGGGGGGTCATCAGGTGAGAAATTGGGGATCAACAGAGGTAAGGCTTAGAACCTCACCCCCCCTGTTTTGAGAGAAATCTTCTGCATCCGTGGATGTTTTCTTGCCCTTGTCTAGCTTGGATTAACACATAGTCTACAGGCACACACCTGATCATCTACATTTGCTCTCTTACAACAGTAAACTAAGTTTTCTACCTTTATCTTGTATCTACCTACCACTTCAGCATTTTATTAAAAATAATAATAATAATAATAATAAAGGGAGAAATGTGGGATCCACATATAAATCAAGTGTAAAAATCAAACGAATATTCATATTTGACCTGATTGTTTATAGTTCATAATGCGTGATCAAAACTGAAAGTTTCTGTGATGACTGCCCTTGTACTGTTCACCATGTAACTTATTCACTATGTAAGAATTTGTTCACCATGTAAGAACTTGTTCGTTATGCTTCAGAAGATTGGAGACTGACGAGAATTAGACTTGGGGTGGATTAATGATTGTGCATTGAGCATTGACTCCCCTATACAGAATTCTATTGTTGTTAACAACCATTTGATCAATAAATATGAGAGATGCCCTCTAAAAAAAAAAAAATACTGTGCAAGGTTATATCTGCATACAAATGAGATTTCACTTTGTGATGTCTGTCTTTTAACTCTTAGGAACATATTCTTATGGTTCTCTGTCCTCCACCTTGGGACCATCACGCCTCCCTCTCCCCACTCCCCATCAATTCTCCATGTCACTCTTCATCACACTACTGCTCTTATTGCTCTTTAGTCATGATTCCACTGTTTGTTTTGCCCTTCTGAATTATTTTAGTAATTTAATTGATTTAAGTGATTTTATGACCCCTTTGTTCTAGATATTTTCCAAAGCATATATCCCCAAAAGCCCTTGGGACAAGGACTGCTGCTCAAGAAAGTTTGTCATCCCCACGCCAAATGGACAGGATGGTGGAGTGAAATGCCCCTGGCACCAGAGAGAGCAGCTTCAAATCTCAGTACTTCTCCATTCATGTTGCATCACCCTGGAAAGGTACTTAACTTCTAGAGGCCTCAGTTTCCACAACAATAATTGAGTATGATGTTATCCAAACTGGCTTTGAGCACTTGGCATGCTGTATATTCTTGGCAAATGATAGCTATGATTACTATTTACCTTTCAGGACTTACTTAGAAGTCCCCTCCAACGAAGGCAATTTGGCTTCTACTTACATAGTACCTCAATGACATTGGTCTCATTGAAGGTGTGATTGACTTTCCAGTATTTAAATCCAATAGGCATTTAAGACATTAATAGACACTCAGACCTTCCCTAAGGAAAGGTTAAAATCCTAAGTTTTTGATACCATTGACAATGCCATCCTTCTAAAGCCCTCTCTTCCAGAAGCTTCCAGAACATCATACTCATCTGTTTTCCTTTTCATCTCTTCCAAATTCTCAACTTCATGATTATCCTTACACCATGACCATTCCTCAGTCCTTAGTTTTGACCCTCTTGTCTTTTCACTCAACACACTGTTCCTCAGTGACTTCTTCCACTCTGGTTTTTATTTTTTCAACTGCCATCTTTTGGAAGACAACACAGTTTCACATAAATCCAAAACTGAGGTCTCCTCCTCTCAATTCCAGACTTGAAAACTCAGCTTTCTGGTAGATTCTTCTATTTGGATGCCCCAGAATGTACCTCATCCCAGTCCTATTCCTCCCTGATTGGTTCCTGCCTGGCTCAGTGTGTGTTTCCGCTAACAATTTACATGAAGCCAAAAGCCTGAGATTCATACATGACTCCACTTTTCCACCCACTTCCGAAAATTAGTTAGTCTCTAAACCCTGTATATTTTACCTACCAGTTAGCTCTAAAATTATATCCATTCTGCCCTGCCCATTGTAATTGCCTTACTCCAAAACATGATAGCCCTGTACTGGACAACGCTAAGACAGTCCTAGCCAATCTTGCTTTTTTTGCCTTGTTCCCTCCAACCTGTTTCGTACACTGTGCCCAGAACAAGCATCCTATACTACCGTTCTGATTCTGACATTCCTCTGCTTAAAACCATTCAGTGGCTTATCGTTGATCTTCCTATATTCTGCAATCCCTAAAGCAGTCTGGCAAAACCTGCCCCTCCTTTCGTCTTTGGCTTTATCAGCTGCACAGCCCTTTTGACCTTCATTATCCAGCTTGTTTGAGTTCCTAATGTTTGCTGAGTGAGGAAACAAGCAAATGAGTTAATTCTGCTTACAGTTTTTCCTGTCTTTAGCTAAATTGCCACCAGTTGTACTTCTATGTATAGTCTGAACAGGGCCCAAAGTACAAAATAAAGCCAAAACACATTTCCACACCTTATAAAATAAAACTACTAAAGAACAGGATTTTTTAAATTTCATCCATAGCATATATTAGTACAGTTGACCCTTGAACAACATAGGTTTGAATCGTGCAGGTCCACTCATATGTGGATTTTTTTTCAATGAATACATTGGAAATGTTTTGCAGATTTGCAGCAATTTGATTTAAAAAAACTCACCAGTGAATGACATAGGCTAGAAATATTGAAATAATTAAGAAAAAGTTAGGTATGTCATGAATGCATAAAATATATGTAGATCCTAGTCTATTTTATCATTTACTATCATGATGTCAATAGTAGGCTACTTGTTGTTAAGTTTTTGGGGAGTCAAAAGTTTTACCTGGATTTTTGACTGTACGGGAGTCAGCAACCCCTGGGCCTGCACTGTTCAAGGCTCAACCATATTATAAAGTAAACTTTAAAATAAATTCAGTCCCTTTAACTGCTAAGATTCCTTTTCAGCTCCAAGACAAGCTTACTTTCTTTTTTTTGAATATTTGCTTCGGCTTCATTGAAATAAGTCATTACTAGTTACCAGTGAATTTTTAGGAAATGGATGCACTGAAATATTTTTTCATTCATGTGTGAATAATCAAGGGGAAAAGCTCTCAGATGGGTCGTTCATAGACGGAATAACATTCTTCTGCCTTGGCAGGGCGAAGGGGTGGGAATTGGTAAAAGCACCCTGCTGACCTTGAGAAAACCTCAGAGGTCACATCCATGCTCCCTGCAGAGTTGGAGAGGCCAAATACACTAAGAATGAGGGTCTCATACCCAACCTCACTTGCTTCTCACTGTGTACTGATGGGCTACATAACAGGCAGTGAAATCTGTTTTTTCAATAAATACATTGGAAATGTTTTGCAGATTTGCAACAATTTGAAAAAAAAAACTCACCAATGAATGACAGATTTGCAACAATTTGAAAAAAAAACTCACCAAAAATGACATTTTCCCCTGGTGCAGAGAAATTAAACTGCTGCTTATTTTATGCAGGTATAAAGAAGCTTCAAGCCTATGGTTTTAATTAGAAGATAAGACCTACATCATAAACGGACTTTATTTTACATACCATCAGTTACAATGTACTGAATAAGCATTACCATCAAATATCTAGTGTACATACTCTCTTCTCTAGTTTCCTTCTGCACACACACACACACACACACACACACACACACAAAGCCACACACAGATGCTACATATATGTGTGCAGATATACAGTCGCACATACACCATACCTGTGCATGCACACACACACAGAAATTCATATATAAGGTATATATTGACATTGTGTGGTGGTTTTAGCTTTTGTTGGCAAGAGTACAGTTTTATTGCAACCTTTCTCTGACATTCTCATCAGAAATCTTTCATATACTTTGATATCACTGGCAGTGTCTGTATTCAATCCTAGTTTCTAAGAAGACTGAAAGGAAGGGAAATAGAAACCTGCTTGTTTTCGATTTCTAATCTTTGCCACACACTTTACCAGACATTTTATTGAAACCTCACACAAAATATGTGAAGTATCACAAGTTACTTTTTATAGATAAGGAAACTGAGGTTCACAGGAGGAATGCAACTTCCCTACTGCCACCTCTTATGGATCCAGATGCCACCACCGCCCCTCACACACTAACACTTTATTGGACCTTGAAACCACAGCACTTTATCATCTTTACCAAGGGACAAGTAGAAGTCAGAGAGGCAAGTCTTCATTCTTTATTTAAGCATCTCTAAGAAATTCACCCAAAAAAGCAGCTTCAAGAAAGCCCCTTTACTCTTCTGACTCATACCCACCTCTAGTTAAGAGGACGTGAAGAATTAAATGAGTAGGAATCTAAAAGGGAAATAGAATGTTAGTACTCAAAAAGAAAAAGAAATAAAAGGAGGGGACTGTAATATTAACATAAATACATAATAAGAGAGCAAATTCCTCTTCAGAATTTGTCTCAAGGTAATATCTGTGCATTAATGTACTACATATATAAAGAAAATCATAGCATTCCACCTTAAGTTTCATTGTTAAGCAAGAATTTCAAACTCAAACACCTAAAAGGGCAAAGCTGGTAAAGTGAGCGAAGCAGATGATGCAAAATAAGGAGTGGCGAGCACGGTGCCAGCATGGAAAGTACACACCCGTCCTTAAAATATTTACAATTGTATTCTTTTTTAATTGTGCCCAAGTCCAATATATCTTCAGACTGACTTTATGAACTGGGTATGTGCCTCTTGGTAAAGCTGTGATAGTCTGGTTCTGCAGAAACAAACTGACAGCGCTTGCCTTCCCCCTTGTAATTTCACGTGCAGGTATAAGGCTGGCGGTGCCTGCTTAGACGTCCAAGAGTTCCATGAGCTCCTCACTTACGTGATTCTGACAATAAGAACAGGACGAGTTCCCATTGGAGGTTTTGTTTTGGTTGCATTTGCTTCTGCTTCCTGTTTGCTTTGATTCTGTACCCAACTTGTCCTGATGGAAGTCTGCAGTGGGTGCATGCATGCACCAGAAGGGGACACAGGGTGTTTCAGAAATGGTTCAGCAGAGTAATTAATGGTATAGGCTCTGGGGGCAGGTGACTTGAGTTCAAGTCCTCAGTGTGCTTCTTGATGTGTAAATGTGAGGGTATTACTCAATTTTTCCAAGTCTATTACCTCATCTATGAAAAAAAAAGGAGATAATAATTGTATTTAACTCACAATGCTGTTGAGAGAATTAAATGAGATAATGATTAAAAGAGCTTGGCATGGGCCCAGTAATTGCTAAATAAACATTAACCTTTCTCTTGAAATCACTCAGGATAAGAGCACAGTTAAAATCAGAAGCAATACCAAGCAGGTTGGAGAAAAAGAGAAGCAATTTGGGGATTATTTGCCACCGTGTTGGCTCCCATCATTCCTGAGCTTTGTGGATAAAAACAAAAGGGGTGGGATGTAGGAGAGAAAGGAAGTTGCTGTTCAGAGGGTATAAGGTTTCAGTCATTCAAGATGATAAAATTCTGGAGATCTGCCGTATAGTACTGTGCTTACAGTTAATAATATTGTACTCTACATTGGATGCACTTCATAAGAGGGTAGATCTCACGTTACCACAATTCTAAAAAACACAGAAGGATGGGGGAGTAAAACACTACATTTTTTTTACATGCATTTAACATTCCTGGTAGTATTTTAAGAAAAAAACACACTGTATTAGCAAATATCAACACTGCCAAAATGAACACCAGACAGTAATTAACTTGCTAAACACAACTGCAGCTTTTAAGGACCACTCTTAGCTCTTCAGTGGGAGTCTCCAGCCCATATAGGAACTACACACATCATTGCCTTAGGGAGAGAACCTCAAACAACCAGGCTCTATGGTTCTGGCCGTTCACTGTACATGAGTTATCTATATCTCAGCTTAGAGAGGAATACGTTTTAGAGTTTTACAACATAGAATGGTGCAATATCCTTTTTTTTTCACTTGTAACGCCTTTGAAAGGAAATTCCTGGGACAGTTTACTAACAGTGGCCTTTATTTTAATGGTATGCTGCAAATTGCAATGGACACATGTGGAGGTAGGAATCAGACAAAGGCTCTTCTTAGCTACTGGATGCTTTCAAAAGCCTGTGAGCTTATTTGTGTCTAAACCAGTCAAAATTAGGACTGAAGATGTCAAAATCTTCCCCAGAAACCTTTCCAGAACTCTACACCCTTTCCTGCTGCTGGGCAAGTCTTACAAAACCAATGGTGAATATGTTACTTTATTCAATTACCAGCCTCTCTGTTTCTCCTATGTGCAATCTATAAAATGGGCTGAAAACTAAAGATTTCTCGGTCTCTCACTCTGCCAGAGATCCTAGAAAGGGCAAAGGAAACAAATTCTAGTTCAATGCTTTGAAATCATCTCAGAAGAAGAGGACGTAGACTTCCTCTGAATAGAAAAGGAGAAATACTATAATTTACTGTATAATTGAGTCCTAATGGTCCTTACACAGGTAGTGTTCAATAAGGAATACTAATAATGTCAATAAAAGCTCACAAAGAATGCAAGACAGATCTTCTTTATGCTGACCCCTGAACCTATTGACATAATTGATACATTGTTGAATATTGACTTACACACAGAAAGCCTGTGATAGATAAGACTTTTAATCACAGCATAACAACATACTAGCATTCACAGTCCCTCCTTATCTATCTATCTATCTATCTATCTATCTATCTATCTATCTATCATCTCCCCTTATACCAGTGGTTCTCAACTGGGGCAGGGAGGGGTTGCCCACAGGGGCAAGGTATGGAGACATTTTCACAGCTGGGGGCAAGGGAGGAAGTTACTGGCACCTAGTGGTAGAGGCCAGGGCTGCTGCTAAACATGATAACAATGAAGAGGACAATGAAGAGTCCCCACAATAAAGAATTATCAAACACAAAATGCAATAGTATTGTTGAGAAACTGTTACAATATATATATACTAACACATATGTATTTTATTATGGGAAAAATATGTAAACTACCTATGCATTTTACAGACAGCACATCAGTGCATATATGCTTATATGTGTCTCCTTCACTATGATTTATACATGCCATTATCTTTGCCAAGATTAGACTCTCTACCTTGCCACACCAACCCATTATAGTAAGCATCTTTCTACTTGTGTTTCAGAATTTAACATAAACATCAACAACAGCCATCACAAAAGAAACAATCTTGAGTCCAATCAGGGAAAAAAAAAAAGCACAAAAAATATATATATATATATGTATACATATATATATATATATTTAAATGGCCAAAAAGCACATAAAAAGATGCTCAACATCATGAATCACTAGGGAAATGCAAATCAAAACCACAAATGAGATACCACATACCCATTGGGATGGCTATTATCAAAAAACAAATGGCAAATAACAAGTGTTGGTGAGGATTTTGAGCAATTGAAACACTTGTGCATTATGAGTGAGAATGTAAAATGATGCACCTACTATGGAAAATGGTATGGTGTTTCCTCAAAAATTAAAAGTGGAATCACCTATGATCTGGCATTTTTACTTCTGGATCTGTACCCACAATAATAATTGAAAGCAAAGTCTCAAAGTCATATTTGCACACCCATATTCATAACAGCATTATTCACCATAGCCAAAAGATAGAGGGAACTCCAATGCCTGTTGATGGAGGAATGGATAAACAGGTGTGGTATATGCATACAATGGGGTATTATCCAGTCTTAAAAAGGAAGGACATTCTGACTATAACATGGCTGAACCTTGAGGACATTATGCTCAGTGAAATAAGCAGTCACAAAAAAGGGAAATTCAATGATTCCATTTCTATGTGGTACCTAGCGTAGTCAGGTTGAGAGAGACAGAGAGCAAAATAATGCATGCGAGTGGTGGGGGAAATGGAGAATGAGGACTTTGTGTTAAATAGGTATAGAACTCTAGTTTTGCAGGAAGAAAAAGTGCTGGAGACTGTACAACAAGGTGAATGTACTTAACACTTTTGAACTGTACACTTAAAAATGGTTACGATGGAAAATTTTAGCATTACATGGATTTTACCACAATCTTTTAAAAAATGCAAAAACATATATGTAAAATTAGACATGAGATGAGATAAACATGCTAAAGAAATCCTAAAAGTAAACAAACACATACACACTCGTTTAAACATTCATTCAACCATTACTTCCTAAGGACTTTATGCCAGGCTCTAGTACAAGAATAGGAATAAGAGCAATAACCATGCCAAATGAAAAACCCTGCTCTCAGGGAGCTTACAACCTAGTAAAGGAAGAACAGACAATAAACAAAGAAGTCAACTTCATAGCAGTTTTAATGGCTGGGTCAGGAAAGGCCTCACTGAGAAGGTGACATGTGAAACAGGATGTCGGAGAGCAGTGAACCAGAACAGAGAAGGAGGTAAACTGTTGACAGAAGCACCCTGGATTTACCCCAAGTGATAGGAAACACGCTCCTCCATCTCCACTTTATCCCAAGTGACGCTTCAGCAAGGCACTTGGAGGCCATGCCTCGTTTTTTGGTCCTTTCACTCTGGCCGCCGCTCTGGTTGAACAGAGCATTGTGGGAGGCGGGACAGCACAGAGAGAGTCAGAGAGAACAGCTGGAGGCAGTAAGGGGACGTCAGTGTAGAGAGACCACAGTGATCCTGACGGGAGAGGCCAGTGGTCTGAGCTGGGATGGAGTGCTGGGGTTCTGGGCTGCACTCCATTGCTGGGTATATTTTAAAGAAAGGTAAAAAAGGCCCACTTAGAAATTAGATGTGGGGTATAAAAGAAAGTGAGGTGACCCATTATAAAGTTTTATACCTGTACATGCATCTCCGTGTTACTTATCATAATCAGAACTGGAAATAACTCAAATTGTGTGACAGGTTTTTGGGCTGAACAACTGGAAAACAGAATTAGCATTCATGAGACAGGAAAGCCTGTGGGAAGAACAGGCTAGGGGCTTTGGAAATAAGGAATATGTTTTTGAAAATGCTAGGTTCAAGATGTCTAATAGACATCCAAAAGAGGCTTTAAAGTAGGCAATGGATACATAGGCTGATTCTCAGGAGAGTGGGCTGGCCTGTAGATGAGCATTTAGGGGACATCAGTGTTTAAGTAGCATCTCAAGGTGTGAATCTGGACATTGCCGTAACATCAAGTACAGGTAGAAAAGAGTCCAGAGCTCACAGCTCTAGAACACTATTGAAAGGTCAAAGAGAGAAAGAGGGACCAGAAAAGGAGAGTGAGAAGGAGAAGGAAAACCCAGAGAGTGCCATGTCCTCCAAATCTCAAAACCAAGGGAACAAAGTGTATCAGGGAAGAGTGTTCAAGTGTGTCAAATACCGCTAACAGTTAGGAAAGATGAGCACTGAGAATGGACCACTGACTCTGGCCGCGTGGAGGATGGTGGTGACCATGGCAGAGGCAGTGGCATGAAGCAGGTAGGCAGGTTGGCACAGGTATAAATTGGCCCGACTTGTCTAGAAAGCATTGTTGCAATATGGAACAAGTCTCCCATAAATATTCATACCACTGACCCTGTAATTACTCTTCTAGGAATCTGTCCAAGTAAACCATCAGGGACCCAATAAAAGTTTTATGTACCTGTATGTTCATCTCAGTGTTATTTATGATAATAAGAAACTGGAAACAAACCAAATATCTGATAGAATGATTAATTAGGCTAAATCCATTCAATGGAATATTATATAGCCATTAAGTATAAACAAACAGTTTTATGACATGTAAAAAATAACCATGTGTTTAAACAGTGCATAAGAAGCAGGCTGAAAACATAGGGGCATAAGGTCAATTTTGTTAAGGATTGTTTATATCTCATTCTTGTATTTATGCATAGATAAACAACTTGAAGGAAAAAGTCACTACGTGTTAACAGTAATTATTACTGTGCAAGATGAGCCATTTCCATTTTTCTTTATACTCTTTTTTTCCCAAATATTCTGCAATGAACAAATATTAGCTTTAGAATAATGAAATGTTATCTCTTTATGCACAGAGTCCCATTTGCTCTTTCAAGAATCTCAACAGGATTTTGCTACCCACTGCCTGCCCTTGGAAAACCCGAGGAGCTGGGTAACTGTGAGAGCTGCTCAGAACCCAGGACCAGGCATGGCAGGAAGGTAGGACAGTAAGGGGACCTCAGTGTAGAGAGCACAACACCACCTCCCAACTGAGGGAGTGGTACTCCTGCCTCCTCTCTGGACTTGGACTCTCTAGAGCTACCCCTCCACCCCCACTGCATGCTGAATCTCCCCCCATGCAGCTCTGCTCATGGCATTTCCTGTCCTCAAGAAACTCCAGAGCCATCTACACGTCATGAAAACTATGCTTGGTACCTCAAACACTTCACAAGTGGGTTCCCACAGTGTTCTCAGGATTGACTTCTACAGCACAGCTAGTGCCTAGCAACGCACTTCCTGAAAGTGTCTTCCAATCCCTGTGCCTGCTCTACATTCCTGTCTTCCTAACGCTACTTCCTGCCTACAAAGCCCAGCATCCCGCCTGCCCACGCCCTTCCTGCAGGGCCCATCTGAATTCCCTCCCTTCCACAAAGCCTCCCAAATGCTCTGGCAGAAACCACCACTGCTGTCCATGAACCCCATGGGCAAATTGATCACACTGACGTATGCTTTCATGTTTAAAATATTTGAAAATGTATAAATATGTATTTTATTTCAAAATATTCGTTATATTTTGTTGCACTTGTAGTCATCGCACTTTGCCACCTAGATGTTAAGTTCCTTGAAGACAGAGAGCTTCTGTGATATCCGTCCTCTGGTTTTCTCTGCTGGGCTTGATGAAGCACATGCTCAATAAACATCTGACGTATGGCCGAGTCAAGGCCAGCAAGGGTTTCTAACGCTGCTGGACCAAGTGTTCAGTGCCTTGTATTTGTGGCTTTCCAGTGTCCTGGCCAGAGAAGCTAGCTCCCTCTGCACAACAGCGGTCATGACGCTTTCCCTGGAGCACTGCCCCACTGGCAGTCCAGGCAACACGGACCCCAGCCAAGGCAGTCGTCACTCAGAGCAACCGTCCCTCTGCCACCTCCAGGTCCTCCTTTGTCAAAGTCTAAGACAAATTTAAGAAACTGATGGCTACATTATTTTTCAGCAAGATGTTCATTTCCAATATTTAAGAAGAGCAAGTTTACCCCTAGGCTAGAAGGAAAAAGAAGTTCTCATAATTTTTTTTTTAAAACTGAAGTCCACAGGATGGGGTTGGAATTAACGTTCATTATTCTTGTGGAATTATGTGGAATGTTCTGTCATGATTTGACTTGGAGGCGTTGGTTGGTTTGTTTTGTCTTTCTCTACATGCGGAACCCCAAAGAAAGATGCAGACCCAGACATGCACTCGGGAGACCAGAAGGAGGACACTGAGACACCAGTGAGGTGGGCTGAAGGCATGGCATTTGGTTCAATGTTGTTAGAGGCATAGATGATAATCAGGTGTGTCGGGGAAGGTTCTGAGAAATATCGAATCAGTTGAACCAAGATCATCCAGGATGCTGGCTGTTTCAAACATCCAAGTTGCTACTGCGCATGTCTGGGACCACAGTGGAATCCCACTGAGTCACTACTTCAAATCCTAAAATCAGAAAGGCAATGACTGTAAGAAGAGATAAAGAAAAAATGCTCACCAGCGTGCATATTATCTACCGCAGAACAAACCTAATTTACGAGCGCCTTGTTCAAAGTGCGTGGGAGGAAGATCTTGAAAAGATTCTAGTTCACGAGGGATGGTAAACAGAAATTAATTGCACAGTACCCATTATGACTAATTTAAGAATTGTAGATTGTCACTGATACAGTATTTATTTAGTGTGCTATCTTTAGTATTTAATTCAGTGAACATTAAAAAAAAGGACAAGAGCTCTAGCTGCTAATCCTATTCTTTCAGTTGGATCTTATTCTTCATAGGGGAAGCCTTCAACCTAGAAAGTTTGCAGAGAGCTGACCTTAGATATTTGGGAAAGATTATTTTAGTTAGGAGAGTTAGACAAGCTTTAGGTTTTCATGAGGAAAATAATCAGGGGAGTAAGGATGCTTGGAATATCCTGTATATCCTGGTCTCGTTGGAGGGGGACTGCCGCTGGCAGCTTCATTGGCACTGGTAACAAGGTCACTACATTCTGGGAGCCCAGCTGTGCCCGTGAAGAATGATGATCATGCAAATACGCATTCGGACTCCACTCCCCAGGTCACTGCCCCCACTTCGGAGGGACAGGAATGCACTAACATGCAGCTAAATGCTAGATGTGACCAACAGAAGACAAGGTTAACTTTTTGAGGCAACAGCTCCTTGGGCCAATAGACCACACAAGGGCCAGGATGGTGACGTACAGTCCTTCACCAGCACAGGAGCTGGCCTGAAGAAAGGCAAACGGGGCACTGGGCCCATTCTCCCAGGGGAGAGACATTCAGCAGCCAGGAGGAGCAAAAAGGAAAAGGAGCCGGACCATCCAAGCTGCTGGGCAGACCCCTGAAGCATGTTTGTATGTGCTTGTTACCCCCGGCTCAGGGCACTTGTCTGCCCAGCTTCACCCCCAAGTCAAGTTAAATAACAGTAAAGGCCTTGAGTTGCACTGCATTTTATAGTTTGCCAACTGCTTCACAGCTTCTGTGTCCTTGATCCTCCCCCTCCTCCCTGGGGGAAGGCAAGGCAGGTATTGTTACCTATTATATTAGTTTCCTGTTGCTGGAAACAAATTACCACAAATTCAGTGGCTTAAAACAGGCAGTTTTATTATCTTACAGTTTTGGACATCAGAAGCCCAAACTGGGTCTTCATGGGCTGAGATCAAGGTGTCAGCAGGGGCTCCGGGGGAGAATCAGCTTCCTGGCCTTTTCCATCTTCTAGGGGTCGCCCCTCTGCTCACGGCCCATGCCATCTTCAAAGCTACAATGGCCAGTGGAGTCTCTCTCATACAGCATCGAATCCGCCTTCCCTCCCTCCTTCCCCAGTTTTAAGACCCCGTGACTCCAGGGGCCCATCTGGTGAGCCCAGAGTACCCTCCTTATTTTGATGTCAGCTGATGAACAACCTTAATGCCATCCAGAACTTTAATCCCCATTGCCTTGTAGCTTAACATATGTTCAGATTCTGAGGCTCAGGACATCTTTGGGAGGCCAGCACTCTGCCTACCACACCCTATCCTACAGGCAAAGGAACCATCAGGCCAGAGCTAAACGTCATGCCGGTGGTCACAGCTGGTCGCCAAGAGTTAAAACTGGGGCCCAAACTCAAACTTGTCCTCCTAAATTGAGTGCTTTACCTGTGTTGGTACCACAGTGAGGAGACGGAGAGGACAAAGCGTGGGCACAGACAAAGGCAGAGGAGAATGGGACAGCGCAGGGGAGACCAGGGGGCTCCCCCTTTGGTTTCCACTCCCTTCAGCTGCAAACGTGACCCCATCACCAGCAAGCAGAGCCTGTTGGCAGGATGTGTGTATACTGTTTTGCTGCTGGGGTTTTAGGATGTTGTGAGTGTCACTCCCCTCTCTCCCAGCTTGAAGCAGGCCAGAGGGGAGGGTGGAGGGGACAGAGAGGTTGCAATTTTGCCAGGCAGGCACTCTCGATCATGATCCATCATCCCATGCCAGGTGGTCCCCAGACAGGCCGGAGAGAGAAAGCCACAGTAACAGTAACAAACGGAGAAGAGCACGTTCCAGGTGACCACATAATGGGGAGCCCTGGCTGCCTCCGTAGGGGAGGGTGGTGGGAGTGGAGAGGCAGGAGAGAAAAGGCAAAGAAGGACGGGGTGAGAGAGAGAGAGAGGTGCCCACGGCTGCAGTTTCCTTGCACCCCAGTGACCACTGAGGGAGTGTGTGGCTTTTTTCCCTCAATGCTCAAAAGTAGAAACACGCCCACACACACCCTCGTGAACTTCGTGCTGTTGTTGAGGATAGAGCAGCACATTAGTCAAAAGGTGCAACTGCCGCTTCTGATTCCAAACTCGGGCAAAGGATCCACCCCTATGGTGATTTAGATTAACTGCTTCTCATTAAGAGCCGATAAACAAACTGCACCCAGAGAGCTCCGCTCAGCCCAGCCCTGTCGTGTGTAATTGCCGAGAGGGAAAGCCCAGGCACAGGCGAGAGCTGTCAAACGTAATTTATAGGTTTTTAAGATCTAATCATTTTCTATAATATTAGAGTAAATGACAGTGTCTATTAAAAAGGATATTACATTTCCTCATGTTTTTTTCACGTCCCCCCCTTTTCTAACTAGACTTTTCAAAAAGTTGTCATCCCATACAGCAAAGGGCCAGAAAAAGCCCTTGACAATGTACTTGAAAAGGATGAGCCAGTGAATTCCCTGAACCCAGCAGTCTGACCAGAGAATGAGGATAAGTGGTAACTGTGAATAATCTCATAGCTGCCTCCCCACAGGGTCTCTCTCCCCCGACTTAAGCAGCTGTGTCATCTTATGCCCCGACCACACTCAGCACAGGGCCAGAGTATTTATTTTGGGGTTTGTGATGGTATAAAGAGCTCTGGCATAAACCAAAATCTCACCACATTTAGCTTTACAGTCAAACAACCCTAGCTTTTCATTTAGCCATCCAGCCATGTGGTCAATGGTGCTCACATCCACTTACTGAGGCTCTGACTATGTGCCCGACTCAAACAGGCATGGGACACATGACGGGAAAGACAGGATTCAAATCCCATCTCCATTTTCTAGCTCCTTGACTTCAAAGCTTGTTTTTCTCAATTGTAAAATCAAAAAAGGAATCGTGCCCAACCCTACCACCGAGGTGGGTTTAGAGCAGAAGATGAGAAAGAGGCTTAACATTTGGGAACCTCCTGAGATATCCAGGCATTCATCAAATGTCGGAGCCTTTCTTCCCCTCCTGTTCCCCAGGGCATCTGAGAACAGTTATTCCTAATTGAGATGAGCCAAAGCAGAGAATCAGAGGGGTCCCCAGGTTGCATAGCTGAGACGTATGGAGTAAAAACTAAAACATAAAGACTGACAAGCACTATTGTAGAAGGATGTTCACTAGAAACGAGCAGTGGGGCAGTCACCCATTACTGCGCCACACTTGGCATCTACAACGTCAGATTACCGAGAACCCACTCTTTAGCCTGGAGGCCACAGTCCTTCACTCACTGACAGTGGAACTTTCCAACCCCAGGTCCCCAGAGTGCCTGTAGTAGTGAAAAGAGTCACCCAATTCACTATTCCCCACCTTGAAAAGAGTCACCCAATTCACTATTCCCCACCTTGAAGCCATTCCTCTCCCTGGAATACTCTTCTTTAAATCCTTCACACCTAAGCCCTACGTGTCCTTGAAGGCCATCCCCAAAGTCCTCCGAGAAGGCTCTGCAGATTGCTTCTTCTTCACTCTGTAGTGTTTTGTAGAATTTACAACTATCTGCTTATATTACAGTAAGACTGTAATCTCTTTTATGCAGGGCGATTCCACCCATTTACTTATCCCCAACAGAGCCCAGCTCAGGGCCTTTCAGGAGGAGCTCCAAAGATCTACCACTCTGCTCCAAGCTGCCTGCATTCACAAACCCAGCCAGAAGGAGCAGCCGCACCATGCTGCAGGAACTCTGGGTGGGGGAAAGCCCTGGCTGAGCTTCCGGGGGGCTCACAAGCTTTCTCTTCACAGAGGCACTAGTCGCCTCTGCTCTCGTTGCATTCATTGCCAAAGAAAACTGCATAGCCAAGCCCACTCCCATTGAGGGGAGGTGTAATCCCCCCAGGGAGAACCCCATTGGCAGAGCAGAGGCAAGAAATATTTTGTACAAATAGTATACCCAAATTGTATTCCTATGTATATACTTGAATGAATCAAAAACAGATAATCAAATAAATCCATGTACACCCATGTTCATAGCAGCACCATTCAAAAATGTGACCAAGACATGTGGAAACACCCAATGGGTAACACATTTTGTTCACACACAGAATATTATTCCCATAAAAGGGAATGAAGTGTAGATACATGCTACTATATACTCAAAAACATGCCAAGAGAAAGGAGCCGATTACAAAGGTCACATATCATATGACTTCATTTATACAAAATATACAAAGAGGTAAATTCATAAACACAGAATGCAAATTGGTGGTTGCCAGGGGTTGGGGATAGCGGGAATGGAAAATTACTGCTTAATGGTTACAGGGTTTCCTTTGGCATGATGAGAATGTTTTGGAACTAGTTAAAGGTGGTGGTTGGGCAACTTGTAAATGTGTTAAATGCCACTGATTTGCTTCAAAATGACTAGTTTTATGTTGCATGAATTATACTTCAATAAAGTAAAATACAACAAAATAAAATAAACAAAACAAAAAATAAGATGACATAAAATGAGTTGTGGCCAGCACTGGTTGGCCCCAGCCTCTCTCTTGCTTGCCAAGATAAACTCGGATGATAATAATAAGCCATAGATACTAGTAAGCACAAAACTAACTCCCTCCTAGTTTGTAAAGTGACTATTCTCCTAATAAAACCATCTGCTTAATAGAAAATACTAATACAATTGATCTGAACAGGTACCACAGGCCACCAGGCTAAGGACAGCCTGTGCAGCTGTGCTAACCTCTTAGCCGACAGTGGTTCGTGAGTCTTGTGACTGGTCTGCTTCTTCCCTCGATGCCCAACTCCGGTTCAGGCTGTAGCCACAAGGAAACTACATCTCATGTTAGCCAACAGCTCCAGGTGGACCACCCTTCCCAGAAGCAAATCCTGTTCTAATTGCCTCAAGCCTCCTTTTCCTAGTTCTTAAAAATTAGTATTACCAACAAGTTTAATTAACAAGCAGAGGCCCCCTCACACCTAAAGGTTATACTTGAACGCTCTCCTTTAAAAGGATAGTGTACTGGTGCTTGCTTTAGACAGCTTTATGAAGCATGTGTTATAAAAGTACCTCACCCATAAGGCTCTTTAATACCATGGCAGTCCATTCAATTCAGTCCCATAAAATCCTGGCAATATTTAAGTGTTAAAGGTGACTTTCACTACGATATTTATTATTGGATAACGAAAAATGGGACAGATAGCCTTCAAAACTCCAGGCAGTGGAGTGAACCATATCTCTTCTAAGCTTTTAATAATAGGACCACCATATTTCTTGAAAATGACACAAATTCCCAGAGTGCCTTTTGAGATTCCCTTGTGGCAGCATGAGTTTTCTTAACAGTATTTTTTTTTTTTGCTTCTTAGTGACTAAACCCCATATTAGTCAGAGAAAAATCAGTTAGTTAAATATATGGATCTGCCTTCTCCATCAGACTGGAATTTTTTAGGGTGATCTTGCCCTTTTTCCATAGGACCACGAGTTCCCCAAGATTCTTGGTCTGCTCTTGCTACAGATATTCCCACAGAACCTAACAAACAGAGCCATCGAAACACACAGGGAATTTACTCTGTCACTGTTCCCAACTCCGGATTCTCTTGGGTCCCATGTCCTGTTGCTATTACACCAGCTGTATGCTTAGCACCATTTATGTCTCTGTATGTTTGTGTCCTGAGCAGACCATGACAGCTCTGAGAACAGTGACTGCGTCTGATTTCTCTCTTAGCCCTGGCATTCCGCATAACATCTGGTATACTGTAGATGTGAATAGATCTGTCTGAGTGAAGTAATACTTAACTAACTCTGAGAAAACTGTTAGAGAGCAAGGTCATCCATCCCAACCATATCAATATACAGTTGAGGGCGCATGAGAGATTCAGCTGTCTTCTTAAAATCCCACAGTTACCAACAATATAATTGTACCAATCGTGTCACCTAGAAAAAGACCCTCAGAATCATGTGAAGTGCTTGCTAAATAAACACTACATCTTCCTGGGCCCTACCTCAGACATCCTGAAGTGGAATTTCTGACTCAGGGAGCAGAGCTCTGAATCTGCGTTCTAACACACACTGAGATTATTCTAATGTACATGAGTGTGGGCACCATCCTTTTTAAGCATTTGCAGCCAGAAAATCATTCTTTCCCAGTCCCTTCCAGAATGGAAGTAAAATGCCACTGCCCCACAGCCCTCCAGCAAGAATGTGGCCCCCAGAGAGTTTGGGGAACTCAGAGCAAGTACAACGGAGTGTGAAATACAGTTGCTGCCTTCCCATGAAGGGCTGGTGCCCCTGGATCAACGGGGAATCAAGAAGGACTGTAGGAGAGAGTGACGGAGCCTTAGGGGCAGAACTAATGACAACAAGGGAATCCGGACACCATTTGTTAATATCCTTCTCTGAACAAGCTTTAATCCCTACTGCTCTGTCAGAGGTGGCGGGCCCCAAATATCCCCTTTTTAACTTCACGAACTGTACATTAAGCCCCCCAAAGGTGTGTGTCTTTCCCCCTGAAAGAGCCTGTATTATAGGCTTTCTAAACATCTATTTACTCACACCATGGTTAGAAAGCAATTAGTATCAACTGTGGAGCAATGAGCTGCTTTCAGATTCTACATTCAGTTTCTAGACTAGAAATGAGCAGGAATTAGCCATTCTCTTTCCTCATTAATAGGCAAGCATTACCATCCCTGCTAGTTTACAACATGTTAACACAATTGCAGCTACTCCCTGGCTGTTGTGCCTCGCTTAAGGGGATGTTAAAGGGAAACAAAAATATCTGGTGTCCGTATGTGCACACATTTAGGCTCGAAAGGTAAGCATGTAGGGAGGGAAACTTGAATCTGATCAGAAAAGAGTAAGCACAGCTCTCAACCTGGCCACAGGAGGGAAATGGAAGGGCCTTCAGCCTTTGTTCCTGGGTGGTTCATGAATCTGTGTGAGGGACAGATGAGATGACATACATGGAATATTTAGCACAATTCGTTAGGCCCTCAAAAGGGGATAATATTCAGCTTCTGTCCTACTGTCAAGATTAGCCAGAATGAAGAATTGTTGAATTATAAGAATATCCTGAAATGTGGTTTCACTATACAAGCATTCACATCAAAACCCAGCTTTGTCCAGAATTCAAGATAATCATGAATCTGTGTCCTGTGTCTTCTTTGATTTGCCCATCTAGGACCTTCCATCTTTGGCACATCGATGACTGCTAGGTAAACCAATTGATCAGTATTTATTGGAGTCTTGACACTGGGCAAGCTGACACTGGGACTTGAGTAAAGTGGTTTCTGCCCTCAAGAAACACAATCTCATATGACATTCAGTACTAAATAGCAGGCACTTAAGGGCCTGTTAGGTGCTAGACCCTCCAAAGAGAACACAGAAGACAGAATACAAATATAATAAGTAGCATTAGCCAAGATTTAGAAGGAAATTATCATAAATAGTAAAGATAACTAGAAAATATAAAGGTATTGCCAGTGTTCACTGCAGATGTCTGAAAGGCTCTGTATAGTAAAAATTATTCCTTTATAGACAGGCAAGTCCAAAAGTAGGTTTTCTTCAAAACAACATTCAACTTAAGATGCTCCTGTTACAGCATCACTTTGTGAAATCATTTATATTTAGGACCCAGCCTTTTAGTTACAAGACCATTAAGAGAACAGCATTTACATACAAGTTTGTGGGTTTCCATGTTAGTGAACATAAGGATCACCTGGAAAGCTTGTTAGAACATTCAAAACCCATGCCCCATGCTCAAGACGCTGAATCTGTTGTTCTGAGGTGAAAACATAAGCTTCCCCTCCCCACCCCACCTTTTTTTTTTCCCAAGACAGCATTTCCCCAGCCTGAACCAGAGGAAAATGTTGCTTTTCCTCAAGCCACTTGGACTAGCCTTTCTATTCAAATGGAAATTTCCAGAAGATGTGACCAAAACAAATTTATAAGAAATTCTGTAACTAAACCAGATCTATAAAAATAACCTTATAATCACAATCATAATAGCTAACATTCCTTACTCTTGCTCTGTGCCAACCTGTATGCTAATAATCGTTTACATGCAACCCTACATTTAACCCTTGCAAGAACCTTATGAGGCAGGACTCTTTATTAACCAGTTTTCAGAGAAAGGTCCAGTGAGGTAAAGAAACATAACCCAAGATCATACAGCTAGTAAATAATGTTGCAGGAACTAAAATGAGATATTTCTAACCCAAACTCACTAGTGTATACTGTCCTAAAATTAGGAATTTTTTTTCTCTTATCAGTAAAGGCAACAGGCAGATCTCATGGACTATGGATAGTAATCGCACATGGCTGCATTTCGGAGGGGGGCATTGTGAAAAGGACCTTAACTGGGGTGGAAGGTTAATAGGAAATAAAACAAAAAAGGTGTTTGCAAATGGGGAAATGGTGTAAAGGAGGCAAACTCAGGAATCCTGGTTTCTCTGCTCCGCTTGCTGCTACACTTTACTGTTGCTCAACCTTCCCCTCATCTCTTATTGTCCTGGTTTCTACCTCTGCATCTTAGATTGATGCTTCTGTGATTCACCAGACACCTGTACAGGTAGGCTTCTGCAGCTTAAACAAAAGCTGCACACAAATTGAACCTGTGTAAATCGAACCTTATTCCTCCACTGACTCATTACCATTTCACTTCAAATTGATATTCAATGTGCATTTTAAAGTTTCTCTACTCTCAGTTCTCCGCCAAGTAGCTAATGATCTGCAAATGAACAAAGGAATACACCAAGGCACTGACCAATACATTCACTATTTTCTTCACCCCTCCCTCCTGCATACACACAGAAACTCAAAGGCTACATGCTTCACAATCCACTAATGTTTACAGAGTGGGCTTTCTTACAGGGAACATGAACTTAAGCATGCACTTGGTTCTACTCAAAAAGTCACAATGAGCAAATGTCAAGAATCTGGACCAAACCAGACCGCTGCTCTAAGATTCTCTTTATTATATTTCTGTGTGTAAGGAAAATAGAAAATATTTATGAAATACTGCAAGAGGTTCTAAAAAATAGCATCAAATTGCCCAAGAAGTAGAAGACGGAAGTCATATTTAACTTCTTTTCTTAACAATCCATACTTTGAACCCCTGAGAGAATGCCTTCTCTGTCAAAATGTTTCTCTCTCTCACTGGGAAAAATAATTCAGTTCATCTATCATTCTCCTGAACTGCCAATTCAGACTAAAAGCCTGACTTCCCAAGCTTGAGCTACATTCAAAACTATTTTGCTTTCCCTATGGCATACACGCATAAAAGCCCCTTCCAACACCCATGTCTCCCCACTGATGCCCAAACACAGAGTATCTGTGGAAAACAGCAATTCAAAGACAAAATGAACATACCAATTTTAAATAAGGCCAACTCTCAATTTTCTGCCTCTGGAGTGGGGTGAGGAGTATGTGTGCTAAAGGGACCTATTGATTATTTTAAACATGGAAGAAAAAAGAAACTTGGCTTGGTTATTCATCCTATGGACATCTGGAGGGATGTGTAGTCCCAAATGGTGACTAATCAAAGCATTTTCTCCCTATATATCATGAACTAGGGTCTTTCTGCAACAAACTGGCTTGAATTAGCTTGCACTACTATTAGCATGAGTTCAAATTCCTTGACAGAGTAAATAATATTCAGTGGGTGGCTGGCAGGAAGGAGGGTGGTAACAAATGGCACCAGGAGAGCAGTGGTCTACAACTAAATGCTTCCCAGAGAGACAACACCATAAATAATCATCACCAGGGCATCAGAGGGCATGCTGGGTTTAAAATTGTCTCCCCATCTGATAACCCCTAAGAAGAGGCAAATCTGATCACTAGTTCACTTCCTATGTGTTCTTCCTCTTGAGGTGGTTCCTTTCTTTTAAGACTTCCTTTGGACCCATGAGGCCCTTCAGAGTCACAGAAGAGGGAGACACTGATAGACATCAAACAGGAGGGTCGGGCTGCATTTGGGCTTCAGCGTCTCTGCCCCAAGGGCCTGGCATTGCCAGCTGCTGTGAAATGAACAAGCCCATCCACAAACGCAGTGCCCAGCAGGACCACTTGTCTCAGAAGCTCCTCATTCTGTCCCACTTACCTCCACACAGCTGGTCTTGGCCCATTTCTCTGTTATCACTTCCACACCCACCCAGCCTTTACTGTTTTCATGCCCAAATGGATGCCTACGTGAGGTCTGAGCCTGGCTGCCCAGCTCTGTGATACTGATTTCTCCATCTTGCATGAGGCACTCACATCAGATTTACTGGTAATGACCCACAAATTGGTAAAAGCTCTCATTTCTGTGCTTTGCCTGCTGTCCTCTGCCACCTGTACCAGGCACAGTGGATCCCTGTCCTAAACCCTCTTGGAGGACCCAGGGGCACTCCAGATGGAGCCAGGCAGGAATCAGTGTCCTGATTCAGCCAGAGGTGGACAGTGTACAGCTGCGGGAAGCACGAAGGTTGCACCTGTGTGACTCATTCCTCAGTGCCAAGCCCACTCTTACCCTGCTGGGGGTCCTCTATAAAGAGTCCTTTACACTTTCTCACTCATTTTTATAACAACAAAATAGCTCTGGTGTCCAGGAAAATCAGTTTTGTTTTTTGAATGCTTACGTTCAAGGTCTGTAAAAGCCATAAAACCCAGTGTGGGGTCAGGAGTGGGCCCGGGTAAGCAGGCCTTTCTCTGGGCCAATGGGGATGATGTATTACCACAGCACAGGTCAGCCTCGCTGTCCATGAAGAGACAGCCCCTCTGTGCTGGCAGAACCTTTGTGCTTTTGGATTCACTGAGCCTCCCTTAGGAGGACAGAGAATGAGGCTCTTCTCTCTAAACCCCAGCATTTCCCGAGCCTCCCTCTGTCCCAGCTGGAGTGTGGGATTCCTCATGGCATCAGCCTTTCTTTCTAGTACCCACAGAGAAGGGGAAGATTTTCCCCAATCTGCACGGACTATGCCAGCCATGGATCTCACTGCCAGTCTCTGCCATACAATCTTCTTTTTGCGACGTGCACGTTTCTCAGGCACAGTCTTTCTTGCTCGACCACATTTTCCCTCCTGGAAGGTGAAACAGAAGATCTCTTTATATGTGAAACAAAGGAAAAGTTGGGGGGGCGGTGAGGATGGCAGTAGCAGATTAGCCCAGGTATCAGCTCTAGTTTTTAAAGACCACATCACTGCTTTGTCTGGAACATGAGCTGTTTTCTGCTCTCTCAGCCTCCTATGCCAGTGACCCCAACAGCCCCATCTTGCCATTCCCAGAGGTCAGCCTGGCTTCAGCACAGACTCCTGTTCCCTGCTGTCCCATTTCTGCTGCACTTGCCTTCCTTTACCCCCATAGTAAAGGGACAGGATGGGAGGTCACAGGTGGTGAGGGCTCCTTAGAAATCTCACAAAGGAGACGTAAAACCATTAACTTCAGAAAAAGAGAAGCTGCTCTGATGCCTTCACTCCTCAAGCCACATGCGATTGGTTCTCATGCAGACGGACAGGAGGAAAGAGAGTGTCTGAGTGGGCTTGGTGCCCATGGACATAGGGAGCTCTCTGCCTGCGGAAATGAGAGTTTCTGGTTTCTCTTGAAACCATGGGGTCAGCAAGCCTGCCAACCTGCTGGCAACTTCACCCCCAAGCAGGAAATGGGCCCTAGCATTTACAAAGGTTCTTGAATGCTCTGTCTCTATATCAAAGCCCCTGCAATTTCTGACCAGGACAAAAAGTTTATCAAACAATTTTGGTTTCTGCTGATAAAGTGGAAACAGCCTAGCTCCACCATAACCACACATACCACTCAGAGAGAAACACAGAGATGCCTTGAGCCAGGCAGAGAACCATGTGGCGGGAACTCACTGAGCAACTGTGAAAACAGGAGAGGAGAAGGTGAGAGGGGTCCCAAAGGAAAAGACAAGAGACTGAGAGCCATAGAGGAAGGAGCAAGCCCAGCAGTCCTGTATTTGTGACTCTTTATTAGCAGTCCTGCAAGTGTCTTAGACAGCCCCACACCCCCTCCTTAGCCAGTGGTAATGACTGTCACCACCAAACCTGTCACTCACTAGATGTACTCCATGTGGATCACTGTACAGCAATTTCATTGGTTATCTCGTTCGATACTCAACAATACCCACAGGTAACTACTAATATTATTCCCATTTTACAGATAAGGACACTGAGGTTTTCAGATTTCAATCTACTTACTGAAAATAAGACTGTTAATACAAGTGGTGAAGCCTAGAACTCAGGTCTACCTGAAGCCAACATGAGTGCTCTTAAAAACCATACCAGGTGGCCACTAAATGGTGACCACCTGAGTCAAACCCCATTCCCACAGTACCCTGGGGGGTCAGCTCTGCCACCCCACCTTCCCCAGTATGCCTGAGGATACCCTGGTCTGAACACAGAGCACAACATGAAGCAAACACTCTTTCTTCTTCTTCTTCTCTTTCTGGTTTGTATATATGTGTGTGATTGACTTTTGGAAAAAGTGTCTGCTGATGAACAGAGCAGACATGGCTCCCTTGTTAAATCAAGGTGCCTCCTTAACATTATAAAATAAGTCAATGTAGATGTACACAAAGTTCATGATTCCTAAGGGTACAGCCTGAGGAATTTCCACGGGTCCATGTGCGCATGTACTTAGTTCCGATATAAACAAAAGAACGTTTAGCAGTACCTCAGAAACCCACCTGTGTTTCCTCTTTCCCAAAAGCAATCACTATCCCTTCTTCTATTAACATTAGTATTGACTGTTTTTGAATGTTTTATCAACAGAGCCATGCAGTGTGTCTTCTTTTTCATCTTGTTTATATGGCTCCTCTTTGTATGAGTTCAATCCAACCTATTACTTGTTTATCACAGTGATTCATTCTTTCCCTTCATTGTATGGCATTCCATTGTATGAATAATCCACAATTTATTTGTCCATTTTATTGTGGATGGACACATGGTGTGGGTTCCAGATTGTAGCTTTTATTGCTATGAACATTCCCCTACCTGCTGTGTGGTACACATATGCATGCATTTCTGCGTGACATACGCCTAAGAACTGACAGATCATAGGCTATAATGTGCAGCATTAATAGATGCTGCCAGTTTTTCAAAGTGGTTCTAACAGTGTACATCCCTGTCAGCAGTGTATGGAAATTTCCAGTTGCTTTGCATCCTTGCCAACATTCAGTGTTGTCTATCATTCTCATTTCAGTTAATATGTTGGTTACATAGAGGCATCTCAGGGTGGTTTCACTTTATATTTCCTGATGACCAATGAGCAAGTTTTCATGTGTTCTGGGGCATTTAGATATCTTCTTTGGTGAAATGTCAGTTCAAGTCTTTTATCCATTTTCCCACTAAGTTGTCAGTCTTTTTTTTTTAATGATTTGTAAGTGTTCTTTATATATTCTAGATATGAGTCCTTTGTCATTTATATGTACTACAAATATCTTCTCTTATTAAGCAGTTTGTCTTTTCAGCCTCATAATGCTTTTGTGGAACAGAAGTTATCCACTTCATTAAAGTTCAATTTATCAATATTTCCTTTGTGGTCAAACTTTCTGTGGCCTCTGTAAGATATCTTTGCCTATCCACAAGCCATGAAGATGATCTCTTGTGTTTTTGCTAGGAAGCTTTATGGTTTCAACTTTTATATTTATATCTGTAAATACATCAGGAATGGTTTTGTGTAGAGAGTGAGATAGCAGTTAATCCTTTTTTTTAAAATTAGGATATTCAATAAACCAAGTTACATTTATTAAAAGTTCACCCTTTTATTACTGCATTTCAGTGTTACTGCTGTTATAAATCAAGCAACCATATACATATGGGTCTACTTCTGGGCTCCATTCCACTGGACTATTTTTCTGTCTTTGTGCTAATACTACAGTATCCTAATTACTGCAGTTTTAAATCAATATTGATATCGGGTAGTATAATTCTTCCAACTTTTTTTTTTTTTTCAAGATTGTCTTATGTGTTCTGGGCCCTTCACATTTTTCTATAAATTTTAGAATCAGCTTGCCAAATTCCACAAATACTCTACTGGAGTTTTTATTGAGATTGTTTTGAATTAGTAGATGAATCTGAGAGAGAATTAACATGTTTATAGTATTGTTTCTACCTATAAATATGTTTTTCTCTCCAATTTACTTAGGACCTTTTACATTTCTCTCAGCAATGTTTTGTAGTCTTTCACACTGAGGTCTTGCTCATAATTTATTACTATGTGAATTATGTATTATTATATTATCTATACATTTACCACATATGATTTGACACTATTACTAATGGAGCCATTTTATATATTTTTTATTTTCTCCTTGTTTGTTATCATCATATATAAATAATAATATACAATAACATTATAATGCTGAATAAAATGGGTGATGGTCAGTATCTTCAACCAATTCCTAATCTTAGGAGAAAACATTCAAAATTTCACCATTAAGCGTAATGTTTGCTGTAGGTTTTTAAAAAATACATATTTATCAGATTAAAGAAGTCCTCTTCTTTTGTAGTTGGTTAACAGTTATTGTCATGAATGAATGCTGCTGTTATCAACTACTAGTTCTGCATCCATTGAGATTATCATATGATTTTCTCTTTTATTATTAACTGTTAAGTTACGTTTGATTTTTAATATTAAAGTGACCTTGCAGTAACCTTCCTGACAACTCAATTTGGTTGAGATATCCTATCCTTTTATATTTGGCTGGTTGGAATTAGCTAATGGTTTGTTAAGGATTTTTGCATCCATGTTCATGAGAGAAATGAATCTGTAATTTTTATTTCTTTTAATGTCATTCTCAGATTTTAGTATCAAAGTTATGCTTGACTCTCATAATGAGTCAGGAAATCTTCCCTCTTTTTCTAGTCTCTGAAAAATTTCTGTTAAGAGCCATGTTATTTATTTCCCCTAACATTTGGAAGAACTCACTGGTAAGGCTATCTGCACCTGGTGACTTCCTGGTTTGAACACTTTTAAATAAAGATTCAGTTTCTCTAAGAGCTACTGTACTCTTCCAGTTTTCAGTATTCCAAAATATTTCAACAGATGCTCTAAGAAACTATGCTCTTTGACTCCCAGAAGTCCTTGCAAAATGCAACAACATGTTCCTTTGGTCAGATTCAATCTATGACTCTACTTCCACCATCCTGATCCTTTAGTCAGGGCTCCTTGGTCCTTAATCTGTGTCTGCTTTGTCACTCTAATGAATACAAAATGTTTTTATCATTAAAAAAGACAATCCCTGTCCTTATAGCAGGTGATGTATTAAGAATTTAACATAGTAGGATAACTATTAAGACATAAAATTGTGTCTTCTTTCTCAATGCGCCAGACTCATCAGACTGAAACAAAAACCAAGTCCCAATTCTCCACGCAAACCCTTCCAGACAGGCAGTCAGGTTTGTGTTTCCAAGAACTGGACTCCTCTCTCTCCGTGGGGAATTCCCAGCTCTTTTGTTACTTAATTTCAGAGCCAGATCGAGAAGAAGAAGAGGCTGTACTTGGGAACCACTGCTAATGTCATCTCTGCTTTCTCATCCAGTCCAGGGAAGTGAGCCAGATCATCTAAGTTTCTATGCTTTGGTTGGAAAGAGCAGAGACCAAATCCATAAAGTCTTATTCAATAGCAGTAAGAAGAGCTGTAGTTCTCTGAGTCTGAAAAGCTGCATCCAGAGTGGCAGAAATTCCAGTAGGGGTGCCTGTGAGTGCCTGAAGAGACTGAAAGAAGCTGGTGGCCTTAAGATCCCTGAGAAGATGTGCACAGCCCAATTCAACAGAGGGTGCAAAGATGACTTTGGAGTCAGCCCTCTCTGAATGAACCAGACACTTCTCAAGGGCCCAGTGCAGTGAAAATTATCACCAAATGAGGTCAAAGATATTCCCATTCTTCCCTGGATTGGGCAAAATCCAAAATTTTTACATGGCCAAAGTGGGAGAGAGCCAGAGAGAATAACCAATATGAAATGGATCAATAAGTCTAGTGATTAAGGTCTCCATCTCATGATTCCTTTTTTCATTTTCAATAAGAAAAATAGCATTTTTAAAAATACCATTTTTTATCATTTATCCTCTGAGTATTGTGGAGCAAGAGAAATCCACATCTTTTTTGACTTTTTGGAACAGGATCAGGGTAGCAATCTACCAGGAAACTAGTTTTTTAGTATGTTTAGGGTGAGGGCAGTCACTTCCCATAGCCTCAGAGACAGTTCGGCCTGCCTTGACCTCCCTCTTCCCTGGGCAGAAAACAGCCAGTGAGCTCCACTGTGCAGGAGCATCAGGCTCAATGGGATGCTCTGCAGGACTTCAGGAGGAGAGCAGCAGGAATGTTATATGTAGTTCAGATGGTTCACTGCTTTGACTGGGTACTTTCTGGGCCACTGTCCCTTAATAACTGCTTCTTGATTTCAGCTTAGGGGAAATGAATGCCAACCCAGTGCCAAGCACTGTGTTAGATACCAGGAAGCCTGGTACAGATAATGCATGGTTTTGGCACTAAGGCATTCAATGTTTAGCAAGGGAGGCAGAGACATAAATGGCTGAGCTACAGGGAGATACATGCTAGGACAGAAGATAAACAGAATGCTGTAAAAGCACCAAGAAGGGAGCAATCAATTCCACCATAGATGTCCCCCCTACTCAGCTATCCCCCCAGCAAAAGGTGCCAGGCTCTGGATCCTGGCAGAGGATGGTAGAGGGAGATGATAAACTATCACAGCTGGAAGCCATTAGTCCTGTTGCAATGACAGGAAAGGCCAGCAGAATGCTGAGCACAGAAGGTGAGTCCAAGACAGAGCAGCCAAGTGCAGGCGCCATCTGGACCAGGAAAGCAGGTTTGGGAAACTGGGATAAAACCTGAAGGAAAAGCACTCTTCATTAGTTAGCCCTCCACAGGCCCTACCCAGGGAAAAGCTGAGAGCCACCGCCAGGTGGCTGGGATCCAGCTGCCTTGGAACTGCCTTCAACACCTGCCCTACAGATTCCCTCCAAACAACAAGAATGTTGTGCTCTGAGACTCTGCAAGACATTGCACCAGTCACTGCAATGGGTACAGGAATGGGAAAAAAACTCAGCACCTGTCCTGCATGAGCTTGCTATATTTTTATAGACAGAAATAAGATAACACACAAAGTGGAAATGCCAATCAATGTGGTAGGAAACACTGGGCAAGGTGATCAGTAAAGGACTCTTGGAGGAGATGACTTCTGCATGGGGACCTAAAGACAGCTAGAATTCAAGCAAGTGGAGCAAGAATGGGAAGGTGCATCCCAAGAGGATGCCAGGAGCAGAAGCAAGGAGCCATCAGGGGAGGCGGAAGGGAATGTGGAGTGTCTGAGACCTGTAAGGGCACAGGAGAGATGAGGCAGGATAAAATAAAAGCCACCCATACAGGGAGGCTTTTACCCCATGCTATGGAGCTTGGCTTGAGTCCTGAAGGCCATGGGCAGTCCCTAGCAGATTCTGAGCAGGATAGGGACTGCATAAAGGCAAATTATCTCACATAACACTTCTCCCTGAAAAACATCCCTCCCTTACCAATAAAGGCTATTTAATTGGAAGATGTCAAAGCACAGCCGAGTCTCAGGTTATAAATCTACCTGCCAACCGCTAAGAGCCATCTCAGCTTGAGAAAGTTTGGGTCTGTGCACTTATTTATCTCCCAGTTAAATATTTAAGGTACTAACCAAAGTAGGGAAAAAATGCAAGCTAGTTTGCATGGACTCCCAATACACGGAGGATGCTGGAAACACACAGAACACATTAAACTGCAGCAACATGAAAGGGTAAGACAGGAGTCCAAACTGCCAAGCAGTCCTCCTTCACTAGGTCAAGCGTCTACACTTGGCTGGCTTCCAGCCCCACTGGCGCCACATGCAAACAGCTACTGTGCCTCTTAATTAAAAGTAAAAGTGTATCCATGCACTGCCAAGAGACAGCGGCCAAATGTGTAGGGAAGCATCATTTGGAAGCACCCAGTGGTGTAGGAAGGTGCATGCAGCAGTGGGATTCTGCCACCACGTTGCTGAGTGACCTTCAATAAGCCCCCTGAGCTGAACAAGAACTGGTTCACCCACTGCTATTTAAGCAGCTATGGGGATTTGTGTATCAGCCTGGAACTTGGAGAAGGTTGTCTTTCCAAGACCCAAACCTGACTTGGCTAGTATGGATTAGAGGAAAACATATTGCAGGTTCTGTCCACGTTGACTTAGATATTTAATGTTTCTTTGCTTTGTGGTAAGTGAAGGTGACATGAGCTTTCAGCCAACATGAGAGAGAAGTTAAACTGGTTTAGGAAACATTTAGTCAGTGTTAGTTATTTTCTTAGAAAAGAACTTGAATTTTATAGTGAACCCTTCTAATGGATTTAATATTCTGTTTCCTGGCATTCAAATGAATATCCACTTTTTCTGGAATATGCTTTATTTCTAAAGTGAAATTCAACTGCAACAGCAATGCATAAAATATTTGGCAAACTCTAAGTCACCTTTTAAGGCCTAGTCAAATATGACCTCTGCTCTGTATCTTCCTCTCACCACTCAGAATAGAATTAATTGTCCCCTTCTCTGTGTTACCAAAGCACTTGATACACATCTCTATTATAATATGTTTCCTCGGGCAGAGACCAGATCTCATTCGTCTTGGTGATCTCGGTGTCTGGTATCATGCTGATCACAGAGAAAGTTTTCAGTAAATGTTTGCTGAATTGATGGTGAGCTGGTTCATTTGCACTTGATCCAACGTTCAACAACAAAAATCACAGACTTTATTGTTGAATTGATCTTTGTTTGCCAATGGTGATGTGTGTTCTTAAGCACAACGCTGCCTCTTAGGATACAGGCCATAAACACAACTACTGCCTAAAAGCCTTCTTACCCAGATGTCCCACAGCGTCAATCTCAACACACCCCAACCAAACTGATTATCTTTTGCCCAAAACCTCCATCCATATTCAGTTAATACTCCCAACCCACTCACTTACCCAGTCACTCGGCTGAAATCCTAAGAACCACCCTAAAATCTTCTTCTGTATCCTAACATCCAAGCCAGCTGGGTTGATCCCGCCTCTGGAGCACTGACAAGTGAACACCTCCCAGCCCAGTGCAGGAGATGCTTACCCACATGACTCCTTAACACCTTTCCTCTTCTGCCACCTCCTCACATGTGTGTTCACCCCATCCCCACCAAGGTTCCTGGGGGTTCCTGAGCACACTTAACTCTCTCACATATCTGTGCCATTGCCCAGACAACCCTCCCCAGCCCACCCTCATCATTAGTCCTCGGAAAAACCCTACTTACGTGTTGACTCAGCTTATTTATATATTAGCTGCCCTCTGAGCCTTCCTTCCCCTGCCTGGTAGAATCAGTCTCCTTCTTTGGTGACCCACAGCATTTACCATCCACCTGGACATGGCTTCATGAAAGCAGAGGCCTCAGGCCCAAGACATACTCCCAAATAATCAATGGCTGAGTTTTTCTTCACTCCAACTAACCTAGTGATTCTTGATGCTGGAAGCATACTGGGATCATACAGGAAGGACACTGGAATCATTTATATGTTTCTAATCCAGAGTGTCATCCTGGACCTATTAAAATAGTTCCCTAGGGGAGGCCTGGGCACACATATGCTAAAGCTCCTTATTAGTTCTAAAGGACAGCCACAGTTAAAAATCAATTAAATTGACTCCAAGACCTTTGAATGCAGCAATGCCTGTTTTTTAGAACTCAGCAGAGTGGGCCAGAGAATGGAATTTGGAGTCAATCAAATTTGAGTTTAAAACTTGGGTCATCAATGCCTTAGTCAAGCAAATTTCTCAACCTCTCTTGGCCTCAGTTTCCACAGCTGCAAAATGGGAATGAAAATAGTGCCTAATTCACAAGGGTCAAAGAGTTGTTTTAAGGATGAATCATATAATGCATGTGAAGATGTATTCCTGACCCTAGCACCCAGTAAGCATGTTATGGGGCCATTATTTTCTATCCCTTCATAGTGCCCACTCAGTGACTCAAACAAGCCAACAGTAACAATGGTCATTTGGAGAATGCTCACAGACCAGATGACTGTTCTGCCCCTAATCTCCCTCAGCTCCCTGTAACTCCAACCAGATATGCTATAACTTGCTGCCAAGATCATTACTGGCAAAAAGGAAGCAGTGCAAAAAGTATCCCTTCCCAGCATTGGCTGCTTTTAGAGATAATACCAAGTCAATTTTGATGTCTTCCACCTCTGCAATCTTAAAGGAAACCATAGTCAGACTTTCTAAATTGGCTTTAATTCTGAAAGGAGGATAGAAATGCTGGCCAGCAAGACTGGAACTGAGCACAAGGAGGCAGATCTGTCTACCTCTTTGGCAGGATGGAGCAAATGAATAACCAGCAAACCTCTTTTGGTAGTAAGTCCTAAAATAACTAGAGTATGTATAGATGAAATGAGTACATTTACCCACACATCTAGAAAAAGTCTGAAAGAAATTTTTAAATCCTCTCACTCCAAACACTCAGTGAAAACACACTTTAAAAACTATTGATGGCATACATGTTCCCAGACTGTGTGTTAAGCAACACCCAGGCACACAAAAAATATGTGAGACGTGGTCCCTGCTCTCCAGCCAAGGACAGGACTTAAAAAGTTATCCACAATCCTTGCAGTGGGTGATGAAGCCCAGATACTAAGTTCCAGAAATTATTTCCAAGCCTAGCTGTACATTAGGAATGCCTAGGAGACCATTTATCTAATACATACCCAAAACCTTCTCCAGACCTAAGGAATCAGAATCTCCAGGTGGAAGAAAGGTCTGGGATTCAATCACTATTTTTCAAGTTTCCTCAAGTTATCTGATGCAGTCAATCCACAGACCTGCTATGAAGTTTCAGGGACTGGAGACAGAAATTCTACCTGGAAGAAAAAATGCGGGTGATATCCTGGGGTATCAGGGAAAATTTCACAGAAGAAGGAAGATTTCAGCTGAACTTTAACAGAGCAGTAAGATTTTGGCAGGTGGAGTGGACACATATCTGTGATTGCCAAGGCACCGAGGGTGGGGGAGATGGCTAACAGGGAGATGCTGACAAGTTACACGATTTACACGGCTGGTCTCATTCGAGTCTCCAGAGGTCCCTGGGAGCCGTGTGGCAGGCATTTGGGTTTGCCTCAATAACAACCGTCCATGCTTCTCCTTCTTCCTTCCTAATAGAACCATATTCCAGTGAGGTATCCCCCTTGTGCTGGTGTGTGCTTAGGGGAGGCTGGACCCCTCTGTGGTCCCCCTGGCCTGCCCAGTCCTGGCACAGGCATGTGCCTGGGATGCAATGGTGGGACCTGGGGGCTTTTGAAAACAGTTGCCTCATTCTGATCACGTTTTGTCTCCCATTCTCTGGACACTTCCACGTCTGGATGTGAGGCTAGAACATATGCTACCATCTTGTTATACATCATGAGGAAACCAGCTTGAAGACAAAGATTGACAGTCTAGATAGCAAAGCAGAAACATGGAAAGAGCCTGGTCCTTGACAAGGTCACAGAAGCAGTGAAGTAACAGCCCAGAGGAACTACCACATCTTTCAATTTCATCACATGAAGTAATAAACTCTCTGTGCTTCAGTCAATTAAGGCAGATTTTTCTGTGCCTTATGGAGCTATATAGTGTCCCACCTGATGTAGGCAGGCACGATTTGCATTTTATGGATGATTGTTGAGGTTCAGAGCATTAAAAACTTGTCCAAGGTCACAGAACTGATACCGCTGAGAAGTCTGGACAGGTAAGCTCATAAACACACACATGTACAGACCTTCTTCATGGATGCTGGGGAGCTCCTGAAAGTTTCTGAGAAGGACTCGCATGATCAAAGTGGTGATGCCCAAAAATAAATGTAAAGTTCTGACTGTATCATTTTTGGAGATGATCTGGAGTATCTGGGGGTATCCGCCTGCTTCCTTACCACTCTTTTCTCCCTCACTTCTAGGGGTTGGTGACCCTAGCCCCAAGTACCTGCCCTAAAACTTCAGAGTCAACTCAGCAAGCGTGAGTTCATCTGAAAGCAGCAGTGAGACTAAAGAGAAACAACTTGATCGCTGCTCAAGAGAAGATAATGATAATGACTATTTCAAACCACTTAACAATTGGCTTCAGGTCCAGCTGAGGCAAGACAGCTCCTCCAGACAGCCACGTCATGAAACCATAAATGCTAAGAAAATCCTTCTCACAGAAATAACTTTTTACAACCTTGGGTCTGTGAGGTTCCTGTCCTCTGAGCTGTCAAATGCAGATGCTGTGATGTGGGATCAGGGCATGGCACTTGAAACCAGGAAGCCAGCAGTTTATTATTCCAAGCTGGCTTTCCAAAGCTAACCTGCGTGCTAAGATTCTGCTCTGACATCAACTCACTCCTCTTTGAAGGTCCAGAGCAGAGTCAGGAAATCTTCCATGCATATGGATGCTGTCACTGCCTCCCCTGGGCATGATTGAAGACTGGAGGTTCAGGCCAAAGACCACTTTGGATAATTGCATCCTATCTCTCTGCTACTTTTCTTATGTAACTGTCCTTCTTGTCTGGCCTGACTGCTTTAATCAGTCAAGTGCCTCTCCTGCTACCATCCCCTAACAAGCAAAAGGTATGCTTTAAAAATGAGTTGCCGACAGCCTCACAGTCTCAGTCCAGATCCCCATGCCCAGACCTGCCTTGCACTCCAGGACCCATATTCCTGCTCACTTCTCCTCTCCCTGGTCTTCCTGTTCAGAAACCTTTCCTCACTGTTTAGACTTTAGCAGACCTTCTCCAATTCCAACCCTTTCTCTCCTTGTTCAACCTTGACTCAGATTCTCCTCTGACCTTGCTGCCTTTGGCTGCTCTGTGTCCAGCTTGGCGTTGGGTGCCTTATCTGTGGCCACATGCATTTGGGTATGCTCCCCATCAGAGCCTCCTTGGCCTGGAAGACTGACCCGGCCTCTCCTAATGCCAGGGCCCTGGGAACTCTAGACAAAGAGCACCAGAAAGGACCTCTCTGTCAGTGTCCGCCTTAGCTATCTGTCTGCCTGGTCCACCTGCAATGTCTTTCTGTGCTAATTTAATAGGAAGGACACTGGGCTTGAAGCCAGAAATCTGATTTCCAAAACTATAGTTCTGCCATTAAGTGGCTACGTACCCTTGAATAAGTGAGTCCCCCCACTGGGATTCAGCTTCTTTATCAGTTTAATGAGAGGCCTGAATCAACCTTTGAGTCACCTAGCAGCTTTACACTTCTCCAAACTCCTGATGCCCAAGAGAGGGCCACACATGCCCAGCCAGGCTAAGTGCCCCTTCATACATGGGCAGTCCGCTAAGGGACTGCCCTCGGTTTACAGGGGCCAGTAAAAAAGAATACTAATGAACACTATTTACCTCCTGGGTACTCTGGGGCAGTCACTGAGAACTTGCAAACATTTCTCATTCGATCCTTCTGTTGGTGTGTGAGGTGGGTACTAGTACTATTCTGATTGCACAGACATGGAAACAGAAGCTTAGAAATTATTAACACTGTGCCCAAGCCACCTGCTGCCGAGAAGTAAAGCCAGGGTCTCAACAAACTGGCTTCTTGCCCAAGTGGAAAGAGACCCTCAGAAACCCATCCAGCCCCCGCCCCGGGGGCTTCCCAGCGCATGCCAGAGCGTGGTCCAGATGCTTAGTCCTGTGAATCACTGAACGCCGAGGCAGCTTTCCCAGGCTAGTTACTGCCCCACCCACCCAGCCCAGTGTTTCTCTTAGGTCAGAAAACTCAGCAGATCTGGGTTCCCCGGACTTCTCTCGGCAGGGAATGTTTTTCATGACTTCCTGACACAGCCCCATGGTGCTGGTGGACTAGAAGGAAACACTTCCTTCTGCTCATCTACCCTTTTTAAAAATATATAAAGAGAGGTTCTGGAAGGCATGGTGCCCTTCTAAGCCAAGAGAGGCCAACGAGACACTGGATTAAGAGTTTCAGTTTCAACTGGACAATCTGGGTTCAGAACCTGGCGTGGCAACCGCCCACCTGGGAGCCGTTTGCCTCAGCGTGCCCTTCCCCCTCCCGTTCTCCCCCTCTCTTTTTCTCCCTCTCTCTCCCTTGAGTGCCAGAAGTTATTCTCATCCTCTTCTCCACCCAATTCTCATAAAAAGGAGATAACAGCAGTATTTGCCTTTTATATTTTCATGTGAGAAAAAAATGACCATGTAAAGCCACTAGCATAGCACATGGTAAGTGTTTAATAAATGTTAGCATTTTTTTTTCTTTCTAAGGCCCAAGCCAGGACTAAACCCAGACCTGATGTCCAGTAGCAAATAAGCGCCCATGGGATGCTTCACACAGGCACCTAGGGGTTACTGCCATCACCACAGCATAGGAGGGACTGGGCCACCGGCTCCCCTCCTGGCCCTCTGTGCAAGTAAGCTTTCCACTTACATACAAAGTCTGTCAGCGTGGGGTCCAGGCCGGGAGTGCTCGCGTGCTTCCTGGGCCTGGCACAGTGCCCCCAAAACCGGGGGGCACCTGGGGAGCCACAGTGGCGTGCTGCTGAGAAGGATGATCTGTACATCACCAAAAGCGGGTGGCGAACCTGGATGCACGTCTGCACAGATTGGGGGCCGGTGCTGGAGGGGCTGTCTGTGGCTCTGAGGCCAGGCTGGCCTGGATAGGAATCCTTGCCCCACCAGCTCTATCTGCCTAAGGGGGCTTGCATGATAATGGGTAGAAACCTGCTTTACACACACTGCCTATGGCTGGGAACCATCATTTTTAATTTAGGCTTCATTAAGTGAGACAAAAGCAATCAGTGGATCAGTGAGAAGACACAAGACAGATAGATAGAGGGAAAAATAGAAGGGATGGAGAGGGGGCAATTTTTGTTTTGGAAGTGGAAAGGACATTGCCTAACGCTAGTTTAAGGAGGGTGGATGTCTTATCCCAGGATAGAAAAGTCAGCTAGGTGGCCATGGGGTCCCTGGGAACTGGGTAGCATCACTGAGCAAAGGAGAAAGACAGAGAGCAATACATTTAACAGGGGGAAGAAAGTCCTAATGTTGAGCAACTACTCTGCCCTTGACATGCATTATGTTTAATTCTTAAATTTGTTTCTTTAAAATTCCTGTTGTGAGCCCCATTTACCAATGAGAAAACTAAGGTGCAGAGAAGTTAAATAATACATTTTAGACCCCACAGCTAATAAGACATAGGCTGCGCTGGGACGCTCTCCCCTCACATCATTTTGGCCTTGCTGAGTACTAGAGAGGAACAGGAATAGCACATTTCTAAACTGAACACCACATTTTCCTATCTTTGAAGCCAGGAGACACTCTCGTGCATTTCTCACCTCTCCATCCTCTGACTTATTTCTTTCCTCTATTTGGTCATCATAAGACAGACTGAGCCATTTCTTAGAGTCAGGCTTGGGCCACGGAATGACAGGGCTGACCGTCTGCATCTGCTCCCGGGGGCCCACCGCATGGAGGTGCCAGCCACATCCAGGCCTCCATTTGTCAGTGAGGTCAGCGTCTCTCTCTGTGCTGCCAGCTTAGACCTCCAGTGGACAGTGGACAGAGACATGCTTGCTCCAAACCTGCCCCTAAGTTGTGGGGCAGACCCACAGATCCCAGAATGCTTGGCCCTCATTACCCAGATGTGCTACCCAGCAGAGTGTGTGGCATGCTGATGTCTGTCATTCTGACCTTGGGCTGGTATTGGGGGGACAAGCCTGGGGTGAGGCATGCATGCCAGTAGCAATCTCTCTGCTTGGCTGAGCTCACCAAGGAAGAAAAAAATCGAGTCATTTCTTTCACTGATGGTGGTAGTTGTTTTTGTCACAGATATCTGAACCTCAGGGGCAGGAAGATCCGCTTGCTAGGGAACTGTGCAGTAGAGCACTGGGAAGAACATATCAGCCTGCCTTCCCAAGCTCTTTACTAAAGTTGCTCTTGCCTGTGACGCTCAGAAAAACACACCCAGAAGGTCTGGTAAGGGCAGGGCAGGGGAGGAGAAATGGAGTGTGACACTTCACACAGATACCTCATCAGCCCCTGAGACTCTCGCTAGCCTCCCTTACACCCAGCTCTCATGCTACCTCATGTTATCCCCTGCTCAAAAGCCTGCTATGGCTCCTCATGCCCTTCTGCACTGAGTCCTCACTCCATCCTTGACATCTGGGAGATCTACAATCCCATCCTATCTCTTCCACCTTGCAACAGCTAAACCAAATATGTCCATTAAAACCTCAATACCTCCTTCCCCTATCAGACTGTCCTTTCCATTCTCTCCTTCTCCAAATCCCAAGCTTTCTTCTAAAGTCTGCCTGATTTGTGCCTTCACCTTCCACCAGTTCTGATTATGCCCCAGGATGGTGTCTCTCTCCAAGTGTCGTGCTGTACAGACTCCTTCAGACTGGGACACATTTTCTTGCATTCAAAGTGTAACATTCCCATGGCCTCCACTGGCTGTCTGGTCCTGGTTCAGCCCTGTCACTGTCTCTCCTGTTGTAAGCGGCTCCTACCCAGCCTGACTCCCCTTATGATGCAGGTCAGTGCCTTTACCTTTGGGGTGAGTCCTTAGACTTTCTGCTCCTATTACGTGCTCTGCCTTAGCCTGTACCCTTGACTACCTGTGAATAGAGCCCCTCCTTGGAGGCTTTACTGAGTAACTGGGTCCCTGGATAAGCCAGACAGCAAAAAAGAAACAGCATCTCATGTGACCACCAGAAACACAGACTTCCCTTTCGTCCTTAGTTCATTCCAAAACCAGAGCTTGCAAAGAAGAGAAAGAGGGCTTTTTTTCTTATTTCTTAACTCTGATGTTTTCCTAATACTCTTTGTTGAACATTTCCTATTCACAGATGCACATGTACACACACATAATACATATAAAACCCAAAACAAATAAAAATCAAATTTAAAAAATAGGTTAGGCAAACATAAGCCACTAAGAAGTGCAGCAAGTGCCTAGTTTTTATTATTTCTCTTATAAGCCTGGATAATCTTACTGCAAATCATATCTTTATCTTTAAAAAAAATATGATATACTTGATGCAAACCCTAAAGGGCACTTTGGAGAGAAGCCAGGCTATAGGTTTATATTCTTCCCATTTTCAGATAAAATGCAAAAGAAAAAACTAGTAATCATTTTAATGAGCCTTTAAATAAATTATTGGCTAGAGCACTCTGCAGTAATTTATACAGGGAGCCACATACATATATTTGCTGAGAAAGGGACTTTGTGTCTAAAGAGTGAATTTCCAAGAATTACTCTAGATTCCTTTTCCTTTAAGTGATTAGTTTGAATTGAAACACACTTCATACCCACTCAATCACTGGTTCACACTTGCAAAGCAGATGGAAACCTATAATCCAGTGTCTTTCCCTTCATTGATCTGACTTCTTACTCCTTTATTCTGATTTCTCAGCCCCTGATGCAGTCTGATACTTTCACTCTCAGGGGGGTTACTTTCAGGTTCTCTTTCTGGGCATACCAAGAAGAAAAAGAAAAAAAATGGAAACAAGTCCATGCTGGACTTGGAATCAGTAAATGAAGAAAGTTTGGTCCAATTTCTGTTTTTTCTTTTTTTTTTTCCTTTTTTCAATCCTTCCTTTCATGCATTTTCCCCAAAACACTGCACTAGCCTCCTGGTAACTGTTAATTTATGAGTCAAGAAAAACGATGTGGTGGTGAATTAACAAGAGTGGTACCATTTCTCTCCATCAACAGAATAATCAATCTCTCTTAGGCGGTCAGCAGGTTTGGTTTTAAGAGACAGGGAAGAAAATTGGAAAATGAAGGTAGCAGCATGCCTCCAAGATATGGGGCCCTTTAAAGCCCAGGGTTCTGGGAGCTGCATCCTCCCCAAGGAAGCCAAAGGCAGGCAGGCCAACAGGGGAGGCCCAGCAACCCCTGCAGTCAGCACCAAGGGCACAGCCAGGGAGCCAGGCCTGCAGGGAACCTGATTCCCGTCTATGATCATGACGCCAGCTCCAACTGAGGAAAGACGACCTTCCCTTCCCTTTCTGTAGCTTTTTTTCTACCAGAGCAGTATGACATTTCTCATTCCAACCTAATTTGCTCCCAAAAAGAGGGGCCAGATAATGTGATCTTTTATTTCCACCTTACAGATTGAAAAACAGCAGCTCAGAGAATTTAAATGATTTCCCCAGTACCCCACAGTAAATTGTAAGAAAGGCCTAAACCCCAAACCCAGATTCCTTCCCAGACATCTCTTCCCCAGGAGACCCAGCCTCTTGTTTCTTTGATAGCATTTTGGCCTTGGGTGTGGTCCTCAACCATTACAGCAGGAAATAGCAGTTTGGATTCCAGGCCCCTGGTTTCTAATCCAGGTTCATTTGAAATGGGGTTCTAGTTACAGTATCCTCTGGGCTTTGGGGCCAGAGAACTGAGCAGCTATGGATATTTGTATGAACCCTTCAGCTACAACACACATTCCCTCAAATAGATGAGAAGCACGTTTTCCCACCTGCTCTGTACTTGCATTCACCCTGCCCAGGTGGGCTTCTCCACCCAGATCTGAGTGCCCCAGTGGCCCACGGGCTGTGGACTTGGCGGAGAACCTGGATCAGGCATCAGCAGACTCAGTTCCAGGCCCCCCTCTGCCCCAAATGACTTTATGGCCTGGGTCTAAACCCCAAGGGGCCTCTTCTGCTAAATGAGGGCCTGCTAAATGAAGACTGCTTCAAGGGCCCTTTCAGTTCCACCATGCAGTGAGTCTAAAAATTAAGTATGAGTGAAAGCGAGTTACATTTTGTTGAAAAGTACTAAATGAGCTAAGTCATGTGAAACATTAATAATAATTTCTGGCACATAGTAAACTCTCAAAAAATGCTTTCTTCTTATTGTTGTTATTGTTATCATTACCACTGATATCATAGACACTTGTTAGCTTGGGAAACAGAAACAGACACTAGCGCTGAGAGATTTCTCTAACTTGCTCATTAATGCATAGCTTATTATGCACATTTTCTGAAGGGAGAAAGCAGGGCCCACAGAGATGAGATGCCTGGTTGAGGCTACAGCAAGTAGGTAGCCTCAAAGGAGGAAGTGTGTGCGGATGGAGCCCCCCAACTGTGCCATAGGGGACGCTGCTCTGAGCTCCACCAGCAGAGCCAACAGGTTCACAGAGAACCATCTACCTTCTGGACAAAGAATGATAATTTCAGAAAAACTAGCTTCAATGGAAGGGCTTAGCTGCCCAATATGTGGCCACAGAACCAAGAGCTATGGGGATCACACTTTCCAGGGACTGTCCAACAGACTATACGGCACCATCCAGACAACCTAGGCTGGAAGGAACATCACGAAGTATAGGAGCTCTCCTGGCCATTATACAAATAGGGAAATGGAGGCTCTGAGTAGGGGTGGGCTTACTTAAGAACACACAGTGGCTCAGGAGCAGAACCAGGACCAGAAAGCAAATGTCTGCTTCCTACCCCTGCTCTGGTGGTTTTAGCCTTAAAGGTTTACCCTTAGAGGTTTTACACCAAAGGTGTTTCTGTGTTACAGGATGAACACGTGATTTCTTTGAGCCAAAGGGAGGTGTTTGTGACTGTGTTCAACTCAACTTCTCTCTCACACAGATCATAAAGGCATCACAGTAGGCCCTCAGCACGAGTGTCCACTACGTGCTGTCCTTATTCTGTGGCCCCAAAGACCATATTGCAAATAACAACTTTTCACTGGGGGGCTTACCTATTACTCAGAATCTGGCACATGATGCCAACTAGATATGAGGGCGACGGAAGTAGATTTGGCACAGTTTGCCAGGCCCCACATCCTGATTTTCCACATCCTAGCATACCTAAAACATTTCAAAATATAGACATGTCCTATGAAAATATGTATAGAAAAATCTCTTAAGAAAATCACAAAATGATGAGAGTGATGTCACACTGCCCAGGACCCTCATTCTCACATGACAGCAGTCTTCTGGGACTGACTAGTGGAAGCCCCTTTATAGAGCAGCTGCCACAGGGCCCCCTGCCTGATCCTTGTATTCATTTGAGTTTGTGACTCCAGGTCCACACCTGCAGCTGCTTTCTGTGTATATCCATCTGCCCAAGTAGACTGTACATTTCTAAAAGCAGGAAACTACCCTCCAAAACACTGTGCTCACAACTAGACTTTGAACAGATTGCTTAATAGCCTAAAATTATCTTTCTACATACCTTTATTTTCTTTGCTGTAGTGTAAGAGATTTTATTATCTGTGAATTGAAAGTGTGTTACCCTAGAGCTATGTTCCTGACCCTCCAATAATCTCCAGAGACATGGTCAAGGAAAGCAGGAATCCAGTATTTTAGAAATTCTAAATATTATTTTGTTTTGTTTTCTTTAGAGGTTTTCCAGTATGTCAAAGAGAGTTCAGGGTTATGCATCTGGGTTAAGAGAATGACACAGGAACCAACACCCAAGCACACACACAGTGCCTCTTTAACAGCCTGACAGGCAGGCGGCTTGCTCAGCAGGGAAATCTGACTGGTAAATCCCACTGTATTTCTGCTAGGTAGCCTAGAAGTAATTATCCTCTTCACTGGTAAATCAGTTAGGAAAGGAAGATCTAACACTCCCCTCCTGCTCCAAGAAACTGCTAATCATCTAACAGTAAGAAGAAATGCCCAGTTGATGAAATTATCACCAATATAGAATGGTGACCCCACTTACCTGGTCTTTCTGCCTGTGGCAGGGGAAGCCAACTGGTAGTGATGAGAGCAGACAGCACGGCCCGTGTGGTCAGACAGAAGTGAATGAGCATCCTGGACCCCTTTATACCAGCTGCTTTACCAAACACAGGTAGCTCACCTGCCTGGGCCTCAGTTTGCTCCCCTGTCAAATGGGCATGGAACTACCAGGCTCAGGGGATTAATAGTGAAACTCAGAATAAGTATAGAAATGAACTTAGCCCAGTGCCAGGAACTTATTAGGAGCCAATAAAAAGAAGCCATTATCCTCTTCTGATGTTAGACCTTACAGCATCCCACTGGGGGCACACACACACATGCACGGACACCCCTCTGCACACACACGCCTCTACCCTGCAGCAATCTGGTCACATTCCCTGGCAATCAGACTTTTCTATGCTCTCTGCCATTTCCAAACAGTTTCCAAATCTGCAATACCATCCACTTTTGAGCCAGAGCAACAAGGCCATAATATGACTGCATTTCCCTAACCAAAGATTTGTTCTCAAATAGACCCACTGGCACCAAGTCCCTCTCTTGTTGAGGCACAAGGCCTTCAGCCTGTTGGTACTGAACTAAGTGCAGCTCTGCTCAGCGCAGACTTGACCTTGGCACATCCACTCCGCATGTGCCTGAGGACAGAGTCAGCTGACAGTATGAGTTACAGGAACCCAGGGATGTTTGCCTCCTGCAGGGGAAGAAGACGCTGTGAGCTGGAGCTCACACCCCACCGTGAGCCCTTGTCCGGCCGGCAAGCCCCACACACCTGCTTCTAGGACTAAGATACTGCTCTTCACATTCAAAGTGCCAGGCTCAGACATCACCCAGGCAATGAGCTAGCTCAGAGACCAGAGAAAGGGAAACAGCAAGGGATACCGAATTCACATCAAATAAGCTGGGGCAGGTAAAGGTCAGCAAAATACTGCTGATGCCACCACGCCATAGATGGCTTAGAACAACTGCAACTAGAGTAGCTCCCAGCATTTCATATCAAAGCTCTCATTTACAGAAAGACTAGTAATACTATCAGTCCAAATCTCAACTTCCTTAATAGATGTTTCCTGAATGAACTGTCCCCCAAATAAAACCAACTGGAAGGCTGTTGCAGACCTACCATTTACAAGCAATACAGCCTGGGGGTAATTGACACAGCATCTATTGCCTTATCTTACCTGATTTCTAAAGTAATGGGGAGGGTTGGAGATTATATAGATTAAGCTCCTAAAAGGAAGCTCAGTATACAGTGGGTGCTCAATTAATGCTAACTAAAAGTATTACTGTTAAGAGGAGACTACACACATGTTAACAATTCTACTTTCAACTTAATGGCTTGTTAGTTATCTGCAACAGGAGATTTTATGTTGTCATAAAACTATTAGAAAATCAACAATAACCTTTGGGAACAACTATATAAATACAAGTACAATTTACTTTTTTGCCAGAGGCAAGAAATCTCTGATGTTCTCACAGCCTCCAAAGAAAGCAGTGGCCATCTCTTAAATAAATAACTCATTAGGTGAAAAGCGAGTGTTTCCACAAGATTAACTGAAAAATCTGCTGGATTTTTCATTAGCTGTCAATGAACATGGGGAGCTACAGATAATCTGGATGCCGAAAGAATCGAAAGAATATTTTGTAATGCAAGCTCAGCTGAAAATCCAGATGCTACAGGTTTAAACTTCAAGACTTACTTAAGAAGGAAACAAACAGAAAAGTGTTGCATTATGAGGTTATAATAACAAGAATACTAGACCAGTAAAGAAACAAGAATATTTTCATTTATACATAACTGGCATTTTGCCCAAGTGGCTAGAGAAGGGTAGTTCTAATAAACTGAATCTTCACATGAAGAGAAAGTCACCACGTAGAATGTCTGTGAGTTGTGAGCATCTAGAGGCTCAGAATACAATAAAAAAAACACTGAACAACAAAGTAAAACAGAATCTGATTTCATCTTTCCTAGCATGATTCAGAGAGCATTTCAGGATCAACAGTCTCCTTATGAATTAATTTCTATTGCTAGTTAAAAATAAATCAATCAATCCATGGCATTAACCTGTCCTTTGTCTTTCCCCAACCTGTGAAAAAACTGTCTATGCTTTTAACTTTCTGGGTAGCAGTGCCCCTTAGGTGGGAGAGAACCGTGCTTTAGTGGCACCTCTCAGAGAAGACAGGCGAAATTGGCCCAACTTTTGTTAACTGGGCCTTAATTCCTGTGAGAAATGACTCTGGAAAGCCCTTGGTCTAGACGTCACCTCCAGGAAGAAGAAATGGAAGAGGCATTTCTGCACCAGTGGTCTCCAAATCCCAGCTTTATGTTCCTCCAGTTCTGAGCAGCTGCCTTAACCCACCCTCTGTCTCCCGCACTTCTAAGCACCTCTAGGTTGTGCCAACAAGAGATAAAAACAGTCAGAAATAGAGAAAAGCTGTAAAAGACCAAAAAAGACATCATTTTGGGTAGCAGTCCAACAGGAAACAAATGACGGATGACCACCACAATGGATGCGAACAGGTATGACCCTTCACATACCGTTTGAGAATGTCTTCACAAAGACGACCTATCATTTAAATGAAAACATTATTTAATTCTTCTGTGGTCCAGACGAAAGTAAGAGATCAACACTAATGGGCATCTGCCATGTGTCAAAAACCCAGTTCTGCTTCTCCCAGGGTGTAGACCCACCCAGGGAGTCCATCTCACCCCACATCCCTTGTGTGGGATGGAGGAGCTTCGAACTGCCAATCATGAGACCACCTGCCAATGCTTCCACTAGGCAGCTGCGTGACATGAGCAGGGCGTTTGTCTGTCCTCTGTGGGCTCAGCTTCCTTACTAAAGAATGAGAAACACAATCATTGACTCATTCCAGTCAAGTTTTACCAAGTGTCCATCGTAGACATGGCACCAAGCTTTAATTCAAGGCCAAGGAGCAGTGCCTCAGGCTTCCCAGTCAGGTGTAGCCTGTCCATTTTGAAATGCGAGCCTGTGGTTGTACAGAAGAAAAGGTGGCAAAGAGTGGTCTGAAGCCAGGAAATCTGGACTGAGAATCCAGAGTCCCAGCCTCTGACCTGGTTCTTTTTTTAACCTGGCTATGTGGGCATTTCTTGGCTTCTGTTTCTCATCTGTAAAATGAGGTTGTTGGTACAGATGAAGGATTTTTAATCAAGACTCCATGGACATCTTCGGTCCATGGGTGGGATTCAAGCTGTTTGCCAACCCCTCAAACCTGTTTTCAAATCTTCTGCACATGGCACAATTCTAGGGAGGAGGTCTAGAGTTTTAATCACTTTTGCAGGAGTTGAAGTTAAAAGCTATTAGTGACTGCTTCTACAGATGAAATCTATGATGTCGTCCAGCTCTAACATTCAATAATTCAAGTGACAATACTGAAAGATGTGAAAATGACAACACTCGGAGGCAAAGAAAAGAGAAACCACTCACTGAACCCAGTAACAGGAGCCTCAACAACCATCCTGATGATGGGGGTTTGGGTGCTTGGCTGGGGACACAGTCTCAGAGCTGGGGATCCCTGGAGCTGGCTGCAGCTGTGGACATCTGCCCAGTGCTGAACCAGGAGCCACCAGTTCTGCTTCCTCCCTTTGCTGGGGACTCTTAGGGACATCAAAAGTGGGAGTGAGGAAAAGAGGTGGGACTGTGAGTTACGATACAGTGGCTTTGCATCAGAGCTGCTCTGATCTTAGCAGCACAAGCTGTCATCATTCTAAGCCCCAGCCTGGATGCCACCAGACTGGAATCAGAGACCAGGGACATCTGAACAATGGGCTGCAACTCACCCTGAGCTTATTTTCACTGAAGGAAGGGTTTGCAAAACCACTGGGGAAAAGAAATCAATCAGATTGCCAGAGGAGAGCTTGGGAGCACCATTTTCAGAAACACGGAAATGTCCTTTTATATCCCTGGTGTGATTATAGGGGCCAGGCCTGCCTAAGTTTTAAACAAGAGTGACTTCAAGCTGGGGAAAGATCACTTCTCCCCAAAGTCAATATAGTATACAGGACGTTTTTGCTAAAACCACCTGTCATCCCACAGAATCCAGTCCCCTTCCTGCCATGACCAAGGTTTCTGCCCTTAACATGATTTCTTCCATGTCCTGGCTGTTAAATCAATTGAGAAGTCAGGACACAGACAGGCAACAAAGCCAGGTCTGCCCCCTGTGTGTCAGAAGCAGTTCTAGTCCAGTTGGTGAATCCAAGAACCGCCTATCGCTCCGTTGGCAGAAGGAGCTGTTTATAAGGAGCTCTCTGAAAACAGACCAGCAAAAGGGTGGCTGTGTGACTCCACTCTGGAGTCACAGATCCACTCTCAAGTTTCAGAAAATGACCACTGTCACTTACCATGGTCTGGCTGTGGGCTAGAAAGTTACCTAATCTCTCTGAGCTTCAGTTTGTTCATCTGTGAAATGGGAACAATAATGATTTCTGCCCCATAGGTTCACTCTAAGGACAAGTGAGACAAGGCATCCATCCTTGACCCTGAGGAGCCCCTATGGAGCTAGAGGTTTACTGTTTTACTCCTGCTGCTCTTGAGAACTTGTGAGTAGGCTTGGACAAGCCCATTCATTCATTTTTGCAAATAAAGATAGAGCAACACACAAAAAGAACAGTACACAAAACAATACACTTCAGCTCTTGCTTTGTACCAGGCATAGTGCAAATTATTACTTTATTATTGCTTTTATATTATTACTTTATTATTGGTGCTACAATTATCAAGGCAGTTGTTAGAATTACAGCATGTGGTGTTCCTGGCATTCTGTGAGTGATTCCATGATTATTGGATTTTAAGTCCTGGCCCTGGGCAGCCCTGTTACCCCACAGGGGGTGCTCAGGACCCACGGACCCTCTCTTACCTTCCTTTTATTGGTGGGGTTTACGTAGAGGTAACTGAGGACAGTCTTCAGACCTACTTTGTCATTCAGCTTTTCATAGGTGGTGCCATAATCCGTTGATCTGCAGGTAGGAGAGAAAGAAAAGGAAAGACTGTTTTACCAAATAGGGAATTGTGTTTAAAGGGGGTCAGGCTCTCCCCCAACCTGCACCTTTGTTCCCAAATCACAAGAGTGCTTAAAAATGTTCTCAGAGATAAGGGGCCCCATTCATTTTAGGAGCGCAATTAGACTAATGCATCTGCGTACCACCTGCGCGTGCTCCCTCTGCTCCCGGCCTTTCTCAGAGACCTACTTTTCCTGCCGCTGTGAAGCTGTGCAGGGGGGCTGCTGGGGAGACCAGCCCTCCTGAGCTCAGGCCTCGGATGCTCTGCATGTTGCTGTGGAGGGGCAAAGGTTCCCCAGCAGGGAGCTCTGCCAGTGGCCAGACTGTCCCCCAAGGTCATGGGGTGCAATCACCCTCACGCCCCCTCCACTGAGCCTGAGGCTAGGGGACCCCCAGAGGGGCAGGAAGCGCCATACTCAAGAGACTGTGGGTCCAATGGCCAAATCAGGCTGAACCAGGCAGAGGGTTTGATGTTTTACGTAGGAGCAATGGTGTGTCCAGGTGGAAGGCCAATGGCCTTGAACTGTTGCCAGCAGTTCATCATTCTAGTTATCCTGCTGACAACCTGCTTGTACTTTGGGCCTGATTTCCAAGTCTCTGACCTTATATCAAACCCACAAGTCAGGACTCTGGGAAGAATGGCAGGCCACCCACGTGCTCCTTCCTCATTGTCTCACCGTTCCGTGGTCGGGGAGGAGAGCAGGTGCCAGACAGCGAGACGCCAGGAGCCCCTGCCACACTTCCCACATTGCCTCCTGTCCCCTCACCCAGCACAGCACGTTTCCCCTCTCTTTCCAGCCATCGGTATCAGCAGGGTCTCACCTCCTCTTTCCATCATCACCTTTCTTGGGTAGATTTACAAAACTTTTCCCTCTCTTAGAAAGTCACAGAGGTCATTTATTCTCTCTATGGTCAACCGACTTCACGGGTGCCTGGACTCTGCCTCAAAACTCAGGCCCTGACTCTAGCAGGACACCTTCCCTCATAACTACCTGCTCCTGCCTTTTCCTGGACTTTTACCTCCCCTCTAACACTAATGTGCTCCTGCCTGACCCACAATTCAGCTTTGTAAGCCTCGGAGCCAAAATGTGTGATAACCTTTAAGAACTGTCCCCATGCGCAACCAACCTGGTAAATCTCATGTCCCAAAACCCAGCTTAAATACCCACCCGCTCCTCTGTTAGGGCTTCACAGATGGAATCCCAATTTCCCCTCTATACCAGAACAAATTTCCCCATCCATGGTACCCCCAGGCACACTGTACATGCTTCTTTTTGACTCTTTGATATTGTTTTGATTCGTTTCTCACAATTTATGCTCCTCAAGGACAAGAAACTTCAGAGGACACTGTAGTGAGAGGAAAGATCATGGACTCTGGATATAGAAAAATCTCTACTTCACTCCTAGACCTGCAGTTCTTTGGTTACACGACCATGTGCAAGTTGCTTTAGCTTGCTGGCCTCAGGTTTCTTATCTGAAAAATGGGGATAATTTAATCTTACAAGACACTTACTTGTAAGGATGCAAAAATATAGCACACAGGAAATCTCCTACCAGGATAAAGATATAATAAAATGTTAAAAAAGCAAATAAAAATAAAAAAGCTGTTCACTTCTCCTTTCCTCAAAATGTACAGACTTGGCCATGCACATCACGCCACTCAGCACGTTTACAGAATAAACAAACATCACTGTTTCAAATCCTTCCCTAGACTACTGGCTCCACATGGCCATGGGCTATGTTAACTATTATAATCAGTGTCCCCTCGAAATTGACTTCTTATCTTCTCTCTCCTGTCTACCTGGGGCACTGGGAATCACTCTCGATCTGTCTCTTTCCCTTTATCTCTCAAACCAAACTCAGTCTCCAAATCTTCATGATTCTATCTCCTAAATAACTTGGACCCCTAGTCTTTCCATCTCACTTCAGTGCTGTGGCTTATGCACCATCATTTTTGCAACAGTCCCCCAATTTGATGCTCTTTTTCCCACCTATTCCCTCTCCCACCACCCTCCATGCTGTCATGAGATTACATTTCAACCACTCCGATCTGTCCACCTCACTTGCAGGAAATAATTACCCACTGCTTGTACACAGCGAAGTTGTGCATTCCAAGCTTAGTCGTGTAAAATCTGGTTTCAGTTTCCCTTACTAGACTCATTTCCAGCCATGTTCTTCTCTCTCTCCAGCCTCACTAAAGTTTCCTCAAAGTCTTGCCTTTTCATTACCCTCCATCTCTGCATACCTCATTCCCTTTGCCTGAACTACCCCTGCTCTGCTTCTTGTACTTGGTAAATTTCTCCCTAACATTCAACACCCAACTCCAGGATCACCCTCCTTCCAATTTGCACAATGGGAAATTAATCACAATTCCCTTGGGGTTCTCATTCCGCCTTGTACATATTTCTAAGTTAGCATTTAAATTTTGGTCACTATTTTTATTCTAGGAACTCTTCCTTGACTATAACCCCTTAAGGTCAAAAGCTGTTTCTTACAACAGCTCCAATGCTTTGCACTATGCCTGGTACAAAGCAAGAGCTGAAGTGTATTGTTTTGTGTACTGTTCTTTTTGTGTGTTGCTCTATCTTTATTTGCAAAAATGAATGAATGGGCTTGTCCAAGCCTACTCACAAGTTCTCAACAAACTGCTAACATCTGGTGGCAACTCAACACACAGCCATACCTAGAAAACACAACAAGCACTTTGGTTGCTGACATCACTGGCACAGACCAGTAAGGTCTAGGAGCATCTGCTGCCAGGGAAGGATCTATAGTTCACACACACTAGCATTAAGGTTAATGACCAATCACGCAAACTGCTCTTCTACCCAGAGTAAGGAAGGAGACAGGCCATAATCTCTAGAGGCTGTCAGTTGCATACTTTTGTTAATCTGAATAGAACATTTTATAGCATGAATTACTTCTTGGTTCCATACACTTGAAGGCATGAAAGACGCATGGTATGAGGAAAGAACACTGAACTTGGAGTTTGAAAATCTAGACTCTAGAAGTGATTCTGACATGTATGCAAAATGTTCCCTGGGCAAGTCAATCCTCAAAGCCTGTTAAAAAATTATTCTGATACTTTTTAAGGTGGTGAGGCAGACTTCATTCAGGACTATTGCAATAGGTATAGGGATTACTGCAATGGGGTTTTGCAGTAGGGGAGAGAGATGGAGCTGAACTCTGAATACAACCAGGAAAGCAGGAATATATAGAGAAGGGTGGGGGGGTCAATGGATGAACAGCACTGAGAGAATACAGTAATTCTTGGCTAAAGTGACCTGACAGGATTCTTGCTGAAGGCAGATTAAGGGTGATCACATGGCACCTGAGGCATGATCAAATGACAAATTTGGTCAGATATTGAGAATGATGAGATATTGAGGGAGGGAGATTCTGGTTAAACTGACTTAGCAGGATCCTTGCTAAAATTAGGCTCTTGAGAACATACCCCAAAAGAAGGCTTAGCTGCTAGCTGAAAAGGAGCTCAGAGGATCCTGACTAAAGTTTGGTCAAGAAGAGAACCTCTGTCAAGCCCCATTCCACCATCAACACAAGAGATTTAACTCAGATAATCATAAGGCCCCTCCTGGGCCTTAAATCTTATTATCCCTCCACCACAGTGCTAAGCTGTTTACCAACTAGCAACTTTTCCTCATACTATATGTAGCAAACATCTGACTTAAAAGAGCTAGATTCTCAGGGCCCCCGGCATGACTGATGTCAGAACCAACTTCCAGCGGAAGCCAAATAGCCCTCATTGAAGGGAGTGTGCTCAGCACCAGGCATGGTCTCTCTTTCTTCAAGCTGCACAACAGATTCAAAGTGGCTGCTGAGAGTAGGGACTTCCCAAAAAGGATACTCCACATCTCAGCTTTCCCCACGCCTCGGGCAGTTTCCCATTCAGGCTGACGGACACGTCTGCCTCACTGAAGACACCTCAATGGGCCAAGGGGCCTGTGAGAACAAACGTGCCCCTGACTCCGTCCTTTCCAGCGAGGACACTGCACACCACGCTGACCGCAGAGCTCTGCACGTCCCCTTGGCCTGAGCTGTGACAGGGCAGCGGGCAGAGAGGCCTCAACTCAGAGGCCTGCAGAACTCACTCCTACAGGAAAGCAGACTGTCTCTGCCTTCAGACCCCAGACATCGGCCAGTGCGGTCTCTCTCAGAAAATATGCTTGTTTCTCCTGTTTTAAAGCAAGCCTCCTAACTCTTGACAGCAGGCTCTTAATGCCAAAATGTCCAGAAAGCTGGAAACACCCTGCATGTGCACTGAGCCCCACCCACAGGCCTGGCACTATACCAACCACCCTTTGGAATGGCTCAGAACACACAGCTAACCTGGAAGGCAACATGTGAAGGGTGCAGAGCCACAGGGCTTCCAGCTTCTGTGCCTTGGCTTGTTTGTCCACTCCAGGGGGGTATATTCCACTCTGCCATGCCCTCTCCTTCTTCCTTTCTGTCTTTTTTATGAATTATTTCCGCCACACAGAAAAACACAATGAGATGCCAATCACATGCCCACTGCTACATTTCAGTATTTGTGTTGATAAACAACATACAATCTTTTTGAGTATTTACACACTTACATAAATCTTACCATACAGGATATATGTTCTGCAGCTTGCCTCTTTTCCCCAGCATTCAGTTGGGGGGATGTATCCATGTTGACACACCTAGCTGCAATTCACTCATTTTAACTGCTGTAGAGCATTGCAGCTTATGAATAAACCAGTGTCTATCTTTTCAACCACTGATAAATATTTTTGTTTTTTTCCTTTAAAATTTGCTGTAATAAACAATGTTTCAATGAATATTATTTATACATGGCTTTGTGGGCATTTGTAAAGAAAAGTTCTTATGGGGAGATAGCTTGATGTACAACTACAGCTTCATACTTTATACCTAACTTCTATTTATGCTATTGGCAAAATTTTCTCCAAAGAGGCTGTGCCTTCAAAAGCTGTACCCTTAGTCCCCAGAAAGTGGGTTCTTCTTTATTCCCAGGACGAGTGTCCATAGCTCCTGACCAGTCTCATCTCAGCTTCCTCTGGCTCCAGAGTCCTGAATTCCAGAGCATCTGAACCCCACCAGCAGCTGGGGCCCTGGACCCTGGCCTCACGAGTGCCCCCCTCTGGTTCTCCCCTTTGCATCATTCCCCATAGGGACCTACTTGTTTCCACTGTTTTAAAGTGAGCCTCCCAGATCTTGACACTAGGCTCTGATCTTGACACTAGGCTCCGAAATGCTAAGCTGCTGACCACTCACACTACTCCCCACATTCCCTACGCTGAACAGCAGAATGAATGTCCTCCTTCTTCATCTTCCCAGAGGCAGGCAGCTCTCTGCCAGGAGAGACCCTGACTCTATCTCTAAGCCCTTTAACTATTCGGGAGCACATGTCACATCCTGACAGGCCTTCAGAAGTGCTCCGAGTGGACTGGTACATTCTGGGAGGGCCACCCCAGCCCAGCCTGCCATACCCGGGGTTCTTCCCCAGGGACACTCTCAATGACAATCTCCAGAGTTGGGTTGTGAACATGGTATATACTTTATCCACCCAGCCAGCTCCCACTCCTCTAGTGAGCTTCTGGGGGAGAGGCTGGTGGTGACAAGCATATGGGCTGCTATTTTATAAGTAAAAGAACAGAAAGGAAACACTTTCAGCCAACATAGCCAAGTCAGCTTCCCAATGCCACATTCCTGCCAGAGGTGAGAGGACTCTGAGAGGCCCTCTGCCGGTCCTCAGCGGGCCACCACATGTTCAGGATTGGGGTGGGCATACTGCTTTCCCTATCCAGCCAGCCGCCTTCCCCTCGTTTCCCAGCACCCCCCTCCTTCCCTCTCCAGCTCTGCCCCTGAGCTCTGCAAGACTAAGGAACTGGAAACCCAAGCCTGTCCTCTGCTCCCCTTGTCAGTCTCTCATCTTCCCGGGGACCCCCTTCTCTGCAATAAAATTAAAATTAGCAAACAACCACAGCCGACCGTAGCTCCTTTTCCTGTTGGCAATGTTATTTTATTTTGCTTGCTTCTTAACACATACCCACTTAATTATGTATTGTGGCATCTACCATGTGCCAGGCACTAGGCTTGGTGTCTCCTTTTTGGACACTTATGAGTAGCTCTAGCTCAGACAGGTAAACTTTTTTCTATAAAAAGGCCAAAGAGTTAATACTTTAGGTTTCACTGATCTCCTTCACAGCTATTTAACTCTGCTCTTTAGCCCAAAAGACCCAAACACAATGTATAAATGAGTAGGTGTGGCGGTGTTACAATAAAACTCTATTTACAGGTGACGCCTAATCTGGTAACCACTGCTCTAGCTGACCACAGCATCAGCCCCTACCAACCCCTCGACCAGCCAGGCTCCCACCCTGTTCTGTCTCTAAGACAACTGCCCAAGATTCCTGCCATGGTGGCTGATTCCCCAACTCATCCTTCTTGCCTGGCTGCCATATAAGGTCAAAATACCTGCGTGAGACTGGAACTCAGCCTTTGTAGCCTGCCCAATCTGCCTACCATCTTCGGTTCTCTCAGTGAGGGGAGTTGGCAGATGCTGGCAGGTGCCAGATTTCCTCCTTTTGGACTCCTAGCTTCAGCCCTAACTACATCCTGGGGACTTCCTACAGCTTGAGCCCACATCTTCCTTTGCATTTATATTAACAACGCCTAAGAGTTCCCTGTTTATTCTCTGAATATGCATGTGCATTTTTTTTTCTCTTACCAGCAATTGTTAAAGGCTCCTTAAAGGAAAAATAACAATGAAATGTCTTTTGAATCTCTGAAAGTGCAGAGCACAGCTCAAAGCAGAAAACACCAGGAAGACGGGAGCAGGGCAAAGCCAAATAGACGCAGAGCAGAAAGAACCAGCTAAGTGAGTGCTTTACTTCTCTGAACCTCAGCTCAAACAATAGGATTGTTGCGTCAATGAAGAGTAGTAAGATACCTAGCCTAGCATCTGATAAAAGCCCTTGTTCCATTCATGCATATGGCTGTCATTTTTATGAATACCCCAGATCTTCTCAAGAGCAATCACTTGTTTTCTCTTCCTCGATTTACACTCCCTTACACTCAACAGGGACTGAGGCACAGGGATGCCTAATAAATTATTAAAGAATCACTGGCCACTGCCTGTGGAATCAAAAGAACCATGCTTCAAAGTGCCAGGCCTTGATAAGCACCCACCTGCCATTCCCCCTGAGTGTGTTCTACTGAGCTCAACTGACAATAGTCAACAGTCAAAGCCCATAAGCAATTGGGGGCTCTGGTGTAGGGTGAACCGCAGCCCATTGCAGGGTCAGAGTCAGGAGTCTCCACAGCACAGCTCCAGAGCAATGGCTGCCCAGAGAGTCTTTATGATTGAAATGGGAAAACGAGCAATGCTCCCCTCTGGCCTGTTCCACTCCTCATCTTACAGCCAGTGCTAAGAGCCACATCAGTTTGTATCTTTGCAATAGCAGAAGCTTAGCCTGACCACAAATAGACAGATAAAGAATCTCAGATCTCAAGCCAAACGAAAGTGATTTAAATAGTTTCATTCTCCAAGTTGGTATTGGTCCCACCCTCTGTTTCAGAAAAACCACAGGCAGGCTGATGCCAAGGCAGAAGCTCACAAAGCTCTCAGTGACCTTTCCATGTCATCTGACTCCTCAGCTGCATTATCTGATCTCACAAAGAGAGGCACAATGATACAGGATAATTAATTCATCTCATGTCCTCCTGCCCTAGCTATTTGAATGAGAGCCATCACTGGGTTCCAAATGCAAGAAATTGGAGGTTAGCTGACTCTGGAGACTGGATCATGCAAAATTCATAGTTTGTATGAGATAAAAAGGAAAACCCAATAGCAGGGACTCTCTTGTCCCCTCCTGGCCTGAACCAGGAGCTCTGTCCTCTCACTTTCTCTCTAAATAAAAGCCTCTGCCTTGCTTTCCTACAAAAAAAAAAAAAAAAAAAAAAAACAATAGCAGCACTATCCCAGCACAGATCTAGGAGGGAAGATTGGGTGTGTGGGGTTGGCCAAACATTCAGATCCTGGGTCTTTCTTTCTCACTGTGTGGACACTTCAGTTCTCATTGAAAAACCTCAGTTCAGACACACGAATTGTTAGATTGTTACCCAATAATTCAAAATGACAACAGATCTCAATCCTATTAGCCAAGAAGCCTGTTTGTGTCATACAGAGAAGGGGAGGAAAGAGCCCTCCAGAGAAAATAAAGAGCATGAGCAGACCCCAAGATGTCATGACAACCCATAATTCAATGCACCGTCATTCATATGAATATAATGGAATGGCACTCACTCAGGGGAAGGCTAAATAAAACACAGTGTATTTTACACACACATATACATACACATATATGCTATTTAACAACATTAAAGAATATGGTAAGTAGCAAGGTTATTGACCTGGAAACATCTCTAAGACATATTACAAAATGAAAAAGGCTACTGAATAATAATATATGAAATACACAAGTAGTATATCCAGACAAAACAAAACAGTGTGTGTCCATTAGGTTTATAAGTGTGTACACAAGTGCATTTTTTAAGTTCTAGAGAAAAACACAACTGTTAATAGAAGTTAACTCTGGGTAGGAGACTGGGATGGGATGGGTAGTCTACAGGAACTTGAGCTTATTCATAATGTTGCACTGTTTTAAAATAGAAATGTATCTATGTACCACCCACTAGTTAAAAATTATAGCATATTTGCTACCAAGCAGTTATAACGTAGATCAGTAAATTAACACATTTGTAGAGGAACTCTATTAGAGATAAGCATTAGCACTTAAACAGGCAGCCCAATATAACATAAGAGGACTCATTTCAGAGTCAAGCAGATTTGGTTTCAAATCCAGTCTGTGGAACCTCAGGCTAATTATTAAAGTTTCATGTTTCATATCTGCTCAATGGGAATATAAATATTGCCTTCACAGGATTACTGTGAAGCTTAAACAACTCTAAAATCATGGAGTTCACTTCCCTGTTAGTTATTGAGAGATGCCATGGTAGAACAATAATGTAATCACTGGAGGAGAAATTGTCCCATACATTTCTGGGCAAACAGCAGCTGGATTATAGTTACATAACCACCAGTGGACAGGCTAATGCCATCTCCTTCCCACTTACTAGCAGTCAGCTACAAAAGGCACAAGGGAAGACGGAGGGGTGGCTGCACATAATCAGAGATAGCCTCCAGCAGGTGGCCAACACTTGTAAATTAAAGTCTAGGGAAAACAGACTCAACTTGTTTCACTAAGTTTTCCTAGGGAAAAAAATAATGAGGCATGAACTAGAAGGTTCTGGACAGTTTTAGCAAGGCATCTCTGTCTGGGGAATAGATGTTTACCATTTCCCTTTAAAATTACAGCCAGTCAGTTGGGTCCCTATGCCATGTGTGCAATTTGGTCTTTTTGTGCACATCCAGAAACCCCCAGGATGAAATGCATAGCTGCCTAATGGAGAAATGTGAACTGATAGAAAGCCTTCAAACCATCCTCTCCATCTACCCCAGAGAAGCTAAATTCTGTGCACCATTCATTTCTAAATCTCTTTCTTCTCAGGGATAAGCACAACACCTTGTACGTGGTAGGCACTCGATGCATTAATTATTTTATCAATTAGTATGAGTCTGTTCCTCACCGGTGCAGTCATCCCTGGAAGGAAGGCAGTATCTTCTTCTTTTGCTGCTGCCCCCACCATGAAGCCTCTTATCTCTCCTGCCTCACGTCTCCTAGCACTCAGCCTTTGTTCACTCTCAGGGAGCATTATGCCTGCTCTCTGGGGGACATATATCTCTTCTCTTCTGCTGTTATTTTATGTCATTATTGAACTTTTTGTGCATTACTGAACTGTTTCTTTTCTCAAACAGAGCAAGTTCTCTGAATGCAAGGAACTACCTTGGATGTCTCTTTTAACCCCTGTAGCATGTTGAATTAATGCCAGGCAGGATAGATACCCACCCTGAGCACATGTGTCCCAGGGAGGAAAATGGTCACATTCACATAGATTCCTTTCTGATTGTGAAAATGTTCTGCTCTGAGAGACTAACAACTGAGCAGATGCTCCTTTCTGCAGGGCTGATTCCATCCCTTACCCTGCTGGTCATCCAGGCGGGAAAGAAGAGTAAAGTTTCCCGACACTTAATGTCTCAGGAGAGAAGACGAAATTCCCAGATACCAAGGAGTGAACAGCAGCTCTTCTATTTGAGGCTGTTGCACCATAGTCATCCCATCCCCTCGTGGGCCCAGAAACCAGAAGTCTCATTTATCTCTTCCTTTAAAAGAATTATACATTGATGGCTCTGCTCCCTGTACTGTGTGAGTTGCACAACACTATCCAAACAATTGCCCTGTTGGACCCTATATTCTGTACAAATGATCTTGACAACAGGCTAGAGCTGTAGGGCATGAAAAGCAGTCCCAGTTGTTTTAAGCTTTCCTTTAAAAAGCTAAGTAAGAAAAGACAATTAGCTAGAATTTGGGTTTATTTTCAAATTATAGAATATTCCTTACACCATCACTGTGGCCCTTAGTGAAATGTGCCCCCTGAGATCTGAGGCAGCAGTTACCTGAACCCCAGGTGACATGGACCGGCTCAGTAGACTGGTCCCCATAGCCTTAGATAAAAGGAATGTCACACTTTGGAGTCTTTTTAAAATATAAAAATACTGAAAATTTATTGTAGAAATATCCTAAAGTGTACAAAAGAATAATGTAGAATATAGGCATCAATTACAACCACAGCATATAGAAAAAAAACTCAGCGTTTTGGTGTTTTTTCTCAATCTGTGTGTATATGTTTACAAAATTTGGGGTCATTCTTTGTATACAGTTTGGTGCCCTCCTTTTCCACTTAATATAATATTTTAAGCATTTCTCCATGTTGTTAAATATTCTTCAGAAAATCATTTTAAAATCTGTACAGTAGTCCAACATATAATGTATCATAATTTACTAACTTTCTTGCTGGCCAGTTGGCCAGATCCTGGCCAATTTTTTACTTCACTTAAATAAGTTTAGTGTGTACTCTTGTATGTAAATCTCTGTCAGCATCTTTGTTTCCTTAAAATAGATTTTAATTTTAATTAAATGCAATTATTAGTTCAAAGGGTAAAAATTATCATTAAGGCTCTTGTTATAAATTGCCCTAGAGAAATATTCTGGTCAGTCCGCACCTCCACTAACAATACACTGGAGTACTAGCTTCACTGCATACTTGCCAGTGGGCATTACCATTCTGAAGTTTCCAGACATGGTTTTGCCAAGATAGCGAAAGGATACACCATGGCAACAAGCACTGTAGATATATGACACCTTAAACTGTGTCTTCACACCAGTATACCACGTCCTTAACAGTGTTTCTCAGACTTCTGTGAGTTTTAAATGTTTGATGCTCTTAAAAATTATTGAGGACCTTAAGGGATTTCATCAACAAGTTATCACTATGTACTATATTAGAAATTACATCTGGTAAAATTTTAAAATATTTGTGAATTCATTTTAAAATAACAATAACAAAACATAAATAACATGATTTCATGAAAAGTATAGTTTCCAGAACAAGAGCCATTTCATGATAAACAGTGGAATTGTTTTATACTTTTTTGCAAAGCTCTTTCATATCTCACGTAACAGAAGATAGATAGATTCTCGTATCTACCTCTGCATTTATACATTATGATATAACATATGCCATGTAACTTCTAGAAAACGTCACTGTACACTAGTGAGGGAATGAGAATAAAAAATGGCAAATTATATTTTATTATTATTAGAAAATGTTTGATTTCATTAATCCCCAAAAGGGTCATGACATCCTCCTGGGGTTCCAGGAGCACACTTTGAGAACTGCTGATCTAAGCCAAACAATTAAGGTCTGGAGAAGACTGCAACTTATGAAGAGCTTTCTTTTTGTTTAATGAAAACTATGGACTTCTTACAAGTCTCCTCTCATTTCAAATATTCTTCTTCACCAGACCCTTTACAGTTCAACTCCAGTCTCCTGAGCAAAGCCTTTTCGTTCACCCCGCCCCGTCACGATCTTCCTTTCCTCTCATCCTATCCTGCTTTTACATCACCGTAGTACATTTGGCCTATACCCTCTGATTTTTACAGTCTCTTGTTCTCTCCCAAACTATTAGCCTTTTGAGGTTGGGGATCAAGCCTTTGGCACACACTTGGACTCAATGACTGATTTCTCAGAAGAGTGCCACCCTGAATCACTACGGCATTTAAGTAACTAACATTTGTAAAATGCTTTAGACAAAACACCTTCTCTTGAAAATATTTAATCTGATTCTCACAATGACCCTTCGACATAGGTATCTTATCTTTGTCATAAAAAATGAGGCCATACAGTCTCCGAGAGGCTAAGTGATGGAGTAAATGTCAATGCTGGCACTGGAACTCAGGTCAGGTGGTTCCAAATCCTTTGTGCTCTACTTCAGTGCTCAGCTGTTTATTTAACCAGTGATAACTAAACATCTGCTTCACAAAATCTCACATAGTAGTGGTTTTACTGACTCATCCTTTCAGGGCATCTCCAAAAGCATTTCCTACTAGGAGGATTACAGGTACTAAAAGGGAGAACATTTGGGGTCAAAATGAGGCTAGAACTCCTGCTTTCCCATTTATTAGCAATGTGACACTGAGTACATCGGCTTCCCTTCCTGGGCCTTGGTTTCCCCATCACTCATATAGGCATAATAACTGCCAGCAGGCAGGGTTGTTGGGAGGACTTGAAGAGAAAGGCTACAGAAAGGCCAGTCAAGAATCAGTTTAGTTCTTTGATATACTTTCATTCTTTCCTAAGGTCATCTTACCACCATTTACTATTTCTGCTCTGGCAAACAGGAAAGACTTCATGAAATAAAGACAGGCACTTCCTATAATGTAAGCAATCTATTGAACAGAAAAATATTTGCTCCCAGACCCCTGGATCTGGGGTCTTTGGAACCTAAAGGCTGGAAGCAACCAGAAGCCACCTGGGGCTTGACCAGATGCACAGCAGAAGCCCAGGCCAAAGATGTCACTGGAAAGAGAGGGCAGTGGTTTTTACCAAAACACACTCACTGCCAATCCGTGTGCGAGCTCCTAGGGGATTTCGCTCTGGAAGCCAGCCTGCTGCAGCCCACCCCCTCAGCAGACACAAACACTCCTCGGGCCGTGTCCTGGAACTCAGCACCTTTCCTGACATGGGTTGCTCCCCTGAGGGCAAAGTAGTGCTCAGCTGGGCACACGGCAGTGCTGAGAAGAGCCAGAGCCCCGGCCGGGAACAGTGTCTCGACCCATCAACAAACATCAGGATCAGCAGCAGCATGGTGCTGTCACTGTCTCCGGTGGCTCAGACTCAGCATTCAGCAAGCCCCGTAAGTGCTGGTCCATCAGGTTTCCAGAATCTTGTTACAGATACTCTTTGTTTCCAATCCAAAACAATGCTTCACAGTTTGATTACTCTCCTCTTTTGTAAAATGAGAGGGTTGAAATCAATGTTCTCAGAAGCCCCTGTGATCTCCAACCTTCTGTGCATCTGAGTAAACTCCAAATGGCTTCTGGTAGCTTCCAAAATTCAGATCTATGCTCTAAGGATGCAAATCTGTCATCACAAAGGGCCGTTAAGGTCCTGCAAAAACTGCCTGAGCTAGGACATGTCCTGGAGTAGATAAGTATTCAGCTTCCCCAAAACCTACCAGCCTGTGGATCACCTAATCTATGCACCTACAGGCATGATTCAGAAAGAATCACAAGGTCCTGGGGAGATAAGACTTTCAATAAACAACTGGAAAGCAGAGCATGAGTGAATCCTGAAGGCCAAGGGATGAAACATGTCATTTTAAACCCAAAACCTGAACCACCAGGAAATGAAAAACAAAATGACACAGCACATGGGTGAAATTTTGATACATTCCCCCACGGAGAGGCTAGAGGGGAGCAAAAAGCCGGGAGGACGGTGGCAATTAGGAAAGGGGCTCAGGAATGCAATTGGATAAACCTCTTTGAGAACAAAGGCCCTGCTAAGTCCCTGCTGTCCATGCCTTGGCACTCAACCATATTTGTATTAAATAAATGAATAAGAGATAAGTGAGTAGGAAGCAGTTAGAACAAATGCAGTAAGACAACAGTGTGCTGAAGCACACAAGTTTTGGAATCAAAGGCGTACTCTCTAGGCCTGGCCCCATACCCCGTACTAACTATGTGGTCTTGAGCAGGTCACCTAACCTCTGTGACCTTGTTTTCTCAACTATAAAATAGGCAAAACTATCTAAACTAAGTTCCTCACAGGGTTGTTTGAGAACTCAAAGCAGAACTAGCTCAATGAGGAGATGCACATAAAGCATTTACTTCAATGTCAGGCATACCAAAGATTCTTCATAAAGAATCATTGATGACAATGATGAGGATAAAGACATCTATTAATGCTAGAGGAGGAATTCAGGGGAAAGGAAGGAAGATTTCATGGAGGAGGCGAACTTTGAGGAAAAGGAATGTTGGAAAGCAGAAGAACAAAGTGCATGCACAAAGGCTTGGAAAGTGAAACAGATAAATATTTTTAGAAGATAATTAGGAAGTGGGCTGGGTCTGGAAGAAGTGTTCTTACAGAGGCAAACAAAGAGATACATTTGGCTAAGTAGAATAAAACTATGTGGAGGATCTACAGAGCTTGAGCTTTATCTTGTAAGCAATGAAGGCCCCAAAGGCTCCTGAACAGGGTGGGGGCATGACAGAAGCCTGTTTGGGAAGACTTACCTGTTGGTGATCTATATGATGGGTTAGTGAGCACATCCTCCTGGAGGTAGAAAAATTTACTAGGAATCATCTCACTAGCCTGATGACAGTAGGTGTACAAATGAAAGAGGGGCACAGAGCAGAAGAACAGTGTGTTTACTGGACATGGGCAGAGATGAAGGAGCAGGTAAAGATAACTTAAAGATTCCAAGCCTGAATGACTTAAGGGAACAGTGTTACCATTGACAGAAACAAGAGTGCAGCCAACCCCTCCAGTGCAGATTAGAAATTGACTTGGAGAAAAACAGAAAACATCCTAAGCTGCGTTCCCTGAAACCTGAGTCTGTGTCCGGGATTGAGAAGCTTGGGAATTACTGAAGTGCTCTTAAGCAAACCTAAGAGAAGATATGAAGGCAAGATGCAGCAAGGGCAGCAGACAAGCAAGGACGTGGTTCCAGGTAAAGTTTGATCCACAGGCAGGCTCTGGTGCATGATTCTCATTGCAGACCTGACCCACTCCAAGGCAAGGGTCTGGCTTCTGTGCCCACACCAGCCAGCCATCCCAAAAGTGGGAAATGGTAACTTCTGGAAAAGGTCACCACTTCTCTTGTAGCAGCTGGTGGAGGGGTAAAGGGAATGTTAACATAAGGTTTGGCACATAACACTCAACAGAGGCCTTCTATTATTATTATGAGTGTCAGCATTAAGAAGATGGCAAGATATCCAACCTATGTGATGGATGAAAGAAAATAACTGTGGGCAATTATAGTTTTCCACCCCTGGAAAACCTCTGCTCAGGAGTGTAATTCACTTCCCTTCCATTTCCTGACCTACTTGTGTAGGTCAGAGAGCTAAGTAAGTGTTATTTCTTGGATTTCCAACATTGGCCATGCAATTCATCAGAGATGCAAGAACATGAGCAAAAAGCTAGGTGAGGCTCTCTAAAACATGAGAAAAAAATAGGCTGTTTCTACTTTAAGCATTTGAATATGGATAGGAAAACCTGGTATGGATGCTCCATTTACTTGGGCATCTAATATTCACTTTGAGTTCATATACCCTGGCCTAGAACTCTCTCTCCTAGATGAAGCCTACCTGAAAAGTTATTCTAACACATCTGGGAACTCCATATAGCTTTATTTTCCTGTATTATATGGCAGGAATATCCCGGAAAGGGTGCGCATAAATTTAATGTTAGTTTTAGTATTCCAGGTTAGCTGAACTCTCTGTTTAAGAGCTGAATACTAAATCCTATAGTAGAGAATTATACCCAAATGCATATTTCCTCTGAAAGATCAGATCTGTCTAACATAAAACATGCTTGCATTTTATAGGAAGCTGCTGTTTCATTCTCTGACCCAGAAATCAATCAACAGATGTTTACTGAGCACCTATGGTGTGAAGGGTGCTATGCTGAGGTGCTGGAAAAACACAGCATATCTTGATAATAGTAAATAAACATTCTGGCTAGAGAACAAAGTTAATGTAGGAGTAGGAGCACTAGGTATGCATTTCAGAGATTGTATGAGGTAGAAAACTACAACAGCAAATACCACCAACATTTCAGTGACTTAATACTAATGATAGTACATTTCTCACTCACATATAGTCCAATACAGACCAGCAGGGAAGTAAGGGCCAAGAAAGGGCTCTGGTTCCAGCAGTGGTTCAGAGCCCCAGGCTCCTTTCATATATGTATTGTTATCTTCTAGATCTTAGGAATTCTCAGATGAACTGGCAGAAGGAATGAACAAGGAAAGTGACATAAGTGTTTTTATCAAGGTATGGAACTGATATCCATCACTTCTAGCCTCTTTCTATGGGCCAGAATGCAGCCATATGGCTATATTTAAATGAAGGAATGTAGTCTAGTTGTTTGCCTTGAATGAAGATAAAATAGGTTTAGTGAATATCTATTCAGTTTCTGCCACAAGAGCATAATGTGAAATTTCAGAATTCTGAAATTAGTGTTTTTGTCTTATACATAAAAGACTGGCCAGCTAATGACTTCTTGCTCCCAAGGAGATTCTGAGCTCACTTGAGACACCCAGAAACACATTCTATCCACCAAAAAAACAGGAATATAATTTTCTGACTAACTATTCATTTGCTAACTATTTATGCAGTACTTATGACTTGCCTGACATTATTCCAGATGCTCTGAACACCACATTAAAAGGAAAACAAACAAATCTGTTGAGCACTTTATATTAAGAAAGGTATTTTTACTTTTATCCCATTATTTCAAATAAGGAAATCAGGTTATTTCAACATCCTATTATTATTTAAAAAAAAAACCTCTCAACAAATTAGGTATAGAAACAATGTACCTCAATATAATAAAGAACATATATGGTTAGCCCATAGCTAATTATGTTACTGATTATTACTCAATGGCAAAAAGTTGAGATTTTGCCCTCTAAGATCAGAAACAAGACAAGGATGCTCACGCTCACAACTTTCATTCAACACAGTACTTGAAGTACTAACAGCAACAACATGAAAAGGAGAAGTAAAAGGCATCCAAGTCAGAAAAGAAGTAAAATTGTCTCTGCTTGCAAAGATGTGATCTTATATATAGAAAACCCTAAAGATGTCAACAAAAACTGTCAGAACTAATAAACGAATTTGGTGAACTTGCAGGGTACAAAATCAATATACAAAACTCAGTTGTGTTTCTATACACTAAAAATGAACTATCAGAAAGAAAAATTAAGGAACAAACCTATCAAAAGTGCTTCAAAAAGAATAAAACACTTGGGAATAAATTTAACTAAGGAGGTGAAAAATCTGTACATTGAAAACTATAGAAACAGATGAGAGACACTGGAGAAGATACAAATGAATGGAAGGATATTCCACATTCATGGATTAGAAGAATTAAGATTGTTAAAATATCCAAACTACCCAAAACAACCTACAGATTCAATGCAATCTCTGTCAAAATTTCGATAACATTTTACACAGAAATAGAGAAAAAAAATCCTAAATTTCTATAGAATCACAAAAGACCCTAAATGCCCAAAGCACTCTTGAGAAAGAAAAACAAAGATAGAGGCTTCACATTTCCTGATTTCAAACTATATTACAAAGCTGCCAGCATCAAAACTATATGGTATTGGCATAAAATCAGACACATATATCAATGAAACATAATAAAGTCCAGAAATAAACCCTTACAAATACAGTCAATTAATTTTTGACAAAGGAATCAGTAATACACAGTGAGGGAAGGGATAGTCTCTTCAACAAATGGTGCTGGGAAAATTGGATATACACGCAGAATAAAAAAATAAAAAATAAATAAAAACCTGGAACACTATCTTATACCATACACAAAAATCAACTCAAAGTGAACTAAAGACTTGAATGTAAGACCTGAAGCCATAAAACTCCTAGAAGACGGTGGAGCCAAGATGGTGGCGTGAGTAGAGCAGCAGAAATCTCCTCCCAAAACCACATATATCTATGAAAATATAACAAAGACAACCCTTCCTAGAATAAAGACCAGAGGACACAGGACAATATCCAGACCACATCCGCACCTGAGAGAACCCAGCGCCTCGCGAAGGGGGTAAGATACAAGCCCCTGCCCCGCGGGAGCCGAGCGCCCCTCCCCCCAGCTCCCGGCGGGAGAACAGGCAGAGCGGGAAGGAGACGGAGCCCAGGACTGCCGAAGACCCAGCCCCCGCCATCCTGACCAGAGCGCAGACACAGTGCATACTCGGGGCCCTGGTTACTAGGGAAACAGGGCAGCAAGAACGGTGAGCGGGTATTGGAGTCCGGCGCTGGAAAACAAAAGGAAAGCAAGCGGCCATTTTTGTTGTTGTTGTTGTTGTTGTTTTGTTTGGTGAGTGCTTTTTGGAAGTCTTAAAGGGATAGGGACCCCAATACTAGGGAAACAGGGCAGCAAGACCAGTGAGCGGGTGCCCAAGGCTGGCACCGGAGAATAAAGAAAAACGAGTGGCCTTTTTTTTTTTTTTTTTTTTGTGGTTGTTGTTTTGTTTTGGCGGGTGCTTTTTGGAAGTCTTAAAGGGGCAGGGTGGGACACTTACTCCAGAGGTAGGGAATCCAGGATCTCTGGGCACCCTAACCCCTGGGCTGCAGGGAGCAGGGAGGCCCCTTACGGAGATAAAAAGCCTCCCAGCAGCTCCTGCTCCAACACGACTCCATCATTTTGTAGTAGCTGCCCGAGCCAGGCCACGCCCACAGCAACAGCGGAGATAAACTCCATAGCAGCCGGGCAGGAAGCAGAAGCCCTGTCTGCAGGCAGCTACCCAGCACAAGCCATTAGAGGCCGCTGTTCTCCCAGGAGAGGAGGGCCACAAACCAACAAGAAGGGAAGTTCTTCCAGCCGTCACTAGTACCAGCTCTGCAAACTATTCATATCACCATGAAAAGACAAAATTACAGGCAAACCAAGATCACAGAGACACCAGAGAAGGAGACAGACCTAACCAGTCTTCCTGACAAAGAATTCAAAATAAAAATCATAAACATGCTGACAGAGATGCAGAGAAATACACAAGAGATATGGGATGAAGTCCGCAGGGAGATCACAGATGCCAGAAAGGAGATTACAGAAATGAAACAAACTCTGGAAGGATTTATAAGCAGAATGGATAAGATGCAAGAGGCCATTGATGGAACTGAAACCAGAGAACAGGAACGCATAGAACCTGACATAGAGAGAGACAAAAGGATCTACAGGAATGAAACAATATTAAGAGAACTGTGTGGCCAATCCAAAAGGAACAATATCCGTATCATAGGGGTACCAGAAGAAGAAGAGAGAGGAAAAGGGATGGAAAGTATCTTGGAAGAAATAATTGCTGAAAACTTCCCCAAACTGGGGGAGGAAATAATCGAACAGACCACGGAAATACACAGAACCGCCAATAGAAAGGATCAAAGGAGGACAACACCAAGACACATAATAATTAAAATGGCAAAGATCAAGGACAAGGAAAGAATTTTAAAGGCAGCTAGAGAGAAAAAGCTCACCTATAAAGGAAAACCCATCAGGCTAATATCAGACTTCTCGACAGAAACCCTACAGGGCAGAAGAGAATGGCATGATATATTTAATACAATGAAACAGAAGGGCCTTGAACCAAGGATACTGTATCCAGCATGACTATCATTTAAATATGATGGCAGGATTAAACAATTCCCAGACAAGCAAAAGCTGAGGGAATTTGCTTCCCACAAAACACCTCTACAGGGCATCTTATAGGGAATGCTCTAGATGGGAGCTCTCCTAGAAAGAGCACAGAACAAAACACCCAACATATGAAGAATGGAGGAGGAGGAATAAGAAGGGAGAGAAGAAAAGAATATCCAGACAGTGTATATAACAGCTCAATAAGCGAGCTAAGTTAGGCAGTAAGATACTAAAGAGGCTAACCTGGAACCTTTGGTAACCACGAATTTCAAGCCTGCAATGGCAATAAGTACATATCTTTCAATAGTCACCCTAAATGTAAATGGAATTAATGCACCAATCAAAAGACACAGAGTAATAGAATGGATAAAAATGCAAAACCCATCTATATGCTGCTTACAAGAAACTCACCTCGAATCCAAAGACATGCACAGACTAAAAGTCAAGGGATGGAAAAACATATTTCAGGCAAACAACAGCGAGAAGAAAGCAGGGGTTGCAGTACTAATATCAGACAAAATAGACTTCAAAACAAAGAAAGTAACAAGAGATAAAGAAGGACACAACATAATGATAAAGGGCTCAGTCCAACAAGACGATATAACCATTCTAAATATATATGCACCCAACACAGGAGCACCAGCATATGTGAAACAAATACTAACAGAACTAAAGGGGGAAATAGACTGCAATGCATTCATTCTAGGAGACTTCAACACACCACTCACCCCAAAGGATAGATGCACTGGGCAGAAAATATGTAAGGACACGGAAGCACTGAACAACACAGTAGAGCAGATGGACCTAATAGACATCTATAGAACTCTACATCCAAAAGCAACACGACACACATTCTTCTCAAGTGCACATGGAACATTCTCCAGAATAGACCATATTCTAGCCCACAAAAAGAGCCTCAGCAAAATCCAAAATATTGAAATTCTACCAACCAATTCTTCAGACCACAAAGGTATAAAAGTAGAAATAATTTCTACAAAGAAAACAAAAAGGCTCACAAACACATGGAGGCTTAACAACATGCTCCTAAATAATCAATGGATCAATGAACAAATTAAAATAGAGATCAAGGAATATATGGAAATAAATGACAACAACAACACAAAGCCCCAACTTCTGTGGGACGCAGCGAAAGCAGTCTTCAGAGGAAAGTGTATAGCAATCCAGGCACACTTGAAGAAGGAAGAACAATCCCAAATGAATAGTCTAACATCACAATTATCAAAACTGGAAAAAGAAGAACAAATTTCTATATTTGTCAGCAGAAGGAGGGACATAATAAAGATCAGAGAAGAAGTAAACAAAATTGAGAAGAATAGAACAATAGCAAAAATCAATGAAACCAAGAGCTGATTATTTGAGAAAATAAACGAAATAGATAAGCCTCTAGCCAAACTTATTACGAGAAAAAGAGAATCAACACAAATCAACAGAATCAGAAATGAGAACGGAAAAATCACGACAGACTCCACAGAAATACAAAGAATTATTAAAGATTACTATGAAAATTTATATGCCAACAAGCTGGAAAACCTAGAAGAAATGGACTTCCTAGAAAAATACAACCTTCCAAGACTGACCAAGGAAGAAACACAAAAGTTAAACAAACCAATTACGAGCAAAGAAATTGAAACGGTAATCAAAAAACTACCCAAGAACAAAGCACCTGGGCCAGACGGAATTACTTCGGAACTTTATCAGACACACAGAGAAGACATAATACCCATTCTCCTTAAAGTTTTCCAAAAAATAGAACAGGAGGGAATACTCCCAAACTCATTCTATGAAGCCAACATCACCCTAATACCAAAACCAGGCAAAGACCCTACCAAAAAAGAAAATTACAGACCAATACCCCTGATGAATGTAGATGCAAAAATACTTAATAAAATATTAGCAAACCGAGTTCAAAAGTATATCAAAAGAATCATACACCATGACCAAGCGGGATTCATCTCAGGGATGCAAGGATGGTACAACATTCGAAAATCCATCAACATCATCCACCACATCAACAAAAAGAAAGACAAAAACAATATGATCATCTCCATAGATGCTGAAAAAGCATTTGACAAAATTCAACATCCATTCATGATAAAAACTCTCAGCAAAACGGGAATAGAGGGCAAGTGCCTCAACATAACAAAGGCCATATATTATAAACCCAAAGCCAACATTATACTGAACAGCAAGAAGCTGAAAGCTTTTCCTCTGAGATCGGGAACTAGACAGGGATGCCCACTCTCCCCACTGCTATTTAACATATTACTGGAGGTCCTAACTACGGCAATCAGACAAAACAAAAAAATACAAGGAATCCAGATTGGTAAAGAAGAAGTTAAACTGTCACTATTTGCACATGACATGACATTGTAGACAAAAAGCCCTAAAGACTCCACCACAAAACTACTAGAACTGATACTGGAATACAGCAAAGTTGCAGGATAAAAAGTTAACACACAGAAATCTGTAGCTTTCCTATACACTAACAATGAACCAATAGAAAGAGAAATCAGGAAAACAATTCCACTCACAATTGCATCAAAAATAATAAAATACCTAGGAATAAATCTAACCAAAGAAGTAAATGACCTATACTCTGAAAACTACAAGCCACTCTTAAGAGAAATTAAAGGGGACACTAACAAATGGAAACTCATCCCATGCTCGTGGCTAGGAAGAATCAATATCGTCAAAATGGCCATCCTGCCCAAAGCAATATACAGATTTGATGCAATCCCTATCAAATTACCAGCAACATTCTTCAATGAACTGGAACAAATAATTCAAAAATTCATATGGAAACACCAAAGACCCCGAATAGCCAAAGAAATCCTGAGAAAGAAGAATAAAGTGGGGGGGATCTCACTCCCCAACTTCAAGCTCTACTATAAAGCCATAGTAATCAAGACCATTTGGTACTGGCACAAGAACAGAGCCACAGATCAGTGGAACAGACTAGAGACTCCAGACATTAACCCAAACATATATGGTCAATTAATATTTGATAAAGGAGCCATGGACATACAATGGTGAAATGACAGTCTCTTCAACAGATGGTGCTGGCAAAACTGGACAGCTACATGTAGGAGAATGAAACTGGACCATTGTCTAACCCCATATACAAAAGTAAATTCAAAATGGATCAAAGACCTGAATGTAAGTCATGAAACCATTAAACTCTTGGAAAAAAACATAGGCAAAAACCTCTTAGACATAAACATGAGTGACCTCTTCTTGAACATATCTCCCCGGGTAAGGAAAACAACAGCAAAAATGAACAAGTCAGACTATAGTAAGCTGAAAAGCTTCTGTACAGCAATAGACACCATCAATAGAACAAAAAGGAAACCTACAGTATGGGAGAATATATTTGAAAATGACACATCCGATAAAGGCTTGACGTCCAAAATATATAAAGAGCTCACATGTCTGAACAAACATAAATTAAATAATCCAATTAAAAAATGGGCAGAGGAACTGAACAGACAGTTCTCCAAAAAAGAAATACAGATGGCCAACAGACACATGAAAAGATGCTCCACATCACTAATTATCAGAGAAATGCAAATTAAAACTACAATGAGGTATCATCTCACACCAGTAAGGATGGCTACCATCCAAACAACAACAAATGTTGGTGAGGCTGTGGAGAAAGGGGAACCCTCCTACACTGCTAGTGGGAATGTAAATTAGTTCAACCATGGTGGAAAGCAGTATGGAGGTTCATCAAAATGCTCAAAACAGACTTACCATTTGACCCAGGAATTGCAATCCTAGGAATTTTCCCTAAGAATGCAGCAATCAAGTTTGAGAAAGACAGATGCACCCCTATGTTTATCGCAGCACTATTTACAATAGCCAAGAATTGGAAGCAACCTAAATGTCCATCAATAGATGAATGGATAAAGAAGATGTGGTACATATACACAATGGAATACTACTCAGCCATAAGAAGAGGGCAAATCCTACCATTTGCAGGAACATGGATGAACCTGGAGGGTATTATGCTCAGTGAAATAAGCCAAGCAGAGAAAGAGAAATACCAAATGATTTCCCTCATCTGTGGAGTATAAGAACAAAGGAAAAACTGAAGGAACAAAACAGCAGCGGAATCACAGAACCCAAGAATGGACTAACAGGTACCAAAGGAAAGGGACTGGGGAGGATGGGTGGGTAGGGAGGTATAAGGGGGGGAAGAAGAAGAGGGGTATTAAGATTAGCATGCATGGGGGGGTGGGAGAAAGGGGAGGGCTGTACAACACAGAGAAGACAAGTAGTGATTCTACAACATTTTGCTATGCTGATGGACAGGGACTGTAAAGGGATTTATAGGGGGGACCTGGTATAGGGGAGAGCCTAGTAAACATAATATTCTTCTTGTAAGTGTAGATTAAAGATAACAAAAAAAAAAAGAAAGAAAAGGGGGATTACTCCCTGATAGGATAAAACTAACTGTAAATCAATGATTAATGCATGCTTTAAATATCCTTAATTTTGATCACTTAAAGGGTGTCAGATGATCGGCTATGGAGGTACACTTTCCTGATAATATTCCTTTCTCTCAAAAAAAAAAAAAAAAAAAGCAGTTCCTGTGTGGTGACATCCAATGAGAAATACACAATGGTATAAAGGGCATAGCAAAGTGTGGGCAAAGGGTCTGTTTGTGTTTATACAGAGGATCAAAGCCTAATTGGGCTACCCAGAAAATGAACTAAGATACGATATGAAGAAGAACTTCCAACATCAGCACTCTCTGGAAGAGTCACACCAGAAGATGATCATCAAAAATCCTCAACAAAGATCCAGGCGATGCTGCAGTTGTAGCTGCATTCATCCCACCGGTTCCTGGACTTGCCATGGGAATGAAGAGGGAGATATCTAAGCTGGCTTTTGCATACAGTAAAACAACAAATTTGACTGGATCTATACTGTTGGAACTCAACCAAGAATTAGGAGAAGTTCAAGTTGTAGCGCTCCAAAATCTTACAACTACAGACTATCTACTGTTAAAAGAACATAGGGGATGTGAACAGTTCCCAGGAATGGGTTGTTTTAATTTGTCTGATTTCTCTCAGACTGTTCAAGTTCAGTTGGACAATATCCACCATATCACAGATAAGTTTTCACAAATGCCTAGGATGCCTAACTGGTTTTCTTGGTTTCACAGGAGATGGCTGGTAATTATAGGTCTGGTTTGGTTATGTAACTGTATTCCTATTATGTTGATATGTGTATGCAATTTAATTAGTAGTTTAAAACCTATACATGCTTAAGTTACTCTACAAGAAGATATGTCAAAGAAATAATCAATCTTCCCATGTTTTCTTTCATCTGATACTCCTATAGCTTTTCTTCTTCCTTCCTAATTACAACCCTTAAATAGAATTCATGCCTCAAATCGAATTTACCGAGTATCATAATTCTTCCAAGTGGTAAAGATACCTCAAGACAAATACTGGGCATAAAAGCCACAGGGCATAAATCTGCAAAGAAGTAAAAAGCTAACCTTTTCAAACAATATTGCCTCTCTCTCACTTACCAACTTTACATTTCCCTGTATGGCCCCGGAAGATGACTGGTTAGCCAGAGACGGGTAAGATACCTCAAGGGAGGAACAACCTAAGACAGGCACAGTCACAGGGGGGCCATCAGGTGAGAAATTGGGGATCAACAGAGGTGAGGCTTAGAACCTCACCCCCCCTGTTCTGAGAGAAATCTTCTGCATCCGTGGATGTGTTGTTGCCCTTGTCTAGCTTGGATTAACACTTAGTCTACAGGCACACACCTGATCATCTACATTTGCTCTCTTACAACACTAAACTATGTTTTCTACCTTTATCTTGCATCTACCTACTACTTCAGCATTTTATTTAAAATAATAATAATAATAATAATAAAGGGAGAAATTTGGGATTCACATATAAATCAAGTATAAAAATCAAACGAATATTCATATTTGACCTGATTGTTTATAGTTCATAATGGCTGATCAAAACTGAAAGTTTCTGTGATGACTGTCCTTATACTGTTCACCATGTAAGAACTTATTCACTATGTAATAATTTGTCCACCATGTAAGAACTTGTTCGTTATGCTTCAGAAGATTGGAGACTGATGAGAATTAGGCTGGGGGTGGATTAATGATTGTGCATTGAGCATTGACTCCCTTATAAAGAATTTTATTGTTGTTAACAAAACCATTTGATCAATAAATATGAGATATGCCCTCTCAAAAAAAAAAACTCCTAGGAGAAAAGTTGGATTCTTTTCTTTGTGGACTAACACCTTCATCTTGGCCTTGGCAATTTTTTGAATTTGACATCAAAAGTAAAGGCAACAAAAGCAAAAATAAATAAGCAGGACTACCCTGAACTAAAAAACTTCTACATAACAAAGGAAGCCATCAACAAAATGAGAAGGCAGTCCAAGGAATGTGAGAAAATATATGCAAACCACACTTACAAGGAGCTAATATCCAAAGCATACAAAGAACTCATAGAACTCAATGGCAAAAAAACAACATAATTTTTTTTAAAAATGAGCAAAGGGCCTGATGAGACATTTCATCAAAAGAAGACATACAAATGGCAAACATGTACATGAAAAGGTGCTCAAAATCACTAATCACCGGGGAAATACAAATTACAACAACAAAGAGATACCACCTCACACCTGCCAGGACGTTTACTATCAAATAAAGAAGAGATAACAAGTGTTGGTAAGGATGTGGGAATAAAGGACCCCTTGTACACTGTTGGTGGGCATGTAAACTGGTACAGCCACTATTGAAAACAGTATGGAGGGTCCTTAAAAAATCTAAAAGAGAAGTACCACATGATCCAACAATCCCACTTCTGGGTTTATATCCAAAGGAAATAAAAAGACGATCTTGAAGAGATTTCTGCACCCCCATGTTCACTGCAGGATTATTCGCAACAGCAAAGGTACAGAAACAACCCAAGTGTCTGTTGAACATAAATGGATAAAGAAAATGTGGTATAAAGAAAATGTTATTCACCTTTAAGAAAAGAGGGAAGTCCTGCCATGTATGACAACATGGATGGAACTGAAGGACAATGCACTAAGTGAAATAAGCCAGCCAGAGAAAGACAAATAGTAAACAGCATCGCTTACATGTGGAATCTGAAAATAATGTAAAAAGTCAAACTCATAGAAACAGAGAGTATGATAGCTAATAGTGCTTGCTAAGGGCTCTGAGGTGGGGGAAATAAGGAGAGGCTGGTAAAAGGATACAAATTTTCAGTCACAAGATGAATAAAGTTTGAGAATCCAATGTATAATATGATGACTGAAGTTGATAATACTGTATTGTCTAATTAAAATTAGAAGTGTTCTCACCAAAAAATAAAAAATAAAAATAATAAAAGTTATTAACTAATTTGATCACCAAGTGTTAAAAATCTCTACTCTAAAATCGGTATAAGTTCTGGAAATGGATAGTGGTGATTATTGCACAACATTGTGAATGTACTTAATGCTACCGAATTACACCCTGAAAAATGGTTAAAATGGTCAGTTTTAGGTTAGGTATATTTTACCAAAATAAAAAAATGTTCATAAAAAAAGACAAGAAGGAAGGAAGGAAGAAGCAAGGAAGGAAGGGGAAGGGAGGAAAGCAGGAAAAAAACTAGGCTCAGAGAGACCAACTGACTTGCTGAAGCTCACTTACCTGGTAAGTGGCTAAGTAGGTGTTTGAAACCAGGTCTGCCGTACATCAGAATTCAAGTTCTTCTGAAGACGCCACACTGGCTCTCCTAAACGTGTCTCTGAGCTAAACTGGCAGATGCCTTTGAGAGAAGCAGACCGCAACCCAATCCTAAATCAGCTTCTGAAAGGTAGTAAGGGACAGACAGACCACCAAGGGCACTGAGCCCTCTATTTTCCATCTCCACTGGAACGAACAGGCTAGATGCACTCGCTGTGAGGAGTCAGCATGGGAGCAGATATCTGGGTGTGTGTTCTCAAAGGCTGGCTGGCAGGCACGAGTGAGACTACCCCAGGTCACCCATGCCAACTCACAGGGAGCAGAGCAGGACTTGCTCAAATCACTCCATTCCGACGACCACCCAACTACTGCTTCCCCTGCAAGGAAGACTATGTTGTGCACTCACGAGGGAAAGACCAAAGAGTTTTCTCTCTAGTTTCCATACTGACCCCTAATATTACCCTATCATCCCATAGTTTACCAAACAATTAAATGGGTGAGAGAGTCATTAATTTGGTTTTAGGGGAATAGTGCCAAAAAAAATTTTTAATTTTGGAATTTGGTAATAATTATACTTCACAGTGTAAACTACCTTTCCTTAAAGGAAAGTAAATTAATTGCCTTTTGAAGAATCTTACAGATTTTAGTAGAACTGATTTTAATGGCTGGTTATTTTATGATATATGAAGTTTTGCCATTTCAGAAATGTTCCCCAACAGTCTGTTCAGAGCCTCAAACTCCAAGTTTAAATATTCATTTCTTTAGTTAAGCAAAAGGCATTAATTGATATCACTGTTGGGAAAGGCAAAATCTTGGGCAAGGTATTGAATGTTCAATGCTCTTATATGAATTATTTTATTTGAAAATTGTTCTCTATGAAGACAAGGACCTAGGATGGAGTGAAATGTGATGGACCCACAGATCTTTACTTCTTAAATAAACTCTTTCTAAAAGAGTAACCCTTTCCCAAAGGCCAATAAAGCTGGAGGTGTCATGGCTTTGACATCTTCTAGGAATAGGTATTTGTCTCAAGTTTGTATGGCAAATGAGCTGACCTGCTCCTAATCAACATCACTGATTGGGCAGCATCCAACAGAGTGAGCCCAGCACCCTACAGAGCCAAGTTTTAAACCTCTTGCACCCCTACATTGACTTTCCACAGTTCCTATCATAATTCCTGGTACCCTAGGCCAAGGGAGAGTAACTTTTTCTGTAAGGGCCAGAGAGCAAGTATTTTGGAATTTGTGGGGCATATGGCCTCTATTGCAGCTCCTCAACTCTGCCATTGCAGCACCAAAGTAGACATAGAGAATACATAAACAATGAGAATGCAGGTACTGGCTCTCCTAAAACATGTCTCTGAGCTAAACTGGCAGATGCCTTAGAGAGAAACAGACCACAACCCAATCCTAAACCAGCTTCTGAAAGGTGGTAAGGGACAGACAGACCACCAAGGGCACTGAGCCCTCTATTTTCCGTCTCCACTGGAACTAAAGTTCCAATAATGCTTTATTTATAGACACCAAAATTTGAATTCCTCTCATTTTTAAGGTGTCTCTATAGTATTCTTTTGATTTTTCAGCCATTCAAAAATGTGAAAGCTGTTCTCAGCATACAGGCTATATAAAAACAGACCTAGGAAGCAGTCTGGATGTGGCCTGTGGGCCACAGTCAGCTGACCCCTGCCCTCGGCCCCTGCCTGTTTGCCCCCTCCCTGCTCTGAGCTCCCACACCTCTTGCTGACCTGGTAAAACCAACACTCAGCGTCCCCCCCCCCGACCAAAATCTGAACTCGCATTGGAGCTATGCCTTCTTTGTACTGTCCCTTTTCTGAATCACCCCAGTCTCAGAACACCAACCTGGCATTTGTGCTTGGTGGCTAGCATGCCCATCAGATTCACTGTTGCTTTATTAGGGGGAGAGCAAACCAAAGGGATGCCAAGTGTTGTGATACTTCATGTCTTAAAAAGATCTGCAGTTCAACAGCGGCCTAGCTGCAGCTCACCAAATGGACCAACACGCATGATGCCCAAGCTGGGCTTCTTTCAGAAGAGAATGGGAAGCAGCCACCACTTCACTTCTTTTGCCACAAGAGTAGGAAGGAAGCATGTGTCCTATAAAAAGAGGAACTGACATCTCCAGCAGCGGAAAAGATACACCAAGCCCATCTGGTCAGTGCAATCTGCCCAGGCCCAGGTGGCTATACTCACGTTGCCTAAAGTAACAGTTTACCTCTAGGTTGGAAAATGGAAGCAATAAAAATTAAGTGGAACCCAGCCAGATAGATGACTCTCAGTAAAAAGAGACTCTCCGTAAAAAGAAATGGGAGGGAAATATTTATATACATAGAGAGACATTACCTTCTTCTCCAATACATTTTCTGCAGTTACAAATGTATGATTTCTGTTTATTTCCATTGGAGGGAGAAACAAAAACCCAGAGATTTATGAGCAGTGTTGTTTATTTATAATCCAAGAACTCTCCTCATACCATATGGTTGGGAAATTTACAGAGACAAAGTGAGAAGGAATTGCCTGCTTGATTCAATGGCCTTGGCAAAGCTGGCAGGCAGAGAGAGCAGCCCAGACTCTTCCTCCAACACACGTGTAAGTGTGTACAGACACGGCTGCATGCACGTAGAGAGCAGAGAGAGCCCTTTCCTCACCGGTGAAACCACAACCCTGTGTAGCGGGAGTGAGAACAGCTGATGAGAGCAGCTGAGGGAGCTGGACTCATTTACCTGTCCCAGCACATGACTTAGACACAGATACACAGAGGCAGGGAAGAAGGGCGAGGGCTGAGTTATGCAGGCGCAGTCAGTTTTCTGGACAAGTGAAAGGACACACATTACATGAGAGTTCTTAGGAAGGCAAAGTGCACACAGATTTCTACAATGCTTTTGTTTAATTATTGTCCTTCTTGGTGTTCGTGGGAAATAAGTAGGAATTTCTGATTCCATCTCTGCTACCCAACTCTTTGCTTTGCAGAAAGAGGGTATCACCCACTGCCTTTAAGGAACAGGACCCAAGTTTGCACCTGATGTATTTATTTCCTCTGCTTTCTAACCCTCCATTTTCAGACTAATGACAAATGGACAGAAAGGAAAACACTGAAGTTGAGGACTGTTCATGCAAATGAAAACAGTGCTCAGATATGGAAAGGGAATAAAAAAAGAAATACAAATTTCCTGAGGGCAGGGACAGAGGAAAGCCCACCTCTCTGAGGGAGTCCTCACCGACAGCTCCTGTCCATGGTACTCCATCGCCCTGAGCTCCACAGCCCACGGGATCTGTCCGTAGCACCCTGGGGTCCCACACCTGCTGCCTGCAGTGTTAGCTGCCTTTCAGTACACATGTGACTGCTCCTCTGGTTCACCTCATACTTCTATTTGGATGACTCCCAATCCTTATCCCGCTCCAGCCTCTCCTGTGAGCTCTGGTCACACATTCCAAGTGCTGTGCAATAAACCACTGCCTCGGCAATCCCAGGATGCTAAACTGAGCTCATCACGTCCCCACTGTAACACTCCTGCACTTATTTCTCCTCCCCACTCCCTCCCTCCTTCTCCTCTTCCATTCCCCGCTTCTTTACTGGGGCCAAACCCTCCAGCTCTCCCAGGTCTGACATTATGATCATTACGACTACTCTCCTCTCCCTCACCGCTAATGCTGCCAAGGCCCGTATCTGCACCTCAGAAATGGCTTTACAGTTTGTCCTTCTCCCTCTCCTCCCAAACAACCCAAGTTCAACATGAAGAGCCACCTGGGCTGCGATATTACTCCCCTAGATTGTTAAGTCACCTGCAGACATCACCCTCCTCAGTCCAGGGACCCCAGAGGTGCCAAATCTACCCTCCTAAAGCATAGCCATGAGTGCAAAGTCCCTTTCCATCTTAAGAACCTTCATGGTTCCATATTTTGCATGAAGTATACTCCCTGGACTCAATACCTTGTCTGCACGCACCATCAGCACTGCTCTCCCCCATCCTAGGGGACTGCACACAACTGAATCTCAGTAATTGTTTGATGATGAAATGGTTGGTGGCTGAAGAACACTGAGAAGAGCAACGCTTTTATTCTTTCCTCTCTGGTTATTTAGAAGAAATGCTGCAGTTGAGAAGACCTGTGGGCTTATAAAACTGAACTGATTTGACAGTTACAAGTGTGTAAAACAATGATAAGCAAGCAAAGGACAGAGAGAAGAAAGGCGATTACATGAACCAGAGTTCATGGCAAATAGCAGGGAGGAAGTCCAGTCGGTGAGCAGCCAGAATAATTAAGAGCAAGACCCCAAAAAGATCTGTGCATAAAACAAAAGGCCTGGGAGAGCCACGGAGAAGTAGTTCATTGACAAGGAGTGGATGTAGCTAAACAATGAAATGAATTTGTCAGGTAGGAGTGTTGCAGAAGGAGCAGAGAACAGGTGCCAGAGAGAGGCATAAATTTGCCACAGGAGAAAACCCAAGGTCCTTATCAGAGTGGGTGAAGGGGAGCCTCAGAAGAGAAGGAGGCTGATCAGACTACTAAGTGTGACAGGACTTGCCTGAGAAGGAAATAATTAGAAAAGCAAGGAGCTGCTTCTCCTGCCATTGAGATTGCTGGATCCTTTCAACATGCAGAGCAGGTACAGCAAGGAGTCTTGGGCACCTGGAGGGAAATGAGCCTGACTCACAGACTCCACAGAACCACCAGCGAGGTCCCATACCAGGGGACTGGATGACCAAAAGTGAGGTGAGGCACAAGAGGGGACAGGAGGGACAAAGCTTTGCCACATGTCAGAGGCACTGAAAACAACCAGTGCATGCCAATGTGGACCTGGAAAGCCAGGAGAGCACACTGTGAGTGACATCGAACTGGAGGGGACTGTGCCATCTCGTTCTGACTGCCAAAGCTGACAAGGCAAACAGTGTGGGGACTGGATGGAAGAGGCCACTGTCATCAATCACTCTCTACTCAGAATGTGGTCATGCTTTGTACAGGGCAACGCCAGGAAACTGACTCACTCCCCAAGTACCTACTGAGTATCTACCTCAGCCATGCATTACAGGACTACTTTATAAATAAAAATCCCAACAACTATAAAGCATATACTCTCCCACTGTCTCTGGGGCCCAAATCAACCACTCCATGAGTGATAAAGCAAACAAAACCTCAGTTCTCACAACCCTCACAGTCTACAGTGAGAGAAACACAATGAATGAGTGTTCAAATGAGTAAATTCAAAACCTGTAATCATGAAACATGTTGAAGGAAATAAAGAGGGATTGTGAAAGAGACTGGTAGGGAGCAATGTCTTCCAAGAGGAGATGCCATTTAGGTTGAACCTGAATGATAGGAACATGCAAAGAGTGAAATAAAGAGAACTGCAGTGGGAATGACATGTGTAAGGGTCCTGAGGCAGGTAAGAGGTAGATCAGTGTAGGGAATTAAAAAAAAGACAGGAAGTACAGGTGAACAAGGCAGAGAGAAGCATGTGATGAGAACACACTATGTGGCTTAGCCTCCTTTGTCACACTGGAAGGACGCAAGGAAGGAACTAAGAAGTATTAATTGTCTTCTATGTCTCAGGCTCCGAGAGAGACATTTTTCAATCACAACATCTGTCTTTGCCAGTAGAAATTACAGAGAGAATTAACATACATAGAACAGAATAGTCATTCATGCTAGAGATGTGTTTATTGGTCTTGGGTGGTAACAATTTGTGGGTCATTCTGCATCCTCAGCCAAAATAACAGGTAATTACCACTAGCCTGATGCATCTTCCTACACACAGCATTTAACAGGTCCATTATTACTAAGTATTTTGTATATTTAAAATCTAAGTTTCCTAGTTGTAGAGATGGACAGGACACTGAATGGACATCTTAACCATCAGCCTAGAATTTTTTGAAAAGACACATCAACAACCCAGGACATATTTTTGCAACATCAAACATTATAAAGTCATAAAACATAAAATAAGAGTCTTCACAAAAAATTCATGCTGATTCAGTCTACACCTTCCCAAGGATCACAAGCCTATCTACAAAAAAAGATGTTTAACAAATAAGGATCAGAGAAGAGGCAGGGGTTCCAGGAGCTTCACTGTGTTTGTGATTTAATCTTGTCTTTAAAGATCCAGAGGCCAGATCATCACCTTTGCAAGTGGCAGTTGCAACATGAAATGACTGAAAGAACAAACATGGAAGAAATCTCGGGTCCAATGCCAGCTCTGTCTCTAAACTAGCTGAGTAAACTCTAAGTAAACATTTGCTTCTTTTGACCTTGGTTTTATCAGGTATAAAACATGGTACAAGTATTTCTGATACTGGATCTCATAGAGTTACCAAGACTGACTCTACCAGGGAACAACTAAAAATAATACATAACAATTATTTTCAAGTCATTGGACATCTGGCAAAGAAGAACAGCAGGAGACAAATGAAATTAACTTTAGAGTTGCCCCAGACCACTGCATGCCATTTTCAGAGTGTTTCTTTCCACATACAGGGAGAGAAACTTAGATGAAGCCCAGTGATCTCCCAGGACTGGGCTGATGGATGTGGGGAGTATGGACAGGCAAAGATGTCTAGAGTTTGTGAGAAACAGTACCACAGCTGAGACAGCTGCGTAAGTAAGGCAAATTCTAGAGAAGTGCAGAGGATACCCCTCAAGTCTTCAGCTGAATTTTAATCAATTCATGCATGTAAAGAAACTACCCAAACACAAAGAAGGAACCACGTGAGAGGATTAGAGGGAACAATCCCAGAAGCTAACACAGGGTCAATAATAGTTACTGTTCCCATCAGCCAGAGCAGCAGCCCTCACACATCTGGTGGAATACCCTCCGAAAAGTTATGCCTCGATAGTGAAGCAAAATTAGTCTTAAACAAAATGTTGTTCTGATGCTACCTTATAAAGCTTAAACTCAACACCTGCGAAGGAATTCAACCATTTTCAAGTAATATAAATGTGTCCCAGAATAAAGCTCAACAATATGTAAAAGAATTCAAAACTACCCAGCACCCAATTAAGATAAAAATCATAATACCTGGCATCAAATAAAAAAATATTTGGCATGACAAAAGCAGGAAAATATAAACCATAATGAGGAGAAAAATTAGCAGGTCTAAACTAGCAGTTCTCAACTAGGGGTGATTTCCTACCCCCTTGAACCTAGGAACATTAGCAAATATCTGGAGAAATTTCTTATTGTCATGACTAAAGATACTACTGACATCTAGTTCATGGGGCACAAGGATTCTGTTAATATCATATAATGCACAGGAAATCCTCCCACAACAAAAAACAAGCCAATCCAAGATGTCAATATTACCACTGTTGAGAAATATAATTCACAACTACCTCAAAAATGATACAAGTGATAAAGTTAGTAAATAAGGAGATGAAAAGTTATTATAATTGTTCCATATGTTCAAGAAGCTAGAGAAAAATGTGTACCTGCTAATTATATACATGAAAGACATAAAAAAGAGACACAAATCAAACTTCCTTATCTAAGCCAAAAAAAAAAAAAGATACCCTAAATGTGTTTATAGCAAACTAAAATTACAGAAGGCAAAACCATAATAACAGAAACAAATGAAACACAGGAGAAAGACTAGTAAAAATGAATAAAACATCTGAATGCTACAGGACACAACAAATATAATTAGAGTACCTGAAAGAGGGGAAGGTAAGAAAACATATTTGAAGAAATAGTGGCTGAATATTTTCAAAATTTGATGAAAACTATAAACCAACATCCAAGAAGCACAAAAATTCCCAAGCACAAGAATCATGAATAAATCAACATCAAAGCACATCATAATCAAATTGCTAAAGACCAATAACAGACTTAACGAGACAGAGAAAAAAAAGACACATCACATAGAGTAAAACAAAGATATGGATAACAGATTTTTTATTAGAAATATTATAAATGATAATAAAGTAAAAAAACATTTTAAAAGAACTGAATGATAAAAACTGATACCAGATGGAAATCTGTAACTACATAAAGGAATGAAGACGACACAAATGGCAAGTGTATAGGTAAATAAAACTCTTATCTTATTATTTAAATTTCTTTAATAGATTGTTTAAGCAACTGTTTAAGCTAATTGATTGTTTAAGCAAAAATAACAACAATGTATTGTGATATTTACAACACTGAAGAAATAAAAATGCATGGTTACAATGGTCCAAGGACCAGATGAAAGAAATAGAAATATACCATGAGGTTCGTATACTGTATATGAGGTGGTAAAATATCACTAAAATTTAACCGGTGCTATGTTTAAAATGTACACTAAACCATTAAAATAACACATTTCAAGAGTTATATCCAAAAAGCCAAAAAAAATTAGGTAAAATGGAGTAACAAAAACTAGTCAATACAAAAGAAGAAGAAGGAAAAACGGAGCAAGGGGACAATGGAACAAATAGAAAATAGAAAGGTAAGATTATAGACCTAAATCCAAACATACCAATAATCACATTAAATGTAAATGGTCTAAACACTCCAATTAAAAGGCAAAGGTTGTCAGATTGGATTTAAAAAAGCAAGAACCAACTATATGGTATCTGTAAGAAATGTACTTAAATATAAAGACACAGAGAGGTTAAAAGCAAAATAATGAGAAAAGATGTTCCAATCAAAAGAAAGCTGAAGTAGCTATACTAACATCAGGAAATACAGGTTTCAGATCAAAGAATATTATTATTTCAGATCAAAGAATATAGAATAAGGGGACCATTTTATGATACAATAGCCAACCTGTCCAGAATATATAACAATATATTGTTTATGCATCAACTAACAGCATTTCAAAATACATGAAGTATAATAAGACGCAGACAGGGCTAATGATGTTGAAATAATGGAATTGAGTAAATTGCCCAAATATCCCTCAGACATCCCTGCCTCTCCCACAGGACCTTTCCACAACTCAGAACTAAAAATAAAACATCTTTACAACATGGAGCCTCCTTATCCTGTCCCAAATCCTATAGCCTCTATCTACTGTGATTGGATGATGCTTACTGCTTACTATTTTAAATATAACCTTTGGATTTAGATGAAGGTTATCTTGAAATTTCCTTTGTTTAAAAGGTTTTATTTTTGCATTTATTTAGACTGACTCAAAAAGAAAAACTTGAGTGCTGGAAGGGTGGTTAAGAGCAAAGAAACAAAAAAATGACAATAATTACTTTACATTATTGGTTATATATAGAATGTGTGATTATTTGAAACATGGAAAACAAGGGCTTCTTCCACGGGGCTGTTCTGTATTTCTCATTAAACAAAGACACGATTAAGCTCATTTCTTGGGATTAACCAGTATATGAGTCTCTTGGCCTAACCAGTCAGCCAGTCACTTTGCTCTGGTGGTAGCTAGGGATTTATGGGTTTGATTTCAACACTTAATTTTCAGTTTTATGCTCAGAAGCAAGGGAATGAAAGTCAGAGTAAAATCGTTTAAAAGAGGTTAACTGTTACAACTGTATGAGACTAAAAAGTGAAAATAAGGGGAATGGTTTTACAATGCTCTCTAAAACAAATCTATGATGTCTCAATGCTGCAAGCAAAAAACAAAAAAAAACAAAAAAAAACACAAAGAGGTCTGGGAGGAAAGCACAGCTTCCCAACTGCCTTCAAAATAGCAGACTATAAACCCAAACTCTTAGCAGGCCTCTCATTGGCTTCATACTCTCTCCATGGGCTTGTCCTGCCCCATGTCACTGAAAAGGTATGGTAGATAAGAGTAGCCTGCCTTACATTAAATGTGCAAGCATCTTCCCTTGGACACCCATGCAGATATGGCCACTGTAAATCATGACAGATGCAGCAGAGCTTCAAACATCCACAGACACAAGAGTTAAACAATAAAGTAATGGAGATGCAGAAGAGGTAAGCATGACTCTAAAAAGTGGCATCATTTGAAAACAATCTAGTTCACATGTGATCTAGATAAAAGTTGGGATGAGAGCCACATGCCACCAACATCACCACTTGGAGATGTTGGGGCAGAGAAAATCCGAGAGTAAGCACCCAACAACCTAACCCAGAATGGCAATTCTACCCCTTCCTATAGCTGGACTCTTACCTAGAAGCTGCATTCTAGGTAACAAGCCCACAGCAGGATACTGAACTCCACAGTGGAGCATGTTAAGACCTCTAACACATTATTCCACCTCTATGTCTGTACCGTATCTCTGGTCATTCCTCTGTGCTCCCTCTCCACATGAGCAGGCCCTTTCTGACCCATGCCTCTGCTCATGCTGTGCCTCTTTCTAGATACCCCCGTGACTCCTTCCTACTCGTCCTTTCAGCCTTAGCTCAAGCTGCTCCCACCCCAGGAATCTTTCCCAAACATTCCAGTCCATAATGGTTGCTTCTTATTCTGAAGTCTTTTAGCATTAATGAACAGTAAAGGGTCTATGCCATTTGTTCACATAGGGTTTTAAAGTTTTATATAATTACTGCTTATGTGAATCTTTTGTCTCCCCAAATGAATCATAAATTCCTATAAAACAGACACTTTAAAATTAGCTTTCCTACTATGGTTGGTGAGATATTTATTAAATTACTTGCAGAATAAAGGATTTTGAATCACTAGGATTACCCAGATACTCCCGCCTAAATATTTCTTTTGGAAAACTTTTTTGTCCACCTGCACGGCAACTGAGCTCACAAACGGGAAAGTGAATGTTCCAGTAACATCGCTCAAAAGACAGCTGGACCAAGAAGGTAGTAAAGTGGAGGTGGGGGGGAAACACCTCTAAGAAACCTGATAGCTGTCACCACAGATAGACAGAGTAAAAATTTTATTCAGGAAATCTAGAGATAAATATTTTCTCCACTATCTTACAAATTTTATGTATTAATTTAAACAACACAATTGGTTCTATCTTGCATACCATTGCCAGTCAATACTTAGTGATTATCTTGGGCTCTCACCTAAAGAAAGACTATAATTTCAAATTTATGCTTGGGGAAAAATATATATCTAAATATTTATAAATAAACAGGTATATACTTTTAAATATCTTTGTGTGTGTGTATATATAAACATACATGTGTAATATTTTTATTGTATATAATACAAATACAAATACACATAATTTATTACTTATATGGTACCAGGACCTATTTTTAACATGCACCTATTCTGACCAGGCAGAAATACACATAAAATTAAGTCCACAAAGTAAATGGAATGAATTCACTAATTATCCTTGTGACAAAGGTATTCAAATTCAATTTCCAGGAATATTGAAAAGAGAGAAGCAGGGCTTAAATAAAAATTTTAGAACTGCTGATGAGAATAAAGGAATCCTAATACATCATGCTGCCTCCAGACAGGGATGACCAATCATTCTACATCATAAGCCCCAAAAATACAAGCCTCCACCACCCCCACACCATTTTATAAAACTATGAACCAAGTTATTCTTATTGAGAAAAAAAAAACATTAATGTGTTTAAAGACTATGGAACAGGGAACCAAGAGATAAACTCTAGTCCTCACACACCTACTGCCTAGCTGGGTATCTGTGAGGCCACAGTGTGCTGTCTCTGAGCCCTCGGTTTCCCAGTTTGCTAAGTGGAAGAATGACTGGGACGTTTTTTCTGGTTCTGAGGTTCTTAACCTTTACTTTGAGTGTTACCGAATCACCTGTCACAGACCATAGATATAACTGGGCTTTCTCTCATTTATTCTCTCCTTTCTAACTATTTTATTCTATTCTTTTCTATTTCTAACTATTGCTTCTTTTGCTGTTCAGTGTCCAATCATGTGAGCTATGAGAAATTCTTGGAACTATTAAGCAAAAAAAGTAGAAATCTTACAAAGTTCAGATAGTACTAAGGTGCACCCAAAACTTTCCCAGGATAATGGGATCTTCATCCTAAGTATGTTCTGGCTAGTTTTATGCAGTCATCTGCTTTACATCATACACCTCACGTAAGTAGGATGGCATGAAAATAAAAGGAAAAAGAAACCAAAAAAAATTTTTTGGCTATGCATTTTATACTTCAGGGAGAACCTTTTTCCTAAACCTTAACACCCTGCAAGCATTTTAAAAGATGACGACCATTAGCATTTTTCTAATCCTAACAAAATTAAAATACATAATGATGTATTTTAAAAGTCCTGCTAACTACTTAAGACAGTATTGCCACAAGGACCACCTAGATAACAGGAATAGAAAGGAACAGTTGGAACTAAAATGTTTCTTGTGCCCTTGACACACAAGTGTGTATGCCCTCAAAAACCTACTAAATCTCCCTGGCAGCATAACCTGAAATCTGGTGTCTTTTGAGATCTTTGTTGACACAACCCTGAAAAAGACATGACTTGTGATGCCAGAATACCCAGTAAAGAGACACTATTGACACAGGAGGCAGTGAGCCACTTGGCTGTGCCTCTAAGCATCCATAAGAGGACATGAGCTGATGCTTCCTGCATGAGTAAACAGCAGTTAAGTCTCCCTTTCACCAGCCTGGCTTTAGAACCTGTTCACTTATTCCCAGCCCCTGGCATGGCACCTAGCACTTGGTGGATTCTTGGGAATCTCTGTTAAAATACTAACTTGGAAATTTATTACTAGTCCGCCTACAATTTTCTGACCTCCTGATAACTTCAATGAAGCAGAAGAAATGAGAAAACAATCTAAAAGCAAAAAAATGCAAGAGATACTCTAGGTTTACTGTGATTGGTAGCAGGCATCCAGAGGACATGGAAGAAAGGAAAGCTAGAAGGGTACGTGGCACCAGATTGCAGAGAGCTTTGCTGCTACGCATCTTCTTTTTCATCCAAATTGCTACCTATGGGAGTTCAATACTTTATTTTGGAAATGTTTTCTTTTCCATACATCCAAATGTTCTATTAAGTTTGATAGATTTTCTATCCATGTTACTTCTCAAAAAGGTCACCTTCTACTTATTCCCAATGGAAGCTGATCCCTCTTTTCTAAGACCAAAGGATCCAATACACCTCATACGATATAACCTGACTGTTTTTCCAAACTTCTATTTCTAATCCTCACTACCCTAATTCAAAACCACCAACAGCTGTTTCAAGTCTGCTGTTTCCATAACCAGGTGTCCAAAGTCCACCATCTTATCTTCTCTCTGAACTTTACAGTACTATATTTAAAGGCCTCTCATAGAACATATTGATTTTTAGACTACAGATCCTAGATATTAGATTGCTTGATATCACTTGTGAGATCTTATTTATCTTTCTGGATTATCTCCAGGATAATTCGGAAGGTGGTGGTCCTTCCATGTTTGAGGAATGAATAAATAAGTGAATTAAGTGATCAAAGCATACTTGTGCTAAGTCTCTCTTCTTTTCTCTAAAACTCTGTATCACTGGCAGGGTGCAAACTGGAAGCTTATGGGCTAAATCCTCCTAAACATGTTTGATTTGGCCTGCCAAGAAGTTTTTAAAAAATCTGAACTTGATGGCATCAGAGGGGATACGAACGTACAGGCCCTATGACTCTTGTTACTTGTCCGGCTTCCCCCATTTGTTCTCCTCTGTATTTGATTCTGCAATCATTGACTTCAAGTTTATATATATATTTCAATCAGAATAATAACTAATTTTTACTGAGTTAATTTACTTAAGCCAGAACTTGTTCTAGGAAGTTTTCACGTACTACTGCATTTTATACAATCCAAGAGTCCACAGTAAGGGCTCAGTGCTATGCATTTAATAGTCAGTGGTGCTGCCATTACCCCCAACTGGATAGCAAGATCTATAAAAGTACAGGGGGTGGTCCTCTCTGTGTTCTGCACACAAAATAAATGAAGGTATAGTTACTGGCTATCTGAGGGAAAGGTGCCACACCTTCTGGAAGATGTCCAGGGAAGCTTGGGAAAAGTGGAGTATCAGCCTCAGGAGGAACTCCAACAGACACACCTTCCAGCCTCCTTGAAGCCAGTCTGGCTCCCTAATACAGAGGAGGCTCTAAATAAAAGACCCCCACTTCCTTTCAGAGACTTGAAATGTTTAGTAGGATCACCAGTAAGAAATAAGCCATTTCCCCAAAGATAACCAGCCCCAGTGGGCCAGTGGGTCACTTTGTACAACATCCCCGAAAGACATGACCCAAAGAGCCATTTTTCTTAAAGACTCTGCTTTATGATGCTAATAAATGCGGTAAAGCCTAAGGTTTGCCTTTAAAAATACATATTTCAGGGTTTTCTTTATCTTCCCCTCACTGCCAGTGAGTCACGCACAGGCTCCTCACAGCCTTGCCACAGAGGTACTTCATCTCCTCATCTAACGACACCGTCTACGGAAAGAAGCCACAGTGTCGCCATTCACCAGCAGCCAGATCAATCAAGTGTCTCTAAGAAAATGAAGTCATACTAAGCTAGTTTTTAACATTACTGAGGGGTGTCATGAAGACCTCCGAGACTCTTTCTGCCAATGATAACTTGTGATTAATTAGGTAGCTCTTTCCTGCAGACTCCCTCCCGCCTCTGCCTTCAAACACGTTCACCCCAAGGCTGGACTCCTGCTCCCCAGACCCAGTGGCAACCAGCATGAATGAGGTCCAGGAGACTTCCCCACATGCCACTGCTCAACTTAGAAACACAAAAATGAAGCTCCTACCCTGTCTCCTAAAACTAACCAGTAGACAGGGTTCAGTCACCTATAACCTTAAAATGTATGCCCTTCCTCCCTAGGATTCTGTGATGTTGGTCTCCTAAGGACAAGGATGTTGTCTTCTCTAGTTCACAGTAAATCAGCAGTAAATTCTCTTTGAAGTGGAAGAGAAGGGTCAAGAGAAGACATATTGTGTGACAATGAAAGGAAGAATTAGCACTCTTTTATTCTAATCCAAATGTTCGCTAGACTTTGTGAAATCTGCAAAGATTCTGTCATCCCAAACTGTGGCTGGGAGGGGAAGTGGATGGAGAGATTGGAACAGGCAGCTATAATATGGGACCAGACAGCGCCAAACTGGAAGACTGTCCAGGCAAATATAAAAGTCATAGTGCATGTTTTGGGCAAGAGAGTGGCCATCAGGATGTTTCCTCCCTAAAGAGGAGAGTTGGATCAAATCCAAGAACACATTTCCCAGTGCACTTTCTCTCTTCAGGCCTCAGTTTCTTCACTTGTAAAATGATTCTGTAGAATCCTACAGTTCTAGGAAGTCATGTTCCTTCCCCATCACAATGAGACCATATTTATCAGGATTTCCCTTCAAAACCTTAAGCATTCTGAGGATAGTTGCTTCATAAACTGATGCTTTGATAGTATTTGCAATGAGAAAGGAAAAATGACAAAGTTTTGCTCTAAGAGTGTGTGAAGTCAGAAGGTTTCTCTAGAGCAAGGAGACAGACACACTTCTGATCATGCATCAAAGCCAAACAAACAAACAAACAAAAACCTGACATGAGAACCACCTTTATAATAAATCTGGGCATTTCACAAACAACAGATTTAGTACAAAGCAGAGGTAGAAAGTGAACCTGGTGGATCTCTATTCACAATTTGTTGCGAAGAAAAATTCAGATTGCTACTCTATTCTGGAAAACTGAAGTACTAATCAGTGACAATGATGTGTCAAAACCTTTCAAAGAACAATCTACAATTTTCAAAGGAGAATCTTTCTCATCACCTTAGATTCCATGTAGGGACAGAGGTACCTGCCTATTGCTAAAGATGCAAAGAGCTAGTATTACCCCATTCAGTCCACACGAAAACCATGTGGATTCCTTATGGCAATTATTTTTGCTCCTGTTTTACCAGTAAGAAAGCTTGAGCACAGACAGTGAGGTGGCTTGACCAAGGTGGCTAGATAGGAATGGTGGTGGTGCTAACATCCAGGTCTGATGGCATACCGCGTTCCATGGTGTCTGTCTATGCTACTCTGCTTGCTGTTTGATAAAACTAGTCTACGCTTCTTCAATCAAAGTAGATCAAAGCCTCTGCCTAGATAGCTGCCAATGTGTGTATTTACCTGCATTTAAATAAAAGTAATTAAAAGTGATCACCACCTACCTTTCCATTCTTAATGTTAAATTCTTTAGTCTGCTCCTGTTTTTCTCTATTAAAATAATTCCTTTAATCAAGGAAAAGGGCTCAGACTCTCTGCATTTTGTAGGTTCAGTTCCAAGCTTGGTGTTTGCAATTGAGTATTTCCATTTAAAGACTCCATCAATTCAATCAAAATGTTAATATTCTGATTTAAAAATATTGCTCTATGCATTACTAACACATTTCTTTCCCACTTCTTTCCCCCAGGAAAGCATGAAGCTGGAGTTCACAAATTGCCAGCCGTTTTGGTTTAAAGGGGACCACTGCACACCAAAGTGCTGCAGGAATCGATCAGAAGAAATATTTCAGGAGATTAAACTACAATCTATATGCACTCACCCATATTCCTATCTCTTCTGTACTCTGCACACAGCTATTGCACAGCTGCTAAACCTCTGTGTGTTTGTAATGATCAGGGGAACCAGTAAACTAGCAGCTGTCCTTTTAAATCTACATTAAATGTGGGTTTAGTGATATTATCAAGAAATGTAACTCTTTTTTCATACCTTGCTGGGTAAATGATGCTGAAGTCAGAGCAAATAAATAATCATGGTCTCAACTTCAAAGCATTCTCTCTCAGACTACAGAGATTATATATTTTAACAGCTCAGATTCACAGAACCATCTGGGGAATTCAGAAATATTCATCTCTTTCTCTCTTGTATGCAGAGTGACAAGCATGCGGTTTTGAAATCCAATTGTGACTCACATCATGACATTCCCACTGCAAAATGGATAGCCTGTGATGGGAATCTGCTCAGTAGTGACCCCATCAATATGACCCCCTCTCTGCTTATTTGCATGATAATATTACAGAGCAGAGCAGGGAAGTGAGGCTGGGGGAAGCAGGATTTCTAATACAGGGTTGGAGAATATACTGGAATTTTCTGTGAGAATGCCTCCTCCCCAACGGTGCTAGAGCATTGGAAGAGGTGACACATAGGTGACTACCTGTGTGATAGGATGTTTGAGGTACCAAGAAAGCCCCTGACCCCAAAACTATTCTCCCACCTGCCCTGACAATTATTTTGAAACAAAGTAAACTTGTATCCTATAACTAGGCACCATAGGCATGTATCCTTGAAAGGCAGACCACATCAATAAACTCAATCACACCTGAGCATCAATACCAGCTAGCAGATTTTGACAGAAGAAAGGAAAGGCAGAAAGCACACAGCAGCCAAATGGGAAGGAGAGATGTTCCAGGGAGGAAAGGCATGCTCAGAGAAGGAAAATAGACTTTGATGTTGAATACTTTTTCTCTGTATGTTTATGGGGAAAAGATAATGACAGTGTGTGGGGGTAAGTCTCAAGGGTCTTTTACAGCTCTCATCACATTTTATTTCCGTCAGTGGTTCATTTAGGTCACACATGTCATTAAGTGTCTAATAATGAGGTTGAGTGATAAAGAATGTAAGAAGATAATGTAGGCTTGCTGCCCTCCAGGAACTTATAGCTAGGCTGGGAAGGTGATATACGATTTTTTAAAAGTACAGATGAAAGCATGAGGAAATGAATCCAGCATGGCTTGGGCCCTGGGGAGAAGGATTTGAGCTGTCGAATCCTCACCTGCCCCACGGCATCACCCAGAGTTACCACCACCAGCACCATCATCCTGAGAAAGAGGCAGCAGGTGAAATTCACTGGACTTCAACATGCTTCTTCTAGATGTTCCACCCCTTGACCTTGCCCAGGGCCACTAGATAGTGTTGTGCAGGTTAAGGACATCCTGCCAAGGTAGCGAGTGTGTCTGAGACCCAGTGTGTGCTCTGCCAGGCAGGGTGAGAGCTACGCCAGGGCTGCACCTGTTCAATGGAAGGGATAAATTTCTCGAACTCACACACAGGCTCCATCTTCTTGCCAAGGGGTGTGTCCAACCAGAGGAGGTGCCTCTGTGCTAGTTAACAAATGTGTGTGTTAGACAATGGGCTAGTGGTGGCCTAGCCCCACCATCTTCTTCATGTACATCGGGTCCGCAAAGGTATCCATGCCCTGGTCCCTGGGGTCTGTGAATATGTCACCTGCAGAAGGAACCTTACAGATGTGGTTGAGAATGCAGATCTCATGGGGTGGGGGGAGACGTGAAGGGGATCAAGAAGTACAGATTTTCACTTACACAATAAGTAAGTTACAGGAATGACAAGTACAGTGTAGGGAATACAGTCAATAATATCGTAATAACAGTAGAGTCACAGATGATAACCACATTTATCATGCTCAGCATTTTGCAACATATATAAATGTTGAATCTTTAGGTTAAATATCTAAAATTATTATAATATTATATCACTATACTTGAATTTTTTTAAAAAAAGGGTACAGGTCTTTGAGATGGGGAGATTATCCTGGATTACCTAGGTGGGCCAATCTAATCATATGAGTCCTTAAAAGCAGAGAGCTTTACCAGCCATGACAGATTGAGAGAGATGCTTGGGGAGCAAGTCTGGACCTACCATTGCTGCCTTTAAAACACAGGAAGGGTATCATAAGCCAGGGAATATTAGCAGCCTCTAGAAGCTGGAAAAAGCAAAGAAACACCACCACCACCACCCCCGCAAGAGCCTCCAGGAAAGAATGCATAATTGATTTTAGCCCAGTCGGGTTTTAGCCCTGTGTCCCACTCCAAACACAAAGAACTATAAAATAATAAACTTGTGTTGTTTCAAGCCACTAAATTTGTGGTAATTTGCCATAGCAGCCATAGAAAACTAACATAACCATGATCCATCATAGTCTGTTCCATCCTAAACCTCTCCAGAATCGAGTGCTAACGTGCAGCAGAAATCTCAGAAAAAAAAATGTTGCAGCCTTTTGTAACATGAAGCCATCCTTGAAAACCACCAATTTTGATACTGCAAACTGATGGAATAGGTTGGCACTTCCCAGAGGTTTCTAGAGATTTGTTGTAGCTTCAGGGTAAGCCCTGAACAAATACCCATTACGATGCTGCTGCAGGCTGGGGCCAGGGGTAGCATCCCTGACCTATGTGACCCCCAGCCCATGCAACAGGCTGTGCGGTTCCCTCTGACTCCCTGTACTAAACCTTCTGGATTTAGAATACATGTTCCACAGAGACTGAAACATGACTGATGATGGTATAATTTTGTGTACTTAACATTCTAACCCACATAACATAATTTATTTTTCACACAAGCATTTTCTCATATTATTTTAAAACCTTTGTAAAATCATTTAAATGGTAGCATGGTATTTTATCATGCAAAATAAATTACTTAACCATTCTCCTAATGAGAAGTTCTTTTTTTCTCTTTTGAACATCTTTTCCTAAATAATACATACAGGTGCACACATGCACGCATATGCATATACACACACATGATTATAATTAAACCCAAGAAACAAAGAAACAATAGCTCAAACTCATTGCAGGTTTTGAGTAAATCTTGAACATCAAGAACTTTTCACGACAAACCGAGCCCAAAATGCTTATATAATGGAATTCTGCACAGAACTCTCCTACTCTCCTATCCCTATCACAGCACCTTTCAATTTCCTTCACAGCATTTATTACCAGCTTTAATTATACTGCTTATTAATTTACCTGATTGTTATCTGCTTCCCCCACTGGCATGTCAGCTTGTCAAGGGCAGAGACAAGGAATGTCCACATCTGTACCGTCAAGGGCACCACATAGTTCCCAGAATGGAGAATGGGCACAACATATTTGTAGAGTAAATAAACAAAGGTAGTTCTCAGTGGAAATCCCAGTATCTGTAGCTTGTCTACTCAATAAAAAGACAAAAGAATTTCATCATCAAATTCAACTGAAGAATTCTGCGTATTTATTTTGTATATTTTCTAAAAGCTAGATTTAACATATGCACTGGGGTGACAGTCAAGATACTATCAGACCTGAAATCATTTCTGGAAAGTGATAAGCTATGGATGGATAAATAAATTAAAAAGTGTTTCAAAACTGAAATGTTATTCCAAAGAGACCTCTTAAGAAAAGTAATTTTATAACACAGAGATTATAGGAAGACTTTCAAGTTATGTCATAATGTTAAAGACATAATTTATATATGTTTTAAAACTTTGGAAAACTGTAGATCACTATACAACAAACACCCCTTATGAGGAACCTGACTCCTTCCCAGTAAATTTTTTTCTTATCACCCTGTATAGTGCTTCTCCTCTTTCAGCCAAATTTTTGTCCCTCTTTTAGCATTCCTTCAGAAGGTCTTGCCTTGAAGTTATCTGTGTACATCTTTGACTCTGAAGACCTTCAAAATATGGCCAGTTTCTAACTTGTTTATACCCAGTGCCCAGTTCAGGTCCCTACACACAAGGCTTAAAGAAATAAATGATAAGCTAAATTAATAGTGGTGGAAAATTGTATTTATTGACCATCTTTTATGGGTCTGTGGGTAAAACTGCAATATTTCCAGAATCTCTTGTCTGGCCTTAGTGCATCTCTGCATCAATAGGTGTTTTGAAGGGGTAGAGAAAAGTAGGCCATCTCCATATCAATAGGTGATTACAAGGGGAAGTAAGGGCATATTTCAACTGCAGAGGTTGGGTGGGGTCCCTTTTTTGCAGCCAGGTCACAAGAGACACCGGCGAGCAGAAGTGGACAACTACTTGTAGGCAATAAACGGATTTCTCCCACTTTATTTCTCCCTTTCATTGACTTTAGTTTTAAAGGTAATTTGCCCCAGGCTAGGAGACAGATTTTCCTCCCCGAGTTAGATCTGGCAGTAGATGGCAGGGCCTCGGAACCCAAAGTATGTCTTCATGGCTGCGACCCTTGGGCAGGCTGCCCCTGTGGGTGGTGGTGGATGCCCATAAACGCCCCTTTGGATGGTGGGGATATGCCCAGAAATCCCCCTTTGGATGGTGAGGAGATACCTGGAAATACCCCCTGTGGATGGTGGGGGGGCCCCAGTGGCTGCTGCAATGGAGGGTGATGACTCACCCTTAACTCTGGCAGTGGTGGAGGGTGCGGCTTCACCCGGCAACCTCCTATCCATGGGGCTTCCTTTTGGGGAGCCCCTAGTGGGAAACTGCTCTAGGGTAAAGCACCTCCTAGGACATGGGGCCTTCCCAAGAATTGGGGAAGGGTGGAGACATGGGAAACTGCAGAATTAGCTCTCCATGAGATAGGAGACTGCTTAGAGGCCCTGAGTGGCCATGTAGCAGCCAGGATTGCAGGATATCTGTTTCTCAAGATAGTGGAAAGGGTTATCAAGGAGAGAAAGAGACGTCAGCAGGAGAGAGACACACTTCAGCATCACTTTGAGGAACTGGGTGATGAACTATGGGATGCCCTTAGGAAAAAGAGACAGTAATCAGGAAGACAGGTAGTGCTCCTGGAAGACACGATGGGAGCAAGGGAGGAGACAGCAGGATAATCCGCGTGGCAGGAGGCCTTTCAGGAGGGGGAGGAAAGAGCGGTGCCTTCAGCCCTGGAGACGGTAGAGGAGACGTCAGGGAAGGATGAGGCGGTGGAGCCACGGCCCAAAGCACCAGGCCCTCCGGTATTAAAGGCCTGCCCAGTTGTAATTAAGAAAATAAAAATGCAACAACCGTGGGCTCCTCAGGGGGAGGAGCAGCCCCCTTCCCAAGCTGTAGAGCACTCCATGCTCCGCCCCTATGCCCAGGATGAGCTGGTGGACATGACCACCCAGTATCATCTCTGGGATATGGCGTGGAAAATACCATGTTGGGCTCTGAAATGGGTAGATGGGCTTTCCTGAAAACTCACCCCTCCCTCTGGCAGCAGTTGCAAAGTGCCCACCACACCTCAGGGAATCAGGCACTCTGGATTGGCTGACAGCAGCCATCAGGGCAGTTTGACCTAATAGGAGTGATTTACCATACTTACCCTCTAGCTGGAAAACATATTCAGAGCTCCAGCAGGTGTTACGGGAGCTGAGTGTGAGAAACATCATCTATAATATGGACTCCCCAGGGCCCTGATGAGGAGTTGTTCACTGTAGGAATGAGAAATCTGGTGCTGCATACAGCTCCCCCATCTCTCTTTGGGTCCCTAGTGACTATTCTTGCCCCCCACATAGGGCAACCCATAAGTGAGCCTACTTGTAATTTAGCAGATCTGAGGGAGGTTGAAACAATAAGAGCCCAGAAGGAAGTATGGGCTACAACTGAAAGGAGAGGTACAAAGGGCCCCGTAAAAGTCCTGAGGACCCAGATGTGGGTTGATTTGATAAAGGCCAGGGTAATGAAAGTAAAGCTTGAGGGGCACCCCAATAGGATCTTGTTAGAACTGTGGCACCAATTAAAGCCAGAGCAGCAGTTCCAGCCACTGAGGTCCAGGACACAGAAACCAGAGTCAGAGCCCCATGTCCGGCCTGTGTCCCTGCAAGACTTCCTGGGGGACAGTACTCAGGCTCCGCCTGGGCACTCACCCCCACAGGATGACAATTGGTTGCTGCAGCTCAACTGAGGGGAGGGACAAGGTCCCCACCTTGGAGGAAGTGATGGGGACCAGAGACCACATGTAGAATTAGCAATTCATTGGTCCCCTGTGAATGTACAAAGTATCCTGGCACTGGTGGATACAGGAGATGAATGTTGCCTGATTCATGGCAACCCTGAGCATTTTCCCGAGACCCCTGCTGTGATAGATGGCTATGGGGGTAAGGGAATTGGAGTGAAGAAAGCCCAAATCTCATTGGGGATAGGGTGTTTAACCCCAAAGGAGTATACCGTGTACATTTCCCGCATCCTGGAATATATTTTGGGGTTAGATATCCTGCAAGGCCTGTGGTTACAGATCACGGCAGGTGAGTTCAGACTGAGGTTACATGTGGTAAAGGCAGTTCTGAGGGGACATGCTAAACACCCACCTATAGCTCCACCTGTACCTTGGCAGGTGACAAATACTAAGCAGTATAAATTGCCTGGGGGGCACAAGGAAATTGGAGAAACTCTACAGGAGTTGGAGAAGGTGGGCATCATAAAGCCCACTCATAGTCCTTTTAATTCCCCAGTGCGGCCAGTGAAAAAGCCACAGGGATCCTGGCGTATGACCATGGACTACAGGGAATTGAATGAAGTCACACCCCCTTTGCATGCGTGCAACCCTTACAGACACACTAGGTCATGAACTAGGGAAGTATCATTATGTTGTGGACCTCGTTAATGCTTTCTTCTCTATTGACATAACACAGGAAAGTTAGGAACAGTTTGCCTTCATGTGGGAAGGCTGGCAGTGGACATTCCCTGTCCTTCCACAGGGATAACTCCACAGTCCCACCATCTGTCATGGACTTGTAGCCCAGGACTTGGCCACATGGAAGAAACTTCAAACAGGTGCAGCTGTATCACTACATTGATGTTATCATGCTCACGACTGATTCTCTTGCAGATTTAGAAGGGACAGTTCCTAGACTGCTGCAACATCTACAAGAGAAGGGATGGGCTGTGAACAGCACCGAGGTTCAGGGACCTGGTAAAGTTCTTGGGGGTTGTCTGGTCAGGTATAACTAAAGTTATCACAGAGTCAGTCATAGATAAGGTCAAGGCTTTCCATACCCCTTACCACTGTGGTAGTATTACAAGAGTTTTTGGGTCTTTTTAGCTACTGGACAGTGTTTATCCCACACTTGGGACAAATTCTGAAGCCCTTATACTGGTTGGTATGAAAGGGCATCAGGTGGGACTGGGATGAAACATGTGCAGCTGCTTTTACTGCTGCTAAGCAAGGAGTCAAGGCTGTATAGGCCTTGAGTGAATGGACCCATCAAAGCCCTGTGGCTAGATGTTCATGTTACCAAAGGTGGTTATGGATGGGGTCCTTGGCAGAGGCTTGAATGGACACACCAACCTACTGGATTCTGGTCACAACTATGGAAAGGAGCAGGTCCAGCACACCATGATAGAGAAGCAACTGGTTGCTGTGTACCATACCTTGCTGGCCATGGAGCCCATCAATGGAACAGCTCCAAACAAGGTAATAACCACCTATCCCATCACAGGATGAGTGCGAGACTGGACCCAAAGGCCACGGAGTGGTGTGGCACACTGGCCAAATGGTGACTTATTTACAGCAGCATAGTGCCCTTTCTACTAGCCCTTAAGTGGAGAACTCCAACATTTATTTGGGCCAGTGACATATACCAGTGGAAAGCAGGAAGAATTTGCTTTTCAGCCCTTGATAGCCAAGAGTCCTTATCAGGAGAGAAAAGTCTCTATACCTGAAGATCCTTGGTACACAGATGGCTCCAGTCATGGGCAGACCCCAAAGTGGAGGGCTGTGGCTTTCCATCTTAAGACTGAGACAATATGGATGGAGGATGGAGAGGGGAAGAGCAGCCAATGGGCTGAGTATGGCTTGTGATCAGCCAGGAGCCCTCCCCTATAGTCGTCTGCACTGACAGCTGGGCTGTCTATCGGAGTTTGACCCCGTGGCTACCAACATGGTACCATGCCAACTGGATGGTTGGTCACCAGCCCCTTTGGGGGCAAGAGTTGTGGCAAGATCTATGGGCCTCTGGTCAGACTTAGATTGTTACTGTATGTCATGTGACTGGCCATTGCCTTTGGCATCCCCAGGAAATGATGAAGCAGACACATTGGCCCAAGTGCACTGGCTGGAAGGAAAGCCTGCCTCTGATGTGGCCCAATGGTTACATCAGCATTTGTTGCTTGTGGGGCAAAAGACAATGTGGGCTGTAGCCAGTCAGTGGAGATTGCCATTTACCATTGAAGAAGTCAGCCAAGCCCAGAAGGAGTGCCTTGTGTGCTCTAAGAGGGACTTACACTGAGTCCCACAGCAACATGGGACAATAAATAGTAAGGGGGCCAATACCCCTTTTCAGGTGGTAGATAGACTATAGTGGCCCTCTGCCCATATCAGAAGGATATCAGTATTCCATGACTTGGTGGACACAGCTACTAGGCTATTGGTTGCTTTTCCTACATGTCACGCAGATCAGCAAACCAACAAAAAGAGCCTAGAGTGTCTCTTCACAGCCTATGGCAGGCCACAGGTGATTGGGAGCAATCAAGGCACCCACTTTACTGGAAATGCATTACAAGAATGGGTGCAGCAATTAGGAATAAAATGGAAATTTCATGTACCATATAACCCTATTAGGAAGGCATGATAGAGAGGTACAATGGTTTGTTAAAATCAGCCTGAAGTCAGACACCAATAGTCTACAGGACTGGTCAGTTCATTTATGGACAGTGCTACGGCATTTAAATGAGAAGCCCTGAAAAGGAGCCTTGAGCCCTGTGGATATGCTCACACACCTTGCTGCCTCTCCTATACAACTGTATGTGCAGACCAAAGAGGAGTTACTGAATCCAGGATATGGCCAGCAGAGCACCATCCTGCTGTCAGCCCCAACTGCATTAAACCCTGGAGACTCTGTTGAGTGGACCTGGCCCTGGACATTTTGACATATGGACCAGAAATGGCTGGCCCTTCTGGCACCTTGGGGAAAAGGCCTTGTGTCTGGCCTCCTGTGTATTCCTGGAGTAACAGCAGAGTGGCCCCCAAAGATCATGTACCCAAAATGTCTGGGAGTTAAGAGCACCTTACGGAGAAGTTTTGTTTTATCTTTATGGCCAGTGCATGTACCTCCTGTAGCCCTATATATTGACCCATCATCCTGTAACTCCTACTGGGAAGGGAGTGAAAGTCTAGTATAATATACCAGGATGAGATCCCATTCCTGCGACTGTCCTATCACAGAACAACTCCCTTGCATGCATCCTACCTGATGGACAAGATTTGCCTATGCTGGTGAGATTAAAACATACATCTTATTGCCCTTAAGGTTATTTTCTTCTATACACCCTTTGGCCTGGACCTTCTCCCTGGCTGCAGCTGCTGCCTGACAATTGCTCTGAACTCCCTACCCGTTCAGCTACTGACTGCCTGTGGAATGGGCGAGCTATGGACTTAATCTGTATAGGACTTTGAACCTAGCTGACTCCCCCAGCTTGAGGATTATTATGATTTTATTACTGATGTTATTAGTCTGGTTACAGTGCTCCAGTTTTCTCACACAGGTGCCATTGTGGAAGATGGGGAGTGAGTAGATTGTGAGGCAAGATTTCTGGATGGGTGGGCTGGGGGTAAAATTACAGTATTTCCAGAATCTCTCACCTGGCCTTAGTGCATCTCCAGATCAGTAAGTGATCACAAGGGAAAGTGAGGGCATATTTCAACTGGAGAGGTTGGTGGGGTTCCTTTTTTGCAGCCAGGTCACAAGAGACACGGGCTAGCAGAAGTGGACAACTGCTTGTTAGCAATAAACGGATTTCTCTCACTTTATTTCTCCCTCTCACTGACTTCAGTTTCAAAGGTAATTTACCCCCAAAGGTAAATCTTGTCTGGGAGACAGATTTTCCCCTCAGAGTTACAGGGTCAAAGAGCTTTTCCACTGACTACTGACTTACTTAATCTTTGTAAAAGGTATGATATAACTGTGTCCATTTTACAGATGAGAAAACAGGTTATGAGAGATAAACAAAATTGTCCAAGGTCACATAAATTACTGTGGTTTGGAAAGAACTGGGGCTGGACATTGAAAGCTGGAGGAAGTAAAAAAGGCAAAGGATGGAATGGGGAGAGAAACATGTATAGGAAAAGAGAACTGTGGGAACATTTGGGGCAGGTGGACTACCTGAAGCAGGGGTTGTGGCCACTGAGAGTTAGTAGGTGTAATGATTAAAACAGATAGACCTGGACAGGCTGTGGTGTGCATGTGGTATGCCAGCATTCGGCCACTCTACAGCATGTGGATGAGGTGACCCGTCCATTCTACCATCAACAAGGATCAGAACCATGAAAAGCTCTAACCAAGACTTCTGACTTCCAACACTAGCCTCTTTCTTTTATATCAAACTGAGTTATTACAATTTTCTAAACAGACCAGAAGGTCTGTTTATATCTCTGATATTGTGCTTATGGAAATAGATATTTAGTTGACACAGAACTTCTGTGTTCCTACAGATTAATTTGAAGGGTGCATAACTATAAAATATTTCGGACCTGACTTCCTTTGTTAACCGCAAAAGAAAGGACAGGAAGTCAAAGGATAACAGTATTAAAGTAAGTACCACCCTCCAATAGCCAGAAAAATCAAAGCAATTAGCATCTGATGAGACAGTTATCTGAGACAAAGCATCTACAGTAGAATATGATTACAATCCTAAAAATACAGTCACTTTCAGGAATGCTCATTGCTCTTAGTGACATGCAACATTTGAAGTCACAGTCCCCCTTCGTCATTAGGCTTTGCTGTTTTTCTCAAGAAATGTCAGGTCTATCAACCATGCCACAGTGAGAAAGACAATTTGCTACCTACTGGCATTTGACCTTGACTTATGGGGTAATACTAACTAGAGAGAAATGACATGGTTTAAAACTCCCAAATAAACTTTAGGAGCTGGTGGGCTTATGTTTGGCAGTGTTATGTGAAAAAATAGCCAGTTTCTTTTTGCCATGTGAGTCTATTTAGCCATCTTAAGGCACTCCCATCAGTGTTATGGTGTCTAGAGATTCAAAAACACTAATAATTATGTCCATTGTAAAGCTCTGCATTGACCATCAGCCTAGTGCTTATTCACTCAGACAGGCGTGCAGGTTTTACAATTTAGAAACATTTCTAATATGCACCACTGAGCCTGTGAGACCATCTATTTTTTCTTGGACACGGGCAGGCCAGTGGCAATGACTAACTAGGAATTTCATTAGAGCCGCTGGGCCTCAGCCACAATTTCAAGTCTCAAATGTCTTCAGTGCTTCAGAGCTGAACCTGAAGTTTCAGAGGTTCTTCTTAAACAAACACCAGTGTGAAACCTTAGCAAGTCAATGACTCCTAGTAATAGTAATTATCACTTTTTAAGAGTTTGCTAAATTCCAGGAACTATGTTAACCACTTTACGAAGATTAATTATCACAGTGACTTTCTAAGGTAGTGTCTATCCTTATGCCCCATTTTCCAGATGAGAAAACTGAAGTTCACATAGATATTTAGTGAGAGTGAGGACTTAAACTCAAGACCGACTGTTCATGTCAACCACTATTGTGAAACCAAAGTGCAAATCATGGCATATATACCAAGATGGCATATGCTTGATATACAGTGTATCCCAAAATAGCAGTCAGGGTGTAATTTTCTTTTTGATTGTTCACCCTTGACTTGAAAGATCCACCAATTGGCAAACATTCACTGAGCACTATGTATGTCGAAGGCTTGATTCCTGCCTTTGAAGAAGACAGTCTTTTAAGGATGCTAAAGATATGTGACTTGAGGACTTGAGAGCAAGGAGGGGTTGAGAAAATAGAAGACATCATGAACTCAAAAACACAGATTCAGAAAATGTAAGAGTATGAGAAATATGGAGAAATAAGAGACTGATCAGATGGGGAATTTCAGGGCTCAATCATTACAGTGACACCTCCAAATGATGACAAGAACCGAGATTTGCTGATGCTGATAGAAGGCTGAAGATAAAAGCTGAAGACCCTGAGGTCAGCATATTGGAGGTTTCTTGTAAAATGGATGGAGAGGTTGTCACAGCAGATGTTAAAGGACATAATGGTGAAAAGACTTGTAAGCCAGGATATGCCTGAGGTCAGATACAGTCTAGAGAAACAATAGTAGGTGGATAGTATTTGCCCTCCTTTATGGCACCTTCAGAGGGTTGGAATATACTGTAGCCATTCCTAATTTCTCTCATTGCAATTACATATTAGGTTTGCCTCCATTTATTAAGAAAACTACCTATTAGGCATCTTCAGGAGGCCCCATAGTTTTAATATCCTGAAACTTCAGTGAATTGGTCAGTCTGCAAACATCAGGACATACAGGAGACAAACACTGGAAAGGGGCCAGCACACACAATTCACAGGGGGGCAATGAGACCTTGAAAATGTTTCTTATAAGCAGAATAGCTCTTGGCGGCAGATATTCCTAATGTCAACCAGAATGGCAACATGTGCTAGAGACAAGATAGCAGAGGGAAAACGGAGGTAAAAGAAAAACCCAGCTGCATGTATGTGCGTCTTGGTGGCAGATCAGAATGGCAGAGATGTAAAACCAAACCAAGGACTATCTGAAAATGCACAGTATTTTGTCATTTATCAGAATTTGTCAGCACGACCAAATCCACTCACTTAAACAAAGAAGGGGGTGAGAGGAAACAGACAAGATGAGCACACTGCATTCTCACCCCTCTTATACATGATTTCTCTGCTTGGCCATGTTCAGGATAAGCTCCCTTCACTGTGTTAGCTGCACCACGGCAGTGAATTTTAATGCAAATCAACTGTCTAACGGTATTTGTATTACAATAATAACCTGGAAGAACTTGTTTAATATCAGAAGACTTAGTGGAGCAGATGAATAGTTTCAACATGATATCCACAGGATAGAAATTCAATTAAAAACTGCAAGTACAGCTGGAGAGAGGAAGTTATTGTTCAACACATATCACATGGCCCTTTGCCGAGGCACCGCTATTAGCTGCATTGGTTGAGAGATTCTGTTTTCCTTTATGGCAATCTGTTAGATTGTATAAAGTTAAATTAATAAAAACACCAAGCTGCCTCTGTGGTGGGAGGGCAGAATGAGGCCAAGGGCTAGTTGCATATTTTATAATTATGGATTAAGTGCATTAGGCCAGGCAAATTAAAGATGTGCCACAATTATAATAAAAATGAGAGATTATGCATCTGCAAACAGTGATTGTCTGACTACTGCATCCAAGAGACTGCTGGGATTCTAGCCCCAAAAGGCAATTGTTGCCACTATAAAAAATGGAGAAAATTACCTTTCATGCACACTTTCCTTCTGAATAGGTACAACAGTACTTCTGAAGATAGTCAGGTAGAAGCCAAATGGGGCTGGTGACTGCCTCTGCTCTGTGCTGGGCCCCACAGCTCAAGGCCCTACCATTGCAGTGGGAGCTCTTGGAAGTGAATACAGACTGTCAAGCCCATTTAGGAATGAATAGATTCCCAGCAAGGAAGAATCTGACTAGCAACTAAGAAACAGCAAAAGGCCAGGGATCTTATCCCACTGAGGGAAAGCAGATCTAGGACAAGGAAACCTGCATTCCACAGCCTTTACTGCATTTCTCCATCAGAAGCCCTCTTTCTGTTTCTAGTTTCTGCTGGTTTTGAAACCAGGAAGCAAAAGCTCTTCTTATGAATGTGACTGACACATTCGAGCCCTCTGCTCTCTTCCGCAGGGAGGGCAGGGGATCCTCAGATCTTCCTTGCTCTTTTCTTAACATATGTGTTGTGTGGGAGCATGCTCAATGTATGAGTCTCTGTATGTGTGCACGTGAGTATAAATCAGTCTGCAAACAGAGTATCAGTCCTTCTAGCCATAAGCTTTCACACATGGCAAATGATGATGCTTTCAGCACATAACACAATTTCCCTTTTGCCAAGACTCCAGCATATTGTGCTTTTCAAAAAACAAACTTTTCAACCCATATTGTTTGCAGTGGTGCATGGGAGTGGGTGTGCACATTTGGGCCAGCCCACGAGACATGCACATGGAACATAGCTAAAGAAAGAAGGTTCATCAAAAACCCAAGACATCCCAAAAGGAGGTGTCAATGCACGTAGATGTCTCCTTCGTGATCCTGCCTATAGCACAGACATCCCCAACGATGCTTGTGAAGAACCTGCATCAGAGTCCCTGTGAACATCACCCAAGGAATGAGGATCCCTAGGTCCAGTCCATCGCTTACTGGACTAGAGTCCCTGAAAGGTAGGACCTGGAAGCAGTCATTTTGACAGGACTGTGGTCTGTCACGGCCAGGTAATGCTGATGCTCATTGAGTGTGAGGAGTCCTCTGTTTTTTCCCCCAGGCCAAAGGCCCCAGCATGCAAATAGATTCTCAAAAATACTCAATCTGGAGTATCATTAGTCACAACCCCCTCATTTTCCTGACAATGAAGCTAAAAGTCCAGGAAGGAAGAGAAACTTGCCAAAGGTCACACAGGAACTGCTACCAGAGTTCAGTCCAGGCTGGCGACAATGCCTGCCATTTATAATTTAAGGCATAATTTAAAAGCACTTTGCCAATTACTATCACATGCATTTCTCACAGCACCTTGTGAGTTTCATGCTGCAGTTATTGTTATATTTGTATTATGGATATGGGTCTGGAGACTTCTAGTCGGATTTGGTTGACTAGGGTATAAACTCTGTGCTTTTCTCAGCCAAGTCGATGAGTGTCGGTCAGGCTACATTTTTTCATCAACCGGTTGTAGCAGAGCAGGCTGAGAGTCTGGGACAGAGCAGAAGTCACCTCCCTGCCTAAAGTCCATCTGTGTTGCGGTCAGTTAGAACTATAATCAGAAATATGAAGCATGAGGGATAAAATGAAGACCTCTCAGCAGGGTTTGAGAGTGCTAAGCAAGCATATCACACAGTCCAGGGCCCATGCAATGTCCCAGGGACTCCCTCCACAGGTGTCCAGGAAGGGCAGAAACAAGATCACTGTTAAACTGTGTCTCAGGGCAGGAGCACCTCAGCCTCAACTCGCAAACACTGATAGAAAGGATTCTAGCAAAGCGGCTCAAATAAAAATGTATTGAGGATTCAGAACCAATTACCAAAGCATAATCTCATTCAGACGGGCATGCTAAGAATAATTATTCCCCGTAAGAGAAATGTCTGCTGTAGACACATTGCAGAAGGCTGCGTAATTAAATACAGCTGCCAGTTCTCATCCATCTTTCTGGCAATTTGCATTTGAGGGTCCACCTGGATTGCCAAAGGCCTAGAGCTGGTGTAGTGTATGTGGTGGGGCTGAGAGCAAGGGTTCCACATGTCTAAAGTAGCAGAGCTCTAATCACGACACTCCACCACTGATGAATCCACACTCTTAAAATCAGTTTGCACCCCAGTTTAGTTAGGGGACCCCCAAACACATCTTTCCCTTCTTTATCTTTGAATAATTAAATCTTAGCCGTCCTTTGAGACCTAATGCACAATGGAGCTCTCTGCAAAACCTTCTCTGTGCCTCAGTTTCTTCATCAGCAAAATGGGCATCTTGAGAGTATTCACCTCCTTGGATTGCTGTGAGAATTTTAAAAGTTAATCTATGTGTAATTTTTGAACAGTGCATGGCACATAGTGATTGTTCAGTAGATATAACTAGTACTTTAACCTCTGGCTCCTCTGACCAACACTGGCTTGTTTCTTCTCTGACTAGTCATATCCTCAAGCACACAGGGTCATCCATGAGCAGGTAGGGCCATTTCACCCACTAGGAGTTCTGCTCACTCCCGTGCTTTGTGTTGGTCTGCAAGCAGTCTTTCATCCTTTGGCCTCCCACTGTACATGTTCGGGAGACTTGCTGACAACACTCAAGAGTGATGCCTCAGAGTTGGGCTCACCGCAAGGTTCCTCCGAAGGCAGATGTCCACATGAGGTGACAGGGGCAGTGGTCACAGGAGAGGAGAGTGTGGGACAGGCCTGTCCCATCCAAATCAAGCTGGGCATAGGCCCAGCGGGGCTGCTCTCAATATGGCAAAATGTTGTCATCACTAGGGACAGCCTCTACTTCTCCTAGTTTTTCACTCCGTCCACTCCTCTGGTCTCCATAGAGTCTGCCCCCTCTGCCAGCTGCCCTATGCCCTTTGCTGCCCTCAGGCCCATGGCAATCTGAACCCATAATTTTCCTCAGGCCCCTCTTAAAAATGTCTCTCAAAACCTTCCCTCACGCTCAGGTGCTGGGAACTGTCTGCAGTTTTAGGTGTACTCTTTCTTTAAAGTATTATAATAGTATTTAACAAGAACAAAAAATATTGATTAAACATAATAATGATCTGTCAGTTTCATCAAGGGGCAGGCATAGAGCCTGGTACATGTTGGGGCTCAGGAAGTAGTTGTTGAGCAAATACATTCCTGTGTGAATGAATGAATGATTCCCTCTCGTTGCCACTTAAAGTGTCAATGTTTCTCTTTCCCAAGGATTTAAACTGGCCAAGAAAGACAGTTCCAGAACCAATGACCAATGACAAAAATAAGAAATACTAACTTAATTGTATGCTTTTGTTTATATGCTTCATCTGCAAGATAAAAATAGAGTAAAATGTGCACCATCCTCAGAGAGCAGCTGAACTCAGAATATGTGTCAACTTTGTGATAAAATATTAATATTGGAAGTATTTCTAGTAATGATGATGATGATGATGATGATAGAGAGCATTTCTGGAGGGCTTATAATATGCAGGCACTGTTCCAAGAACTTTGTATGTATCAACTGATTCACTCCACACAGCTATGCTATCATCATTACAGCCATTCTGCAGATGAGGACATCAAGGTCCAACAAGGATAAAGGGCTTGTAGCTAATAATGATGAAACCAGGCAGTCAGCATGACAGAGTACGTGTGGTGATCATGCTTCCTGATACTCCACCCTACTTTTGATACAAGGTTCGTTCGGAGAGAGATGCCACCAGGAAAGCTCAGCCAGGGGGAAGATCACCGGACTGGCTGGGCAAAGCGCGTCCTGGATGCACTGGATGAAGCGGCCTCTATCTGAACTCAAAGATGTGAGTGAGAGTCCCTGGAAAAGGGCATGAAATGTGGGAGGTGGGCGGTCCGTGAGATGCGGCTCCACAATAGCATCGGGGATGTTGTGCCTTCAGACCATGTTAGAGCAATACACCAAGACTCGGCTCAGGAGTCACAACTTCGCTCGGAGTTTTAGAACTTTTCATTGTGGCATTTCTCAATAATGTGCTAATATTGTCGGTGTGCGTTTAATTAATGGTCTTGATTTGCCCATGTTATTTCTAAAGAGACATTTCCCCAAGAAGGCATCCAGGACCTTCTCCCTCGTTCAGAGGACAAACCCCTGAAGCACTGTGAAGTCAGAGTAAAGGAGGAAATGGGGTGGGACCACCAGGGCTGAGACACAAGGCTCCTCAGCAATTAAAAACAACTGTATATGAAAATCTGAAGCAAGGATGGGGCGTGTGTTTCTGAGAACCACCCAGAGCCAGATTCCTGTGTGCTAATGAATTCGGAGAAGCTCAGGGTTGTAAAACAAGATGAATACCACCCCTCATTAGTGCTGCATTTGATGGCTGTGTAAAAGGAAGAAAATGATCCACTTAAAAAGGGTCTTTAGCATTGATGGGTCAATTTTGGCAATTACAGGATTTACAGGGACATCTCTGCGCCGTGCCGAAATGAGCTACAGCAAATGCAGTCTTCACTCACTTGTTTAGCTGATGATCATGCAGCTCTCTGAAGGTCTGGCTCCTCATTATCTTTTAGGTCCCAGCTCAGATGGCAACTCTGAGGCAGGGCTGGGACTAGCAGGGGACAGGCAGGCAGGGTGTCTAGGGCACAAAATTTAAGGGGGTTGTTGCAGGACCCTAAGGGTGACTGTCTCCTTAAATACTACACCCTGGGCACCTCACCTGCCTCACCTGCCTCCCCCTAGTCCCAGTCCTGCTCCTGGGTGAGGTCACCCTACCACTCCAGTGAATGTGCCCACTCCTCTCCCATGGCCACTTAGTGCTTATCACACCATATGCCACACCACACCTGGGGCACTCACCATATTCAGTTATCCCTGCTTTATTTTGACTTATCTACTTTCTGTTGATCCACTGTTCTGTCTACTCCATGGGAGCAGGACATGATCTCTTTCCCCCACCCTCCATCTGGAGAACCTATTGTCTCACATGGCATCCAGCACACAGTAAGCTTCCAGGAATTTACGTGTTGAATGGGAATCAAACAAGGATGTGAAGGCCTCCTATGAGAATGGTATTCAATGATTAGACGACCTAACAAAATCCTCCTGAACCCTAATTCTTCCTCGTGTTAAAGCTCTAGACAGAAAGAACCACTGTGAACAGTGCATCCTCAAAACTGAGCCACTCCAAAAGAGATGCAGGGCAATTACAGCACCTGAAATGGCAAAGAGTGATTCAGGAAACATGAACTCCACAAACATGAGGGTCCTCTTTTCCAAATCATTGGGAGAAAAAATGGAAATAGACAATGAATGAACACCACTTAGAATAGGCGCTTCTAGAATATTTCAATCAATGCCCACATTGGTAAACTTTGTTCCCATTTTCCAGATGAGGACATTGATGTGAATGGTCAAGAGGTTACATAATCTGTCCATGATTTTACAATGAATAACTGAGACAACTCAGGTGTTCTTCCACATGACCTAACAAAGCACCTGGATTTTAATTTCAAGGACTCAAGGTATAAATGCAGCAATTACTGATGGTCATGACTAGTCATTCCCAACCCTGGCTATTCTAAAAGAATTTCTAAATCAATAAGTCCAATAAGTCTATCACAAAAGAGGAGTCAAAATAATTATACAATTTGTTTTTTAGAAATGCATAACTTTTCATACATTTTACATAGAATCCTTCTACTTTCCTACCAAAAGAGTCATTAACTTCTGTTGTATAAACCCCCCATCTCCCTTGCCTTGATCTGTGTGTACTTCTTGCTCAGACCTCCACTGACTGTGAACATTAAGCCCACTTTCTCAAAAGGAACCACCACAATTACGTTCCTTGTCCCTCTTAGACCTTTTTCCTAACTCACTGTAGACTCTTTCAGCTGTGATTTAAGTGTATTTCCTTGTTTCCTCTCTTTTCAGATTTCAGGGATAATATATACGAAGCGTCAACCAGAACTGATGAACGGGAGAAGTGAACAGAGAATTATTGTCTGTTCCCAACACATCTCCCTCCCACAAGGACCTGTGACCAGGGACAGAAGCACGGAGGTCAGTCTCCACGAGAGAAGCACTGCCCTGCAAAGGAGGCAACAGATGCACAAGCCTTCCACCCTGGAGTCTGTTCTGAGGCAGAGCCTGGCTTTTGCTGTTGGGCATTGTGCTCAGCTTGTAGCTTCACTAGGGAAAAGAAAAAAGCCACTCTTTCAAGGTCCCTCCTGGAGAAAATGCACAGATTTCTCCTGGGTGAAAGTCTGGCACTTGATTGCCTTCATGTCCTAAATTCCCTACTTCTTCTACTGTTCATCTAAGAAGCAAAAGTTTTAGTTACAAATCCCTAAAAACTGGACTTCCAGTAGATTTTGGGGATGCCTGCCTTCCTGTCTAAAAGCATGCCAGTTTCATTTTGGCCCAATGTCTTGCTCTAACCAAGTGATATGAAGCAAGTCATCTCCCTTCTCTGAGTCTCACTTGCCTCATCCCTACAATCTGCAGGGAAGGCTTGATGATATCTGTTTTTCCTAGCACAAAATAGCGGTAATCTAATTGAATTTACAAAGGAAGAGATCCACAAAGGGTTAGGTCAAAAACTGCCACCCTAAGAGTTGGAAATCTCTTATCTACCTGCCTGTCCTGGCTTCTGTCTGTGGATTCCTGCCTGCCTGCCCACTTTCCTGTTCCCCTTCCTTTATCCCTTCCATCATATGGCTCCTATTGTGTGCCAAGCACAGTGCTTGGTGGTGAGAAAGCATCACCACTGAATGGACAAACGTGACCCCTCTTCTCAATGAATCTATGATTAAAGAGGAAGGTGGAACAGAAGAGGAAATAAATACCCTGACATAAGACATAAAATGAAATGCTGGCAAGTTATACAGCAATGAGTGCTCCTAGAGAGAGACCAGCTCAGGACCCATCCCAGAGAGGATGGCCAGGTAACACCTCTCCAGGGAAGAGACACTTAGATTGAAGAAATGTAAGGTAAGAAAGAACTAGACTCATGAAAAATGTGATGGGGGACAGGTGGCAAAGGGAAGAGGAAGGAGAAAGAATATGCCAAACAGATGTGAAGTCTGCAGGCAGAAAGAAGCTTGGTTAATTCTAAAGAGACTGAAAAGACAGTTTGCCTTGGGGGATTCGGAGTGGCACATGGCATCCTCCCATATGTTTTCTGGATCCATACTAACTCACCTCATCACTGGTGCTGTAATAGTGGAAAATGGGAAGCACACGGCAGGTCTGAAGATAGCTCTGATGCAGAGATGTTGGGAGCCCTCCGGCCCAGCACTCCTTGGCTGACACTCCCATCATGACATGGCAAAGGCACAAGAAAGGAAGCTAGATCACCAAGGGAGACCTGAGCAGACAAACTTTTGTAAGCTTTACACTAGGTATTGCTCCAGTGGTGCAATGGCGACAGGAGTGAGCTGAACCTTGAAAAGACTGAGTGTGGCTTTGGTGCCAGTGTGTATCAGAAAAGGTCAATGAGATGTGCTAAGATGCCCAAGAATGGGCAGGTCCCTCTGTGGCCACCCCCATCTGGCAATCCCAGGGAGGCCATGTTCATTGCGGCTCTGGGGCTGTTGCTGCAGGAACCCTCAACTTTCCCCTCCTCCTATGGGTTCCTAGCAGAGGAAATTATTTTTCAAGTTTTGGCTTTTTTTTTCTTAAGGTTTTTATATACATGTTATACTTACTGGCATCTCTGGGTGAGACAGCAAAGCCAGAAAGTCATACGATCTTCCTATACACATGCAGCAGCCTGCTCAGCTTGGGGACACCCACCACTTCTCTAAACATCTTGCCATCAGGAAGTTTAGATTAGAGATAATATCGGAAATTACCTTTTCTGACACATAGTAGCCATTCAGTATATGCTAACAATTATGATAACTACCCTCAAGCACATATTGCCCCCACTTATCCCCCAATCTCTTGGAAATGTTCCTTTTGTCAACCCTGATAAGCAATCTGGCAACGACCTCAAAACAGTCAGTGAATTTCAATAAATGAGGCATTCTTTATGTGCCATTCTCAGTTATCAGCTGGCCTGCTTCCAACACATGCTGTCACTCCAAAATATCCATTCATCCCCTCCTACACCATCTCACTGTGACACAGGACATGCATGCTCTTGAGCAGAAAACACTGCCACCATGGAACGGATGACAGGAGCAGAGGGGCACCAAGAACCAAGTGTCGCTTGGAGAATCCGTGGGACCTGAGGCTGCTACACCAGCAAGCTTTCAACAGGCCCCCAGTATCAAGCCCAGGGAAATGCCGGAGGACCAGGATCCATCTCCCAAGAGACAGTCATTGAGCATAAAACACACAGGACGCCTCTAACACACTGCAGGCACTGTGGCTGATCTCAAGAAGCCACACGTGGTAAGACCAAGTAGCTGATGCGTGGGGTAGAAAAGCAGATGCTAAGGGGAGTCACAACAAAGAAGGGAGAGGGCTCTGGGCTAGGGTGCTCAAGAGCGCTCCAGAAGGAAGTGGAACGTATGTCCTAAAAGTGGGTAGGAAGGAGAAGAGGAAGTTCCAGAAGAGGAAGTGGCTCGAGTAAAGGCAGAGATGTTGAAAAGTGAAGCAGTAGCCTGGCTAAGAACAAGTCTATGGAAGCATTTGCTCTGCTGGGAATTTCCTAGTTCTGCCAGGGAAGTAGGTACTAAACTCTGAAATGGCAGGGTGGAGGCCTCCCAAAAAGCAACTCGAAGCTTCCAGCTGAGAAACTCCATGGCTATGAATAAGTCACGAGCCTGCTCATCTGGGTTATTAGCCCAAGTCCACCTATGTGCACTTCATCAGATGACTCATTTTATTAAAAACTCAGTTTCTCGATCTGTAAAATAGAAAAGTGTAATAGTACAGGTTTTGATAGGATTTGATGAGATCATTGAGCACAAAACCAGCAGATGTTTCCCCAAATAAATGTCACACTTACACGACAATTTTTAGCACCCATTTCCTAGCTATGGGATGGATTTGTTGCTGTGTAAGAATAGATTTAAAAGGTGAGAGCTCTTCAATCTTAATAAGTAAAACTAAGAAGTGATGTGATTTTTTAAATAAAGATTAGCAGATTTGATTATTTACAAAGTGTAAAACTGCTGCTTATGAAAAAAACTATGATAATGGGAAAAAATGCAGAAAATACTGGCATTGGATTCAACAATGTTTTTAGTTCATATATTATATTTAAAAACAGGTACAAAATGGCAAGGAAAACAAGTACCAATAGGCAAACACACAAAGCCCATAAAACGAAAATGCATATGAGGAATTACAAGTAGACAACAAAACAGAAAAAGTTTCATTCATAATAATACAAAATCCATAATAAAAATTAAAATTCAATAGTATTAAATCTTTAGAACATTCATTAAATGATGGCATGCCCCTTCTTAAAACTTTTTAATTGTCTACTATTGTATAAAACCCAAACTGCTTACAAGGGCTGACAAAACACCACTAGGTGTGCCTTGCCGCCTCCCCCACCTCGCAGACACGCCCCTCTCACCCACTGGCTCACTTTGGCTCCTTGAAAAAGCAAGCCCCGGGCCCCCACAGGATCCTTGCACAGACCTGCCTCTCTCTTCCCCCACCCTCAGTTCCTGGTTAATTCTGTCTCATCCTTCAGCCTCAGCTCAGCTATGGGCACTCCCCCAGTGCTACGGGTTGGATTGCACCCCCTCACCCCACCAAAAAGAAGTTGTATGTTGAAGTCCTCATTCCAGTACCTCAGAATGTGATCTTATTTGGAAACAAGGTTGTTGCACATGTAATTGGTTAAGAAAAGGTCATACTGGAGTAAGACAAGTCCCTAATCCAATATGATTGGTATCCTCATAAAAGGGGCAATTTGGATGCAGAGAGACACACAGGGACACCACCAGGTGAACATGAGGGTGAAGATGGGGCAATGTTTCTATAAGCGAAGGAGCACCGAAGGATGCCAGCAACTACTGGAAGCTAGGGGAGAGGTGTGGCATGGATGCGCTCCCATGGCCTCAAGGAAGCACCTCCGCTGACACCTGGACTTGACACTTCCAGCCTCCAGAGCTGTGAGGTAATAAATGGCTGTGGTTTAAGCCACCTAGGTTGTGGTTTTTTGTTCCAGCAGCCCTAGGAAACTAAGATAACCAGGAAAGCCCCCCATGACCACCCACTGGGTGAGTTCCTGCCACCTCCCTCTCTTGCAGAGCCTGGCTTTCCTTCAGCTGCCGCAGGGATGGCCAGGTCAGTGTCACATGCACACTTTTCTCTTTTAATCTCGGATGGATTTTGTTTCCCATCCTAAGAGTTTCAGAAGTGTCCCTTTCTCATAACCAATTTGACAATGTATACTGAGAGTCTTGAAATTATCCCTCTAGAAGTCTATCCTAAGGAAATAATCTAAAATGCAGACAAAAACAAAGATTTATGTATCTAGATATTCATTACAACATTTTTGAAATAGTGAAAAATGAAAACAATCTAAACCTCCAAAACCAGAGGAATGAATATAGTTAAGTAAATTACAGAACAGCAATACAATGTACTATTATGCACACATTAAAATTATGTTTAAAAAACATTTGAATAGAATAGAAGAATGCTTAGTCAAATGTTCCTGGAAAATAAGAAACAACATTGTTTATATAAGAGGATCTCAGTTATGTAAAAATGTACATATAAAAAATGTGCAAGTATACATATGCTGAAACTTAATGGCTTGGAATGGGATTATAGATGGTTGCTGTTATTTTTATAATACTCTTCATTTCTCAAGTTTTGAATAAATATTTTATTAGTGAAATTATTACATAAAAATACAAATGTGCAAAAAATAGAAAAACCTTAGATTAAGAAACTCATTGTTTCTTTCCTGTTGGCTAGAGGCAGTTTTGTACAACACCTCAGTTCTCAAGACTTAGGGAATTCAGACAGATGAGTTCAAAAAGAATGTTGATATAAGGTATCAAAGCATCAGAGTAAATCAGAATTAGGCCCAATCCCAAATTCCTCACAGTCTGCATTGTTTCTGCCCAGCCTCCTATATCCCCACAATGAGCACAACTTGAGGAATAATATGGAATAATCTTAGGAAGTCAGGTCACTTCCTTTATCCTCTGACCCACACATTTAGAATGCTGAAGTCTGACCTTTCTCTGAGTACAGTGAGCCACTGAAGCACGCCTGGTCCCTGATGGCCCCTCTCTGGGTTCAACTAATGAGCCCCTTACCACGCTTAACCACGATGGTATATAAACCATGTTTATACTCCTCAAAGCCATCAGAGATTCAGTGGGGTAGAGAGGAAGTTTCTGGTTTCCCTCTAGCAAAGGTGTTTTGAGCTCAGGCTGCCTACCTTTCTCATTCCTACCCATTAAGCAGATCACTGGACATTCAACAAGGGTAGGAAGATAAATAAACACACAGCAAATACAAACGTGGATGCATTACATAAATAAATAAGATGAAAAAAGCAGTAAGAATGTCACAATAGTCTCGGAACTTATCTTCCCTGCCTGTAATTTTTTCCCACACTTGTCTTTCTAAAATTTAGCTATTTTTATAATTTCTGTTCACAAACCTTTTCTCTTTCTTCTCCACCCCATAGAAAAGGTTCTAAACTATTCCATCAGGTCCTGAAGGCCTCCCTAATATGACTTCTACTTCCTGCCCAGTCTCCTCCTTAGTCACCTTCCTACATTCACACTTTAACTCCACTGATCTCCTGGTCATTCTCCAAACTTGCCCTGGTCATTCTCGCCTTCTGGATTTTAATCTAACTGTTTCCTTCTCTAGCATGCCCATCCTCTCACATTACCCATCAAAATCCTTCTCTCCCTTCAAGACTCACTCATATACTCCTCTTGCATAAGCTTCTTTGGATCTCCCAAAACTAGAATCACTATCTTTCTTACTTATGCCCCTGGTTAACTTCTATTATATGTGTTTCTTACCATAATATTTATAAAAAGGTTTTTATTCTCTCTCTCCCTCTCTCTCTCTCTCTAGATTGGAGGTTCCTAAAAGGGAAATCTCTTCTACATTCTTCCATGGCCCACAATACTTAGCAGATACTGCACAAAGGTAGGCTCAGCAGATGAACTGACCTAATGCATGGTCCTTAAAGAGCCAAATCCCTTGGACTGAGAGTCCTCATTGGGAAACTTCATGATGCATTCCATGATGTACAGAAGGCACTTAGCACAGTTCTGAGTCCACAGTAAGCATTCAAAAGCAAATATCAAATGAGTTGATCAAGGTCACAGGATACAAGATCAACATACACACACAAAACACATTTTTGTTTCTATTGAGTAATAATGAACATGTGGACATCCATATGTTTTCTTTGGAAAAATATCTTTTCAGGTCCTCTGACTATTTTTTAATCAGATTATTTTTTTTTCTTTTGGTGTTGAGCTGTATGAGTTCTTTATATATGTTGGATATTAGCCCCTTATCAGGTATCATTTGCAAATATGTTCTCCCACACAGTAGGTTTCCTTTTCATTTTGTTGATGGTTTCCTTTGCCATGTAGAAGCTTTTTAGTTTGATGTAGTCCCACTTGTTTATTTTTGCTTTTGTTTTCCTTGCCTGGGGAGACATATTCAGAAAAAAAATTACTAATACTTATGTTCAAGAGTTTACTGCCTATGTTTTCTTCTAGGAGTTTTCTGGTTTCAGGTCTTATATTTAAGTCTGTAATGTATTTCAAGCTTATTTTTGTGTATGGTGTAAGACACATGAACAGATGCTCAACATCAGTAATCACCAAGGAAATGCAAATCAAAAGACAATGAGATATCACCTCAAACGAGTCAGAATGACTAACATCAAAAAAAAAAAAAAAAGAAATAACAAGTATTGGCAAGGATGTGGAGAAAAAGGAACCTTTCTACACTGTTGGTGGGAATATATATTGGTTCAGCCAATATGGGAAGTAGGGAGGTTCCACAAAAAACTAAAATTAGAAATACTGTATCACTCAGTAATTCCACTTCTGAGAATTTGCCCAAAGAAAACAAAATCACTACTTGAAAAAGATACATGCACTCCTATGTTTGTCACAGCATTATTTATAATAGTCAAGATATGGGGGAAATTTAAGTGTCCACCAATAGATGAATGGCTAAAGAGGAGTGGTATACATATACAGTGGAATACTACTCTGCCATTAAGAAGGAATTAAATCTTGCCATTTACAACAACACAGATAGAACTAGAGGGTATTGTGTTAAATGAAGTAAGTCAGACAAAGACAAATACCATATGATTTCACTCACATCTGTAATCTAAAAAAGAAAACAAAAAACAAATAAACAAACAGAACAGAAACAGTCTTGTAAACACAGAGAACAGATAGGTAGTTGCCATAGGGGAGGGGAGAATGGGGGAATGTGTGAAAAAGGTGAAGGGAATTAAGAGATACAAACTACCAATTATAATATAAATTACTCATGAAAGTACAGCTTAGGGAATACAATCAATAATATTGTAATATTTTTGCATGTTAACAGATGGTAAGTAACTACACTTACTGTAGTGAACATTTAGTAATGTATATAACCGTAAAACTACTTTGTTGTACACCTGAAGCCAATATGACATTGATATCAGCTATATTACAATTTAAAAAATTGGTATAGCCAAAAAAAATTTAAAAACAGAAAAGAATATGTGGAAATAAAAAATAAAAACACAATACATTGGGGCAGAGCCAAGATGGCAGCATGAGTAGGACAGTGGGAATCTCCTCCCAAAAACATATATATTTTTGAAAATACAACAAATACAACTATCCCTAAAAGAGAGACCAGAAGACACAGGACAATAGCCAGACTATATCCACACCTGCGAGAACCCAGCACCTGGTGAAAAGGGTAAGATACAAGCCGCAGCCTGGCGGGACCCGAGCGCCCCTCCCCCCAGCTCCCAGTGGGAGGAGAGGAGTCAGAGCGGGGAGGGAGAGGGAGCCCAGGACTGCTAAACACCCACCAGAGCGCAGACACACAGTGCATGCATGGGGTGCTGGAAACTAGGGAAGCAAGACAGTAAGACCTGTGAGCTATCCCGCAGCCGGTGCCCTGGGGACAAAGAAAAACGAGTGCTTTTTGAAAGTCTTAAAGGGACAGGGACCCCAAACTGGATGGAAGCATCCCAGGTCACAGTCCAGCAGCTGGAAATTCCAGGGAACTCCAGGTGCACTAACCCCCTGGGCAACAGCTCTGAGACCCCTCATGGAGGTAAACAGCCAAACAGTCCCCTGTCCATTACCCTTCCGGGGCCCAGCCATAGCAGAACAGCAGCCTAAGGCTGGCCACGCCCACAGCACGGGAGCTTCCTCCATACCCGCCAGGCAAGATACAGAGACCCAGTCTACACACAATTGTCCAACACAAGCCACTAGGGGTCGCAGTTGTCCCAGTAAAGAAAGGCCAGGAGCAAGTGGAAAAAGTCTAGGCTCTCCCAGCTGACAGATGCGTCAATAGCATACCACTGCACCTATCAACATGAAAAGGCAAAAAAATTTGATCCAGACAAGACTAACCCAGACAGCTTTGACATCTTCTACATCTTCCCCTGAGAAGGAACCTGGGGAGATATATTTAACCAGTCTTCCTGAAAAATAATTCAAAACAAAAGTCATAACCATGCTGATAGACTTGCAGAAAAATATGCAAGAACTAAGGAGGGAAAATACAGAAATAAAACAATCTCTGGAAGGACTTCAAAGCAGAATGGACGAGATGCAAGAGACCATTAATGGACTAGAAAACAAAGAACAGGAATGCAGAGAACCTGATGCAGAGAGAGATAAAAGGATCTCCAAGAATGAAAGAATATTAAGAGAACTGAGTGACAATTAAAACGGAGAAATATCCGCATTATAGGGGTACCAGAAGAAGAGAGAGAAAAAGGGATAGAAAGTGTCTTTGAAGAAATAATTGCTGAAAACTTCCACAAACTAGGGGAGGAAATGGCCTCTCAGACCACAGAGGTACACAAAACTCCCATGACAAGGGATTCAAGGAGGGCAACACCAAGACACATAATAATTAAAATGTCAAAGATCAAAGACAAGGACACAGTATTAAAGGCAGCCAGAGAGAAAAAAAAGGTCACCTACAAAGGAAAACCCATCAGGCTATCATCAGACTTCTCAACAGAAACCTTACAGACCAGAAGAGAATGACATGATATACTTAATGCAATGAAACAGAAGGGCCTCGAACCAAGGATACTGTATCCAGCACGATTATTATTTAAATATGAAGGAGGGATTAAACAATTCCCAGACAAGCAAAAGTTGAGGGAATTTGCCTCCCACAAACCATCTCTACAGGGCATCTTAGAGGGAATGCTCTAGATGGGAGCACTCCTAGAAAGAGCACAGAACAAAACACCCAACATATGAAGAAGGGAGGAGGAGGAATAAGAAGGGAAAGAAATAAAGAATCATCAGAATGTGTTTATAATAGCTCAATAAGTGAGTTAAGTTAGACAGTATGATAGTAAAGAAGCTAAACTTGAACCTTTGGTAACCACAAATCTAAAGCCTGCAATGGCAATAAGTACATACCTTTCAATAATCACCCTAAATGTAAATGGACTGAATGCACCAATCAAAAGACACAGAGTAATAGAATGGATAAAAAAGCAAGACCCATCCATATGCTGCTTATAAGAGACTCACCTCAAACACAAAGACATGCACAGACTTAAAGTCAAGGGATGGGAAAAGATATTTCATGCAAACAAGAGAGAAAAAAGCAGGTGTTGCAATACTAGTATCAGACAAAACAGACTTCAAAATAAGGAAAGTAACAAAAGATAAAGAACATTACATAATGATAAAGGGCTCAGTCCAACAAGAGGATATAACCATTATAAATATATATGCACCCAATACAGGAGCACCAACATATCTGAAACAAATACTAACAGAATTAAGAGAGGAAATAGAATGCAATGCATTCATTTTGGGAGACTTCAACACACCACTCACTCCAAAGGACAGATCCACCAGACAGGAAATAAGTAAGGACCCAGAGGCACTGAACAACACACTAGAACAGATGGACCTAATAGACATCTATAGAACTCTACATCCAAAAGCAACAGGATACACATTCTTCTCAAGTGCACATGGAACATTCTCCAAAATAGAACACATACTAGGCCACAAAAAGAGCCTCAGTAAATTCCAAAAGATTGAAATCCTACCAACCAACTTTTCAGACCACAAAGGCATAAAACTAGAAATAAATTGTACAAACAAAGCAAAAAGGCTCACAAACACATGGAGGCTTAACAACATGCTCCTAAATAATCAATGGATCAATGACCAAATTGAAATGGAGATCCATCAATATACGGAAACAAACGACAACAACAACACAAAGCCCCAATTACTGTGGGATACAGCAAAAGCAGGCTTAAGAGAAAAGTATATAGCAATGCAGGCATATTTAAAGAAGGAAGAACAAACCCAAATGAATGGTCTAATGTCGCAATTATCGAAATTGGAAAAAGAAGAACAAATGAGGCCTAAGGTCAGCAGAAGGAGGGACGTAATAAAGATCAGAGAAGAAATAAATAAAATTGAGAAGAATAAAACAATAGCAAAAATCAATGAAACCAAGAGCTGCTTCTTTGAGAAAATAAACAAAATAGATAAGCCTCTAGCCAGACTTATTAAGAAGAAAAGAGAGTCAACACATATCAACAGAACCAGAAATGAGAAAGGAAAAGTCATGACAGACCCCACAGAAATACAAAGAATAATTAGAGAGTACTATGAAAACCTATATGCTAACAAGCTGGGAAACCTAGGAGAAAAGGAAAACCTCTTAGAAAAATACAACCTTCCAAGACTGACCCAGAAAGAAACAGAAAATCTAAACAGACCAATTACCAGCAACGAAATTGAATCGGTAATCAAAAAACTACCCAAGAACAAAACCCCTGGGCCAGATGGATTTACCTTGGAATTTTATCAGGCATACAGAGAAGACATAATACCCATTCTCCTTAAAGTTTTCCAAAAAAATAGGAGAGGAGGGAATACTCCCAAACTCATTCTATGAAGCCAACATCACCCTAATACCAAAACCAGGCAAAGACCCCACCAAAAAAGAAAACTACAGACCAATATCCCTTATGGACATAGATGCAAAAATACTCAACAAAATATTAGCAAACCGAATTCAAAAATACACAAGAGGATCATACACCATGACCAAGTGGGATTCATCCCAGGGATGCAAGGATGGTACAACATTCAAAAATCCATCAACATCATCCACCACAACAACAAAAAGAAAGACAAAAACCACATGATCATCTCCATAGATGCTGAAAAAGCATTCGACAAAATTCACCATCCATTCATGATAAAAACTCTCAGCAAAATGGGAATAGAGGGAAAATACCTCAACATAATAAAGGCCATATACGATAAACCCACAGCCAACATCATACTGAACAGTGAGAAGCTGAAAGCTTTTCCTCTGAGATTGGAAACAAGACAGGGATGCCCACTCTCCCCACCGTTATTTAACATAGTACTGGAGGTCCTAGCCACGGCAATTAGACAAAACAAAGAAATACAAGGAATCCAGATTGGTAAAGAAGAAGAAGTTAAACTGTCACTATTTGCAGATGACATGATATTGTATATAAAAAACCCTAAAGACTCCACTCCAAAACTACTAGAACTGATATCAGAATTCAGCAAAGTTGCAGGATATAAAATTAACACACAGAAATCTGTGGCTTTCCTATATACTAACAATAAACTAATAGAAAGAGAAATCAGGAAGACAATTCCATTCACAATAGCATCAAAAAGAATAATATACCTAGGAATAAACCTAACCAAGGAAGTGCAAGAACTATACTCTGAAAACTATAAGACACTCTTAAGAAAAATTAAAGAGGTCACTAACAAATGGAAACGCATCCCATGCTTCTGGCTAGGAAGAATTAATATCATCAAAATGGCCACCCTGCCCAAAGCAATATACAGATTCGATGCAATCCCTATCAAATTACCAACAGCATTCTTCAATGAACTGGAACAAATAGTTCAAAAATTCATATGGAACCACCAAAGACCCTGAATAGCCAAAGCAATCCTGAAAAGGAAGAATAAAGTGGGGGGGATCTCACTCCCCAACTTCAAGCTCTACTACAAAGCCACAGTAATCAAGACAATTTGGTACTGGCACAAGAACAGAGCCACAGACCAATGAAACAGAATAGAGACTCCAGACATTAACCCAAACATATATGGTCAACTAATATTCGATAAAGGGGCCATGGACATACAATGGGGAAATGACAGTCTCTTCAACAGATGGTGCTGGCAAAACTGGACAGCTACATGTAAGAGAATGAAACTGGATCACTGTCTAACCCCATACACAAAAGTAAATTCGAAATGGATCAAAGACTTGAATATAAGTCAAGAAACCATAAAACTCTTAGAAACAAACATAGGCAAAAATCTCATGGACATAAACATGAGTGACTTCTTCTTGAACATATCTCCCCGGGCAAGGGAAACAAAAGCAAAAATGAACAAATGGGACTATATCAAGCTAAAAAGCTTCTGTACAGCAAAGGACACCATCAATAGAACAAAAAGGTATCCTACAGTATGGGAGAATATATTCGTAAATGACAGATCCAACAAAGGGTTGACATCCAAAATATATAAAGAGCTCACACACCTCAACAAACAAAAAGCAAATAATCCAATTAAAAAATGGGCAAAGGAGCTGAATACACAGTTCTCTAAAGAAGAAATTCAGATGGCCAACAGACACATGAAAAGATGCTCCACATCGTTTGTCATCAGAGAAATGCAAATTAAAACCACAATGAGATATCATCTCACACCAGTAAGGATGGCTGCCATCCAAAAGACAAACAACAAATGTTGGCAAGGTTGTGAAGAAAGGGGAACTCTCCTACACTGCTGGTGGGAATGTAAATTAGTTCAACCATTGTGGAAAGCAGTATGGAGGTTCCTCAAAATGCTCAAAATAGAAATACCATTTGACCCAGGAATTCCACTTCTAGGAATTTACCCTAAGAATGCAGCACTCCAGTTTGAAAAAAACAGATGCACCCCTATGTTTATCGCTGCACTATTTACAATAGCCAAGATATGGAAGCAACCTAAGTGTCCATCAGTAGATGAATGGATAAAGAAGATGTGGTACATATACACAATGGAATAGTACTCAGCTATAAGAAAAAAACAGATCCTATCATTTGCAACAACATGGATGGAGCTAGAGGGTATTATGCTCAGTGAAATAAGCCAGGCGGAGAAAGAAAAGTACCAAATGATTTCACTCATATGTAGAGTATAAGAACAAAAGAAAACTGAAGGAACAAAACAGCAGCAGAAGCACAGAACCCAAGAATGGACTAACAGTTACCAAAGGGAAAGGGACTGGGGAGGATGGGTGGGAAGGGAGGGATAAGGGTGGGAAAAAAGAAAGGGGGCATTACGATTAACATATATAGTGGGGGGGGGGCATGTGGAGGGCTGTGCAACACAGAGAAGACAAGTAGTGATTTTACAGCATCTTACTATGTTGATGGACAGTGACTGTGAGCGGGTATGTGGGGGGGACTTGGTGAGGGGGGGAGCCTAGTGAACATAATGTCCTTCCTGTAATTATAGATTAATGATACCAAAATAAAATTAAAAAAAAAACACAATACCTTTTATAATCATTCCAAAGAAAATCAGAAACAAAATGCTGATGAAAAAAATCAAAGACTTACATGAAGAGGTGTACCATGTTCATGTATTCAAAGACTCAATATTCTAAGGATGCCATAAATATGGAAGTATAAATCTCACTGGTAAATTTAAACATAAAGACAAATATAAACTAATGTGATACTACAATAGTGGTATATAAATTACTTTTAACTCTATTATAAAAGTTAAAACACAAAAGTATTAGTAATAAATTCTGTTAATGGATACATAATATATATAAAGAGATAAATTCTGGTATCAATGACATAAAGGGCTGGGAAGAGAATAAAAGTGTATACATTTTATATGCAATTAAAGTTAAGCTATTATCAGCTTAAAATAGGCTGTTACAACTATAAAAAGTTTATACAAGCCTCATAGTACTCACAAAGAAAAAAAACCTATTGTAAATATAAAAAAAACAGAAAAGAATAAAATTATACCACTATAAATAATAAGAAAGGATAAAATTTAACCACTACAAATAATAAGAAAGGAAGACAGCTAGAGAGAAAGAACAAAAGAACTACAAAACAGACAGAAAACCATTAACAAACTGACAAATTAAGTCCTTACTTATTAATAATCATCTTAAATTTAAACAGATTAAACTCACCAATCAAAAGACAAAAAGTAGCTGAATGGATTCAATTTTTCAAAAAACAGAAAAAGCAAGATCTAACTACATATGCTATCTACAAGAGACTGACTCTAAATTTAAGGACCTACAGGCTGAATGTGAGGGATGGAAAAAGATATTCCATGCAAACGGCAATCAAAATAGAGCAGGGGTGGCTATATTTATATTAGTCAAAACTGCTGCAAGAGATAAAGGTTATTATATAATTATAAAGGGTCAATTCAATAGGAAGATATAAAGATTATAAATATATATGCACCCAACATCAGAGCACCTAAATATATGAAGCAAACACTGACATAACTGAAGGGATAAACACACACCCATGATATAACAGTAGGAGTCTTCTGTCTCCCACTCTCAATAACTGATACATCATCCAGCAGAAAATCAATACGGAAACAGACTTGAACATTATAGATCAAATAGACATATAGAGAACATTCCACCCAATAGCAATACATAGGAAATTTCCAGAAAAAAGTCACATGCTAGATCACAAAGTGCATCTAAATAAATTAAGAACCAGATGGCTTCACATGTAAATTCTTCCAAACATTTAAAGAATAATTAATACCAATCCTTCTTAAACTCTACCAAAAAACAGAAGAGGAAGAAACACTTTCAAACTCATTTTATTAGGACAGCCTCACCCTGAGACCAAAGCCAGAGACAGATACCACAAGAAAGAAAACTACAGGCCAATATCGTTGATGAACACAGTTACAAAATTCTTTAAAAAGACATTAATAACTAACTAAAGCAAACCTAACTCACCAACATACTAAAAGGATCATATACCATGAGCAAATGAAATTTATTCCTGGTTGCAAGGATGGTTCAACATAAGTCAACACAAATCAAACAATGTGATAAACCACATGAACAAAATGAAGGATAAAAAATCACATGAACATTTCAATAGATGCAGAAAAAGTATTTAACAAAATTCAACATCCATTCATAAAAAAACTCTCAACAAAGTAGGTACAGAAGGAACTTACCTCAACACAATAAAGGCCATATATGAAAAGCCCACAACTAACATCATACACAATGGTGAAAAACTGAAAACACTTCCTCTAAGATCTGGAGCAAACAAGAATGCCCACTCTCACCACTACTATTAAACATAACAATTAGGGGGGAGAAAAGGGAATAAAAGAGCATTCAAATCACAAAGGACTATTTCTATTTGCAGATGACATATTATAAATAGAAAATTCTAAAGACTCAAAAAATTGTTGCAATTAATCAATGAATTCAGCAAAGTTGGGGGATACAAAACCAACATATAAAAATCAATTGCCTTTCTTTATTGAGATATAATTGACTTTTAACATTTTATTAGATTTAGGTGTACAACATAATGAGTCAATATTTTTATATATTGTGAAATGATCACCACTGTAAGTCTAGTTAACATCCATCACCACACAGTTACAAGTATTTTTTCTTGTGACAAGAACTTTTAAGATCTATTCTCTTAGCAATTTCCAAATATAGAATATTATTAACTATAGTCACCAGGATGTATATTATATCCACAGTACTTACTTATTTTATAGCTGTAATAGTATAATTTATACTTTTTCAATACCTTTCAAAAAGTACATTCTCCCACTTCTGTCAATCATCAATCTGTTCTCTATATCTATGAGTTCATTTTGTTTGTTTGTTTTTAGATTCTACATATAAGTGAGTTCATACAGTATTTGCTTTTCTCTGACTTATTTCATTTAGCACAATGCCCTCAGGCTCCATTCATACACTAACAATGATCTATTCACAAAGGAAATTAACAAAACAATCCCATTTATAATAGCATCAAAAAGAGTAAAATACTTAGGAATAAACTTAACCAAAGAGGTGAAAGACATGCGCACTTAAAATCATGAAACATTGATGAAAGAAATGCAAGCAAACACCAGTAAATGGAAAGACATCCATGTTCACAGATTGGAAGAATTAATATTGTTAAAATGTCCACACTACTGAAGTGATCTACAGATTCAATGCAATCTCTATCAAAATCCCAATGGCATTTTACACAGAAATAGAAAAAAAATCCTAAAATTCATATAAGGTCCCAAAGGACTGAATAGTCAAAGCAATTCTGAACAAGAAGAAAGAAGTTGGACACATCACACTTTGGATTTCAAAGTATATTACAAAGCTATAGCATTCAAAACAATATGGTCCTGGCATAAAATCATACAGAGCCCAAAAATAGACCCATACATATAGAGTCAAAGAATCTTTAACAAAGATGCCAAAAATATATAGTGAGGAAAGGATGGTCTCTTCAAAAAACGGTGTAGAGAAAACTGTATCTGCACATTCAAAAGAATGAAACTGGACCCGTATCTTATACAATATAAAAAAATCAAATAAAAATGGATTAAAGACTTAAATGTAAGACCTTATACCATATAACTACTAGAAAAAAAATAGGAAAAAATATTATTGACATTGGCATTGGTGATAATTTATTGGATATGGCAACAAAAGCACAAAGAAAGCAAAAACAGGCAAATAGGATTATATTAAACTAGAAAGCTTCTGCACAGCAAAGGAAACCATCAATAAAATGGAAAGGTAACCTATGGAATGGGGAAAATATTTGCTAATCATATATCACCCTGATAAATGTTAAAATTCAAAATACATAAGGAACCCATACAACTCAACAGCAAAAATAACAAATAGCCCAATTTAAAAATGGACTAAGGAACTGAAGAGACATTTCCCCAAAGAAGACATACAAATGGCCAACATATATCTGAAAGGTGCTCAACATCAGTAATCATCAGGGAAATGGAAATCAAAACCCAATGAGATACTACCTCACATCTGCTAGGATATATATTATCAAAAGACAAGAGATGAAAAATGCCAGTGAGTATGTGGAGGAAAGGGAATGCTAGTACATTGCCGGTAAGAATGTAAACTGATACAGCCACTATGGAAAACAGTACGGAGGTCCTCCAAAAATTAAAAATAGAATTATGATATGATCTACAAATACCATTTCTGGGTACATGTCCATAAGAATGTAAATAAGGATCTGAAAGAGATATCTTCATTCCCATGTCCATTGTAAAATAATTTATGATAACCAAGGTCTGGAAGCAACCTAAAAGTCCTTCAACAGATAAGTGAATTTTTAAAAGTGGTATATACATACAGTGAAATATTACAGGGCCTTAAAAAAGAAGGTAAACCCTGCCGTTTGCAACAATATAAATGAAACCAGAGGACATTATGCTATGTGAAATAAGTCAGACACAGGACAAACACTACATGATACCACTTAAATAAAAAATCTAAAATAGTCAAACTCATAGAAGTAGAAAACGAAATGATGTTTGCCAAGGGCTGTGGGGATGGGGATTGGGAGGTATTAATCAAAGGATACAAAGTTTCAGTTATATAAGATTATTTTATCCTAGAGATCTGCTGGTGATTATATCCTAGAGATCTATAGTTACCAACACTGTATTGTATACTGAAAAATTTGCTAAATGGGTAGATCTTATGTCAAGTATTCTTCACAAAAAATAGTACTAATGGATAGAGGGTAGCAGGAGACTTTTTGAGGTGATGGATATGTTTAAGGCATAGATTATAGTGATGAGTCCATGGTTTCACTTATCTCCAAACTCATCAAGTTATATAAATATGTACAGTGTTTTCTATTTCAATAATGCCTCAGTAAATTTTTTTTAATGGGCAAAAGATGTGAACAGATATTTCATCAGAGAATATACAGATGGCAAATAAGCACATGAAAAATGTCCAACATCATCAGCTATCAAGAAAATGCAAATTCAAACCACAAGGTGATATCACTGCCCACCTACTGGCATGGCTAAAATAAAGACAAGTGACAACAAATGCTGACAAGGCTATAAAAACACTAGATTACTCAAACATTACTGGCAGGAATATAAAATGGTACAGCCACAAAAACAGTTCATCAGTTTCTTATAAAATTAAACTCAACCATGGTATGACCCTGAAGTTACACTCTTACGCACTTATCCCAAAGGAATAAAAATGAATGCTAGCACAAAAACTGTACTTATATGTTCATAATAACATTATCTGCAATAGCCAAAAACTGAAAACAACCCAAATGTCCTTCAAAAGGTAAAAGATAAAACAAACTATGGTACATACATACATGGAATACTACTCAGCAATAAAAATAGATGAGCTATTGACACACAACAAACTGGGTGAATCTCCATGGAATTATGCTAAGTGAAAAAGATAACCCCAAATGATTATATACTATATGATTCAATTGCTATAACATTTTTGAAATGATAAAATTTTAGAAATGGAGAACAGATTAGTGGTTGTCAAGGTTTAGTGAGTAGGGGTTTAGAAAAAGGGAAGTGACAATAATTAGTGAAGGGGCACATGAGAGATCCCTGTGGGGATGAAATGAAACTGTTCAGTATCTTCACTGTGGTGGTAAACAGACAAACCTACACATACACACAAACACACACAAATGAGAACAACTAAACCTGAGGGAATCTGTGTAAGACTGGTGGATTGTATCACCATCAGTATCCTGTGTGGCAAAATATTACCATTAGGGGGAATGGATAAAGTATACATAAGCTCTTTCAGTATTATTTCTTAAAAATTCATGTAAATCTTCAATTATCTCAACAAAAATTTCAATTAAAAATCTGTGTGATTACAAATAGCATACTCATCCCAAATAATATTCTGTAACCAATAACCATCCTTCATAAGAGGAATGGGTGAGAATTTGTGGATGATTAAGAGCATTCTATCTGCATCTCTGGGTGAGGTGGTGGGGAGGAGGTATTCCAAAAAATAAGAATTTTAGAGAACATATCCGACCAATCATAACGCCATCACTTATAAAGACTCTTTTGAGACTACAGCACAGTGCCTAAAGTTCAGGAAAACAGATCTGGAAATGCGGTTCCCAGAACTGAGAGAGTGCTAACTGAACTTAAAACTATTTAAGGTGGCAGCATGGCCAGGTAAGACAAGCATGGACTTTAGAGTTTTACAGACCTGAGGTCAAACTTAATCTCCATTATCTACTGGCTGTCAAAACCATAGATTCATTATCCACAACGTAAGGATGAAATCCTTGCAAGCTTCTTATAAGCGATATGTGTAAGCATAAAGCTCCGAGTACATTTCCTGACACATACTAAACGACAGTCTTTTAGATCAATAGTACAATTGAAGGGATGCCCCTTAAAAGTTCGTGTATTTTAAGTATATGTCACCTTTACAATAGAATAAATCAGAAAACATGACATGTGTGAAGACTACTGGCATAGTATTCCCAGAACACTTTCCCAGCTTTCTTCTGGTGGTTGCAGTCGCCCGATGCATAGGAATGAACGAGGAAGCCAGCCCCAGCCAGGAAATTCTCACCCTCAAGCACAGTTAAAGCTCAGACTAGTTAATTCAAATAGTCCATTCTGTTCTCTCTCTCAGGGATTTAAATCACAGAGGAGGTTGTTGTATTATGACGGCAGCTTGCTGGAGAGTAGAGCCATGACATCCAGCAGCCAACCCTGGAAATGCCTAGGATGTCCTTCCTGGGTTTTGTTGGTTTTTTTTTTTTATCTCTTCCTTCAAATGTTGAGTTTCCTGGTATCCTTTCAACAAATTTTATATCTAACTTATGTAAGTGACAATAACTTAAGTAACTTGTTAGCAATGATTTCTGTTGCTTGCAAATAAAAAGTATGAATAGAAAGCCTTCCAAAGTCACCTGGAAAGCATGCTCCAATTGTTGTTCTTGCTTATCTGCCAGGGAACCTCGATTCCCAGCTGCCAACTCACCACCACAGGTTTTTAACTCCAACTCCATGGAGCACCTTATGACCATCCTCTTGTGACACCACTCTCTAAAATCAATGTTAATTGCCCAATTAAACGAGCTTGATGCTGACAGAATGTGAGCTAATTAGTAAGTGCCAGAGCTCATTCCAATTATTAACCTTCATGGTTGTCATTTATAAAGATGAAGGTGCAACTATGGATTTGTGCATGAATGACTGTGCTTGCCATTCTCAGCCAGTCATAAGGAAAATGGATACGTGGGTAAGATCCCCCAAAACAAGTTTTCATGTACTTTTTGAAGCAAAGATGACCAGGATCATCAGTGGTTATATCAGAATCAAGTGGGGTGCTCTTTAAAACTGTAAGTTCCTAGATCTTGACCCCAGAAATTGATTCAGTAGGTTTGGAATAAGGCCCAGGAAACTGGCTTTCCTTTCATTTCCCAGGTGATTCTCATGAGCCACCAGAATTGAAAATCATTTAGATGAATATCCAAGGAAACCCATTCCTAGTCCCCAGTGTAGTGCCTCGGCTGTAGGTCTCTTATGAAATACGAATGGTTGCTGAGCTAGAAAGGCCAGCTAAGAGTGATTTACTAACGTACAGAAAGAGCACAAAGCTGCTGGAAACTGGAAGACCTCGATTTAGATCCCAGATTGGAAATCACTGACTGCCATCCCATTTGGAACCTTAGTATATCCATCTGTAAAATGGAATGTTCAATTTACAGGTCTCACAGTCATTCCAATATACGAGACGTGCCAGGCATTCACGTGAGCAACAACTACAAATATTATGCCAGTTAAAGAGAGAAGTACCATTGCCAGGGAGGATCATTTAAAAGATAAACTCCATATATTGCATTTTAAGATCTGATTTTAGCTTTAATTTGGGCACAAAACATTTGGAAGCAACAGCAAGATGTGAAATGCTTCCTCTGTAAATTCAGCATTCCTGAAAAGACACCTCACAGACATGTGACAGAGAAGAGGCCTTTCTACCAGTTTATTGCTCCCCCAAATAATGTCTAGTGCAGTGGTCTTTTTGGTGAAGCTGCCAGAGCCTCCTAAAGATATTTACAGTCTATTTCCAATAAAGTAATTGGCCACCAAATGATGAGAGTAACTATGAGAGCTCGACTACCAAATCTTTATAGTCGTTACATATACAAGCAGGAATGGGGTATGTGAAGATCCACTCTCCAATTAATTTGGAAATTGACAGGCTCTGTATGAGTTGAAAATTTTCGTTTCTTTTTTTTTTTGCTTCAAACCTCTTTCCAAGGGCCCACCTATCATTGTTTTACACACATGGACATCTGGCAGGGAAATAAATTAAGGCTTACCTTAGAGAACCAAGAAATGCATCCATTTCTAAGTGTTAGTTTAGAAGGGACTGTCTGATCCTATTTACTTATTAACTTCATTAGGAGGCTAATGAATCTACTGCTGAGAAAATGAGAGCGAGCTCTCAGGCTGTGGAAAAGGATGAGCAGAATTTCACACCCCTTCTTCAAATCGTTTGGTTATTTATGATTGCCATAAAACAGCCATTGCATTTGGATGAAGGGGAAAACAACATAAAATAACGATCAACAGACACAATCCCTACAAAAGTGTTACATTCTCTCAGCCAGTGGACAAAAATCAAGATTTATACATGTCCAGATCCTGCCTAGTAGAAGAAAAAAAAGCCTAGGCCATAAAAAGAACCCCTCTTTCCCATGATAAGTGGGAAAGTATTAAATCTGTAATCCAGATCTGCGTCGCCGGTATTCTCACTTCTCTGTTCCCTGGCAAAGTGAGATGTCTGAGGGCTCAAGATTTAGGGCAAGCTCCTTTCTCATGCTATTTTTTTGGAACAAAGACTTGCATAGATGGAGCGATGCTCCCTATATTTAATGAATGTAAAGTAAGTAGTTTGGATAGGTGTTCTGGCTGCTACCAGCCAATTGGTCACTATCCGTCAGTGAGCAGAGCACAGGCAGAGAGAGTCCATGTTACTGACACTACCAGATATTGTAAGGGGTGCCTGTGCTTAGCAGTGGGGCTGTTAATCTGTTGGGCTCCATAAATCCCAATGTGTGTACTTCCTGTGTGACTTCCGAGGTTGGTAGAGTCTGTGGAATTGGGTTGAGACTTGAGAGAACATGTCATCTAACCCTTTTAGTTATGAAGAAGCAGAAGGATGTCATGAGTGATCCAATTCAGTAGTAACTGACCTGGGTCCAGAACCCAAGTTTCCTCTGAGCTCAGTGGCTCCCCAATCCTATCTGAAGTGAAGAACCCACTAGACGCTGTTTAAAATTATATATCCTGCATAATACCCAGCCTCATTAAACTGGAATCTCTTAGGTAGAGCCCATATATCTAGACTTTTAACACAGTCCACAAGTAATTCTGAGGATACACCAAGACTGAGCAATTTGAGTGACACCACCCTACTTTCCATGATAATCACTTGAGAGTAACAAAGGTTTTCAATGGGCTTAGATCCCCTGACAGCTGCATTAAAAAGAAAATAACCAGTAAAGAGTTAACTCAGAACTATGTTAGGAGAACTTAAATAAGATTGTGCTTTGCATCTGTACCCAAAATCATCACTATTATCATCTAGCATTGGAAAACCAAGAAATATATTCACCTTCTCCTTTTGCCCAGCACAGATGAGTGTCTATAGGAGAAGATTCCAGAATATTCACTGTGTAGAAGTGTATCATTTCCAGGCATTATGTGCTTAGGATTTATTTATGTGTTCTGCACCCCACCCTCCTAAAGGTATCAGCACAGCTGTCATCTGGAGCCTGGTAGAAGCTGCTAGGCTAGGAGGATTTGGACCCATGAACAAATAATAATTATTATGTTAAGTAATAACTGGATGGCAGGCAATTTGCACTCTATGCATTATCTCACTGAATCCTCATAAAACTCCCATGAGCTAGGTTTTATTGTCAAGTCATTATATGGATAAGTAAAAGAGGCTTGTAGAAATCAAACCATAGCTAAAGATGGTGCAGCAAATAAGCTGCAGAGCTGAGATTCAGATCCAGGCAATCTGAATCCAGGACCCACTGCTTTAACCACTGCACATGCTCAGTCCCACCTGTTGGCAGGTGTGTCAGAGAATCAAGAGAACTACTAGTGCATGAAGTAGTCTTTCCCCTTAAGATTCTCGCGTACTAATGGAGAGATAAGATGTTTTATATTAAACAGTAAAACAAAATACATGTGCAATATTTATCACTTCTCTAATTCATTCCTAGAATTTTTAGAATGAGGTGAGGTGAAAATAAAAAATACAAGCATTTCTACAGTGAGGCCAACTCATCGAAGAATGCATAGTACTTTGTATACAGATATATATTCTTGCATGTGTCTGATGCTGTTTCCTTATGTACATTAATCTTATTGCTCAACCAAACTAAACATTCCTTGAGGATGGCAATCATGACATATTTATTCTGCATCTTCCAGAGATGAGCACAGGGCTGCTTACATAATGGGGCTCAATTAATACCTGTTCAATTGAACGTCTTGTGACCCATTCAGGAATTTTCACCAGATTTATTACCACTGAAAGCAAAAAGAAGAAGGTCCCAGTTCTAGAGGGAAGATTTCACAGCCTGTATAAGCCCAGCCTTCAGGACCTCACATAGGAAGACCATAGCAAATAAGATGGAAAGTTTTTAATTAACAGCCTAGCAAAAAAAAATGTCATTCCAATCTGCAGTTCTGTTTCCATTAATTTACTCGGATTCAGCAGGAATTCCACTAAGGAATTGGGGCGAGCAGCTGTAGAGGAAGGGAAGCACATAAATAAATCATGAGTGTCATTAAAATTTGTAAACTAATAATTTCTGGGACGTCTTAGCAATTATTATCAGGGCTTTCTTGGCAAACAAAAAATTAATAAATCCAAAAGGTCTCCATTTTATGTAAAAAAAATCAGCCTCTCCCAGAAAGGTCATTGACAGAACAATCAGGGAAGGAAATAAATGGCCCAGACAACAGCTTGCACACCAGATGAGAAGTCACAGGATTCCCCAGCAACAGGAGAATGAGACAACTCAATACAAAGAAAGCGACAGGGCAAGGTGGGCTGGAACTGGAATGGTCTGGGGTTCTGGGAACTCAAGTTTAGTTCTCCAAGCCCTTGCTTAGTGTCGCTCAAATGCTAGGCACTGTAGATCCAGAAACAAGAAAGGCCACGTGGTCCCTGCTCTTGAAAGGCTCACAGGCTGGGAACAAATCACAGCACACTGTAAGGATATGGCATCAATGATGAGCAGGGGATAGGTACCCCACCCAGGGAGGAGGGTCAGGGAAGGAGTCCAGGAGGATGGGCCTGGGAAGTGGTATGCTCCATAAGTGCCTTCACCACAAGACCCTGAGGCCAGGCATGCAAGGGGAATGGCTTTTCTAAGAGCAGAATGTCTCTCACATCTCAGGGTGGATGAAATAGAGCAGGAGAAGAGAGAGAAGAGAGACCAAGGAGAAGCAGCAACTGGAGAACCATCTACTGCAAAGGCTCCTGTTCCTCTCATGCCTCCACAATGGCAAACTCATTTAGCTCTGTGAAGATGCCTGATCTAGTAGGACCTCCAGAGGAAAGCTCCTGTGGGGACCTCACCCCCGTCAGAAGCTGACCGACCGCCCAGGGACCTTTGCTGTTGACTAGCACTTGGGACGGACAGACGGGCACCGACAACTGCTTGCGGGCTCATCTCCCTCCAGAAGCCAGTACCCTGAACTAGCTTTTTAAGGGAAGGGTAATGTGTTTATCAGTCCAGGTGTTAATGTTTAAGACATATAGAACCGAGTATAAGAGGTGACTTGGCAGTCGGAATCATAAATCCCAACTGTGACTTATGTTCAAAACTAAGACTCAAAAGCCTCAAGCAGTGAATTAATTGGCCTTGTCATGGCTTCCACTTACGGGGAAAAATGACGTCCTCACTCCTGCAGAGAGGACCACGAATGCCAGCAAATGAGGCAGACATACACACACTCCTGCGTGTAGAGGAGCGTGACGATGGCTCCAAAGAATGTGCCACATGCTGTTGTCACAGCAATGAGTGAGAAGGTGGCCCTGCCACTGAGTCCACGCTGTCTGCACGTTACGTTACAATGGCCTAGTTTCAGCGGGCAGGGACGAGATGGGAAGTAGAGCATTATCTCTATCCAGCTGCAGGGTTTCCATGTGGGAGGACACGCGAGAGACACTATGGAAGGAGTGAGCCCCAGCTAAGGAGCCAGACAGCGCTTCCCCCCTCAGACACATGCTCCTGGAAACTCGGCGCAAGTGCCTTCCTGCCCCTGAACTCACATCCCTATCTCTGAAATGATAAGGTCTTTTCATTCAAGAAGTGTTTGCTATCATTCTTCTAGATCTAAGTATCTTTGACTCTAGCTAGGGTCAACAGTTATGATTATTTCAGGATTACCAAGAATCAGAGTTTGAAGACCTGAAAGTTCCAGTGACTCCTCTTCTATTTCTGTGGACAGATTTACATATTTCCCCTCCCATTTTAGGGTATCAGAGTTTTGATGTGAATCAGGTCAGGTTACGAACATGGCACATATTTCAAATACCGTAACATTACAGAATAATTCCCATCCAGAACAGGTGGCTATCAAAGTAAGAAGTAAAAATACCTTTCTCAACTTTTGTCCTCTGATAAAACAGATATGAATTTCTATAGAGAAAAAAGTTACCCACAAATGAACTACCAATATTTAAAAAGCAGGAGACTAAACCTCCACCATGCAATTTGGCATCCACTGGCCATACGTAGCAACTGAGCACTGAAAAGGTGGTGGGTCCAAATCGAGATATGCCTTTATGTGTGAAATACACAATGGATTTCAAAGACTTACTAAAAAACAGTATGAAATAGCTCACTAATTATTTTTTATTTGTTACATATTGAAAGGGTAGTTTTGTATTAATGAAATAGCTCATTAATTTTTTATTCATTGCATATGAAAATGGTAGTTTTATATAACTAGGTTAAAGAAAATGTATTAATAAAATGCATTTCATCTGTTTCTATTCACACTATTGGCTACTAGAAAATTAAGAATTACATATATGGTTCATACATATTTCTAACTGGACGGCTCTGGACTAGAGAACATCCATCTCAATTGCACAATGAATATTTTAGCCTAGAAGTTGAAATCCTAGCCCAACCACTCTATAGCAATTTACCCACTCTGAGATTTTCTGCCTCTCCACTTCCCATGCCGTCACATTCTTCTACACATAAAACCTCTCTTATTCTTGAGGAGTCCATGAATCACTCTCAGGGGTAGCACCAGACCCAGCACACAGGTTGAGATGAGCACAATTTAGGAATGAGACAGGCCTGGTACCCCACCCCAACACATACACACACACACACACTTATTAGCTGTGTGATCTGGGGCAGGTTATTTGACCTTTGCAATGCTCAATGTTTTCTTCTGTATAAAGGGCTGGAGATAACTTCATTCTCAAGTTTGTTGATGAAACAAGACAGCTTAGCTTTAAGGGGCTAGTGTAGAGAAGCAGCCAAATTACCAGTGTATTATACGATGATGACTAACTCTCTGCGAGCATTTTCCTCACAAAGGCACTGTATGCCAGGCATTTTCTAAGCAGTTCTCACCCTTTATTACATTGAACTCTTATAACCAGTCTAGTGAGCAGGTGCTAGTATAACGCTCAAGTTACAGATGAGGAAAGGGAGGCCCAGAGCAGTAAAGAAACTTGTTCAAGGGCACCCAGTGACTAAGTGAAGAAGTGTGCATTCAAACTCAGGCCATCAGTCCCAGAGCTTTCATTCTTAACTACTTTGATGAAGAGAAAACCGATTGGTTGATGCCAAGCCTCCAGTCCTTTACTAATTTCTCCTGTTCGGGTCAGGCTTCTATAAAACCTAATAGACTTGGGCTCCAACATCACTCTTGACTGATGGGAAAACCTCCAGATTTTACACCGTGTGGACAGAAAACACCCTGAAAGTGAATGCTGGGTCTTTTAAAAAAAGTCAGTCCCCAACCTCATTAACTCTATAAGCTTGACATTCTCTATGCAGACTACTTCTTTGACTATGGAATGCTAACAGACAGTTGTGCTAAATGGCCAATTTACACAGCCATCCTTGCATTGAAAGAGAAAAACATTTGACCCCCCTCCAGTACAACAGCACCAAGGCGCTCCAGAAAGAATATCACAAGGGCACAAGATGCTGCGACATGACTGAACGCTTTGAGACAGTCTTTTGTCTATTTAGAAGTAGATGGCCTCTGAATTATTAATCCAGTGAGGCAAATAATTGTATCACCCTTTAACCTGGCAGGGAGTGTCATCTTGTCACGCCAGCTGCTGCTCCAGGCTCCTATGCTATGCAGGAAACTGCAGAAGAATCACCCAATTCAGTTCCTACCTGGTTAAGCACATGGGGCCAAATCATGAAACTAAAAGGGCGGGTGTTTCATTCCATTTCTTTTCTCTGCACATCGTATTAGTGAGGAAGCTCACAGTGCTCTAGCCTCTAACTGTAAAATACATCATCATTATCAGTACAGAAAAAAGATGGGAAACACAGGTCTTTAGGGGGTGAGTAGGGAAGACAATAAAAAGGAGTCTCCAGGATGTTGGAATATTCCCACAAAGCTTTGGAGCAGCCCCTTTCCTCAATCATGTTCTCCCCAGGGGTTCCTATGCTGGACTTTATCAGACCCTTGAACCCTCTGAAACACAACACAAAAATACATTCATATGTAGCATGTATCTAGAGAGAAAGTCCATGATAACCACCAGCTTTTCAAATCCCTAAAAGGTCACACCATATGACTCTGTTATCTGCACACTATGCTCGGAGGAACCCTCTTTGGTTTGGCCTCTTCTGTGAACCTGATGAGTCCCCACACCTCCTCATCTGGCCCCACACCCAGCTGCTGTCTCTGCCTCCTGCTTGGCTCCCTTTGCTCCTGCAGCCCAGCCTTGCCTAGCCTTTTCCCTGTGGTGGGGCTGTTTTTCCACTTTCCACTTTCCAAAATGTATCTCACCCGTCATTCCAAGACCCAGTTTAGAGAATCTTGTCTACAAAGGAACACCTTTAACTAGGTTGAAACTGACATTTCAACTTCCCACTAATCAGCATGAGGGAAGACAATCTAAATCACTTCCCTAATCCCTGCCTTCACTCAGGAAGATCTTTACTAACTCCTAGGTAACACAGAATGCATTCCCTAGGGGCCCTACAATTTCCACCACATGGGCCCCTGTGAAACAGATCCTTATAGACAAAGTCAATAATGGAATGAAAATAATATAAACATATAGGATTATAATAATCATCAATTATTACAATTAAGTGAGCACTTCCTACATGTGAGTTACAGCCCTAAGTGTCTGTATATTTATTATTTCATTTAATCCTTGGAATCCATCCATTAATTTACTCATTGAGCAAACATTTAGGAAGTACCTCCTGTGTGCCAGATACTGTTCTAGATGCAGCACTGAATTAAAATGGAAAAAAATAATTCTGTCTCTGCAAGATGTTAGTGGGTGTAGGTAGACAATAAATAAATCAGTACGTAAATATTACAATGGTGGTAAATGCTAAGGAGGACAAGGCAGCTGAGTGCTGGAATATGAGGCCCCCAGAAAAGGCCTCCATGATTAGGTGGACAGAGAGGACATGGAAGTGTGGAGAGCCGGGCAGGGGAAGAGGGGCATAAGGGCTCTGGGGAAGAGAAGTCCGTGTGTCTGAGGAACAGCAAGGACAATGTGGCCAGAACAAAGGCAGGTTCTGTACCACCTCCAACTTAAATGCAGGGAAACCAAGACTTAGAAAGTGAATGGATTGAATGGTAGGCCTCCACCAACAAAAAAGTATGTCCAACATCCTAAACCCCAGAACCTGTATTCGGACCTTATTTGGAAAAAGGACCTTTGCAGGTGTAATTAAGGATGTCAAGATGAAATCATCCTGGATTATCCTGGTGAGCCCTAAAGCCAATGGCAAGTGTCCTTATAATGAAAAGAAGGGGAGACATGGATCCAGAAGGGAGGGCCACGTGGGGCTAATGGAGGCAGGGAGTAGGTGAGGCAGCCGCAGGGAATGCCCACAGCCCCCCAGGAGCTGGAAGAGGCAAGGAGGGCTTCCCCCTAGCGCCTCCAGAGAGAGTATGGCCCTAAAGATGTCTTATTTCAGACTTCTAGCCTCTGGGACTGGGAAAGAATATATTGCTGCTGTCTTAAGCCACCCAGTCTGTGGAACTTTATTATGGCAGCCCTAGGAACCTGCTACGGTGAGGGTAAGTAAAGTGCCCGAAGTTCCACAGCACTCTGGTGAGCAAGCTGGGGCCCGACCTGGCCACTGGACATCAGGCTCCCATCAGGGCCACTCACTTGTCTTCTGTCTTCGGAACACAACCAGTGAATATACTGGCTCTCAGGACCGCAGACACACATTTTGCCATTTCAGGGCTTCTAGCCTTAAACACCTGGCCTCAGCTCCTGGCTTTGCTCGGCCCACCCCAGACCTAGCCAAACCGCTCCTGAAACACGGGTTGCCAGGTAAGCTGTTCTCATTATAAGGACAGGGTTTTCTGGCTTGTTCATTATTTGCACCAAGCAGACAGCACAGGAGTCAGGCTTAAGGTATCAACCACAGGATCACCATGACTGGGCCTGAGGGGAAGGTTTCTGAGGCTCTGCCTCCCTACGAGTCCCACGTGAGTGGAAATAGGCTTGCTTTCATCTATTAGAGGCTCCCTGGTTACTTACACCACTGCCAATTTTCACTGAGCCACAAAATTAGATTTTGGACATCCTGTGCAAATGGAGGCAGAGCTCAGTCGATATGAACAATTAACCCCTAAACATTTAATAGACGCAGTGACTGCTCCTCCTTTCTGGGAGAGAGGCTGCCTCGTCATCTGCAAACAAACAACAGGTCAGATGAAAAAGGCACAAGGCACACAGATACTCAGCCCCAGACCCGTCCGATCCAGGGCTCCAGGAAACCCTCAGGCTGGGCTCTCGGATGACGGCACAGCCAAGCGAGTGGCCTTTCGTGACAGCGTCTTCCCCGGTGCTTACACATGACAAAGCAAACGGCATAGCTACAGCCCTCGCAAGTCCCATGGACAGAATGAGCGCAGAGCGTGTCGCACCAACTCCCAGGGGCTGATGAAACTTCCCACTGCCCCGTGTGACTGCCAGCAGAGCAGCTGTGAGCCTGAGTGTACGTGTGTGTGTGTGTGTGTGTGTGTGTGTGAGGAGGAATACGGAGCGCAGCGCTCCCTGTCCAGGGAGCCTCCTAGGCCATGGCTTCTTTCGAGCCCTCTCTGATGTACACTGCCCACAACCTTCTTCTCCCTGTCCCATGTGCCCAGCATCGCATCAGAGCTGCCTTACCCAGCAGGTACAATGGGCACAGAGCCCAGGGCATACATTCCTTCTAGGGGCCCACAAACACGTTTTCATTTTTTAAAGTCAAAACAGAAAAATGAACTTTCAAGCTGAAAAGAGCATTTTAATATTCTATATTAATATACTTGTCTTCATACCAATGCCATCATAAAATACATTTTTAAATATTATCTTAGCAGGAAGGAGCCCATGAAAGCAAAAGAGCCCAGAGACTGTGAAAGTCAGCATGCAGAACTGAGCCCCATGTGTGTCTGAGGCCATAAGTATGGGCCTCTCGAGAACCGCAGCCTCTCGCAGATATGAAGGACTGGAGGCAGGCCTTGGGAGCAGACTCACTCCCCAGGCAACGCACTCCCTCTGACAGCAGGCTCCCTCATCCACGGAGTCTGCGTGTTCCAGGCATGCTCCTCTGAGCTCTCCAGCCAGACCCGTGTTCTCCAAGCAGAATGGGACACAGCCGGAATGCAGAAGTGACAACACTGCCAAGGAGAATGTGTGACAGGCCCCAGGAGAGCAGGGGAGTGCTAAGGGCATTCGGATATGGGGCCCTCAGTTCCACCTGGGGCATTTAAAAGGGCTTCCAGGAGGAGGGCCTTCTCCTTCCAGAACATGCTTCCCCACGGCTTAGCTGGCATTCCTCATGCGAGCCAAGCCAGAGGGGTTTGTTAAGAATTTCTAATCCACTCACCTCCACAAGGAACTCTCTGTCACGCTCCCCAGGTTGAAGTCATAGAGCTTCGTCAGGATAAGTATGACCTATGAGGGGTTGAGGAGGAGGGCACGGGAGAGGGACAAAAGGAAGAAAGGAAGCTTACTTTAGTTTGTGTAACAATATACTGTGCATCTCATATCACCCAGGGGGAGGGCTTAGCGTTTATCCATTAAGTTGAGGGGTATTATAGGATCAAGCAAGGGAAAACAGTTATTAATTTCATGCATCCCCGTAACTAGTAGCATTTATTTTAATCCCAACAATGATTTGCATTTGAAATAAAACATGCCAACAGGAATTAACTGGCTATCGACAGTTGTTCCTCCACATCTGTCCTCCTTCTAGGTCAGGCACAGGCCCACTGGCTCTGTGCGCTCATATGGCCACCCAGAGATCAGAGTGGAGATAACTCTGACTTGCAGACCTGTTGTAGAGTGCAAAGGCTTGGCATCTCTGTCTTCAAATTGTCTCTGTCTCCTTTACTGCCTTAATCTTGGGCCAAAAAGCTTCTGCTCAGCCCTGCAGCCCTGCACATAGGCTAGTTAATCATCAAAAGGAGTTTTGCTCAGGGCTTGAGAGTGATGCAAATAGCCCCTTGCCTGAAACTCACCTCCCCTGTTGTACAAAAATGACAACTGGATTGTCAAGGCCTTATAGAAACGTCATGGCCAGGTCTGTGTCAACAAAATGGCTGGAGTCAACCAACCAGGGACAAGGAGTTTCACCAGCCGCCTCAGACCCTCGCTGACGTCCAGATGTCTGAGGTCGATCATCACCTCCTGACCTCCCCCCTCCCACTCTTCCCTCCCTAATACAAAAGAAGCTTGAAATCAACCCTAAATTAAGATGGTTCCTTAGGACATTAATCTGTCAACTTCTCAGTCTGCTGGCTTTCCAAATAAAGGTGCTTTCCCTGCCCCAACACCTTGTCTCTCGACTTGTGCAGCAAATGGCATGAGTTTGAACTTGATAACAGACCTGAACCTAAAAGAGTAAGAAGGAAGTTGGCCTGATTCTATCTGTCTACAGAGGAGGTCAGAGATTTTGTTTCCATCATTAGGGCCTCAGCAGCCAGAAACACTCGAGTGGCAGGCAGGCCCAGTCCCCAGCACCCTCTGATGCCACCTGCCATCTACCATGGCATCTGTCCCTAACGTGGAGTAAGGGGGTGACTGGACTCCAGGACTGCTTTCCTGACTCCAGCTGAAATCAAGAAACCCAGAGGGAAGCTGTCCACGACAGAGAGCTGGAGCTGCCTGGAACAGAGTTAGCAGTTTTCTGAAATACTGTTGCGCTGGTTGGTCTGGCCTTGTGCTCTTAAACTTCTCCAGCTGGTGACTTGGACACCAGATGTTTCCCTGCCTGCCCCTCACATGCCAGGGCAGGGCTTAGGCACAATTCCATATCTACAAGGAAGCTAAGTGTATGCACCTGAATCTATTTTAATCAAAACGCAGGTGCCTAATATACAGTGTCTGCCTGCACGCGAGATAATCCAGTTACACATAATTGTGTTTATCTAAATTTAATGCACAACTCATTTCACTTTTCTCAGCTCCTTCCCATTCCACAATTTAACTTCCTCCAGTTCATTTGCACAGCAGCTATTAAACTCTTTCTGAGATAATGAATTTCTGCTACCAAGATGGGGCTTTCCCATTCTAGGTATCCATTGAAGATTAAGGAAAAATAATCAGCCATTATATTGAACACTTTTATGGCACTTAATTGAAGAGAAAACACTCACTCTGAGATTTATCCTCATCCAACACCCCATGGGGTCAGTCAGCACCATTTCTTTTATATAAACTAAAAAAAAAATTAGAAGCAAGGATGTGACCCATTATGGGTCAAAGAAAGTCCACAGCAAAATTGGTTTGGGACATTCAACTTCTCAGCAGGGCCATGACTGCAAAGCTCTGGGGTCTCCTCTCAGGTGGCATCCTGTGATGGGAAGTGGTGGGATGTCAAGAGACAGGCAAGCCAAGAACAATAACAATGGCTTGGCTATTTGTAGGACAGTAGAATCTAACCAAGCCATCTGTATGGTTAGCAAAGCACAACAACAAGGAGCATGTATCCTATGCAAAGAATTGTTCTCCACAGTCACTCAGTGACCCTTGCTGCTCCCATTCAGGCGGAGTTTTCTCACTTGTTAAAAATAAGCTCAGGGGCTAATGCAGATAAGGGACTTATCCACCTCCTCCCCAACAACATGCCTAGCAAAGTGCTGCTAATTCCTGATTGTTGAATTATTACACACAGACACCAGAGTTCCTCTCCCCTTTTTTTCATCTACAAAGTCATCCTCACAGTCACCACATAAAAACATGGGTGGCTATGTGCAGACCATTCCAAATTCGAGACACAAACTCCAAACTCTGCTCTTCTAGAAATAGGTCAGAACACCCACCTAGAGCTCTATAGGAGCAAGTTAGACCATTCCATTTTCTCCCAACATCAAGCCTTCAGAGACAGCAAATGATTTCCAGAAAGTGCAAAATCCACATAGAAAGCAGATAGTGACATTGGGGTAAGAGTTCCACATAAGTAACAGAGCTTCTAACAAATAGCTGAGTCTGAAAAGCCCTTCAAAGCACCCAGAGCCACTCCCATCCTGTCAGTCTCCTTACCCAGCACTGGGACCACACTCCTTCCCTCCCTCCATCTTATCTGTCCTTAATATGTCTCTCTTGCATCTAGCCTCATGTTGGTGTCTGCTTCATGGAAAAGCCAGACAAACACAACCTTCCACACGTTTATGAATATTAACTCTGCCTTCAGGGTAGAGGGTTCCAATTTTGCCTCATAATCCATATACTTTGTTGGTTAGAAATCTACTGGCTCCCTCCTCCTATGGATGAAACCCAGACTCCTTAGCCTGGTGTGAAAAGCGCTCCACACCCACACACACTCCCCCAACCACCCTTCCACAGTTCTCAGGAAACTGTCCTCTCCTTTGGCAATCCAAGTCTCAATCTCAACATGATGCATATAAATCAAACCCATTCTCACATCTCTGTTTCTTTCTTTTGTGCTGTATTATTTTATCATTGCCTGTGCCCAGTCCTTTCATTACTGCCTGCATGCGTCTACCCATTGTTCAAGAAACAGCTTCAAGTCCACTTTTCTCGGGCAGCCTCCTGGGACTGTCACAGACATCAGTGTTCCTTCTCTTTCGAAGTCCTATCACACTTAAAACTGAACTACATAATTTGCCACTTAGAGGACACTCTCTTGATAACTTCTAGACATCATATGATCTGTCTTTTCAAATAAATTCTGGATAACTTGAGGCTGGGTTCATGTTTTGTACTTTTGCTTCCCTTACAGGCAGACTTGATAATGTCAAAGACTCCTAAAAATAATATTTTTGAACCAATGAAAGATAATGGTGTTTTGGTGGTAAATCACAGTCTTCAGAAGGGGATGGTGTTAATCTAGTCTCCCCTCATTTTACAGATAAGGAAACTGAGGCACAGAGAGAGGAAGTGACTCAAGGTAAAGTCCCAATAGTGTGCAACATTGACCAGGAGCCTAGGGCACTGCTCTTCTCTTCCCTGCAGGAAACTGGAGACCAGGAGTCATGGGAGCCCCTGTACTGCAGGTGCCCTTGTCCCATGTCCAGCTTGTCTGGGTGGGTCCTGGGTGGGGACCAGACATCGTCCTGCGACTCCGCACACCGTGACTCCTGTCCCAACTCTGCACGTGGGGACACCACCCTCCCACTGTCATGAGGTCCTGGTCTAGAAAAGCATTTCCTTTAAACTGAGCTGGACGTGACCAGGAAAGCAGGCAGTAGGAGAGGTATAAGGAGGATGTCTCAGTAAAATTACCCCAGCGTTCTCCAGAGGAAAGGTCCCAACACTGAGAATTAGGGGCTGGAAGCTTCCTTTCCTCTGGATCCAGCACAGAAAGACAGCAATAGAGCTATGAAGAGATGGTAATGTAACCTTTAGCCTCAAGATACTCTGTCAAAATCCAAGCAAACAAAACCAAGAGTGAAAAAAGCCCTCCCACCCCTGGCTTCTCCCATGTCAGAGACTCCCAAAGGCCCCGGAGAGAGGGGAATGCCCAGGGAGGGAAACTGGAAGCAGAAGTGAGAAACCCACTCCCAAGCCCCAGGCTGCTGGGCAAGTCCTCAGACCAGAGAGAGCAGATGAGAGTGCGCCTCGGGAACCACCAGGCGATGGCTGTGGCAGGCAGGAAGGGTGCAGGGGCCAGTCTGGGACTGACAGCAAAGCCTGACTTGACTCCTCTCCAGCAGATGCCCCCAGATGAGAGTTGAAAGTCAAATCAAAGAAGGAAAATCAGGGACCAAAGATTAATTTAACCCCTACTATGTGCTAGATCCTATGCTGGGTGCCTCTCAATCTTCACAGCAAGTTTTTGAGACTGAGCAGGTATAATATAATATCCCCATTTAACAAATGAGGAAACCGAATCCTAAGAGCTAAGCAAATTACACCCCCACCCCACCCAAGGCACACAGCTAGCAAGACAGAGAGCCAGCATTCCCACCAGTGCTACGCTACATAACCACGCTTGTTCTGCTCTAATGCATTCAGCACGTTTATGTGAGTTTTTTGTATGCAAGGCACTGGGCAAGCATACAGAAAGGAGAAAAGCATACCCTTGCCCTCAAGGAGTTTATCATTTATTCAGTAATTCCACAAATATTACTAAGCTCCCCTTGTATGAGTTGGAAAAGCACCTGCTAAACTCTGGGAGTCAGGGAGAGTCCCAGAGCTCAAGGCCAAGGGATGAAGATAGCTTTGTTTTCTTTGTTCTTGGAGAAAAAATGGGAAACAGAGGAGTGTAATGAGAAAAGGACTAGACAAATTGGTGGGAGACCCAGGTTTCTGGCATAAGCATTGTCAGGTAAGTTCCTTTATGATCTAACTGTGTACAGTACTAGGGGGGGATTTTGGACAACAGGAGAAATTAAAATAAATTAGAATAATTCATAAGTAAATAGCACTTTTTTCTCTCTTAATATAAGCTATATACATACAGACACACATACATAGAGAAGTCCCTAAATACATGCATGTGTGTATATGTATAAATATATCTAGCAAAGGTTGTGTGTGTGTATGTATGTTTATTTGTATTTACATATACATAGACATATATATGTATTTGAGACTTAGCAGGTGTAATATAATATCCCCATTTTACAGATGAGGAAACTAAGTCCTAAGAGCTATGCAAATTGCATCACCCCCTTATGCAAGGCACACAACTAGTGAGAGAGAGAAAAAGAGAGAGGGATATAATATATGTATATAATATATATAGGTTCATACACACACACACAAATAAGCTTAAATGGCATCTGATATCATCTCTGGAAGAACACTCTGTTCATACCTCTCTTACAGCTTTTATCACATTGGGTTAATGTGACTTCTCTGAATGTCTTGCCTGTTAGATTGTGTCCTGTTTGAGATCAGAAGTCAGGTCTCATTCAGCTCTGCATCTCCAGTGCCTAATACAATGCCTGGCACATGGCAGGTACTTTGTCAGGTCCACTGAATGAATTATAGATGTATGACAATAAAAGAAAGGATGAGATGATAAATGTATCTGAGAGGTACAACTAATGTGCTATAGGAGTAGAAAAGAGGAAGCAATTAAGTCCAAAAAATGTGATCAGCAAAGTCTTCATGAAGAAAAGATTATACGAGCTAGAACTTAAAGTACAGTGAGAATTTGGATATACTAAAATGCAATGTGCTTTCTTTGTTTCTTTTTCTTTTTTTTAATTGGACAAAAACAGACATGCTTTTGACATGACAAGAAGCATGAGGGAAAGGGTAGAAGTAAAGTAGAACAGGCCATTTGAGACAAGAGCAGTCATGTGCTGAGCACAATGTCATATGTAAACAAGCTCCTTGGAGACACAGGCTGTGCCAAGATGCGAAAGAAGGCACACCGGATGATGGGATCACAGAGGAGGGACAGAGGAAGCCCAGCCTATGGCCAACTATGGACTGATAAAGAGTTTTATAAGAGTGAAAAGGGTGACAACAATGAGGGACTACATTATAACAAGAGACTTACTAGGTATGTATATGCAATATATATATATAGCGTATATAATAAATAATCTCTATTAATGTACAACATTATAACAAAGGAATTACAAAGTGACAGTAAGGGACATGGATAGCCTTTTACAAAATCAGTGGATGCTGTCTTTGTTGACCATCCACCTCCAATTATCTTGTCCCCAGACATCAAGTGTCTTCAGCTGCCCCCAGATGCCCAGGCCAGCCCACACCTGTCTGATCTTCAGACCCACATGATGCCAGTAACTAATGTCTTTCTTTCTCATTTTTCCTTCTCACCTTCATTCATCTATTTCTGCCTTTTGCCAAGCATAGCATAAGATTTGGGGGTAAAATGATCAAAATAGAAAAGATTCCTGTCCTCATAAAATGGAAAATCTCCCTTAACCTGCTGCTTCCGGGTTTATCTGTATTCAAATTAAGGAGTCCAAGAAACTGGCAGGGCTGGGGAGGGTCCTTTTTGGGGCAAGGGAGCTCCTACACTCTCCCTACCCACATTCTGTGTGAGAGGAGGTACCTGCACTCAGCACTGCAGTCAAAGATGTTTGATCTGGACACCATCAGTAGAATAAAAAGGCATCCTACAGTATGGAAGAATATATTCATAAAATGACATATCTGATAAAGGGTTGACATCCAAAACAGACAAAGAGCCCAGGTACCTCAACAAACAAAAAGCAAATAACCCAATTAAAAAATGGGCAGAGGAGCTGAACAGACACTTCTCCAAAGAAGAAATTCAGATGGCTAACAAACACATGAAAAGATGCTCCACATCACTAATCATCAGAGAAATGCAAACTAAAACCACAATGAGGTATCACCTCACACCAGTTAGGATAGCCAACATCCAAAAGACAAACAACAACAAATGTTGGCAAGGTTGTGGAGAAAGGGGAACCTTCCTACACTGCTGGTGGGAATGTAAATTAGTTCAACCATTGTGGAAAGCAGTACGAGATAACTCAAAAAACTGGAAATAGAAATACCATTTGACCCAAAAATTCCACTCCTAGGAATTTACCCTAAGAATGCAGCAGCCCAGTTTGAAAAAGACATATGCACTCCTATGTTTATCACAGCACTATTTACAATAGCCAAGAAATGTAAGCAACCTAAATGTCCACAGTAGATGAATGGGTAAAGAAGATGTGGTACATATACACAATGGAATATTATTCAGCCATAAGAAGAAAACAAATTCTACCATTTGCAACAACATGGATGGAGCTAGAGGGTATTATGCTTAGTGAAATAAGTCAGGCAGAGAAAGACAAGTATCAAATGATTTCACTCCTCTGTGGAGTATAATCCAAAGAAAAAACTGAAGGAACAAAACAGCAGCAGACTCACAGAACCCAAGAATGGACTAACAGTTACCAAAGGGAAAGGAACTGGGAAGGATGGGTGTGAAAGGAGGGATAAGGGGAAAAGGGGGTATTATGATTAGCATGTATAATGTAGTGGGGGCATGGGAAGGCAGTATATCAACCACAATGTTGTTCATGTAAGTGTACATTAATGAAACCAAACAAATATATAAATAAATAACAAAAAAAAAGATATTTCAATCCATATTCCACTTGGGAAACGTTCTAAATTCCCCCATGTCTAAATTCATTTTCTCTAGTCTTACTACATGCTCCTGTGAGACTGAGCAACTTATATACATTTTCAGAATTTGCTTGTTTCTTAAAATGGGAGAATGACAACTTTTCCCTGCCAAATTTACAGGGTTGCTGATTCATATCCAAGAAGGGAAACTGATCTCCTTTATAACTGCACTATTCAAATATGAAGAGTTAGTATGATGATTATTCTTCAGGAGATAAGAGTTCCAAATAGCCCTTACTTGGTGAGGAAAAAGGAAGAATTCAGACTCTAGAATTGCTAAGCTCCTTCTAAAAAATATCTGCCCATTGTAGACCCCAATTGCAATACAGGCAGCTGCAAATCAGACCCAAAGTGTTCCCCCGGCTCCTTCATACAGCTTCTAGAAGGAAGGCAGGAAGCCCTGGGGGATGCCTGTCCTCTGAGAGGATAATGCATAATCAGCAAATTCACACATCACTAGAACGCTCTTGCCCATGGGCACATTCAGTGAAGTCAGGACCTTTAAAGCCATAAAAGTTTACTCATAAGGGGGAGAGGATTAAAGATGGTGATGTGAGAGGAGAGACAGAGGCTTCCTCCTAAAACTGGATACAATTAGAAAATATACTTGGCACAACTAACCCTGAGAGAGCAACAGGAAAGAGGACGGTGCCAGACTGCACACACCTGGAGATAAGAGCAGACCTCACCTAACGGGGTAATGTACCAGAGCTGTGGCTCTGTGGGACCTGAGCCCCTCCCCCACCCCAGCTCACTGGCGGGAGGAAGAGAAACGGAGCAGGGAGGGAGTAGAAGGCTTGGAACTGCTGAATACCTAGCTCCGGATATCTACTCTGCAAGCACAAACCTACATTTCATGGTGCTTTCATGATACTCACATGACTACCAGGTTGGAAAGTTAATACAGGCACAATTCCTAGAGAGACTGAGATTCCAGCTGCTTGTGGAAAGCAGGGATCCATATCCGGCTGCTCTGGGACAAAAGCTTATACCTGTGTGCTCGGCCCACTGGTTATGGCAGTGGAGACAGGCACAGCAGCTGGAAAGCAGGGAACAGCTCTTTCCTCCCCCCAGGCACCAGTACTGCTCCCCTGCGAGCCCCAACATTGCTTCAGGGGATAAGCAGCTCCAGAGTAGAGCTTCTGGACACTAGAGGGTGCCACATACAAATAAGAAACCCCAAAGGAAACTTGTCCAGAGTAAAATTAATATAACTCCGGAGAAAGATTTAAATGACGTGGACCTTATGACTTTTCCTGAAAGGGAGTTCAAAATAAAAATCATCAACATGTTAATGGAGGTACAGAAAGATATCCAAGAACTCAGGAATGAATTCAGGTCAGAGATCCAATCGATGAAGAGCACGATGGAGGGTATTAAAAGCAGGTTGGATATGGTGGAGGAGACAATAAATGAAATAGAAACTAGAGAAGAGGAATACAAAGAAGCTGAGGCACAGAGAGAAAAAAGGATCTCTAAGAATGAAAGAATATTGAGAGAACTGTGTGACCAATCCAAATGGAACAATATTCACATTATAGGGATGCCAGAAGAAAAAGAGAAAGAGAAAGGGATACAAAGTGTCTTTGAGGAGGTAGTTGCTGAAAACTTCCCCAGTCTGGGGAAGGAGATAGTCTCTGAGGTGATGGAGATCCACAGATCTCCCAAAACAAGGGACCCAAGGAAGACAACACCAAGACATATAGTAATAAAATTGGCAAAGATCAAGGATAATGACAGACTATTGAAAACAGCCAGAGAAAGAAATAAGATCACATACAAAGGAAAGCCCATCAGGCTAACATCAGACTTCTCAGCAGAAACCTTACAGGCCAGAAGGGAGTGGCATGATGTATTTAATGCAATGAAGCAGAAGGGCCTGGAACCAAGATTACTTTATCTGGCAAGATTATCATTTAAATTTGATGGAGGGATTAAACAATTTCCAGATAAGCAAAAGCTGAGAGAATTTACCTCCCACAAACCATCTCTATGGTCTATTTTCGAGGGACTGCTATAGATGGAAGTGTTCCTAAGGTTTAATATCTGTCACCAGAGGAAATAAAACCACAGTAAAGAAAATAGAACAGCTAATTACTAAGCAAATACAAAATTAAATCAACTACCCCCAAAGTCAATCAAGGGATAGACAAAGAATAAGAATTATACCTAATATATAAAGAATGGAGGATGAAGAAAAAGGAAGAGAAAAAGAAAAGAACCTTTAGATTGTGTTTGTAACAGTATACTAAGTGAGTTAAGTTAGACTCTAGATAGTAAGTCTAACTTAACCTTGAACCTTTGGTAACCACAAATCTAAAGCCTGCCTGCAATGGCAATAAGTACATACCTATCAATAATCACCCTAAATGTAAATGGACTGAATGTATCAATCAAAAGACACAGAGTCACTGAATGGATAAAAAAACAAGACCCATCTATATGCTACCTACAAGGGACTCACTTTAAACCCAAAGACATACACAAACTAAAAGTGAAAGGATGGAAAAAGATATTTCATGCAACTAACAGAGAGAAAAAAGCAGGAGTTGCAATATCTGTATCAGACAAAATAGACTTCAAAACACAGAAAGTAACAAGAGACAAAGAAGGACATTACATAATGATAAAAGGGTCAATCCAACAGGAAGATATAACCATTATAAATATCTATGCTCCCAAAACAGGAGCACCCACATATGTGAAACAAATACTAACTGAATTAAAAGGGGAAATAGAATGTAATGCATTCATTCTAGGAGACTTCAACACTCCACTCACTCTGAAGGACAGATCAACCAGACAGAAGATAAGTAAGGAGACAGAGGCACTGAACAACACAATATGATGGACCTAACAGACATCTACAGAACTCTACACCCAAAAGCAACAGAATACACATTCTTCTCAAGTGCACATGGAACATTTTCAAGAAAAATCATATACTAGGCCACAAAAAGAGCTTCAGTAAATTCAAAAATATTGAAATTGTACCAACCAGTTTCTCAGATCACAAAGCTATGAAACTGGAAATAAATTATGCAAAGAAAATGAAAAATCCCACAAACACATGGAGGCTTTACAACATGCTCCTAAATAACCAATGGATCAATGACCAAATAAAAACAGAGATCAAGTAATATATGGAGACAAATGACAACAATAATTCAACACTGCAAAAATCTGTGGGATGCAGCCAAGGCTGTGCTAAGAGGAAAGTATATTGCAATACAGGCCTACCTCAAGAAAGAACAATCCCATATAAGCAGTCTAAACTCACAATTAATGAAACTAGAAAAAGAACAACAAACGAGGCCCAAAGTCAGTAGAAGGAGGGACATAATAAAGATTAGAGCAGAAATAAATAAAATTGAGAAGAATAAAACAATAGAAAGAATCAATGAAAGCAAGAGCTGGTTCTTTGAGAAAATAAACAAAATAGATAAACCCCTAGCCAGACTTATCAAGTAAAAAAGAGAGTCTACTCACATAAACAGAATCAGAAATGAGAAAGGAAAAATTACTATAGACACCATAGAAATACAAAGAATTGTTAGAAAATACTATGAAAAATTATTACTAACAGACTGGATAACCTAGAAGAAATGGACAACTTTCTAGAAAAATACAACCTTCCAAGGCTGACCAAGGAAGAAACAGAAAATCTGAACAGAACAATTACCAGCAAAGAAATTGAAGCAGTAATCAAAAACCTACCTAAGAACAAAACTTCTGAACCAGATGGCTTCACTGCTGAATTTTATCAAACATTTACTGAAGACCTAATACCCATTCTCCTTAAAGTTTTCCAAAAATAGAAGACGAGGGAATACTTGCAAACCCATTCTATGAGGCCAGCATCACTCTAATACCAAAACCAGGCAAAGACTCCACTAAAAAAGAAAATTACAGACTAATATCCCTGATGAACATAGATACAAAAATACTCAACAAAATATTAGCAAACCAAATTCAAAAATACATCAAAAAGATCATCCATCATGATCAAGTTGGATTTATGCCAGGGATGCAAGGATGGTACAACATTTGAAAATCCATCAACATCATCCACCACATCAACAAAAAGAAGGACAAAAACCACATGATCATCTCCATAGATGCTGAAAAAGCATTTGACAAAATTCAACATCCATTCATGATAAAAACTCTCAGCAAAATGGGTATAGAGGGCAAGTACCTCAACATAATAAAGGCCATATATGACAAACCCACAGCCAATATTATACTTAACAGCGAGAGAAGCTAAAAGCTTTTCCTTTAAGATCGGGAACAAGACAAGGATGCCCACTCTCCCCACTTCTATTCAACATAGTACTGGAGGTCCTAGCCACTGCAATCAGACAACACAAAGAAATAAAAGGCATCCAGATTGGCAAGGAAGAAGTTAAACTGTCTGTGTTTGCAGATGACATGATATTATCCATAAAAAACTCTAAAGAATTCACTCCAAAACTACTAGATCTAATATGTGAATTCAGCAAAGTTGCAGGATACAAAATTAATACACAGAAATCTGTGGCATTCCTATACACTAACAATGAACTAGCAGAGAGAGAAATCAGGAAAACAATTCAATTCACAATTGCATCAAAAAGAATAAAATACCTAGGAATAAACCTAACCAAGGAAGTGAAAGACCTATACTATGAAAACTACAGGACACTCATGAGAGAAATTAAAGAAGATACCAATAAATGGAAATACATCCCATGCTCATGGATAGGAAGAATTAATATTGTCAAAATGGCCATCCTGCCTAAAGCAATCTGTAGATTTAATGCAATTCCTATCAAAATACCAATAGCACTCTTCAATAAACTAGAGAAAATCGTCCTAAAATTCATATGGAACCACAAAAGACCTCGAATAGCCAAAGCAATCCTGAGAAGGAAGAATAAAGCAGGGGGAATTATGCTCCCCAACTTCAAGCTCTACTACAAAGCCACAGTAATCAAGACAATTTGGTACTGGCACAAGAACAGACCCATGGACCAATGGAACAGACTAGAGAGCCCAGATATAAACCCAAGCATATATGGTCAGTTAATATACAATAAAGGAGCCATGGATATACAATGGGGAAATGACAGCCTTTTCAACAGCTGGTGTTGGCAAAACTGGACAGCTACATGTAAGAGAATGAAACTGGATTATTGTTTAACCCCATACACAAAAGTAAACTCAAGATGGATTAAAGACTTGAATGTAAGTCATGAAACCATAAAACTCTTAGAAGAAAACATAGGCAAACATCTCCTGAATATAAGCATGAGCAACTTCTTCCTGAAGCCATCTCCTCGAGAAAGGGAAACAAAAGCAAAAATGAACTCATGGGACTACATCAAACTAAAAAGTTTTTGTACAGCAAAGGACATCATCAACAAAACAAAAAGGCATCCTACAGTATGGGAGAATATATTTGTAAATGACATATTCAATAAGGGGTTAACATCCAAAATATATAAAGAACTTATACACCTCAACACCCAAAAAGCAAATAACCCGATTAACAAATGGGCAGAGGATATGAAGAGATGGTTCTCCAAAGAAGAAATTCAGATGGCCAACAGACACATGAAAAGATGCTCCACTTCACTAATCATCAGGGAAATGCAAATTAAAACCACAATGAGATATCACCTCACACCAGTTAGGATCGCCAGCATCGAAAAGACTAAGAACAACAAATGTTGGCGAGGATGCGGAGAAAGGGGAACCCTCCTACACTGCTGGTGGGAATGTAAGCTAGTTCAACCATTGTGGAAAGCAATGGTTCTTCAAAAAACTAAAAATAGAAATACCATTTGACCCTGGAATCCCACTCCTTGGAATTTACACAAAGAATACAACTTTTCAGATTCAAAAAAACATATGCACCCATATGTTCATTGCAGCACTTTTTACAATAGCCAAGATATGGAAGCAACCTAAGTGTCCATCAGTAGATGAATGGATAAAGAAGATGTGGTACATATACACAATGGAATACTATTCAGCCATAAGAAAGAAACAAATCCTACCATTTGCAACAACATGCATGGAGCTGGAGGACATTATGCTCAGTGAAATAAGCCAGGTGGAGAAAGACAAATGCCAAATTATTTCCCTCATTCGTGGAGTAAAACAATGAAGCAAAACTGAAGGAACAAAATGGCAGCAGACTCAGAGACTCCAAGAATGAACTAGTGGTTACCAAAGGGGAGGGGTGTGGGAGGGTGGGTGGGGAGGGAGGGAGAAGGGGACTGAGGGGTATTATGTTTAGTACACATGGTGTGGGGGGTCACGGAGAGAAGAGTGTATCACAGAGAAGGGACATAGTAGATCTCTGGCAACTTGCTGCACTGATGGACAGTGACTGCACTGGGGTATGGGTGGGGACTTGGTAATGTAATGTGGGTGAGTGTGGTAGCCACATTGTTTTTTCATGTGAAACCTTCATAAGAGTGTATATCAATCATACCTTAATAAAAAAAAAAGTTTACTCTTAAGGAAAATTACTTTAGTTCATTAAACCTTCCTGAAATCTTGGTGCATTTAAATCCATGTGGTTCTAGCCACACTCCCTCCAGGTCCCCCTCACCTCTTACCACCTCATTCCTGCCCCTACCTGCTAGTTCTTTGTTTCCATCCAATTGAATAGGGACAACAACTTTCTTTGCTAGAAGTCATTGACAATGGCGACATAACAAGGATGATAAACCATACGCCTCGGGGACCATCTGTAAGAGTGTATTTCTCAGTCTGAGTCTGAATCCCAGGGTCCTCCTCCCACTTCAGGGAGCACTGCCCCTGGGGAGCAGAAAGTGAACATTTGTAGCCCACAGCCCAACTGATCTCCAGGACAAGAACGTCTGGGCACCAACGGGGTATGGAGAACTGTGTGGAGCATGTGCCGAACTCAGAATGATATAAACAGTGCTCCCCGCCCACCATGAGTTTACAATCTAATTGAGAGGACAAGGAAATGGTACAATAGATACCAACAGAACAGTACAAGAGATACCAACGTACATAATACATGGAATTTCACAAAACTGCTACCCCCTGCCCTGGTTTTGATGAGGGCATATCGCCAACTCTGTAGCTCAAGACAGAAGTTCAGCACGACTGATTCTGCCTTCATCCCACACATAGCAAGATAGATACCAAGTCTTCTGAAATGTGTTGCAGACATATTAATCCAATTTCAGGTCCTAATAATCTTTTCAGTCATTCAATATTTATGGAACACATCCTGTTTGCCAAGGGCTGTGGATTCAGCAGTGAAGAAAACAAACCAGCTTCTTCTGCCCTCATAAAGTTCACATTCTGGTAGGGGAGATAAATAAACAAGTCAGTAGGTAAATGACACAGGAGTCGGATGAGGGTGAGTGCTATGGGGAAAAAATAAACAGGAGAAGAGTAAGTGCTGACATGCAGGGCTGTTCCAGGGGTTATGCAGGTTGCAGCAGTAAATAAGAGGCATAGGAAAGTCCTCTATGAAAAACTGACACTTGAGCAAAATGTTGAATTGTTGAATGAGGTGAGGAATTAAGTCATGTGGCTATCTGGGTAATACACATTACAGGCAAAGGAGGCAGCAGATGCAAAGACCCCAAGGCAGGAGGTGCCTGGCATATTCAAGGAACAGCAAGGAGGCCAGTGAGTCTAGAGCTGAGATGGGGGAAAGTAGCAATAAATGAAGTCAGGGAGCCCTTGGGAGGCTAAGATCTTGCTGGGACTTGTGAGCCATTGTAAGGACTGGCTATTACTAAGTGAGATGGGATGCTTCTGGAAGATTTTAAAAGAGTACTAAGGTTTTAACAGGATCACTCGAGTTGCTGTGTTGAGAAATGCAGCAAAGGGGCAAAAGCGAATTCAGATCCTGTTGTAACCATCCAGGTCACGTATGGTATGGGTCAGACCAGAACAACAACAGGACACAGGAAAAGGGATGGGATCCAAATATATTTTGAAAGTAGAGCCATGAAGATTTGCTGGCAAATTGGTTACGGAGTGTGAATGAAAGAGACTAGCCAAGGATGACCCTTAGACCAAGGGAACAAGCAACTGGAAGCACCATTGCCATTTCAGGAGATGAAGACTATAGGACGAGGAGGTTTGGAGGAAAGATTGGAAGTTTCACTTTGGACATTAGTTTGAGAAGCCTAAGAGAATTCAAATGGAGAAGTCAACTAGTCAGCTGGATGAATGAGCCTGGAGTTCAGGGAAGAGCATCTAGGCTAGAAATATCAATTCATGAGTTATCAGTGATTAGATGGTATTTAAAGACATGAGACTAGATTCGATCACCCAGAGACAGAGACGGGTGGATAGATTAGAGACTCGAGGATTGAAAGCCAGGGCATTTCAGCATTTAGAGATCAGGGAAACGAAGAAGGGAAACCAGTACGTGTTTGGACCTCTTGAAATTGGCAACGCGGCTATTTGTGTCCTGTGTGAATGTTCACCAAGTGATATTGACTACAAAGGAGACTCAATACTCAGATGAACAACATGGCCTTCTGTTGAAGCCAGCAAGCCTTTCTCCCCAGATGACCCTGTGATTGCTCTGTGGGCTCCTTACAAAGTGGCCGTTGTGGCAGAGATGGAGGCTTTGCCGAAGCACAGCATAGCCTTTCCCTCACTGAGGCTGACATGGATGTCATCACTGCTTAGTTCCCAACCTGCCAGTATCAGAGACCAGCGCGGAGCCTCAGTATGGCACCTGATGGCAGGTTGATCACATCGCACCCCTCCCATCATGTAAAGGGAGCAATTTCTTCTCATTAGAATCACTTTCCCTGCCTGCAGTGACTATGCTAGAATCAAAATCTTCCCATTACGGATTGCCTTATTCACTGCCATGGTATCCCACACAACATTACTTCTAACAAAGGAACTCATTTCACAGAAAATGAAATGCAGTAATGGGTATGTTGATGGAATTGTGGTCTTGCCATAAACTTCACCACCCAGAAGCAGCTGGCCTGACACAATGGTTGAATGGACTTTCAAAGATTCAGTGACAGCACTAGCTGGGAGCCAACACTCTGTGAGGCTGTGGTACTGTCTTCCAGGATGTGAATTAACCAATATGTGGCCAAAATACAAAGGTCCAGCAATCAAGGGGCAAAGTGGTCCTCTCATTGCACCCAATTGGCCATCGCAGAATATTTTCTTCGTGTCCCTACAACTTTTGCTTTACTGATACAGAAGCCTTGGCTCCCAAGGAGGGAATTGTCACCAGGAGATAAAATCACTGTCCCATTGAATTGGAAGCTGAAACTAATACCCAGCTATTCTGAGCTTCTCATGCTACCACTGAACCAAAAGGAAAAGAAGGGATTATTTATGAATAGGGGATAGAAATGGATGCTCACAGTAGCTAAAGGGGTGGATCTTGCTGTTTACTCTTGGCCTGCTTTCTTATCTATGTATGGTAGGTAACCAGGACCTGATAATTATATTTCTATTTCTCCTATCACCTGTCCCAGTGTGATTCTGCCAATGGGGATACCAGTGGGGACCAGCGGAAAAAGGAAAAGCTACTCTCTTCACAGTTCTGTTTTCTGCTGCAACACAAAGCAGGAGCAGAGTTGGTAGTAGCCACAGCAGTAGTGTGGGGTCTCAGTGACAGGAAAAACGTGGCTCCTGGGTTCCTGCTTATGCAGCTCAGCACACACAGCAGAATCTGAGGGTAATGGCTCCTGCAGCTAACAATCTTTGAGCAACTTGGCCTTTCTCTTTCTTGCTCCCCCAGCCTTTCCAGCACTCCTGTCATCAGCTCCTGCATTCAATGTCTTCTCTTAGAAATGTCTAGAGTCAGAGACCCTCACTGACACGGAATGGTCTGGGAGCCTAGAGGAAACCCAGAAGGCTGTGTGTTCTGGAGGTCAAGTAAAGAAGGTGTTTCTAGGAGGAAGGAGAGATCAGCTATGTGAAATGCTGCTGACAGTTCACGTACAAGAAAGATTAAGAATACACCATTGGGTTGAGCTCCTAGATGACTGCACGGGTCTTCAAACTAAGTGGTCTACTTTATTTCCAATCTCCACCCCTCATCCATCTTAACACCAGAATGGCCTTCTTAAAACAGAAGCCAAATTCTGTTACCTACTGCCACATCATCTCTAGTGGCTTCATACTGCCTTTAAGATCAAATCCAAATTCCCCAGCAGGGCATAAAAGGTCTTTCTCAACCTGACCCCAGCTGGTGTTTTAACCTTCTTCTAGAGCCAGTTTTCCAAAGCAACATCTAAATTCTAGACACACCACAATACCTATTTTCCCCCCTCCTCCCTGCTTCCATACTTTTGCATAAGCTCTTTTCTCTCCTTTTAAAGTCTTCGTATTCTCCACCTGATAATCTCCTTAGTCTTCAAGGCTCTACTCAAGTATCAACACTCTGATGTCTTATCTGTCCTTCAAGATAGAACTGATTCCCCCTTAATACAGGTGTTGCCTTCATTTGTCACACATACTTCCAGTTATGCTACTTAAAATTACTGATAATTATATGATAATTTTCTATTTGCATATGTTTATCCACTATTTGGCTATATGCTCCTTTAAGACAAGGACTTTGTTTTTCTCACTATTATACTACAAGAGTATTATTATGCTTTTCTGTGACCTGGTGCCTATTAACCAACAGAGACACAACAAATTCACTGAATTGCAAGTGTAGCCACAGGCTTCCAAAGGAGAAGATGAATCTGGCTGGAGTGATCAGGACATCCTCATAGAGGACAAGAGGTGGAAATGAAATCACAAGGGATGGGTGGAAATGGAGATTCCCAGCCCTCTTCTTCCTGGAATAGTTTGTAAATTTCTTCAAGGGTGTCTTTTTCTTAGATAAGCTAGTCTTCCAAACCTCTCTAGAAGGGAGAATTCGAAGTGACTTATGAAAGAACTTCAGGAATGTCTGCAAAAGGGTGAGAGAAAGGAGACACGAGGGCAGGGAAAGAAGAGAGTGAAGGCAACCTTCTAAAATGTCACTGCATTAAGTTTTCAAGTATTGGTATTCTCTGGGGATTCCTAGAAAGGACAAAGATATATACCTACACCTGATGGAATATAGGTAAAGGAAAATTAGATCTACAGATAAAAGCATGACTTGATTAAGTATGGTAGTTTAGACAAGAGCAGAATAAACAGAAAAGACAGAGGTTGGGACACTAATGCATATACTGAGCACCTCGCAGGTGCCTAGCACCATGCATGATGCACGGTGTGCATTAAATAATGGACATAACCGTGGTGAAAGGTAGATATCATTATCTACATCATCTAGAGGAGGACACTGTCCAGGTAATGCAGCTAGTGGAAGGTAGGAGTCAACACCTATTGCAGATTTGTCTATTCTTCCTGACCCAAGTAAGGGATAAGGGACACAGAAACCAGTAAGTATTAGTCATCCCTGTTTGAGACAGGGCCATTGTTAAGAAAGTACTTTGTAAAACTTGGTAGCTGAATAAGGCAAGTGACAGATCAAGGAAATGGAAATTGAGTGTTGTTGAAACAAGGAGCTTGTAAAAAATGGTTGCTAAATAGTAGGGGGTTGTTCTGGTTCTGTGTAACGAGCCATTAAAATTGAATTAAAAGTCCATTCACTCTCATTTCCTAAGGGACTTTGAAAATGAGATAGCCAGCCATCTCTTGGAAATTATTTAGGTAGCATGTAGCCCAGTAACTGAAATAGGGCCAAACAACCCCAGGATTCCCCGCCAATATCTGTATCCCATGATGACCAGAAATAGGGTTAATCAGCTCAAAGGGTGCACCGTTGACTGGGAATCTGAGCTCATACCTTCCCATGCATCACCCCTTCCATCCAACCACCACCAGCACCACCCTGAGGGGAAGCCAGGGGCAGAAACAGGGCTGAGCAGATGAGGGATGAAATGGTGGTTCCAAAGTCACTGGAGGGAAGCTTCCAGAAATAATCATCACTACAGAGGAAATGAGCAATCTGTTTCCTTGGGAAAAGAAGGAAACTCTAACCCAGACAGCCCGGGTGTGGAACCCAGGCTCTGCCACTTACTCTCTACGGGACCTTAGGCAAGAGGCTCACCCTGTGGAGCCTCAGTGCCTTCATCCTGAAAATGAAGCCAGCATCATTCCCTTCATCAGACTGTGAGAATTAGATGAATGGTATCTCTGCCAGGTACACAGTAAGCCCTCAGCATATATCAGGTCTCTTCCATCCTGGTATGTCTCTGAGTAAACCAGCTTATCTGCCACCCGAGCAGGAAAATGCTATGTCCCGAGAGCAAGTGTGTCACTTCTTTAGGGATGACAACTTGAAGCTCACAAAATAAAGAGCAACCTCACCAGGCCTCTCACTGATGCCAGGATGAAAGTCCGGAGCAGTCCCTGAGTGCTGGTTCTTGCTCTGTGTGGACATGTATTGACAGCCTCAGCAGTGGGAAGATCACAGGTCCATCAAGTCCATTTTGCCTGGTGTGTGATCCTACCCACTTGTCTTGCCATTCCAGAGTGTGTCCCTGCTTGTCCCACCCACAGGCACACACACTCTCCTTCCTTCTGCCACTCCTGTCAGGGGTTTCATTCCCTCTTGAGTCTCAAGAGTGGAAGTGCTCTCAGCACAACTATTTTAGCTGATGATCACAATGGATTTTCTGGGGATCATCAATTACCATGATTGGAAGTGGCTACTGGCCCAAGATGCTTTAAATAAGACCAGGAGCAGAGACTTGACCAGAGTGCAAGAATCCTCAGGACAAACACGATGGTGGTCTTAGTTGTTACTATATCTTCAGAACCTGGAGCATGCCCAGCACACTTCAGAACCCAGTACACAAATGTGGAGAGAATGACCCATCACCCGATCTGTGATCTGGCATTTATCACAACCTGTCTCCTACTCATTCCTACAAATTACTAGAGTCTCTCATGGGCAACATGCTGCCAAGTACTGTGAGGGACAGAAGGATGAGACACACAAAGTAGGCATTTTCAGAAGTGTGAGGAAACAGACATACATATATACATGACCACCTTCAGTGAAAGTCAGGAGTGGGCTGACATAAACCACGTTGGAAATATTACTCCTTATCTTGAGTGAGTCTCACAATAACTCTGCAAGGCTGACATATGATTGAAATAGCGATTCCCCACTTGGGATGAAACAGAGAACTACCCTGCATGAAAATTTCTACAAGACGTGATATTTGAGATGATTCATTTTCATAAGTGAAAGAAGTAAAGGGAGTTTTAGACTAAGGGAGCAGCATGAGAAAACACACAGATGCTGGAATTGCCTGTCCTATTCCAGAACTTCAAGGGTGGTCTGCTGAGGCTAGAGCTTCAGGGAAAGGGAGGGGATGGAGACCCAGACTGGAAACTAGTACCAGTGGTTTTAAATACCAAGTGTGTAAGTTTCCTATTGTTTCTGTAACAGATTGCCCCCAATGCAGTGTTAGAAAACAACACAATGTGTCATCTTACCATGTTGGGGATCAGAAGTCCAAATCAGGTTTCAGTGGCTACACTCCAGGTACCAGGTGCCAGGGGGGCCCTGTTCCTACCGTCATTCTGGAGGATCTAGGGGAGAGTCTGTTGTCTCGCCTTTGCCGGCTTCTAGAGGCTGTACCCATTCCTTGGCTTATGCCCCCATCCACCTCCACAGTCAGAAATGGCTGGTGGACTCTTTCTCACAGTACATCACTCTGACTTTAACTTTTCTGCCTCCCACATCCCCATTTAGGTGTCCTTTTGATTACACTGAGCCCAGCCAGATAACCCAGGACAATCTCTTTATTTTAAACTCAATTGCTTACAACCTTATATCCACTTACTACCTTAATTCCCCTTCGCCCTGTGATTGGACATATTCACAGGCTGAAGGGATTAGTACGTGGATGTCTTGTGGAGACCACTATTCTGCCCACCACACAAGATTAAAGGGTTTCAACTCTACTCAGTAAATAGCACAGAGATGTCTAATGTGCCTGGGTAGGTGAATGAGCCACTGGCATTTGTGTTTTAGAAACAAGACTGCCGAGTGTATGAAGGGTGCATCAAGGACGATGAAGAGCGGGGAGGCTAGTGAGAGGACACTGCGACAGTCGGATCTGAATAGAAATTGAGGCAATGGCAGCAGGAAAGAGAAGAAGGGAAGGATTTTTAAAAGCCCTATGAAAGTTTTTGCTAAAAATTGCAAATGGGACATTATATAAAAGAATGGAGTTACAGCCACCTCTGACGTTTCAGAGAGTTAGTGTGCTTCATTGTGATGTGAAAGCTGGGGCTTGAAATCCAGCCCCAACACTTACAGAAGGACCAGCATGCGTGTTCCCATGGCCAAACCCTGTTTTTATGCCTCGGGTCGATTGGGTGGGTTTCCAGCTTATTTCCCTGAATCTGTGCATCCTCCCTTTCTTGGAAACATGCTCATGGCCAAATTTGTCCCTCTGGCTCATCTTGCTCTTACCCATCTGCCTATGGGACTGATGAGCATGTTTGTTACTGCCTGAACTTCTGAGAAGCTCATCCCTTGATTAATATTTCTTGGCCTCACTCACATGTCTGGTCACCTCTGAAGCTACTTGCCTGCCTGAATCCATATATGGGTTCCCCAGATTTCCATGTTCTTCCTGGGTTGACTTTGTTCTAAGTCTTGACCCAGAACAGCACAGAATTGGGCTATGGCAGCCCCATCCCAAGACACAACAGATGAAGGGCTTCCCCATTCATGTGGTGGGAAGTGGGGAGAGGTACGGATTTTAATCTGTCCCAGCTCTTGGACAGGCACTTGGTCAAAACTCCAAAGGTCTATACCATGTATCATAGTAAAAGATCCACCCATTCAAGCAGGAGAGTGCTCGTAAATCCCAGACTTCAGAAGCAGAAAATATTTAGTGTGTAATCAGGGCCATGCCAGACTCAGAGAAGAACTGCTCTCCTCCGGTCTCTTGCAGTGGCTAGCATTCCTCTAGTAGCCACACCAATATTCCACTAGAAAGTTATGTATATTGCCTAAAATAACATAAGCCTGGACTCTGTCTCCATATAACTCCTTGGAAAGGAGTAGAACCTCCAGCAGCTTGATGGTGGATGATTTAAGGGCACTCTCTCATGTAGCCTAGGACATAATAACAAAGAACACATAATTTATTTGTATCGATTCACCAGCACACATTTGATCATATCTCCTTGTCCTTCCTTTTGCTAAGAATCCATGGCCATGGTCCTGAGAAATTTATCTCTTGCAAAAAATCTGTAAAAAAAAATGAGTTCCTCACATATATTAGCTACAGCAAGGGTCCAGAGAAACTTGAAAAGGGAAAGGGGAAAGGGAGCCAGCAGACCGTCCTGTACGTTGACTCTGATTTGAACAATCTCCCTCCATGATATGTAGCAGAAAACTGTGCTTGGGAATTAAAGGTTCAGTTCCAGGACAGGGACTGTCAGGGCCAGAAACAGAAATTGGGACAGATCATATTTCTGATCTACAGAAATAAGGAGCACAGAGGATCTGGTCAGATTCTGAGACAAAGAGAAGGAATAACAAACTAAGGAGCAGAAACAAGTTTGGACCTCATGCTAGATGGAGTTGGCATAAAAATGCCCATGTGTTCAGCACTGCTTTCATTTTGCTTTGAACAGGTAACTTTCAGTCAAGGTTATTTTGTCCAAACTATCTTGTAGTGAGCATCTACTATGTACCTGGCTCTGCTCCAGAAGCTAGAAGAGGTTAGACAGTTTCTTCTCTCCAGAGACTCTCAGTCTACTGGGGGGAAACCAGGGAAGTAAGTAAATATTTTATTTAATGTGATTTCTATGCTAACAAGAATATTTACTGCACGAACTCAAGGACTTTAGTGGCCCTTGTATTCCATGGTGTAGAGAAAAAAAAAAGAAAACAATGGGAAAAATAAAGAGAAATGGCTTTGCATTTTGACAAGCCTGGTCAACGTGGGAGGCACAGGGGACTTTAAACCTGATGTTGAATGTGCTAAGTGGACACATAGAAGGAAGCTGTTTGCTTTGAAATGCCCTTGGTGTCCCACAGAGATGTGGCAGTGACAGGATTCCATCTTTAACTTATTTATTTGTTCTTGGCACTAACAAGACTGATCTAGAAGACCCAAAGAGGTCTTCTAGAACATAAACCCTCCCCTCTGTCACCAACATCCTGCACGTGCTCTCTCTCTGCCCTTCTTACCTACCAGAATCCACCTAACCACTCTTCAAGCACCAGCTAAAGCTCCACCCCAACAGTCATCCTTCGTTATCCCAGTCCACACCCATCTCCCTGTCTGTGGCCAACTTGTTTCCTAACATCTCCCATTCCACATGCTTAGCTTACAGTTTGACCTTGACACTGCTTCTACTGAGTGTGGAGCTCATGTCCGTCCCTTAGAAAGTGGACAGATCTCTGTTATGGTTTCTGCCAACAGAGTGGGGGGAAGTGATGCTAAATTGTACACTCTTAGAAAATTGATTCTCAGGGTCCAAATGCCCTCTGTGAAGAAGTACAAAGCAACCCACAGCAGGGAAGCCCACAGATGGGGCTCCCATGTATCAGCCCACAGCCCAGTTGAGAACCCAGTGGAGAGCAAGCATCAGTCACTAGATATGAGGGACAACACCTTCAGACAACTGTAGCCCCAGCCATCAAGTCAGCCTCAGCTTTGATTCTTTCCACTAAAGTTTCAAACATGTATACGTCATGCCCTGTCAAAATCCTTGACCCACAGAAACCATGAACATAGTAAGATACTCTTTCTTTTGCACCAGTAAATTTTGCGATGGTTTGTTATACAAAAACAGATACTTGGAACATCATTCATAAAATGTATGCAGAATTTAAGGCTTGTAGCCATTATGCATGTGGAATTATATTTCTAATGATTTAATTTATGTAGACCCAATCTCCATAGGTAGAACATAAACTTCTTGAGAGAACAAACTAGAACCTATCAGACATCTTCCCACAAGCATACTAAATACCACATTCCCTAAAGAGTATTCATCAAGGAACCACTCAGACTCCGTGTGGAATGTCACATCTCAAAAAAGGTACAATCATCCATTCAATTGTCCAGCCAAACATCCAAGAATCCTGCTAGATTCCTCCCCACACCACATGCAAACCCACCCTATTATGCTGCCCCTAAGATCCCTATCTCACTCTCCGAGGCATCTTCACCACCCTTCCCAAATTCAAACTCTCAGCCTCCCTCATGAGCACTACTGCATCCATCTCCTTACCAGTCTCCCTGCCTCTACGAGCACAAGACCCTCTTCTACAAGACGCCAGGTTGCCTTCCTAACGCCCAGATACGATCATGTCATTCCTCAAAATCCTCAGTGACCCCCTGCTGCTCACAGGGTAGAATCTACAGCAACTGGCAAGGAACAGCTTTCTCAACCTGACCACAGCCTAGGTCCCAAGGTCCCTATCTTCACTTGCTACCGCCAGCCCTTTCCTTTGGGACCTGCTTCCTGGGTTACTCATCTGAACCACAGAACAGAGAAAATGATTTGAGTGACTCTTTTCAATTCTCCTCAAAATATTACATAACCAGGGCATTTCATTAATTCATTTCTCTCTCTCCCTCCCTCCCCCCTCCTCCCTCCTCCTCTCCCCTTTCTCGTCTTCCCTTCCTCTCTCTCTCCGTCTCCTGGTTGAACTCTCTCACAGACCCCTCTCTAGAATCTAGAGCTGTGCTCCCCAGTACCATAACCAGTCAGCTACATGCTTACTGGAGTTTAAATAATTAAAATTAAGCAAGATTCGTAATTCAATTCCTCGTTCACACTTGCCACATTTGAAGCACTCAGTCACATGTGGCTAGTGGCTAACATAGTGGACAGAGCAGACGACAGAACACCTCTATCACTGTACAAAGTTCCACTGGACGGCACTGGTCTAGACATTCTCAACTAAGAGTTGTTCTTGAAATATACTCTGCTCTCACACTTCCCCTGCCATTTTCTCACCTAAAACGCAGACCCTAAACTCCCATTCCTAGTGTAGTGGAGAGCTAGCACCTCTATGCTGCCCAGTAACCAGTGAACCCTTGGAGAGCCAGTTCGCTCCATGACTGTGGCTCAGGTGGTATAAACCATGGCATCAACCCTATCCTCACTTAAAGAGCAAGCTCCACTTGGCTCAAGCCCATCATCCGCCCCACCACTATGATGTTTTAATCACATCATAGAAAGCCACCACGTAAACAATAACCAACAGGAGACCAGAGTCCTGTTGGAATGCAGATGCCTTGCTCAGTGAGGCTCAGTGACCACCAGCTTACCTGTTCGCACACACCAGCTTAGAAGAAAGTCATACCTCAACAAAATTCCAAATCTGTTTGCAGAAGAAAAATCAAAACAGTGCACATTAGACCAGAAGATACCAAAGGCATTGGGGGCTGAACCCTTCTGGGGGCAAGCAAGCATCCTCTGGGACCAACATAAGCCCAAATCTAGGGAAGCAGTGGGCCCTGTGGTAGCCAGGACAGGCCTGCACCCACGACTCAGGAAGACAACAAGGGCAGGGACTGGGGGCCTGCAGTCCCCCCTCCATCTCTCCTCTCGCTGCTGTTTGAACAGGAAAGGCTCCAGCTCCCTCCACGTGGTGTCTTTGGGTCCTCCCCGCACCTTCAGACTATAATGTTAAAGAACCAGCCCCACACAAAGGGTGGGCTCTCTTTCTCTCTCATTCCTGGCCTAACTTAGGTCAGATACCCATTTCCGGGAGACGTAAACCACTGCCAAGAGGATGGGCCCCTTTTACAAACAGGGCTGCCACAAGCTCAGCATAGCAGTTACTGGTAAAGAGGTTGGGGGAGAAAAGCTGGCAGCAAGGCTGCCTGTGGGCAGACATCACAACAGGTGTTCGAACTAACCAAGGGTGCATGGGTGTGTAAACACACACACATATGTAGGCAGGATGACCTGTATCCCAAGCACGTTTAATAATCCCAGGTCTCGTATCAGAAGGGTTAAATCGAAAATGGTCAGTAAATCTCAAAGACAGACGAAAGAAAGTGAGGAGACAAAGGAAGGTTAATATGCAATGGAAAGTTCCTAGCAGGTCATAATAAACAAATTCTTAGAGGCAACATAGTTTGGCAGAAAGACTCTGGACTTTGGGGTTCAGACAACCTCAGTTCGAATCTTAACTCTTTACCATCTAGCTGTGTGACTTTAGGCAAGTTACTTGTCCTCTCTGAGTCTCAGCTTCATTACCTGTCCTCTCCACCCTCCCAAAAAAACAAAAAGAACAAGAAGCAGCAATGGCAGCCACAGCATAAAACTGCAGGACTACTGCCAACTGCTGATTCAAAGCTGAAATAACACGCATGGGCTTCCCATCCTAGGCGCCCAATAAACAGCAGCTTCAGTTTGTGTCCTGGAAGGAAATCCACTGGCCACGTTCTCCCTCTGACACACAGGTCTTGCATGAAGCACTGTGAGAAGCTGTGCTGGCCCTTCCAGGTGGCAGTGTAACCACTGCCTCCGGGCAGGTGCAGGGACCGAGGGGGCGGTGCAAACAGAAAGTGCCCAGGGCTGAGGCAGCTCCTGGCGGAGTGTTTAAGAAATAACAAACCTCCTCTGAGCTTATGGGGAAGGGACACACGCTGCCTCAGAAGACAGGGAGCTGGGTTCACTAAGGTGGGTGCAGAAATGCTCACCTGGAATTTGGACTATGTGAAACCCTGGGTGCCTGGGTTGAAGGCTCAGCCTCCCTCCAAACTCTGGCAGCTGCGCTCCATCCTGGACTGACCGGGGCCAGGAGGCAGCCTGCCTTCAGTAACCACACTGGGGCTGCAGGCCACTGCAAAGCACTGCTCCTACGCAGACCAGAATCTGCTGTGGGGGCGGCCAGGTGGCAGAACTGCCTCCTAGTGTGATGGATTTGTTTCCAGAACTCCAGTGATGCAAGGCAACCAAGCACTCCCTGAGAAGTCTCTCTAGAAGCTACTGTCTGGACAAGGGGCAGGGGGTGTGCAGGAAGCATGAGAGCCACAGTGATGGTAGCCACACAGTATCCGCCAGTGGCTTCTGAATGTTTATTCCCAGCCTGCCCAGGGCAAGGAGGAGAATCCCCCACGTTATGGGCACTGAGACGTATGGTTCAGCAGGAGCCTGGCGGCCTTTCTGCATATTAGCCTCACTCAAATTCTCCAGCTGCCTCAAATTAATCCAGCCCTGTGCAGCATGAGGTACAGCACAAACAAGGCCCCACCCGATACCCAGGATGGCACAATGCAGGCACAGGGGGCCTACAACCCACCGTCGACAGTACATTCTTGTGCTGCAAGATGCACCCACCTTGTAGAGCTCGCCTCCACCAGACAGCCAAAGCCTGCATAGGACAGCTCCCACATGCTGAGGGGGTGGAGTTCTTAGGACACTGGCCAGGGCCCCAACATCCTGGGCTCTCTCACACAGTCAGTCTGGAGCAGGACGTAAGCCAATCAGGGCTCTCCCTCTGTGCCCCAGCACCTAGATCAGGGTCTGGCACAGCACAGGTGCTCAACAAGTTATTGTTGGCTGAATGAATGCGAGAACAAAGCAACACTGAACCCCAGGAGTACACAGGAGCATAGATACTAACAGACAAGACATACCCTAGAGACTAATGCTAGCAGTTACAGCCAGGTCCTGAAAGCAAGCAGCCCAGGTTCACGTTCCAGCACCACCACTTCCTTCCTGTGTGTCCTTGGGCAACTTATTTAATGCCCACCCTCTCCCCTGCCCTAGAGGCTCCCTTTCTTCCTCTGTGCACGGGCATAACAACCTCGCACAGCTGCCATGAGGAATGAAGAAGAAAACTCAAAAGAAAGCATCTTTGTATTTGCAAATGATATATCTGATAAGGAGCTAATATCCAAAATACATAAGAAACTCATATAACTCAACACTAAAAAAAACACAAATACTCCAGCTAAAAAATGGGCAGAGGTCCTGAATAGACATTTTTTCAAAGGAGATATATAGATGGCCAGGAGACACATGAAAAGAGGCTCAACTAATAATCACTAATCATCAAGAAAAAGCAAATCAAAGCCACGATGAGATATCTCACATCTGTCAGAATGGCTAGTAGCAAAAAGACAAGAAATAATACGTGTTGGTGAGGATGGGGAGGAAAGGGAACACTGGTGGTGGGAATATAAATCGGTGTAGACATTTTGAAAAGCAGTATGGAGGTATCTCAAAAAACTAAAATTAGGAATACCATACTACCCAGTAATTCTCCATCTGGGAATGTACCCAAAGAAAACAAGATCACTATTTCAAAAAGATACATATATTCCTATATTTATTGCCACATTATTTACAACAGGTAAGATACGGAAGAAACCTAAGTGCCCATCAATAGAAGGATGGGTAAAGAAGATGCGGTACATATACATAGTGGAATAGTGGAGTGTTTCAGAAATAATAAACCATAAAAAGCTCAGCCATACAAAAGAATGAAACCATGCTATTTGCAACAACATGGATGGACCTAGAGGGTATTATTATAAGAAAAGAAAGTCAGAAAAAGACAAATACTTTATGATTTCACATATATGTAGAATCTAAAAAGCAGAACAAATAGTTTCATAAACACAGATAACAATCTGGTGGTTGCCATAGTGGAGGGGATTGGGAGATGGGCGAAATAGGTGAAGGGGATAAAAAAAAGTACAAACTCTCCATTATAAAACAAATCAGTTATGGGAATGAAAGTACAGCATAGGGACTAGAGTAAAAAATATTATAATGTCTTTGTATGATGACAAATGGTAACTATGCTTACTATGGTGAGCATTTAGTAATGTATATAATTGTCAATAACTGTGTTGTATCCCTGAAACCAATATATTATTCTGTATCAACAATACTTCAATAAAAAATAAATAAAATAAAAACAAAACAAAAAAAAAATCAAAGAGAGCATCTTTGAAGCTCTCATTCATAGACCGGGACTCAATTAAGATCTGATGGTAAAGATAAAGAACAAAGGAAGAATTATAATTATCAACTACGTTTGTGAGATATAATAAGGCTGGGAGACTCAAAATTAGGAGCTAAGTACAAATAATTAACTTGCTATATTTTACGTTGGCAAAGGTCTTGAAGCAAATAAAATGCTTTTCATATCCATTAACTAATAAGAAATATGTAGTATGTCCTAGCGATACAAAGATAAATTAGACCCTGTCTTGTATCCTCAGAGTATTTCACATTTAGTGAGCTAGATATACGAGCACACAGGAGTAATATGTACAGGTTAGTATGAGGTGCTGTCAGTGAACAGGGCAGAGCAATAAGGGTAGGCTTCCAAGAAAAGGAATGATACCAAGTTGTGTCTTAGAGGATGAATAAGGGGTTGCTATATCGAGAAGGGGTCGGCGGAGGGATAGGAAGGGAGCAGAATGCCAGGCAAAGGGAACAATATCTACAAAAGCAGACCCATGATGATCAGGAACAGCAAGTGGATCCCAAACCCAGGGCTTGGGTTAGGGGCTATTGAGGCTGCGTCACAGTAAAAGCTTGGCTTTTGAGGAGGATCCCACTCAATTGTTTTGGGTGGTGTGCATCATTGGAATGGGGAAGGAGGGCAGGATTATGAGAAGGAAGGAACCAGAAAAGGCCAGTGACACATTTCACTACAGGCAGGAAGAGAGGGAGGCAGCAGAAGGCAGCTTTCAACGCACCATCCCCAACAAAAGAGGAAAGCAGATTTCACTTCCACAGCGTGCCTTGAGACGCAAAACGCCACTGCGCCCACTCCAGTGAGTAACGAGCAACTTGGAAGCTATTCAGACAAGAGATATTCTCACGGAGCGTTGTGTGATAAGAGGGGAGAGAACACATACCAATGTCTACTTGGTAAGTTGCAATGTTATTCTGGAATAGAGTAAAAAGAAGTTCTGACTTTTTCTAAACTGTTCATAGAAACAAACAAACAAAAGACTCCAACAAGTGTATTTTATCAATGAGAGAGCTTTTTTTTACTGTAAAGAAACAACTTTCAGAATTTCCAAAATATTCACGACAATGATAAAAGAGAAATTTCTTCTTTTCTTTTTTTTTCTCTGAAAAGCCATGAAGACAGTGTTGTCCTGGTTACTAATTCTGTTTCGTGGCAAAGATAGATTATTTTTCCTGACGTAATTCTTGCCCGCCCAAAGCGTCCTCCGTGGAATCTTCTCATTTGGAGCCGTCAGCACCACCCATGAAGAGAGACGGAGAGACAAAGACCTGTGTGTCCAACCCTGAAGTGAGGCAAGCCTTCCTGCCCTGAGGGCGTGTGATGTGTGCATACCCGGTAACACTGGAAATGAGCTGGTAAGGCCACAGAAATGGAATGTCTCAGGTGCAATCATGTGACAAATATTCATGGAGATTCTTCGATGTCCCAGCCACTGAGCTGGTGTGTATGTTAATATATATCAGTATATGTATAGACATATATAAGCTGCGCTTGTCCTCACAGAGTATTAAATTGTAGTAAGAATGAGACTTGTAAACTAGATAAAGGAATAAGTATATAATTACAAATTACAATGAAGGTGTGACTTAGAGAAGAGTAAAGGGTATATCTTTCACATCAGGGGGTGCCTTATCTAAATGGTAAAAGGATCGTGAGAAGTAGCTGGACTTTTGAAAAAGGGCAAAGTGAAAAGCACGGCCTCACAGGGAACAGCAGTGGTGAAGGCTGTAAGCCTGAAAAGTCCTGGACACATTTGAGAAACCAAGTCAGTAAGTCTGGAGGGTAGTGGATAAACATGAGATAAAGTTGGAAAGGAGGTAAAGTAGGCAGGGGCCTCGTAGGACATAACAAAAGAACTAACCTAAGGATGACTCTGGAACTAAAGACCAAGTTGTTGGTGTCCTGGAGCTGGAGGTGGGGACAAACCATGGCTCCACAGAAGAGAAAGAGGCAGGCTCTTCCTTCTGTTGCTAAAAATAAAAAACGACTTAAAATTCAGATACCCACCATGCACCTATAATACCCCCATCAAAAAAGAGATGGAGATGATACTGGTCCACACTTCCTCCAAGCACTATTCAGGATATCCACTGGGAGGCTCTGCATGGTCACCCTTCCTAGCTGAGATTCCCGGGAGCGCCATAGCATTGCCCGACTATCTCCTCACCCAGCCACGGCCCCAGGACCCCGCCAGCCTGAGCCTCACCTAAACCCCTAAGAGAGAGATCTGGTTCCCACCTGAATGCCTCTGTTAGGGGCTGGGACTCTCAAGCCCCAGTCTTTTCCTGCCTTACGCACTAGTACCACCACATTACTACTGGAGTATTTCAGTGTGTGTGTTGTTATCAAGAAAACAAAGCTTTTTATTTTTGGAATAGCAAGCTGAGAGTGGAGATGGAAAAACAGAAAGGAAATAATATTTGACCAGAAGAGGTTTTGTTTATTTGCTATTTTAACTGAAATAATACAATAAAATCTAGCTCAGAGTTTTTTCTACTACTTTGAGTGAATTAATAAAAGAAATTCTATAGTAAATAAAATCCTGGAATAACTAGGGATGGGCCTGACTAGCTGGGAACTGGCCATCGGGCTAGGATGCAGCGACTTCCCTATGCTAACGCAGATCTGCTGCATTTGGAAGGAGGGCAGTTCTCCAGAGGAGAAGGGGTCTCCATCTACCCCTCAGCTAATCCTTGAGAGCACAGCTACCAAATTACTCTTTCCTGATGCACACCTCTTGGCAGGCAACTCCTTTGGTTTCAAAACATCAGTCGCTTCCCTCCCTAACAATTAAGGTCCTCAGCCCTTGGGTTAGACTGCAAGGCCCTCCGGTATCAGTTCCCCATTACCTTCCTGCACTGCACCCCTAAATGAACCCCTGGTCTCCTACCCAACTCCCCACTTGTGAGCCTGTCCCCATCAGATGCTGCTCTGCCCTCATTCCAGCTCTAACTCCTCCAATTCTGGAAGGCTCATCCCAAATCCCAGTCCCTCCTTAGGGATCCAGTGACTAGGACCAAGAGCACAGATATAGGTGGAATTTGTTACTCTGCCACTTCTGAGCTGGGGGCCTTGGGCAAGGTAGCCTCTGTAACCTTCAGTTTCTGCTTCTGTAAACTAAGCCCGAGGCCCCTGCCTTTCCAGGAGATTGCAAGGAGTGAATGAGGCGAAGCACTGTTCTTCCTCATGCCTCATATCAGTCTGCCCCTCTCCTCAGAAGCCAGCCTCAGCCACCCCAGGCAGACTCTCTCCTCTTACACATTCACCTGTTAGAATAATGATCACATGGGTGGCAACTGTTGGCAGGTCTGACTCTTACCATGCTGGGGCCTCTTGGAGAGCAAGCACTCTGGCTGTTGTCTTTGCATTCCCAGCAATCGAACAAATGAATGAATGCATAAAACACCTCGTCCAGTTCCTAGAGCACAGAACATGCCAATAAGGATTTTCCCTTCCTATATGGCTTTACGTGTTGCCCCACGTTGTAACTGTTGTGTGCATGTCTTATCTCTTACACTGCATTTCAAGTTCCCTGGAGCTACAGACATGTCTTAGTCATTTTCCAAATTTATTTTTTTAATTTACATACAGTAAAATTTACTTAGTAGAGTGTATACTTCTATGAGAGTTTTGACAAATGCATAAAGTTGTGTAACTACTTATCTTAGACATTTTTATTTCTCCCTAGGTACTTTATTTCCCTAGAAATGTTTACTGAAAAAAGAAAACAATGAATAAACAAATACTTGCTGGAAAAGTTCCCCCAACAGCTATGCAGATAGTTCTTGAGTAAAAGGAAAATCAGAGGATGAGATTCTAAGCTTTCTGCCAAACAATTCCTTAGAATCTATCAGAAATATTTTTTTAAATGCTTATACCTTCTGGCCCTGTATTTCCACCAAGACTATGTCCAGACAAGATAATCAAATGCCGACAATGATTAAGGTGTCAGGAAGGACACAATGGAATTATTTGTAGTAGCAAACTGTCAGATCAACATAAAAACCCAACAATAGAGGAATGGTTAATTAAACTGTAGTACTTCCACAGGATGAGATAAAAATTATGTGTTCACATTCTTATTTGATAGTATTGAAAATAATGTATAATTATGTAATGTTAAGTTTACAATACACTTAAAATCTATAATCTATAAACAGTATTATCTAATACTGACCAATGTTTTAAAATACATATGCATACATGTGTATTCTGTATAACAGCAATGTTAAATTAAAAATTTTATACAAATTGTTAACCTAATTTTACAAAACCAATGTACATGCAGGTTGACATAATCATTAGTACGTGATAGGTGATTTTTATTTTCATAACATGTTTTTGGATTTTTTTAATTTCTTACAAAAATACCCCTATTTCTTTTATAATCAGAAAAAAGTTATAAAAAGAAAGTTGAAAAGCCTTTATTTCTACTTTAAAAAGCTCATAACCTTTATTTCATTTCTAGATGATTCAGTGGTGGCTAAATTTTAACACGCAAGATGTGGCATATGGCTCTGCTTGAACGAGAACGTGCTTTCCGTCTCAAGCATGTTCAGAAATAGGCCATCCCACTGGTGGGTGACACATTTCCTACACACCTACAGGAAGCAGCCCCTGTCTGCAGGGGCTGAGGCTTCAACCATGGTTACATCAGGAGAACGTCAGATAAAGGACACTGAGTAGAGTCTGGGACACGTTGAGTGGCTTCGCCTTCAGCATGAACAGGCACATGACTTTCCTTAAACTCAAATGCTGGGACTACACTTGATTCATTTCTGTATCCCCAGCAACTAGCAGAGGGTTTAGCCCACACAACAGACAACTAAATAATGCTGTTAATGAGGACTCTAAGACATGAGTAAGAGCTGGAAGGTAGAAGAGTGGAGATGTGCTGTGAAACTTACAGTGGCCCTGCTTTCCTGGAGAACACATGCGGCCACCTGCCTGCAGCAATGGCCAAACTCTCATAACCTCCTGAACCCACAGCACCTTGAGGTCTGACTTGCAGCTTCTCCCATCAAGAACCAGAGTCTATTGCCCCAGCCTTTGAGTCCATGCTGGCTTTTGACTTGTTCTGCCCACTAGAACATGGAAGAGGAATGGTGTTCTGGTTCTGGGCCTAGGCCTCCAAGCCCACTGCCTGGTTTCCACTTGCTCTTTCAGAACCCTCCCTGCCAACAGGAGAACAATCCTGGGTTAGCCAAGGATGAGACCCACAGCCAGCCACCCAGGAGGCATGTGCATGACAGCAGGTGCAGGAGAAAGCCTAGCTGAGACAACTGAGCAGGTAGACCCCGTCCAAACTGCCAACTCACAGAATCCTAAGTCAACTAAGTGTTTCCTTAACCAAATGTTTTTTTAAGTCTTGGGAGATGAGTGATAAATGGACTTTTCTTTAAGCTTTTAAACCCCTATTTATTTATGTTAAAGGTATCTAAAACTCACCATACTTAAAAAGGAACTCGTGTTCTCCCTCCCAGAGCCTCTGGTGGTCTGTGAATGACATGATCATCCTTTCCATGGCACATGACAAAAATCTAGAAGTCATCCTCAAATCCTCCCTTGTCCTCCCCCACATTCTTTGGTATCCAGTGCATCACATTTTGATTTTGGCGCCTAAATATGTCTCAAATCTACTTACTTCACAGTCTTTATCACTAACACTCCTCCAACTTACCATTGCTCCATTTCTGCTGTATGACCTTTGACAAGTTACTTTACTTCTCTGAGCCCTGCTTCCTTGACTGTAAAATGGAGATAATAATGCTAGTACCTGCTTCACAGAGATATGTACACTAAATGAGATAACGCATCTAAAGTACTCAACAGAAGATCTGGTATGAAGTAAGTGCTCAGTAAATATTAGTTTATTTTCCTTAATAATATAGCACACAGTGTCCAGTTAGGATGGGCCCCAGTCTTCTCATCTACTGACAATTCCCACCACCTCACTTAGAGCAAACTGCCTTCACCCAATGCCTCATTCTCTCTCTCTGGCCTCTGAGCCTTTACATATGACTGCCCTTCCATCTGGAATGTCCTTGCCATCCATCCATTACAGGTGAACTCCTATCCATCCTTCAAAACCCATGTCATATTTCTTACCTCCATGCTTTCACCTCTCCCTGAGCCCCCAATACAGTTCACCACTCCCTCTTTTATGCTATCTCTGTGCTCTATACATGCTTCTACTAAACTGCACACTACCATAACTTCTTTATTTATTTCCATCTCTATTTTACTGTTAGCTACTTGAAGGCAGAGGCCATGTCATTATATCCCCAGCATGTAACAGTGTCCTGTACACAGTACATCCTAAATAAATGCTTGGTGAGTGGATAAATAAATGATGATCCACTCTTATGTCCTTTTCTGCATCAAAAAAACAGAACATACCCTGAATCAACCAAAGCAACTCCTGCTTTGGGAGCCCTGGTTCTTTCAGTGTCAAAGTAACTGGCACCCACATGAAAAATACTTGCTGTCATTCTCCCACCTAGATTCCAAATTCCAGTACAAAGCCAAGTGCCTGTCTCCCCACAGGGTGGCCCACAACTTTACTGCTCATGCTTCTCTCAGCTTTCCTCTGTGCATAACCTTGGTTATATTATTTACTGCCATGAACACCATAGTATTTATTTAAATATGCTGTAAAGGTCAGACAGCTGAGCCATAGCCCTTCCCGGGAATCCACTTCACACCATCACAGAGTCAGGCCCCCAACACATGCTCAAACTCAGATCTGAAGGTAAATTATGAAGCCTGTTTTTCCACTGTAAGGATGACCTCATCATGCATCGTATTCAACAGAATAATAGCTATAAATCTGTCTGTTACAAGCTGGAAGAGCAGCCAGTGTTGGAAGCCGCAGAATGATTTTAACTTCTGGGCTGTCACCCTCATATTCCCACAGCTCAGCTATAAAAATCAACCTCCAGGGCAAAAAGGAAACAGGGAGAAAAAAGATGGATAAAGCGCTTGGAATAGAGAGGATGCTTCTCCACCACCACCAACCACAGATGCTCCCACGTGTGATTCTGAAACTTTCAGAGGCCACTCAGCTCTTCTTCCAGTCGAGCTGCCTCTTTAATTTCCCTGCTCTGATGCCTTCAGTTCAGTTCTCTTAAATTTAAAGGCTCTTAGAGAAAATGATTCAATGATGGATCCTCTCTCCACAGAACCATACACTTAACGGAATTTTTCACTCAATGTCAGGGTGTTCACAGATCCCCTAAAGCCTCTCCCTGGATCATGAAACCCAAATAATTTTTCTACATTATCCCTTAGCTGAGACTGAAAGAATAATCAGGGAGGGGTATGTGGAAGCCTCGAAAATCAAAACAGAACAATACACACACACACACACACACACACACACACACACACACACACACACACACACACACTGTGCAGCATTAGTGAAGAGATTATTAGGAGGAAATCGTTTATTAAGAGCAACAGCCCAGAAACATCTGAAAACGCTGTCTGGGGGAGCAATCCTACTAGATATGCCCAAAGCATTCCGAATGCAAGAAGAAAAGGTTTGGGCTGTAGGCTCTGCCCTTAAAGGCCCTGGGATCCAGTGAGTTTTCCAGAATCAGCCGTCATTCAGAGTGGAAAGGGAGACCTCATCTGGTTTCAACAGCTCAGAGCAAACCCTGCTGTGGTGAATGCCCCTGGTTCTCTTTCATTATGAAAACAATAGAACATCGAAGACAATTTGGGGAAGAAAAAAAAGTCATCCATAGTCACACTAGCCTCTTACAACTGCTCCAATGATTCCTTTCTGGTTGGATTAAATGTAGACCTTTCTACAGACTTGTGATCAAGTACATATATCGTTTTGAGCTACCTTTTTGTTTACACATAACCTATCCTAACTGTATTCCCATTTTTTCCATAAAGTCTTCATAATAATAATTATTGTTATCAGGGAACATACTTTACTATGTTTTCTTTTTTAGTGTCATTTTTTCACGTATTTAGTATCTTTTCATTTTTGAACAAGTTCTTGGGATTAATTCCAAGATGTAGTATTACATCATCAAAGGCCATGATCAATATTGTAGCTCTGGGTACAATCGGCCATATTGCTTTCCAAAACATTGTTCTGATTTACAAGGCCACCAGAATAAGTATTCCGGTTTCACCCCGACTGAAGAGGGTCCTAGAGCTTACAGCATTATTAGTCACAATCAGAAGTTATGCTGCTATTATTTGAGGCCATTTTCCATAATCCTGCTGTCACCTATAATGGGGCTCCCAACCTCCCCATGCCTAGACTCAGCCTCTGGGCACACAGGAAACTAACTCAGAGAAGACAGCCTAAAAGGGCAGAATGACCCGGGATGGGCACTTAGTCATAAGCATCCTGTTTAGAATCCTGGCTCTATTGATTAGTAGCTGTGTGGTCTTAGGAAGGATACTTGGCCTCTCTGTGCCTCAGTTCCTCACCTGGAAGCTAAAGATAATTTGACCTACTTTTCAGAAAGTTTAAAAATATCTTTTACAAAAAATATTAATCTGCAAATGTTCACAACTTCTTTCCCAACAAGCACCCCCATTCTGTGGGCCTTAGAGAGCAGACTGAGGTAATGGAAGACAAGCAGTGACTGAGACAGAGATTTCAAAACAAAGGACTGAGATTTACTCATGAAAAAGAGAGGTGAAAAAAAAGAAAAGGATAAATGGCAAGAGGGAAGAAGGAGCAGGTGGAAGACAGAAGTTTTGTGCGACTAAGTCTAGGGGGCTGGAGTAGAGGGGACTGCAAAGTCATGAATGAAATACAGGAGGTTGGAGAGTGACTGCAATTGTCAGCCTAAAGAAAAGGGATGAAGAAACAGTCAGTGATCTCGGGGGTCTCTCCTCTGCTTTCTGCACCCAAAGCCCACCCTCAAGCAGAAAGTGTGTGTGACTGGTCTCAGTCTTGAAGCCTTCTCAGCTGCTGTCACCCACCCCTCAGAAAACCCTCATTACTCCCCTCTGCCTCTCAAGGGATGTCTTCACTCCTTAGGATGACTCATTAGCCCCACTTTTACTTTCCCACCTTTTTTGTTAATGTCTTCCACATTCCTCCAGCTAAAACTACTTTAAACAACATGCAAGATGAGATTTTCTAACCGTTCTTTGCATTCGGTACTTCTCAGCCTTTGCTCATGTTCCTCCTTGATACAGCTCCTCTTCCATGAAGTCTTCCCCACATTCTCCAGTTGGAATCACTCTCCCTGTCCTCTGTACTCTCAGGACAATTTTATTTTTATCTTTTCTATAACCCAATCACACTTGAGTTGTATTAGTTCTGTGTGCACATGTCACTTTCATTCTATTCGAGGGAAAGAAACTGATGTTCAGGGACCACAGTTTGTAGCTCCTTGATGACTCAAACAGGACGAGTGCTCGTGAGACCTGGGTGGGCTCTATCAGAAAGCCTAATCGGTTCCAGGCAGCACCAGAGAACCAGCTAAAGGTGACACTCATGGTTTGTCTTCCCCTATTTACCTACTTATCTAAACCCTACTTATTTGAAGGAATGAGTAAATCAATGCACAAATGAATGAATGAAACTTCAGAGTGTCTAGAGCCAATCCTTTCCAAAGGTACACAGGAAGCTCACATCTATCAGCAAGTCCATCCCTGCTATTTCTGGTAGAAATCAAGTAAGCTTGCCCAATTCATATGAGTTGGTATATATTCTGGTTTCCTAAATGGTATCAGTTTTCCAAATCTATCTCTACCACAAGCTTTATTTACTTCTGAATACTGAATATCAACTTTAAAAATAGGATCCCACATCCATATGCAGCTAAGCTCATGGAAAGAGACTGCACTAAGCTTCAAATGGTAGATTTTGCTGCTAAATATGTGACAATGGTAGAGTCACTTCATCTTTGCAGTCTCTGTATAAGACACATGACCAGGGCCACCCTACCCACTTCCAAAGCCATAGAGTATATGAAATAATGTGAGGGTACCTTACAAAAGTATCAAGTATAATGGATGAAGGAAACTAGTATTCATTTTGAGCTCCTCCTAGGAAGCAAGAACCATGAAAGAAACTTTCAACAACCTATTTCATCCTCTCTACAATCCATATAACCAAGAGTTAATGTACATGAAAGCTGAGCCTGGAAAAACTGAATTCAAATCCTGATTCTGCCCCTTAGTAGCTGCTTGGCCTTGGTCCAGTTCCCTTAACCTTTGCTTATCACCTCTCTCCCTATGATGTTTTCAAAAAGTGTGCAAAGCACTACACAATGTCGAGGTATTTTTACTAAAATAAGAAAACCTTTTACCCCAACAAGGTAATTAGGTAACTGGAGTAAATGGGTGCTATAAACCCACCAACCTGGGGACTGACATCCCAAAACAAGTCCTCGGGGTTGATTTGGGTCCCAGCTTTGTGCGCTAAACAGTAACATCATTGCTCTCTCCCTGGAGGTTGAAACAGGCCTTACTAGACAATTGGACAACATCTCTGTGACAGCAGTAAATTTAGTCAAGGGGAGAGACCTCAAGCCCTGGAGGAGGCAGAGGACCCTCCATGGAACAGCTGGAGGAGAAGGGGATCAGGGAAAAAACACCACCTTCACGAGAATTCTGAAACACTCACGGGGACACTCACCTGTAGTAAGAACTGGAGGGAGTAAATGGGCCCGGAGACTCACACAGGAATATTAAATGCATTCCTCAGAAACAGAAACCCAGACACACCCAGAAAGGGAGAGAGGTGATCAGGCAAGAAGGAAAAAAAAGTGCCAACGATGGGTAATACAGAGGATTATACAAAATGCGTACAGCAGTGGTTTTCAAAAATATTTTACCCCAGGAAATCTCTCATGAAAGGAAATTAGGGTAGAAATCCAATTCCTAAAACAAGTAAAATCACGGAGAGCTAGTTGAGGAGAGGTTAGGAGCCTGAATGCTGAGCCCCTCAGCTTCTCCGTCCCCCCAGGCAGCCTCGGAGGAGCTGGGGAACCCTAAGGGGTCTGAGAGCAGAATCAGAAGGCCAGTGACAGCGTCTGTAACGAAGACTACCAACTCCATTCCCCATTCCCCTCTCCTCCTTTCAGAACTGGAGCCCCTTCTACCCCATGCTGGTCTCCATCCAGCCGGAGACTTCATTTCCCAGCTTAGAAGTGACCCTGAGGCTTAGATCTTGTCAATGGAATATGAGTGGAAGTGATGTGTGTAATTTCTGAGTCACTTCCTTAAAAAGACATCGACGGCTCTCTTTTTCTGACAATGGCTACCTTCAATCTTACGTGGAAAGGACGAACTTAGAGGCTAGCAGAGCAGCAAGATGGAAGGAGCCTGGGCCTCTGGATGACCTGTGGAGCAGAGCTACCCCCTCTCTGTGACCATCCACCTAGGCCCGGACATGGGACAGAAAGAAACAGCCATCTGTTTGGGCCTCAGCACTCTGGGTAACATGGTAACAAAGGCCCTGTGACCAAACTAATCAGGTGTGCAGGAGGGAAAAAAGAAAGAGTGTGGAAAATCTCAATTTGGTGCCTCCTATCCCTCTTCAGGACCTTCTCTGCGTACATAACTTTTGGCCCCAACACCAGAATAATGACATCTTCAAATGACCAAAAGTTGTTTGTAGGCCTGAATGGTAATACATTCTGTTTATGCTTCATTTCTATAGATGCTCAGTCGGTCCCACCTGGATCCTCGGAGCAGATCAGATGGTGGCACAGAGTTCCTTTCCTCTCTTTGCTTTTGCTCCACCTGAGCCTCAGAGCTGGAACTGGGGTTTCAGTCCTGCACTCTCCACTTTCCCAACTGACTGCTGCCTCTGGGCTATTTCCAGAAGGAGCCCATGGCCTTCTGGAAGAAACCATGGGCTAGGAACCCATCCTTTAAATCCCAGGAATCTATCAGCTCAGGCTGAAAAGTTCTATCTCAATCCCAAGAGCTATTACAAAATGCTGAAAAACAACTTTGCACAAATGCCATCAAGCCCAATCTCTGCTATGGCTGCTTTTCAGTTTTTCTTCTATTTTCTCCTTCTGGATGAGTCCACTGTCAAATATAACCAGAATAAGGAAATTTAAGGTCCTCTATTCCCATTATCTAACAGGCTCTCTTGGATTCAGCAACCCAGCCAGCATCTTTGCAAAACCATTGTTAAATACGAGGTCATTACTGAAAATGATGATGTTGAGGTGTATAAAAGAAACTTAATGCCTTGGAATATAAAAGCTATTCTAATCACTACATCTAATTACCAAGAAGAATGATTCACCAAAATATTTTAAATGTCTTAAAATATAATAAAGTGAAAAGAGAGAATGTGAGCAATTGCTCAGTGAGCTGGCAATGGGAAGTAGATCTCAGAGAATACGATTCCCATTTTAGCATCAAAGAAGCCAGGATCTTTCAAAATCACTGTAAGTTCTATTCTTACCAACGTTTAAACTTAAGACCTTCAGAAGTGGTAGAACTTTCTAATCTTTTCACAGGATCTGAAGCCTGCCCTTGCCATAGACTACAATGACACTATAAGATTTTACATATCTGTAAATTCACCCACTGGTTTCAGAACTAACTGCATGCCTCAATGCTTTAGTTCCTCCTCTCAGGCTCTGCTTCAAAACATGCCCAGATGAAAGTCCTAAGATGTAAAAATTATGTTTGCAACAGATTCCTATCTTACCTTCAAAGATTCCAATTACACTGCACTGCCATACATCATTCATTCATTCACACACTCGCTGTGTTTATGCCATCATGAGGGATGGGGACAAAAGGGGTATTAGCACCAATTGAGCCAATCACAGAGCTGGGCATTTTACAGGGGTCATATTTTTCACCCTCAAAATTACACCCAGAGGCAGGCATTTTTACTTCCCTTTTTACAAATGAGATTACGGTTTGATAGGTTAAATAATTTTTCCAAGGTCAGAATCAAAGATCTGCTGCACCACAGAACCTGTCTACCCCCAACCCTGTCTATCTCCAGGGAAAGAAGCAAAGTAGAAAATGGGCAGTAAAATCTCTTATGCCTTAACTTGGTAGGCCTAAACTCCAGACAATATCCCCCCAAATTTACAGATGAGGCAGATAAATAAAGTGACTTCCCAAGATGACACCAACAACAAGTGGCAGAAATAGGATTTGAACACAGGCTGTCTGACTACGCCCCTTGGTACTGCATTAAAGCTGCTTCTCTACACTAAAATGAGTGAAAATACAGCAATAGAAAAGAGAAATAGAATAATCATCAATTCCTACAAATTAAGGGGATGGAGAAGTCAGTCTGGCTACCTGAATCAGGGAGTGCTTCATAGAAGAGGCAGTTTTTGAAATTAGTAGCTTAAGGGGGGGATTAGCCTAACCATCAGAAAAATCAGGAATGAGAAAGGAAATTTATAGGCTCAGCTTCTTTCAGTGACTGACATGGTCCAACTCAAAGTCCATGGTTTATATTCACTTTTACTGTACAGTCAGTAGGTTTTGACAAATGTATAATGACATGTATCCACCATTACAGTATCACACAGAATCTCTGCACTGCCCTAAAAGTCCTGTGCTCTGCCTATTCCCTCCCCCTAACCTCTAGCAACCACTGATCTTTTTTCTGTCTCCTTGGTATAACTCATCCAGGAATGTCATATAGTTGGACCGTATGGAGCCTTTTCAGATTGGATTCTTTCACTTAGTAACATACATTTGAGGGTCCTCTAAGTTTGTTTTTACAACTCAGTAACTCATTTCTTTTTTAATGCCAAATATTATTCCATTGTATGGATGTACCACAGTCTATTTTCCTATTCACCTACTGAAGGACATTTGGTTGCTTCCAAGTTTTGGTGAATATGAACAAAACTTCTATAAACATCCAAATGCAGGGTTTTGTGTGGACATATGTTTTCAACTCATTTTGGTTAACTACCAAATTTTGCTGGATTGTGTTGTGAGAGTATGTTTGGTTTTGTAAGAAACTAACAAACTGTCTTCCTCACTGGCTGTGCCATTTTGCATTCCCACCAGCAAGGAATGCAAGATCCCGATGCTCTGCATCCTCTCACAAGCACTTGGTGTTGCCAGTGTTCTGGATTTTTACCATTTTACTAGGTGTGCAGTGGTATCAACGTTTCATTTTTTAAAACATCTTTCCTTTGATTCTCATGTAGATGGCTCAAGTTTTTGAAAAATATGGAACTTAGAGGAAAAGAAGCCTTTACCAACAGCTTGCAGTTTCTCACATGAGGGTGACCAGGGCTGATTCTCAACTGGAACTCACTGGTGCAGTCATACCAGTTAAAATACCGACATATTTCTAGACCCATTAGGAAAAAGCTATTGTTGCAAGATCCCCATGCGTCCTACCACCACCCAAGCAGCCCTAAACCCTCTGCTTAGACCTCCTAACTTTTCCCATATCCTGTACCTAGAGAGTTAAGGCTTGGCATTAACAGGATTGCTAGGACTCTACTCCAGCTTAGCCAGGGTTTTTTCTGATTGGTCAGAGCCCAGGCCTTCCATAAGTATTAATTATTTTGAATCTCACCCCTGGGATTACCCTATGAGATTATGCACTGTTTCTCACATTTACCTGATGACTGTAAACATCTGCTGGGCTTGTTAGACAGATGATCAGGCCTTACCCTCACAAACTCTGATCCAGGAGATATGGTTTGGGGCCCAGGAGCCTGTCTATGTGTGTGTTTTTTTCCTCTTCCCTTCAAACACCCAAGATAATTTTTTCTTTAATTCCCCAAGGTGACTCTTACCTATGGGAGAGATTTGCAATTTTAAAAAGGAGCAGGAGGGAATATTTCCACCCAGGCTAGCAAGATTCTTCTCCAAAAAAGGCAACTAAGTCCCAAACACATGGATTTTGGATATAGAAACATTAGTTGGAGATGTGAAATTCAAATCCTAGTCCCACCTTGCCCGCTGTGTGGCTTTGGGCAATTGACTGAACCTCTCTGAAGCTACAATTTGCTATAAAGATAAGGCGAAATAAATGTATATGACACATAGGAGTTAGTCAAACAATTACAGCCAGTATTGTAAGTACTCAACACATTTATGGTCTGTCTCTCAACTTTTAAAAAATTACCCTTGATTCAGAATCTCCTTGCAAAATTGGCCAAGGTTGGCTTGGCAAACATCTTGGCGCTATCAGACCAATGGTGAAAGTAGCTCCTTTGATCACATTTATTTGGTGGGCATCCGATCTACATCGATGTTTGTTGTAAAAAAATAAACATATTTGGGGAATAAAGTATTTTAACTCCATTTTGAGTTAGCAAACATTTAACTCAAGCGCTGTCATTAGTCACTAAAGGTTTTGCTTTACAGACCTCTTATCTACATGACTTATTCTTCTCTTTCTATTTTGCAGCAGCAAATACTCTTGGCCCAGGTTCTTACTTTGTTCTAAACTTGAGATGTAGAAAAACAGGAAATGCTTTCTTTCAAAGAATTTCACCCCTCCCAAAGGCAGAATGATTCTTGGGAATCCCAGACTGTCCCATGTCATTAGAGAGGGATGCCACCCTGTCATAAGTGCTCATCTGTGAAGAGTAGAAAAATGGGCAGATAATGAAATTACTGAACACTTAAAGTGTCAGAGACTGACAGGCTGGGGCCATCCATCACCAATTACATGAGGCATTAGCATGCTGCTGTCCCATCCAGGGACAAAGACAGCAACAAGAATATTAATAGTCTGCAGTGGGTCTGTGTAAGAAACCAATAATTTAATGAACTGACAACCAGCCAATACCCTGAAACCCTGGCCTGCCTCTGCCCCAGAACTTGTTTTACACCCAAGCACCTGCCCCTTGAATGATACAAAATGGCAATGTTTCCTAAACGTCAGTCCTTCATGAACCACCTTTTTTGCATGCTACATCTGTGTAATAGCACCTGTACTAAGTGTAAAGTATATTTTTAAATTGTCTCTTCTTTTCACTAAAATTAATTGATTTTGAAAGAAAACCTGGTACCACCACTAAAATGGAAAATCAGTATCACCTGCTATAAGTGGAGAATAGTCACGAAAATGACTGCAAAACAGGGAAAACATGGCCATTACAGTCTAGTCAGCACTGGTCCCCTGGTGTGGGTTCTGAGCCTGAAGCTGGCCTTGTGTTTTTCAAAATAGGAGATTATCAAATGTTAGAAAGATGTTAAAGACACACTAGCCCCAAACTGAGATTTTCCTCTTGATGTCCTAAAGAGATTAAAAGCAAACTGAAAAAGGACTAATTATCTCACCAAATGAGCCAGTATTACTGCCATATCCATGCATTAGATGAATTCCTACAAGCCTCACACTTTGGAAAATACTGTTAAGAGCTTTGACTACTGAAGGTATAGCACTGACAGGCTTTTCACAGATACAGAACAAACTACAGAAATTTTTGGCCCTATTAAACCCAAATATGAAAAAATCAACTACGCTCCACCCAGCTAAAAGATAGACAACTCATGGAACCCCTCCCTGAGGACTTTTCTATGAAACATCTTAGAAGTTATGATCTTTTCCTGCTTTTGATCCAACCAAGAAGCTTCAGCCAAAGCCACACCACTGCTCAGGATGGTCCACAGCAGGGCAAGGGAGCTTGCAGGTGGCCTGGCTATTGCACACATAACTCACAGTATGGAGGAAGTTGAAGTTGGTAACTAGAGCCTTGGATCAGGAAGCAAGGACCCAAGAGGAGTCATGATGGCAGGTGGGACTTGGATTTGGTCTATCTGTAGGAATCGAATTAGCTTGCACCAAAATCTAAGCAGCACCAGGGACAGCTCCTTGTGGTTTACCAAGAAATTATTACAGAGGATAACTGGAGCTCTTTGGTTCCCAGTAGAACTGGTCTTTTCTGGCCACCACCAACTCATTCATATACATGTTTTTTTGGACACCTTACATGGGTCATCAACAGGACATCCAGTGGCCCTTAGGGGGCATTCTCAAGATTTGGTGAGATGAGGCAATACTGGATTCAGTGGACAGAGGCAGGATGCTGATCATTCTATACTCTGCCGTACTGTGGAAAATCACCTTACATCCCACACAGCTTGAAATAGCCATCAGACATTCTTGTAGGGAAAAACCTGCTTGCCATTAACCAAGCCTAGAACCTAAATTCATTTTACATGCAAGTAGAAAATATGTTTGCAATGTATTAATAATAGACTGAATTTTTTAGGATATAATTACCATGTGGGTTGAGAAAAGACTGCCTTTTGTTTTATAAACATTACAAGAAAGTATTTACCATTTTTTGAAAGTCACAAAATAAATGGCAATACCATTTATGGTGTTTGAAGTGCCAATACCACATACCTGTATCAGTCTGCTTTTCTAGCTGTCTTATGGTGATTCTATGCATAGAAGCAAGCATATGACGATTTCATTGTATCCTCTAGTGTAGTTGTACCTGAGCATTTATTGAAATGTACACTATTTTGTTAGAAATCACCCTCCATTTATTTCTCCTTTATATTAGAGTTAGAGCATTATGTTGATTTTAATTATGTGTGTAGGCAGGTTACATTAACTCTGAATTTCACTTCAGTACTGTAAAGTGATTGTTTCAAAATATTTGTTATAAAAAGGGGGATCTGGGGCTGGTATGCCTGAGAATGCTTTTCTCAGACATCAGTCTCCACTGTGGCTTGTCCTAATCACCTCCATATTCCTTACTGAGTACAGCTAGGGCCTCCCTTAGGTAGAGAAAAGTAGCCTCCTCATCCTTTCCAAGCCTTACATGGCTGTCAGACTATGACATCCAGAGCCTTAGTATATTTATTGTATTTATCTAAGGAGTTCAACTCCAAGTGGTCTCTGCTGGATCCCCGTGTTACCCCTTGTCCTCGTGGCAAGACCTGTAAGAAGGTAGGTAAGTATGTGTTGTCTATTGATGTAACTTTCCAAATATTATCCTCCTCTTCATCTATGCTGGATAATTTCAATCTCTCTCTCTCTCTCTCTCTCTCTCTCTCTCTCACACACACACACACACACACACTCACACACAAACATACACACATACACACAATCTACCTCGATACCCCTTCTTGATCTTCTGTTTAAAATCCTTCTAATGGAGGACTTTTTGGTCCATTTCCCCAGGATTCCTTTAACTAATTCATTGCTGGGCTCCTGAAAGGGATCCTAAAAGACTCCCCACTTCCCAGCCCAGGCACCTGTTCCAAGCCCAGAGCTCACACATCACTGTTTGTCTTTCTCATCTATAGTAGCTACTTGGCTCTTTATCACTTTGGCTTCATGGTAAAAAATGTTTCAACCATCAACCCTTGAAGGGAAACAGGTACACTGGGGGGAAAACCTCATGCTTCACTCCGGAAAGCTGATGAGCAATACATGCATGACATTTTCCAAACAGAAAACCTGGACACAATATCTGACAAAAATATGTGCATGAAGTCTGACAACAGAACAAAGTACTTGGAATCAGGACTGTTCCAGAAATTCAGGAATGAAGGGGGAGATCTTAGAACTCTTCAGAGGCAGCTGTCAAGGATAATAACACATGCATATCACTTTTCTCTGGCCTGGAAAATAAGGTAAGAGAAACGTCCAGTCCTGGAACTCTGAACACTCTCCTAGCATCTTCCTGCTTTGCCATTGATGACCTGCCTCGCTCCACTCTTTTCATTTTGGTCATTGCCCAAGTTCCATTTTCAGCTCCCCTCTCTCTCCACATTCCATTCCTGGGAAATTTAATCAACTCTAACAGCTTCACTACCAAATGCCAATGGATCCAAAAATTCCCTCTCCCACCCACACCTCCTGCCTGATCTTCAGTCCTATAAATCCAACCACCTCCTAAAAAACTCCAACCTTTTGAACTACCAGTACTTCAGTCACAGTATGTCAAAATCATGCACACTGCCCTCCTTGCCCTCCTGTTAAAGATCCCTCCTCTGTCTATACTCCTGACATGGTTAATGGGGTCACTGTACTTCTTGGAACCCAAAGCAGAAAAATGAAAGGCATATTACTGACCTAATTGTTCCCCAAACTCATTCAATCATCACTGAGTCCTGGGAACTCAATCTTTGTAATGACAAATTGTTATTACAGTCTTTGTTCTCACAACTTCAATTCAGATTTTATCATCTTTTACCTGAAATATTGTAATACCATGCATGGACTTGAACTGATCCTTCCTCTTTCTCACAGCCTCCCACCCATCCTCCAACCTCCTAGCAATATTATCCTATAAAAAGGTATTGTCAGATCTCACACTTAGCTCCCCTCTGAGTTTTTAATGCTCACCTGGGGTCGAATCCAAATTCCTAAATGAAACTCTCTAGTATTATTTACTTTCAATCAGGAAGGACTAGAAGCATTTGAATCAGGGTAACCTGAGATTGAATTATAGGTTCACAGAACACTGACTGTGTGACCTTGGGCAAGAAGAGTGTAGACTCATTATTTTAATTACTCTAATAGTAGAGTCTGTGTTTATGGTACATAGAGTTCAACTTCCTATTCAGCCACTTTAGGTTAAAAAATTCACACAAATGAGATGAGGTTATGTTATTTGACATTTAAAATAACTCACTTCTAAAGCGATAATCTCTTTTTTTTCAAAAATGGACATAATAATGATGCTTATCCCAAGTGTGTTGTGAGAAATAAAATGAGAAACATACATATATATTTCATATATAAAAATATAAATATATAATATATAATAAATATATAATATATAATAAGCAATATATATTAATATATAGCAAGTATAAATATATATTATAAATATAAACAAATGCATATATACATATACACTTATATATAATTACAAGTACAAATTACATATATACACATATACACCTGTATGTACATGTGTGGGTTTGTAAAGTTTTTACTTCAGACCAGAACCATCCCCAAAACATGAGCTTCTCTTTGCAGGAAATGTCAACACTGGTCCAAGTTTCCTGCTACACTTATGCCTCCAATCCATTCCCCTCCTTCTTTCTGATGTGATTCCAAAGCAGAAATATAACAAGTCTGGTCTCAGCAAAAGGGACTGCAGAATCCCCCAGGCCTTGAATAAGATATGACCTGCATTTTTTTTTCAGGCTGACTTTGATTTTTTCCAAGAGGGGCATGCCACTCTGGTTGCCAAAGTCCTCACCACTTTTACTGCCTCCCTTACTTGGCCATTTCAAGCACTTAGGTTACCCCTGATTCACAGGAAATTCTGAGAGCCCCAAGAAACAGACTGTCCACCCCAGTTCTGATGAAGAATAACAAGACATGGGCAGAAAAGGCAGGGGGCCTGGGTGGTGTGAACAATGATGTCATTAGGAGGGAAGTTTGAGCTTCTAAAAGATGATAGCACATAACAAATTGGTGTGGTATAAATGCAATTTATGTGGACCATAATGTACTCAATTCATCCCCATAAATGAAGGTAAAATTGTACCTCACCTGACAGGTTCGAGTTCTTACTTATCGTTAGTGGTGATAAATCCCACACAATAATGGGACTTCCAGGAGACAACTTTTCATTTCTGGGTAGCTTCAGTTAGTCACATTCAAACCACAATTTGCTCATCCTTCCAAAAGCAAACCTTGCTAGACATTATTATATTCAGAATTCATTTTTTAGCCTTAAGTGATTTTTGAGAAAGTAATACAAGCATATAGTAAAAAAAAAAAAGTCCAGAAGCACAAAAGCATTTTTCTACAAAAAGCTTTCCCACCTCCTGCATCCCTCAATCAGTCCTTCCGTAGTGGTAAATGCCAGAACAAATTTCTCGTGAATCCTCATAGAGATCACCCTTGTAGACCCAAGTGCATATTCGTGGATCACTCATAATTTTATATAAATGGAAACATGCTACATACACTACATTTTTTTTCTCATTTCACATTATACCATGGGGCTCAGTCCCTACCAGTCGAAATAAATCTTTACTCCTTTTAACAGCTGCATAATATTCTATCTTATGGATGGACCATAATTGATTTAGCCAGTCCCCAGCTGATGGACATTATGCCTATTGTTCCTGTCTTCTGTTACCACAAGACAGCTATACATAGCCTTTTGGCTCCGTTTTAGTTTTCTTTCAACACAGCCACTGCCTGATTGAATTTCCCCACCTTCTTCACCTAGATTCGGGAGCCTACCCTGAGAGACAGAACAAACATCTCTGCGGAGCTGTGGTTCTCAGCAAATTAAATAAAATAAAATCCTCCCTCCCTGGGCCCATCTGGAGGGAGTTGCTATGACCAGGTTCTATAAAAATAATAAATCTCTCTTGACACAGGAGTTGGAAGGAGACCACTCAGGATGCAGCGATGGGCTTCTCCATTTGAGATGTCAAGAGGCTATACTGAAAGCAGAAAATGGAGCCCCATAAATCTGTAATTATAACCCCCATTCACGACAGAGAGCTGCCTGCTTGTAGCTAGTTCTCATTACCTGCATACAACTATAATTTCTATGCAGTCTTTTTCCCTACTGTGCAGTTTCTGGGGGACTTAGAGCTGGGGAGGGGTGCTGGGCATCTTTAAGAGGAGAATGAAAAGGTGCCAATTATGGAAAAGCGATTTCTTCTTTTGAGTCCAACTGCTATGGCTTCACTATCCCTCTTCAGGTGAGATCATCACAACCTTGTGCAGGCATTAATTGTTCCTGGAAAAATAAATCCCACCTGCCCATCCTGCCTAAGGGTTAGGCTGGACTGTAGTTGAGTTCAAAGTGCTCACCAGCCTTAAAAACAGGCCGGCTTGTCCTCTTCCCAGGCTACCCTCAAGTATGTGTCCTAGCCAGCGAAAAGGTCATTTTATTGGATTCATTATGATTCGTTATGGAGCCCCAACGATGCAGACCAAACAGAGGTAACCATGGCAATAACATGATTCACTGCAGAGGTGTTCGTCATTCCACAAGGCTCGCCCTCCGTGGGGACTCCCACATCAGTGAGCCCTGTCAAGAAGTTTCCTGTGAGCAGGAAAGTCAGCCTGATTCCCTACCAAGTTCATTGCTGTGCTTGGTAGGGGCTGTGGGGGCTGGGGACCTCATCTAGTGAGCCAAGTCCTAAAACTGTGTGGGGACTGTGTGTCCTCTGTTTCTTGTCTATCACAACTCCAGGAAGTCATGCAAGTGGCCATTGCTCTGCAGAGGGCATGGAAAAGGGGAAGCGGGCGTGTTGTCTTGGAACTCTGGAAGGTTCTGCTCTTCCACTGCTCTTCTTAAAGTGCTTCTCAGGCCAAACTGGAGTCCAGGACCAAGCGCCAGTCACCAAGGCAGACCCTGCCTGATCCTGCGCAATTCTTCAACCACAACAGGTGGATCTTAGACCTGGGGAACCAGGGCCCATAGACTAAAAGTCCTGGTCCCCAATGAGCTAGCTGCTCTTGTGCATCTGAGCCTGGAACCACTCCTCAGCTTCTGTCTTCAGGACTTAATTTTCTTTACTTTTTGTTTTCCTTTTAATTCCTGTAACATTTATTGTTAAAAATATTGTTTTTTCATCTTTGGCTCCCCAGTGGTTAATACTGCACTTGACATATAGGAACTTAATAAATATGTACTGGATGAATGAATGAGCTAAAGCACAAGGAGTTACTAACTCACTGTGTTAAACTGGGACTCTCTAAGAACAGCAGCTCTTTGAGGTCAGGAGCTGAGGTGACTCCTTCCTTTGTGCTCCCCAGTGGTGATGCTCAGTGTAGACCCACAAAGGCAGCCGTGGTCCCAAGGAATGTCCAGTATATCAGGCATTATCCAGTAAATTGAGTTTATGAACAGAGGTCCATACACCACCTTAAATCACGTGCAAAATTTGTGCCTGTATCTCTATGCATTTTTCTGCAATGAGTTCCATTACTTCCATCAGATTCTCAAAGGGATCCACGGCTACAAAATGCTCCGTATTCCCTGACTTAAAGAATCAGAAAACTTGAGAACTGGAACTGTGCCCTTTGCCCTCTGTGATGTGGAGCGGGATTGTGTGGGGGAGGCTGCAGGTGTGAGTTTCGCTGACTAACAAGCATTATTGCTCTGCTTTATGGAAACAGATAAATCACCAGGACTAAGAGAATCCCAGCTCCAGGAACACTCTTGCACTTGACAGCAAGCACATTTTTTCCACCAAGTCAACATCTCCAGAAGGAGCAGCCAAGCCCTGTCAGTCCATGAAAAAGAAAAGCAGCTTGGAGCGAGATTAAAGAAATAAATAAAGCACAATCTGCAAGCTGGGGAAATAGGCTCATCCTATAATGGTGCTAAACCACTTGATTCCAGGCAGAGACAACAAGAACAAGGTGATGCACCATGTCAGCCCTGATCCCAGAAGCTCTGCAGTGAGAAGGGCCTTTCATCCCTGCCCACGTGGGGGCTGCAGGGAAGCTGAGTGCTGCGTCTGAGCATGATGGAGTGCTCGGCTCTGGATTTGTTACCATAGTGTCCGGGGAAAGGTCACCTGGGTGCAGCTCCTCCAGCATTGCTCAGAAAACAGTCATTCTCACAAAAGGCCTGGCTTCAGTACCTGATTTTGCAGGGCTTTGCACTGCATGTAAACAGACCCTGTCTCTGTCTATCTCTAGAACAGAATTTCTCAACCTTGACAGTACTGACATTCGGGGACAGATAATTCATTGTTGTGGATGGCTGTCCTGTGCATCTAGTACATGAGGCAGCATGTCTGACCCTTACTCGCTAGATGCCAACAGCACTCCTCTCTACATGCTGTGACACTAAAAACATCTCCTAACTTTGTCAAATGTCCCCCCAAGAGCAAAATCACCCCCCCACACCCGCGATAAGAACCACTGTCCTAGAATCTCCCATATCCGAGGGACACCAACACTGAGGGATGTTAACAGTTTTTACTTAGAGAAAAATAGGATGCTGTGGTCAGAGTTTGGGAAACACTGAACTAAACAAATCTTTCCTGATAGATTGCTCAGAGTCTGAATGAGACATAACACCCAGCATTTTCCCAAGGCACTGGGCCACAGAATCCTTTTATCTCAGAGCATTTAGGATTAGTATTCTGAGGGATTTACCTTTGGAAACCCTTCTGTAAGGCAAAATCGGAAATATGCCTCTAAGGCAAACATCCACTGAGGAAGAGGTGGAGGAGAAGCAGCTGAAGGATGCTAGGCGCAGTCTGGGCTCACACAACTTCCTGCAACCAACACAATTTATCTTAGAACCCCAGACTTTACCACTAGAGATCCAATTTTTAAGAACAGGCTTAGACTTTCAGCTTTTTAAATGTCCCAGATATTTTGGAAGACAGGAACACTTTAAATCACCATCAGCTAATACTTTATAACCAGGGTGAGGTTATCAGAGAATGTCCCCCCCTCCCCCCCAGTGAGAGTTGGCCAGGCCGGAAGGTCTGTGGAGAATGAGAAACCACAGAGGCACCTGGGGTAGAAAGGAGAGTGATCCAGGAAAGAAAGGAAGGAAAGAGGACTCCAAAGCAAACCTCTTAATTCCAGCCAGGGCTGCCTCTGGAGGTGTATTTGCAATATTCTGATGTAATATTCTGTTGCAACCTGCATGTAAGAAGGGTCAGAGGCAGTAGAAAGGCTTTTAGAAGGGGTTAGAACTGTTCTGTATAAAATGGCTTTAAAACAGTATTATTGTACTAAATAGACTTCACTGTAATTCCCAAAGATTTCAGACATCATAGAACATTAAAATTGGAAAGGACCTTGAATTACCCAGTCCTGTTCTTTTAAAACTTATTTATCTGTAAAAGTCATTTACTCAAAGCCCAGTACACAACACAGTATCATAACTACCCTCATTTAATACTGTTGGTCCCACCCAGCACCTAAACCCACCTCACTGCCTCTGCAGCCCCTGAGGAACCTTCCAGAACATCCAAGCTTCCCAGAGCTAACATTTGAAACCCAGTCCCCTAATTTCACAGGCAGGGGACACTGAGACCCAAACAGATTACTGACTTGCCTGAAGGTCCCATGGCTTATCTGTACGAAAGTCAGAAGAGCCCAGGTTCATGCCTGACTCTTAGCCCAGTGCTCCTCCCATCTTACCACCTCCAATGACCCTACAACAGAATGAGTTGCTTGGAATGGAGTGAGTGCCTCATTTCTGCACATATCCAAGAACAGACAAACTACCATTTGTAAGGTGTGCTTACCAAACTAATGAGAAAGAAAAACTATATATCTTTGCAGTCTCTTTTTTTTTTTCACTAGCACAATCATCTCCTCCCTGATTTTAGCAGCAGGACGCTCAGGAAAGCCCACTCCAGACAAGCAGCACAGCCCCAGACAAAGGGCAGCCAGTGCCCACTCTGTGTGCTTCCCAAGCCCCTGCCTTCTCTTGGTGGCGGCGGGCCGGTAGAACGAATGGTGGGCTCCATGCAGACGTGCAGGCGACATGACCGCAAGCCAAGTCAACGACTCCAAGCTCAGTGTGCATCAGGCGGAATGCGACAGCGACTGCCTGTCACAGGAAATACCACATCGTGAGGTTTAAAATAATAACGCTGATACAGATTAGCTGGGAATACAGATGGTCCTGAACAAGACGGCAGATTCTACTCCAAATATTGAGTGTGGAGGGAAGTTCAGCCCAGGCACATTTGTGTGTGGGATAAACACACACACCAAGACACGCACACATGCACCCCCCTACACAGAAAAACAAAACTAGTGGTGTGCAGCTCCATCCTAACTCCACCTCAGTTCCTGTAGTGAAGGACATCCCCCTGTGCGCACAAATGATGGCCGAAGAGCAGATGGGCCTGGAGGAGCCAGGGAAGGTCCACCAGCTGCAAACGCCAGCCCAGTTTGACAGTCAGCAGGAGGAAAAGGGGCACCACATGAACCCCACCCACCACATGCTGGGGAATGCAGGAAAGGCTACCCGATGTTGGCAATTAGCAAGAACAGTGACAAGTTAAATGTTGGTGTGGTTGCAGCTATTATTGGTTTGTGTTCGCTGTATGTGTCTGTCTTCGTCTGTTCTCTGTGTGTGCGTTCTGTGTGTTTTCTGCAGGAATCACCACGCCCTCCTCACAGAAGCTAGTGGGAGGCTCCAGGCCATGTCCTCCAGCAAGTGGTTGCTGCTGAAAGACTGAGAATGAGCCCCACCCCACCCATCCCCTCCCTCCCTGTGAGAATCAAAGGGGATGACGTGAAAGGACGTTCACACATAAAGCACAGCGGCACACCTGTCACTTAGGAATGCATCTGAGTCTGCTAGGCAGGCAGCTGTGGTGGGATGGGACCAGTCCTGGCCTTGGCATCACAAGAGATTCAAATCCCAGTTCCTCCATTTAGCAGCTGTGTGATACAAGGAGTCTACTGACCGTCTCTGGGCTTCAGTGGGCTTGCAGTTGATTGCTGTGAACATCACAGTAGATGTAAAGGTGGGTACGAGCTATAAAACATTCTGCAGACGTTACACATCTGCATTACTAATATACCTGCCTGCAAAGTTTTTCTACTCTTTCTCATCTCCAGTGATACTCATTCTCTGTGCAAAACACATCTATATAAGTACAATGCACTCTCCATTTATTACAACTACTAACAGTATATACAGCTAATAAAGTTATATAATGTCTCTCATAAAAATTACGCTGCTGTCTGATATTAGAGAATATTTTTTCTAGCAGTACCAGTAACAGTATATAATAATAATAATAGTAATAGTAGCTAGTTCCTGTGTGTCATTATTCTGTCCCTAAGACAATAAGCTCCTGAGGAGAGATGTTATCTGATACTTCTGTGTCCCCTATGAGATGAGGATCACCAGCAGACACTCATGATTGACAAAGACACAGGTAACTCCGGGCTCATGCTATCTCAGCCGGCCACTGGCCTGGCCACCCTCTGACAGTCTGAGAACCTTAGCTCAGCATATGCTAGCAGGCATCATCCTTATCTCCCCCCATCCCACCCAGAGATCCAGATTAAACTTTACTACACCACAAACGAAAAATCTGCTTTTGAATCAGAAGTCCCTCCAGATCCAAACAGGGGCAAGACCAGAACTGGCCATCTCCTCTAACCAAACAGTCCATTTGGAAATAACGAGCAGCTACCCAGGGCTCATGACACCAGGCCAAGTAGGGTGATATGTCATGAAAGGCCAGCAAAGGGAACGAGCCTGGACAGGCTCCGTGTGGGAAGGGATGAGGGAAGTCTTAGGGTTGCATCTAAGGTTTATTAATAGCTTTTCTTTCCACTTCTCTTGCTCTTCACTTTCTCCTCTCAGGGTGACCTCCGTAAGTCGCACCATGAGAGAACATTCATTATTATTATAATTACAGTGATCATACTGGTATGTATGCTCACAGACGCCTCTAAGTGTGTGACGTGCTAGTTCTCCTGCGTTTCCAATTCACAGTGTCTCAGAGCCAAAAATATTCTGCTATCAAATTATGCTCAGATTTTTTTCCCCTCTGCCTCTTTTCTCAGGGCAACTCTTCGTAACCCTCCACAGTGCAGCCAACTCTTTGTGCCACCCCTCACCTCTTCCTCCACCCCCACCCCACCTGCCTCTCTCCTCCTTCCCACAAGCAAAATAGCAATGTGCTTAAGGTTAATACACCCATTAGGCCTCACTGTGATAAATGACAGGTTAATGATGTGCACATCTCCTTAAATAATTCGTACTTGTAATAACCGTGTTAGTCAGCACTTATACCACCCTCATCAACTGGTGCGAGGTGGTGCAGGGTGAGGCTGGGGACAGCAGAGATGGTGTGCTTGTGACGATGGGGAGTGAAGAGGGCCCTCACCTACCGTCCTGTCTAATCAGAGTCACAGGGGAGGCACATGCTGCTCTGGGACATGTTACCCAGCCGCAGGAGCTACTATGCCTCATGGGAAGGAGAGCGCAAGAGACCAGCCTGCATGACCCACATCTAAGGGGTCGGGGATTGCCAGGCAAAAGAAAAGTCACAGCCAAGACACCCAAACCTCCAGCACGTCAGCCGGCCACCTGGGGGCTGTCAGCCTGCCCACCCCTCCGTGGAGCTGCCCTGCAATAACAGAGGATGAGGAAGGATCCTCTTTCTCTCAACTCTGTTTCCCATGTTTACATTTGCCCCTTGATTCGAATTCTCCCAGCTTTTTCAGTTGTGCGTGGTCCCCAGACTGGTTAGACAACCTCCCTTTTACCACGCAGAATTTCCGGGTATGAGACCCTTGTTAGTCTACTAGTTTTCTATGGCTGCTGTCACAAATGGTCACAATTTGGTGGCTTAAAAACAACACAGATTTAGTCTCTGACATTTCTGAAAGTCAGTGGTCCAATATGGGTCTTACTGGGCTAAAGTTAAGGTGCCACCAGAGCTGGCTCCTTCTGGAGGTACCAGGGGAGAATCCAAGTCCTTGGCTATCTTAGCCTCCAGAGCCCAGCAACATTTCTTAGCTCATGACCCCTTCCTTGAATCATTCAACCGCTGGCTTCCATTGCCCCATCTCCTACTGCCTCTCATCTCTTGCCTTCCAGTTACAAGGGTTCCTGTGATGGTATCAACCCCACCCAGATAATCCAGAATAATCTCTCCATCTCAAAATCCTTAATTTAAATGTGCTGCAGCTATAAAACAAGGTTATTCTGAAGCTAAGGGAAAGAGATACTGTGAAAGCATTTAACAGGTTGCCTAGAATATAAGCAGCTGATGACTGTTAGGTCTCGTTATGGTCAAACACAGTAGACTCATCCAACAGCTACAACCACCTACTGTTGACCAGGAGCTTTGACACAGGTTATCTCACTGCATGCTTACTGCACACTGTGAGATGCATGTGGTCAGCCCTTTTGAGAATGAGACAATGCAGGCTCAGAGAATACATGACTTGTCCGAGATCACACAGCTGATGGCAGAGCTGAGGCTAAAATCCAGATACATCTGAACAGGCAAATAGCAAGTGTTCAACCAGCACTGTTAACTAGCCTACGACCCACCAAAACAGGCTCCATGCCGGCGTCACCTTTGGAGCAGAGCAGCCATACAGATTCCTGGGTTCAGCCCTGGAGATTCCGATTAGTACATATGGAATAGGGCCTGGGAATGTATCTTTTTTAGCAAGCTAGTTGTGTAATTCAGAGGTTTGGGCAAGCTTGTAAAACAGGAACCTAATCCACCCTCAAAGTGACCTGAGTACCCTCTCTGGCAGTCACACTGAACCCTCTTCTTCCTCAAAACACCCCACAAAACCAGATGGGCAGAGTGTCTCAACAACAGCACTATTAACCTTTGACCTTTGGGGCTGGATAAGGATAATCCCGTTTTGAGGGACCGTCCCAGGCTCTGCAGGCTATGGAGCAGCATCCTTGGCCTCTGCCCGTTAGACACCAGCAGCACTTGTCCCCCAGGCAAAGTCATTGCCTACAGAGACTTCCAGTCTTTGGTCAGTTCATACCCCTCACCACCGAGCTAAAGCAAGCGTGAACGGGGCACAGGAAGGGTACCCCACCGCCTGGGGCTGACGAGTGTAGGACTCTTACCCCGTTTACCCACCAGCTACTTAGCACATGGCTGAGGAGCACTCCTTGAGGGCAGCCTCAGGCTCTCGCACACCCCATCAATTTGTCAAGGCACAGTGAGTAGCCGCTGAATTTCCCTTACGAGAGTCTCAATCTCCTTGTTTGCAAAATGAACAAGTTGAATGAGATCACCTTGGGTTCTGACTTCCTCAAAGCTGGGCCCAGCCAACTTTCCCAACCACGAGAAGGTGGTGCCAGAGGGAAGCCTGTCCCTGGGCTCTCAGAAGACACCTGCAAGTTCCGCCGTGACCTGGGCATGCGCAGTGACCCAAAGAAGTCTCTAGTCCCCAGAACCCCCACTTCTGCCCTCTTTCTGTATGCATCTCCACCTCTCCCTTCTGCAGGTCTTCTTTCTATCTTTCTCTGTTGCTGTATAACAAAGAGGCACTATGCAAGGCTTTGTGAGGCTTTTTAAAATTTCTTTTCCCTGCTACTGAATAAGCTCAGATACTTTAATTTTTATTAAAGCTGATACCTTCAGTGGAGACAATACAGAAAAGTTCTCTGAGTCCTGAGATATAAGATTATTACAATTTTGCCTGACCCAGGTTCTTGGAGAAGGGTAAGTAAACACTCAAGAACAGGCTGATTCTCAGAGGCAAGCATGGCACGTGTTTGGGCTCCGGATTGTCCTTTAAGAAAAGATAAAAAGACAACCTTTCTTGCGAACGTTATTTGATGTAATTATTTGGCAAGGATGTCCTACACAGGACACTTAATTCCATTTCAGATTAATCTTATTTCAGGAGCAGAGTGTGACCTGAAAAAGAAAATGTTTTTAAAAAACCAACAACAAAAATATCCAAATATTAAGCATAAATGTCCTGTCCCATTTTCAAAAGACAAATGCAGTTGACTTTCAGATGAGGGCTTCATGCCAACTCCAGCTACCCTTGCAACGTCTGACGACAATTGAGCTGGCCTAGCAGAAAGAGCTCAAAATAGACATAAGAATTCCCCAACCTCGGGGAGTGTTAGAGAACTCCATGGGTTGTTAGAGCTCCACGGCCTGTAGGAAGATTGGCATAAACAGCACAGAGCTAACTTCCTCCAGAAAACTTGCCCAGCCACTATAGACTCCCACCAAACCCTTCTTCACACGCCATGGTGCAGCCACACACCCTTCACATCCAGGTAGAATCTTACCTTGTACCCCTGACCCTGGTTCCCACACTCTGTCCTCAGGACCTGTCATATTTTGCAGAACATACAAGTTTATATGTCAGTCTGCCCATCAGACTGGAATCTGCCAGAGGCAAGTACCAGGTTCACTCACACAAAGACCCTTAGCACTCAACACCAACAAGTGTTCAATATCTGCTTATTCAATGAAAAACAAAAGGAAGAAAGGGGCAGGAGGGAAAGCGCTACCTCATCACGCCCTTGCCAGGGTCAGAAGCAACGACTTATCTGGGCCCCCAGCTCCTTGCTGTCCAAGTGAGCAAACCTTGTCTCCCAGTTAGGTAAGAATCAGTGGCTTCAGGGAATATGTCTTTTAATCTGTAGGATCCCACCCTGCCCCCAACATTCTAGTCCAGCTCTAGAAACATAATGCCAATGCCCTTCTTTCTGGAAGACACTGCTGCCAAGAAGAAGATGGTCTAAATGCCACGCCCACTCCCAAAGTTGTCATTCTGTCTACAGAACTGGTCCCAGCTACACCATCTCTGTACTTCCTCACTGCCCCCAGGAGCAATGGCAACTGGCTTGCTAGTTCACGATCCTACAAACTGTATTTCTCTTCCCTGTGCCCCTGATAATTACATTCACCTCAAGTGCTGACGGATTCCTCGTCACAGCTTGCGTCTGTCTGCCTGAAGCTCAGTGGGTGTCCTGCAGGCAGGAACCCCTGGACTTACATGATCTTTGCACTCCTAACACCTAATCAAGGCCTTGCACCTAACAGGGAAAGGGGGAACACTTACTGAGCTCTAGACACATGGTGTCATTTATTCTTCAGTGAGGAAGGGACTCTGCTATCCCCATCTTACAATGGAAAAACTGAGATGCAGGCCATAGCTAACAAAATGCAAATCAAAGATAGAAACTCATGTTTCCAACTCTAAATCTTATGTTGCTTCCAGTGCACCACACTGCATCCTAAGAGTAGACACTTAATAAATGTTTGTTGAGTTACAATGAATTCCCAGAACATTCTGAGATTAAACATACACACATGCAAGGCTCCTCATAGCTTACTGCTGCTTGTTAAAATTATTCTTGGCTAACAAGAAATAATTAGAGTCTCTGGAGTACAGTCCATTAGAAATATGTCCTTGGGAATTAGAACATAAAACAAGCCTAAATGGGAATGTCCCTGCTTGTTGGTTTAGTTCATAAAATCACAGGATCTCAGGGCTGAGAGGGATATTGGAGATCATCTAGTTCAAGCCCTTCCTTTTACAGAAAGGTAAACTAAGGAGCAAGTGGAAAATGACTTCTTCAAGGTCACACATCAAGTCACAGCAATGACAGGACCAGAACCCATGATGGGCCCTCCTCGCTCCTCTGTGTTGTGGGTATCAGTTCTAAATGCCCTGGGTGTTATTTCTCACTCCCTGCAACCCTCGGTACCAAGGCCTTGGTCAAATATCTCTTTCTTGCCAGTAATTGGGACTCGTGGCCACAAACAGAAGCTGCCATATCGTCTCAGCATTTTATCACCTGCAAAAGTCATTTCCTGCCTAGTTTGCTCCACTGCCAGAGGTATTACCCTTAAGTAATCAATATATGGCAGACACCCTGCATGGAATAACACTGTCTTCCCTTTTCCTGGGGAAATAGTAATATCAGCCCAGGTTGCAGAGAAGTGGGCCCGCTGCTCAGCCATAGACCCTCTGGGGCATGGGGGTTAACAGTGCAGCCTCTCAGAGTCATAGACTTGGAGGGGGCCTCCAGGGATGGCAGCCCCCTTCCGGCTGTCACAGGGAAGAGCTGGGTCAGTCTGTTCGGTCCAGAGTAAAGGCTGGTCTCCCACTGAGAGCTGTGACCGCAGGAGAGGGAGGAGAACGTAGGGCACAGGGTAGGTGATAATAAACAAACAGAGCAATGATTCATGGTGTATATGTTTTACCAGGAGGCATAGATCCCACCTCTTCCAAAATGGATGTGAAACGGCTTGCAAGATTAAAACAACATAGAATATTACACTCTATATGGTAAAACTTGAAACTATAATCAAAAAGCAATTCAGAAGGAACAGAGAACAGAGGATTTCTAGTTCTTGGGGACACTGAGAAGAAATCAACACAGTCTGCTTTGACCAAAACTGGGGCCTCTCATCCCAACAGCTCTTCTCAAGTATTTCTCATAGCCATCCTCTCAGATCTGTTCCTATATCTTCATTTGATAAATGAGGAGCTAGAAGCTCAGAGAGGTTAAGTGTCTTGACCGCCAACACACAGCCAGTGTCTGTCAGGGTCTCTCAATTCTTAGTTCCTTCTCCCTGCTTCTGCCTCCCGTTCTGTATGCCCAGCACTGTGTCGGCTGGCAGTGATGTGCTGATGAATGTTTAAACACCAACTCACTGAAAGGAAAAATAAAAAGAGCCTGATTTATAGCATTCACCAATTTCCATAGTGTAAATATTGTCATCATGGCCAATTTCAAGCAAACCCGTGTGCATTAACAGGCTCACAAAATTCCTGAAAATGTATCAGTGGGTTCCCAAAGTGACTAGGCATCAGCACAGCACACCACTGCTCCTGGAGAGGAATGGGGGGGGTTCTCACTTCAGTCCCTACCTGTAAGGAGCTCACAGCCTGATAGGAGGACAAGGGCATATCAATACATATAATGCAATGCAAGAGAATGGCATGCTGGGATGAAGGGCCATGCCTCTGTGGCCTTATAGAATTTGACCCCTGCCACCTCGCCAGCCTCAGGACCTCCTTCTGGACTCCTCAGGGCTCACAACTATGCTATTCCACAGCTAAGATCCATACCTCTTTGTTTCTTATCCTAAAGGCTGCTTGTCAGGAAAGCCTTCCCTGAGGTTAGTACTCCCCTTAAGACATTCCCACAACACCAAGATTCAAATTGCAACAATTCATTATAATGCAATGTCTGCTTCAGCCCAGGGATCCCAGGAACCTTTGACAGGGGCAGGGACCAAATAGCCATTCCATGAGCCGAACCACATCTACTTTTGCACAAAGGGATCCCTGTTTCTCGTGTCAGCAATACTTACTGGCTAACTGCATCCACACATAATTTGAGGCACAGGAAACCTTAGAATTGGAAGAGAGGTCACCTAAAACAACTACTAAACTTTAAGGTGCACAGAATCCCCTAAGATATTGCTAAATGCAAATTCCAACTCAGTAGATCGGGTGTGACGCCTGAGAACCTACATTTCTATCAAGCTCCCAGGTGATGCTGATGCTGATGATCTTTGGGCCACACAGCAAGTAGCAAAGATCTCATAGATCCGCACTGCCCATCATGGTACCACCAGTCACATGCTGTTGCTGAGCATTTTGATCACATTGCCAGTCCCAACTAAGATGGGCTGCAAGAATAAAATCCAGATTTCAAAGACTTCATGGAAAAAAGGATGCAAAATCACATTAATAATTTCATAGTGGTTACATGTTGAAATAACAAGATCGTGAATATATTCAGTTAAGTAAAGTAATTTTTGAACATAATCACCATCTGTCTTTACTTTTTTGAATGTGGTTACTAGAAAATTTTAAATTTCATATGGGCTCACATGGTATTTCTGTTCAGTAGTGCTGTCACAGATCTTCTGGTGAAATATGGTAAACCGCCCAAAAAGCAGCATCCCCACAGACTTCCATGGAACTGCTTCTGTAGCCTCATAACAGGAGGTCCCCTCCAGGAAGGTCCCACACTCAGTTGTGGAGACCCTGAGTGAATCAGAATCAAATAGATCCCTTCTCTTTCAGATCTCTCAGAACCTCTATCTGGCTCCTGTGTTGTGTGAACTTCCAACAAAAGGTGTAAGTTTCCCAAATTTCCTTGACCTGTCTCTAAGAGCACATTGTTCCAGACTCACTCTTCAGTCAGTGTTTCCAGGTCCCATCCCAAGCCTGCCAAATTAAGAGTTTCTGGGGGGTAGAGTCCAGGAATCTGATTTTTTAATAATCAGATGATTCGGATGCAGGGATCTTGGAGCCACTCAAAAATATTCTTTGCTGCTTGAATACGCCTAGTGACAAGAAGCTCACCACAGTTGTAACAGTTATTATCCCAATTAGTGATATTAATGTCACCTTTATCATTACCCCAAATGACCCCCAAAAGAAGAGTCATCTGACTGAAGCTTGTAACTCATATGCTCAAGCCAGGACTTGTCAAGTCAAACCCTTTGTTTTAAGGAGCTGACATGCACAGCCAGACAAATACTACCCAAGGTCACACATGCAGACAGAAGCAGACATCAGACTCCAAGTCAGTGCTCACCCTGGCAACCCCAACTCAGATCTCAGCAGCTAAACATCCCTCTGACTCTGAGCAGATATCCCAGACCTCCTGGAGGCTTGGCACCCATTCCTGGTGGACATCCCTTAGCTCTAACAAGTCATCTTGAAGAGCCCCTTCCCTTTAAGTACCAGAATGAGACTCTGGTAATGCCTGCCAACCTCTTCCACGTAATGCTGAATCTTCCACATGATGTCAGGGCCCTCAGCTCCTTAGTAGGCATCTCTCCACACCTGGCAGGTACACCAAGGATGATGGCTGGCCTCGCTCCAAGGGCAGGAATGTCCGCTGCAGCACTCCAAAGTTCCACCAGATACTTATGGTCTAAAACTAATTCCAGAAATAGAAACAGTCAGAAGCACCCCTGCGAGCACATTGCCTGAGGTGGGCTTCAGAGCCGGGCCCTGAGAACTAGCGTCACCTGGGTTTCCCTCTGGCTGCATGCTGGCAGGGGCCCAACAGGCAGCAATCTAGAGCTCTCTGAGGTGTATCATTTCTCCCACTCTGTGCTCTTCCCTGCAGAGCTGCGAACAGCCCACAGACCATGATTCCCTCGTTCCTGGTGAAGCCATGTTTCTCACACAACATGACAGATCCACTTCCTTAAGTGCAAGAGAATTGCTGGTTCTGTGACTGTCACCCGGGAAAACAGGAGAGCTGGGAGGTTTGAAAGATGGGGGAAGGGAGAGAGGGGAGGCAGCAGCAAGGAGATAGCAAAGAGGAGCCTGCTGTCAGTACTCTGCAGAGGGGGCTCAAGGGTGGAGCTAGCCTCTCAAGCCATTTGAATGCCATCTGCATAATAAGGAGGCCCCCACAAGCTGCCCTCGGCCCTGCACCTCCTTCCATGCCCCAGTCTTCACACACCTGTCCACACACTCTGTGCAATCACAATGTGCCTGCACGTCAGGTCGCCCCAGTGTCATTCAGGAGGAGGAAGGCCTCCAATTAGGCAGAGAAGCAGATGCTTCTTACATAAGAAATTGGGTTGGAAGGAGCAAGGGCTGACTCGTGAAGCTCCTGAATAGCAAATCCTCCATCAGCCAAACCCCAACAAGCACTGAATGACTAATAATCTCTACAAGAGAACTAAACTTCATCATCTCCTCCAAGTGACTTGCTGGCTTATTATAGGTGCTCTGTTTGGCGGCCATGGATACCACACTGTCGAGGAAAACAAAAAATCAGATTGCCAAAGTGATTTTTTTTTTCTTCCCTTTGTATCTGGTTCCCTTTTCTCCACCCGCTCTCCCTGGCCCCATCCCAAGCACAACTTACCTTGAAATATTCCTTGCATTATAAAATGCAATGTACAAATAGAAAAAGTAGGGCAGTTTTTAAAAATATAATAAACTCTCAGATTTCTCAAAACCTGTCCTCCACCTCCTCACAACTGAACTCTACTCCGATGTGCCTACTTATTTCCCCTGAAGAAAGTAAAATGCCTGCAGCAGATGATTCTCAAACTTTAGCACACAGAAGAATCACCTGGGGAGCTCACAAAGCAGGGGGTTCATGGTGCCTTCCCTACAGACTCTGGCTTTGTGCACCTGCTTTGGAGGCCAGGAAACCATAACCATAACAAATAAGGCAAGTAGTTATGAGGCAGTTCTCCTGTGAACCACACCTTGAGAAACTCTGCTATACCAGTTCTGACCCAGATCAAAGAGAATGTATTTAGAGGTTTCTTTTCAGAAAACATTTAACTCAAGTGCTACTTCTGCTTAATCCAGTTAAGTCCCTGGGTTCTCATCCCCTGAATCCGTCCTGTCCCGGAATGCCATGAGCTTTGATGCCATTATACCTGTAGTAAAATGATTCAGAGAGTGCCACCTACTGCCATCATTTATACTACAGCCAAGCTCTAATAGACTTAAATAACAAAAAAATAAAAGGAAAGAGGAAAGGGTCAAAATTCTAAAGAGAAATTCTAAAAGACACTTAACTTTTAGAGTAGAACCTAAAAGCTTGCCACAGTCAAGTCCTCTGGACTCAACTTTACAAAAACATGGCATTTCTGTAGGCCTGGGAGCTAGGTTCCACCTGCATCTTAAGGTGAGACTTCATCAAGTGTGGAGGCTAGATAGCCCAGGGCCCCTTAGAACTTCTCATTTACTCAGTGATTCAGAAAGCAGACCTTGCTGCCCTCTTGGGAAGGTCATTTTCTCAGCTACTCCAACACAGATTAAGTGTTCAAACACTGACCACTAACTCGACAAGTATTTACTGATCATTTTCTCCATGTAAATTATGGGCCATATTAGAACAAGTCCCAGAATCAGCTCTTGGGGGATTTACACTAAGCTGTTGAGAGTCAGAACCATTTCTAGTCAGGGGCAAGGTGGACGTGAGGACATGAAACTACTCACCAAAAAAACTGGAGGAATAAGAATCTAAAAAATGGCCACTTTCTGCATTATTCCTCTAATCTCAGAAACACTAGGGAATAACGGGTCTTACTGATAATACTCAGCACAGGCAATATTTATGTTAAATCAAACCCCATTATCAATGTGGAGAAAATAATGGGATAACATGTCACAGAAGGCCAATATGCATCTTTGGGGAGGATATAGAGAGGAAACAGTCATTTTCAGGCAAGTAATTCAAGTCACCATGGAGAGTTATGCTCTTCATGTACCATGGCCCCACATCTTCTTGAGTCCAGAGGGTAGCAGGGGCTCCTCCTTCTACCTATGATTCTCCCAAATCCTGTCTCTTTCATGGTCCCTACAGCAGCACCAAGAGAAAGCCAAGGTGAATGCACGACCGCTACTATGTTGGAAAACAACAGTTAGCAGTATGAAGGGCCTCTTCCTTTAGTAAGTCATTCATCCATGGTTCATTTACCAGCCACATGTCCAGCACTCTGCCAGTGCTTGAGATCCAACAGCAGACAAGAAGATGCAGCCCCACCTCCTCCCACAAAGCTCACATGGGACACCACAAGCCAATAAGCACTGTGAATGCAACAACATAGTAGGAAAGAGGTATGTAAGAAGACCGCGTTATTCACTTTCCGCAGTGCTCCTCCCACTGCTCAACACAGGAGTCGGGATGGGCTCCAGCACTGGGCCAAGGAGGCAAACATCACCCAGATCTGGTAAAGGCATCCACCCCCCCAGCGCTCTCCTAACCCACCTTCTCAGCTTCCTCATGGGTAGCCCAGCAGTCAGGCCACGGCCTCCCCCTTTTGGTTCTCTCTGGGCTGATTTTACAGCATCAGTGGATCTGTCCCAGACTTAGTCTCTCTCCCTCCCTCCCATCCTGACTTACTCCTGGGTCATTTCTTCTGAAAGTCAAGGAGAAATGTTGCTTCCAGAAATTCCAGAAGATAACGATTTCTTCAGGAAACAAAGCAAATCTCTACCATCTCTAGCCCCAAAAGGCAAGTCAGGAGCCATGGATACCAGGATGTCCCTCAGCCCAGGCCTAGACTGGGGCAGCCTGGCACAGTGGCTGGAAGCACAAACTCCACAGCCCAACTACATAGGTGGGAACCCACCTCTGACACTAATATGTGATCTGGGCAATATATTTAATTTCTCAGTGGCTCCGTTTCCTCATCTGTGAAATAGTATTTAATTCACAATATTATTACAAAAATTAAATAATTTAATATTTATGATGCACTCCAAATTATTCCTGGCACAGAACAAGAGCCTTGAAAGATTTTACTAAATAGAGTAATTGTTCTCCTTTTCCATCATCCAACAGCATGAGTGAAGGTCATCTAGATTCTACACCAAGTTAGGTCACAACTCCCACCCTACATCAACAATGATGTGGAAAAACTGCACCCCGTGTGCAGAGGACCAGGGGAAGGACCTGACGCTGACTGAAGGTCTGCTGTGTACCAGCCACTGGGCTGGGGATTTTCATATATATTTTATCACTGCATCTCTCTGCAACCCTGAGATGTCAAAATCATTATCCCTAATTTTCCAGATGAGGAGACAGAGGTTCAGAAATTCCCTTGACCTATTTAGAAACTCGAGACTAGCCCCATGACTTTATAGCTTTGTAAGGTCCATAAACCTCTTAAATTCTTCATGTTAGTGTTTGTGTTTCCACAAAAAGATTAGTAGTTGGGCCCACCAGGGAATGGGGTTTGTGAGGAAGGGCAGAGCTGGGGAGACCGCCCTCTTCTCTGTTCAGATGTATGGAGAGAGGAATGGCAGGGCCCAAAGGAAGCGTGGCTGAGGTAAAGAGAGAATGCAAGGTCTCCTGGGGCCAGAAGGAAAGAAAGGTGAGGCTGGGGAGCTGACACAGGCCTAGAAAGGAATCCCAGAGAAGAATTTGTGGCAGGGTCTCCGATTCTTTGTAGAGATTCAAACCTGAGTCCGTCTGGCTCTAGAGAGCAACCCACCACTTTTCCTGTCCTCTGTCAAAGGCAGACATCAATAATTGATCACAGCACTCATGCCTTCAGGCTTGGAGGCAGTCTCAGCATTTAGGCTCCAGGAAGCCCTGTCAATCAGAGCTGACTACTAGCAAGACACCCCTTCTTTCTACCATGCTGCCAAAGGTCAGTTAAGAAGTCCCCTGTGTTCAAAGGACGTGTGATCTACTTAGGGAAACTGTTAGGACACATAAACAAGTGAAAATACATGTTCTTAGAGCTTACTGTGTGAATCTTAGTTAAGGATTCTGAAAAAAAAAATCAATGAGCTAGGCAATTAACTATGCTTTGAGAAAATATAATCCATTGCTTTCTTAAGTTAAACTTCCAGAATCCTTTACAATTTACAAATAACCATCACTTCACTCTCCCAACTACCTCACCACAGAACTAGGCACCTTGTAATGTATAAGGCATAAAATTCTTACTAGTTTTAGAGGTTTGTAAAATTTTTTAAATAAACAATCATTTTTGCAAATATTTCCTTTGTAATTCACATGCCCTCCCATTTTCCTATTTTATTGCATCAGCCAGAACCCCATAGAGCCCTGCTACTTAATGTATGTTCTATGGGCCAGCAATATTGCCATCACCTGGAAGCTGACTAAAAATGCAGAATCTCAGGCCCCACCACAGACCTCTCAGAATCTGCATTTTAACAGGATCCCCAGTGATTAACACACACATTTAAGTTTGAGAAACACTGGCTCTACTACCTGTTGAGAAATAGAAATAGTAAAAGGCATCCTTATTTTTGCTCTGATTTCAATGAGAATATGTCTATTTTCATCATCATTTATAATGCTTGTAAATTTTTGATAGATATCGTATGTTGGTTAAAGCAGAAAACTGTATGTAAATATAAATAACTATGAGAAATTAAGGTCTAGAGAAGTTAAGGGTCTGCCACACAATCACTCAGCTTGTAAGTAACAGATTAAGCACGACAGTTCATGCTTACACTGCCCTGATGCTGATTGGCTAACAGAGGGGAAGGTGAACTAATAAAAAATTATTCATGCCTAGAATGAGTTACCGGTCAATAAATCATATTAGATGAATGAATGAGTTAATTTCATCACACTTTGCATGAGGTTCCCAGCCATTAATACATAGTTGTTGAATGAACAAATAAACGAATGTCACTGTACTTTGTTGTATATTGTAGGTTTGTTTCTGCATAGCTGAATGAATGTTAAGTCTTAGATCCTTGAATATTTGTGAACCACATGATTCAGTGTGCAAAAAGAAATCTCTATTTTAAGGTACTCTGCACTAAATCCTTTCACAAAGAGGAAAAAATAGCTTGCTTCATGAAAATGTACTCGATAGATTTTAATCAACAAGTGTTGATTGGGCACAGCTGTGTGCCTATAACTGACTTAGTTCTAATAAGGACTTAGAAGACATAAGACAGTGGTTCTCAAACTGAGTATGCATCAGGTTGCTGGTCTAGTCCTTCTCCCCCAAGTTTCTCATCTAATAGGTCTGGAATGTGGCCCCCAAATTAGCCTTTTTAACAAGCCCCAGGATGATGAGTCTCCAGGTATCACACATTGAAAAGAACTGACAAAAAAATACCCTATCTGCATCCAGAACAGTGTTTCTCACTCCATCTGTGCATTTGAGTCACCTTGGGAAGCTTTTAAAAATACTGGTGCCTGATTCCCTCCAGTGACCAGGTGAATCAGAATCTCTGGAGGTAGAGCCTGGGCACTAGTGTTTTTCATAGTTTCCCTGGGGATTTCTAATGTGAAGTCAGAGTTGGGCACCCCTGAGCCTTCAAGCTGAGTTGGAGAGCTAAGACAGCCATGCAAGAAGAGTACCAGGCGGCACACACAGTTACGTGCTGGAACCAGCTGGTAGCATCTGGAGAAAGCTAAGGGCACACATCTTCTCCCAACTCCGCATTCGGTGACACCATGTCATCAGCATGAAACAAGCCACTGCACGAGTATTTATACTGCAGAAACTGGCAAATACTACAAATCAGGGCTCCCCCATGTTCCCTTGGAGAACCAGTTACTAAACATCTATGAGCACATCACTGAATAGAAGGAAATGTGATAGGTACAAAATAAGCAGTCAGGCAACAAGTACCAGGAAAGATGAAAAGAAAAAGAATTCCACTGGGTCAGAGTGGATATGGAGGACTTCATGGAGGTGGTGGTGCCTGAGATAGGCCAGGAAGGATGGAAGGGCTTTATACAGAAAAGACCTAGGAGTACTTGTTTGGAGGTGGGACAGGGCAAGGTGCCTCTGGGCACAGTGAAGAGCACTGAACATGCGCAAAAGAAGGGTTCTTGTAGAAAAGTATTTCTCTGGAAATTTGACTTCAGAAGTTTAGAATTTCATCCAATGGGTTTCCATAGAAAAGTGCATACATGCAGTATAGGGCCATATATCAGCCACACTTCCTGTAAGGATCATTATTAAGACAGAAGCAGGTTGTAGTGTAATCATCCCCACCCTATGAGCACTTCCAGGGACCTCCTGATGCTGTCCAAGCCCACAGCTTGCAGGCAGTCTCTAGACAAGCCCATTAGTCCCCATTTTCTCCCTTAGATGATACCAATCTGCTTGATCCCATTCACCCTCTCCCAGAAGCCATTAGAAGGAAAATTTTCATCTCCAAAACCCTGCTCTAATTACCAAGGGAAGATGGAACTGTCAATAACCATTCAGGAATCCGGACACTCTGTAAGAAGCAGAGGTATCTCAGTTTGCTGGAAAACCACAATGCCCATGAGACAGGGACCATGGGCTTAGACAGAATAGGGTGGGAGCCTCTGGAAAAAGCAAGGTAGGATATTTACAGTCAGAGCAATGTAACTACATGTAAGGAAATCCCCTACCAAAACTCTGTGTTGAACATTAAGCCCTGGAGGCATTCTTCAGTGAGGTCAGTTAATATTCCCCAGATAAAGAAGAGTAGCACATGTTTTTATTATGCTAATCATTTGTAATCATGTGTAAGATTCACCTTAGCATGCTAAAGGCCCAGGCCTATGTGCTGTCTTTCCTCCTTCAGATCTGATGAGGTGATTTTGCAAACTGGGCAACTAATTTAGCATGCAGGCCCAGCTATAAACAACACAGTAGAAGACAGGAAGAATTCCACCTTAAAGATAAGATTGCATTTTAACACCCAGGAAGTTAAGAAGTAAGATTCTTAACTTACTCTTTAGCAAACAGACAATACCTCAGCCCACCTTGGGAGCTGGGCAGGCGGCCTTCTGACATGCTCCTAAACCAAGACTCCAGTATCCCAGAGAGAAATCAAGGCAGGAAATTCCCTATGTTAAGTTTATTCTAAATATTCAGGGACCACTTAACAAGGCCTAAGCTTTTTTTCATGTTCCCAAATATCCTCAACTGCCTATAAAACCCCTAGACAACGCACCACCATGGGCTCTCTTGTCCCCTCCTGGCGTGAGCCAGGAGCTCTGTCTGTCCTCTCACTGTATCTCTCAATAAAAGTCTCCCTGGCTCTCCTACCTTGACTGTTTGCTAAGTTCATTCTTTGACTCCGCAAACAAGAACCCCGGCATCACCCAGATGAGGAAAAAAAAAAAAATTGACTCCAGGGGAAGAGCTTGGTCTATCCCTGACTCCCCTAAAAGCTCAAGGTAGGCCAGTGGGAGACATTTTTACACAGTTCCTGTATTCAAAACTTTTGGCCTGGATGCTTTTCACTCCTGTGTCTGAAGAGGGAAGAGGCAAGAAAAAAAATACCCATGAATATTTCATGCAGCACCTCTGCTGACTTTTTAGTTCCCTGAACACCCATTAAAGTGCCACTGTAATAATGCCATTGTTTGCTTGTCATTTTCTACCTGGCTTTTAGGGAGGTAAAAAACAGAAATAATAATTCCTTGTTCTGATTGGGAGGTCGAGGGAAATCATCTACTACTTGTACTAAGGCTTTTGAAGATCAAAGGGCCAAACAATCACATTTTCATTTACTTGGCATCATTCAAAAAGATAGAATCCCATAGACATACATTTTCCAGATAAATGAAGCTTATCCTTAAGCACCAGATTTGTTTTTGAATTTTAACCATTTCAAATGGAAATTATTCTAGAATGGTATTCACTTCCCTGTTTTCTTAGATGAAATACATGGAGCAAAATGTAATCTTTTGGTTAGTACTTCAGAATCCTCATTGTGAACAGCCTGTATTTTTACCAGGCTAGACTACATGTCTCAGCTTACTGTGATGCTTAGGGCTGCTCGTTCTGAATTAACGGCCTCACATTGATGAGATTTCTGGACGCTTAGTTCCATTTTTTCTCTCCACCTATTTCCTTTCTTGCTGCCAGTCTGTCCACCATCATACCATCTTCACATCGTGGTGTTTGCCTCCAGTGTGGATCTTCCACCCCTACCTGCTTCCAAGTTATAATTAGTTGCTCTGAATTTACTGGGAATTGAAATACTTTACAAGCAACATCACTAGAGTAGTATGTAAAGAGAGAGTTAATAAGCCCTGTCTGCATCCCAGGTGCTATGGTGACAAAGATTATCAAATCCTCTGCCCATAAGCTCAGTCTGGCAGGAAAACAAAGCTTGGCATCCCCTCCCCTGCTCAACTCTTCAAGCCCATCCCTGCTCTCTTGCTAGGACACCATTCTCCACCCACTCCACCTGACCGTGTCCTCCTCTGAGCCTCTGCACTTTGCTCTTCCCTCCCCAAGACTCTCTTCACGCAGATCTTTAGAAGTCTGAGGTTTCAGCTCAGCTATTACCCTCTTGGAGAGCCAGCCCTTCACGGCTTCCCCATCTCCAGCTGCCTTCACCTTGCTATACTATGTTGTTTTCTTTTTCTTCAGAGAGCCTTCCATGACTTGTCATTGTTCTGTCTACCCATGTGCTTATCAGCCACTTGGTCCATATCTGCCTAAGCTCCCTCGACACAAGGGTCTCCTCTATGTCAGCCCCGAGCCCAGCACCGCCCCCAGCCCAGCACCACCCCCAGGACAGTGCCAGGCCCACTGTGAAGCACCTTTTGAATCATCAAAGCAGCACGAATGGTTAGAATTCAATGAAGTACATTATGGGAAAGGAGAGCAGAAAACACCTACTGAAGCCTGCGAGCACAAACAGCTCTCTCAAGAAGGTAAGATGCGAGCTGGATCTCAGCCCACGACTTTGGCATGTGGGCAAAAGAAGTCCAAGGGTTCTCCACATAAAAGGCTGCATATCATAAACACACAAAACCACATAATGAAATAACTCCTACACAAAAATCTTCGCCTAATGACTTATATATTGTCCAAGAATCGCCTGCACTGTTGTCACGGCAGTAAAGAAGACAGAAGCCCCTCCAGTGCCATCTCCCTCCTCAGGTGCTTCTTGCCTCCTCTGTAAATCCAAGAGGGCACCCTCCAACACCTTCTGTTTGCAGCCTGTATTCATTTGTTAGGGGTACTGTAAACTGAGTGGCGCAAACAACAGAAAATTTTTGTACCACAGGTCTGGAGAATCCAAGATCAAGGAGTGGACAAGGTGTGTTCCTTCTCAGGCCGTGAGAGAGAATCCATTCCATGCTTCAGCTTCTGGTGGCTTGTTGGCAATCTAGGCTTACAGATGTTTCACTCAGACCTCTGCCTTTATCTTCACATAGCACCCTCTGTGCATGTGTGTCCAAATTTCCCCCTAACAAGGACACCAGTCATACTGGATTAGGGGCCCGCCCTAGTATGAACTCAACTAGTCACATCTACAGTGACCCTCTTTCCACATAAGGTCACAGTCTGCAGTACTGGGGGGTTAGGACTTCAACCCACGAATTTTAGGGATACACAATTCAACCCATAACAGAGCCACAGATTTGAAATCAGTTTCCCTAGCAGAACTGCTTCTGCAGGGCAAAGATGTGTCTGGGGTTAGCCTGGAAGCCCTGTGGAGGCAGATCAACCTTGTCAGGCTACAGAGGGGGAAACACAGGAAGAACAGGTTCCCTGGCTTTGAGAGGCAGCCCAGGAACAAGACAGGCACTCCATTCCCACTCACAAAGGAACTGCCACCCCCAGGGTACCAGCTAGATCACCTCATCAGCTTAAAAGCCCCACAAGGTCCTCCTAACTGTCATTTTGAAGTGATGAGGCACAGGGCATTCAGAGAACAAGATACCCCAGAGCCTGGATCTTGGACAGAGACTGGACAGATGAGGAAACGGAGATAAATTTCTCATATGCAGAATGAGAGTCCAGACAAGGGACCTTTGGATTCTTCCTGCCACTGTGCTCTGTGCCATTGGTCCTCAGCTATGGCATATTTACACCTGGTAGCCACCTGATAAACAAAACCAAATAGCTGAATGAAGGAAGGAATAAATGAATGAGTCCATAGCCATAAGGATAACCCTCTTTGTAGTTAACCTCCCTCAAAAAAAAAATTTTTTAAAAACAGAAATGAATCTGGGTTAAAGAGCAATGTCTTCTGGAGGTAGTTAAAATCGAATAATATCATAGCCACTATGCATAACACAGCAGTGCAAACACACCAAGGGCCTAATTAGACTTCTGAATACATATGCACACAGGTCCTGCCAGAGTTTTCTTTGCCTCAAACACAGATCTCAGACCTTTTCTCCCCAAGCAGGACCTATCAGTGGCTGGGGCTTAGTCTAAATTCATTCTTCAGCATTGAGGCTCCCAAACAATCTACTCTGAGAAGCAATTATTTCTGGGGCTGAGAATTCTCCTGTGTCCACGTCCCAGCCTGATGTGAGTTCTTCCTGCAAAGGACTGAGAAGCTACAGCCAAGAATACAATCAAAGAGAAGGACAACCTGTAATCTTAACTTTTTCCCTTTGTACTTCAGAGCACCGCTATCAGCATCAAGGCAGAGGAGGAAAAAATAAAACCCTGCAAGTGGCAGAATCAAGCGCGCACCTGTGAGTGAGACTGCTCCCGGAGAAAATGGAAACGCCTCCCTTTAATGCCTGAGTTTAAGAAGAGAATTCTTCAGAAATGAGAACTCGAAAGAAAGAAAGGGAAAGAGAAAAAAGAGGGGAGAGAAAGTTCACGCCCCCCAAACTGAATTTCAAACCACCACCACAAAGCGATAGCCAGCTAAGAAAAAGGAAAAGGAAAACCTATTCCCCTGACAATAAGCTGGAGCCGGCAAACAAACAGGACACAGACACACAGGCAGCGCATCTGGAGCTGAAGCGCAAAGAAGAGGGTCAAAAACATGGCGCCATCTCTAAAAGCAAAAGCAGACCGAGACAGTCATCCTGGGAGCCGCCAGCTCAGCCGTGGCACCTCCGTGGTGTCCCAAGGACAAGCATTTCCAGCTCGGCATCAGAGAGCATGGCAAGTGAGATAAAAATCAGCCTGCAGTGAGCCTCAGGATGCACTGAGGCCAGGAACTGATGGCAATTATTTAGTTTTAATAACTGGGTAATTGCTGACCAGACCAGCAGAGGCCAAGAGGCCAATGCCTGTGCTTTGCCAAGAAAACCAAGGGTTAGGTGTTAACTGCATAAAATTAAGTGGGCTGCTGCCCTGGTCACTCATAATTGGGCTATGCTGCCACATGATGTGGGGACAGACCATTTGGGTCAGGGGGTCTCTGGCAGATCCACCTGGACAGAGCAGGTGCAAACTTTTGGGAGCTGTAATTGGGCTAAAAAACCTTAAATTGGACAACAACAGCTGTTCATGCTGGAGTGGGTTAGGGGTCTGAAGATAATGGTTGATCTTGAACATGGTTACAGACCTTCCAGCTTCAGAAGAAGCAAAGCATCTATCTCAGGGGGTATTAAAAGCAGATGGAACTGTTAGGAGGTCAAGTTCTTAGCATGCAGTCCCACAAATCACTAATCTGGAAGTCAGGAAGGTTCCCCAAGCACCAGCACCAGGCACAAATACCCAGGATCCCAGCCCTTGTGCTGCCAGCAGCTTGTAAAGAGAGAGCCTTAGGATCCTCGGCATTTGTCTGAAAAGCATCAGCCTGACCACTCTCAGAGGCTCTGTGCCACACCAGGTCCCTGCTGATTCCGCAGGCAGCCTCCACTCTGCAGGGTCACTCCAGTCTCTAAACCCTTCACTCCAGCTTTCTCCAAACTCAGATGCACTCTCCAACCCCATTCAAGCCCCATCTTGTACCTTCTAAGTTCCACCTTACCCCACCCTGACCCTACCAAGAAAGCCAGTCCAACCTTACAGAGCAGAATAAACCAAGGCCCAGGCAGTTTACATGGCTTATCCAGACACTCTTTTGTTATGTCTGTTACATATGGGAATTTCATCTGTCCAGCATGCTCTATGTTTCTGAAAGACAGAGTTCCTATATTATTCTGTATGCTGGTCTTTTAAATACAACCCTGGTATTTAACATAGGAGTAGACCCTTGATAAATACCTGTCCATCATTGGACCCTTCCCTCTGTGGTTTATTGGTGATCTAACTCCACAAATAGTATTATGGGCCTCACAGTGACCTCAACTTCCTCTAGCCACACTGAGAAGGAGTCACATAATAACCTAATAGCTTTATAGAAGGGTGGGGCACTTTGACTGGTATCCTACTTGTACCACACAACAGTAAAGGGAATAGGGATTGGTCCCTCACCCTTATCCAGATATATCACCCTTCAGTCTCCACACACTAATGGGCTGCACATTATTTACCAGCTTTGTGTCAGCAATGGCAGTAAGTAAAAGACACAGTCCTTGCTCTTGAGTAGTTTCAGTCTAATGGAGAAGGCAGACAGAACCACAGATCGTTTACGACTCCTTGTGACAAGTGTGATGACAGAGAAAAGGCAAAGTAGTATCATTCTAGATTATTAAATGAAACTCTATCTCCCTCTCTTAACTCACCAACATGTTCCACATTAATACAGCATGGTTGGCTTGACTATCTGCCAAAGCCCCAAGCATACCTCTGCTTCTGGGTTTTTGCTCACACATTCTCTCCAACCAAAATGTCCTCACTTCCATGCAAATCTAACTCATCTTCAAAATTCAAGTTTGAAGCTGATTCCTAAATTCTTTAGGACTGTTCTTCTCATCCAGGTTCTCCTTAACTACCTTATCACTTGCTTTCTGCAACATTTATTTGATCTCTTATGATATTTCTTCTTCAATTCTTATTTCCTTACCTAACTCTCATGCAACCTTATTATTGATCTAAATTTAAATTCCTTAATAGTGGGTCCCAAGATCTCTTCTCTAGAAAATTCACACATGGACAAGTCTCAGATGCATAGCGGGTGGTCAGTATACCTCTTTGCAGAATGAATGACTGAATGAATGAATGAATGCATGTGTCATATCATTAGTCAGGTTTCAATTATTGGCCAATGATTCCAGATAAGTCTATCCTCTGACTGTCTTTTCTCTTCCGTACTACACACACACACACACACACACACACACACACACACACACACACTACTCTTCAGTCAACCAGAATGAGTTCACCTGGAATGTATTAGCCACAGATCTCTGCTAAGATCAGCCAGGTTATTTCAACAGCACCTTTTCTAATTTAATTTTTTCTTTGGCATCCTCTCCAATCTGCCCTGACTCCATCTGGATTTTTTAGTGCTTGGGGAAAAGAAGAAAATGAGTATATAAACTGGCAGGAATGGTGATATAATTCTGTGGTTCAAATTGCCATCCTCTAATGAGTGGAATAAATCTTTATTGATGCTAATAAATAAGATTCTGATACACAAGCATGGAGGTCAGGGCCCATACTGGTAGGGCCCCAGCAGGGATTGATTTTCACAATCGGTTTTCATTTCTCTATGAATATCCCAAGTTATAAGTAGGCTGGATGGGAATCACTTTCTGGGTAAATTTCCATGCCCTAGCACTGCAGGCAAGGCCATAGGCCCAAACATTGTTCTCAACCACCAGCCCAGGGAAGTTCACCCATCTTTCAATGTCTCTCTTGAATTCTCCCTGTACAGCAACTAAAACCAGAACTGTCAGGGGCAAAGGTTCCCCTCCCACCCTCATCCCCCACCATTTTGGACTTTGTCTCTAACGTCTTCTGATAGGTATAAATGCCCAGCAAAAGCCCTTTCCTCTACAGGGCTACAGTCTAAGACAGGCAATAATGCACAGAGGAGCCCGTGATCCAAACCTGGCTGCATATCCAAACACCTACAGATCTAGCTAATAAAAGCTGGAGGGATTCTGAACTCAACAGCTTTTGGGTGGCATCTGACAATGTGATGTTTAACAAAGGTCCCAGATGATTCTGATGTAGGCAACCCATGCAACAGACTGGTAAGCAACCTGGAAACACCGTGTAATGTCAACAGAAGCCGCTTGTTAAGTCAGGCAAGCCTAGGTAGAAGTCCCAGAGCTACCCTTTACTACAAACTGGGGCAAGTTATACTTAATCTCTGGGTATAACCGCTTCTTCAAAGAGCTGATATAGGGATTTTAGCACATAATATAGACAAGTAGTACAGGGCCTGGCACATGGTAAAATTTCAGTAAACAGCATCTACCCACAAATAGAGCTCTTGAACTCTTACATCCCAGACAGTCTGGCTCAGTCCAAATTTTATCAGTCATATCAGGTCTATCAATTTAAGGCTCTATATCAGGATGTAGGCATGATTTAATCATTTCATATACATAAGTGCTCAAATAGGAAAAAAATGTGTTTTTGGAGTTTCTGAAAATATCATCACCATAATGACAGCACAGAATTCTGTAGCTATAGGTCAGCCTTCACCTTTTCAGGTCATTGATCTCTTTCGAGTGCCATGATAACGCTGCCTTGTTCTGATCATGGTCCCACAACATAAACCCGAGAACAATGTCATACCAGAAAATAAGATCATTGATGAGGAAGTCCTTTAAAAGTAGTAAAAGTTAGTATTTTTTAAAGCCACATTTTGAGGGAACATAGAGAAAAACCACCAACAAAATCACTCATTAGGATCCTTATACTTTTATTATTACAGTTAATCATTCATATAGTATTAGGAAATGGGCTCTTGATTAAAGTTAAGTGTTGCTATCAGCAAATACTTGCATTCTTCCTGCTCTTGCTTTTTACACACATTTTTATATCCAGCATGTCTTCCAGAAGCCAGCCCTAATGGAAACTTATGCAGGACTTCAACACGTAAGTTCTCCTCTTGATATAACCTGGCCCATCACTCTTCATGGATGTAGATCACTTTTCCTTTTATATTTCTTGGCAGGAAAATTTGCTGGTAAATATCATTTACCCTTTCACAAACAGTGAAGGTGGCCACAGTTCCATCCATCAAATGGATTTCTCACTCTTAATTTGAAATATTAGATGGTGCCCTATACCTTTTTCCTGTGGGGGAGACCCAAGCAAATCTTATTTGGAAAGATTCCCCATGGTTGTCTAAAGTCAATGACAGATTCTTAAAAGATACCTAGGCAGGTACAGCATTTAATTAAAAGAAGGTCAGTCAACAGAGTGGACATACTCCTACTTGAGTAGTTAATTCCTTAAGTTTAATAAATTATCTTTGAAGCTGAACTCCCTGTTTCCATGAAGGGTTTTTTCCTTAAAACCCTCACTGCATTCTACCAGAAAACTCTTTACAGAGTTGTTAAATAGCCAGGACAAAAGCAGCTATCTATAGGCATTCAAGATATATGGAAAATATTTAAACTATTTTAAGTCCATAGTAACTATCTGTGAAACCCAAGAGTAAATTTATGATGACATACTGCCTCAGACCACTCAATGATTTTATATTTTTCTTTTTAACATGAAATGTTTAGATGAGAATAATTAATTCCATTTATGGAATCAAGTTATGGTGAAAGTTACAGTTCAGTCACTGAGCAGATATAACAAAAATCACAATGGAACACTCCTAATATCTTTGAGATTTTTTTCTCAAAGAAAGGGAAGAGAGGAAGTAAAATGAATCTGTGATATAGCCAGAAAACAGGTCCATCCCAGAGCAAAATTGAAATGATTTAAATGTGTCCTTAAAATCCTTCCACCTTTTTTTAAAAAAGGGCTGACCTTCAGTGGGGATTCCTGACTCCCCTGAAGTGTCAACTACAGCACCTTCCTCAGCTTTGCAGTCCAAACACTTCTCCGTGCTACAAAGTGATCTCTCCTGTCCTTCACACCAGCCATTTCTGAAGACCCTGTGTTCAGCTGAAGCTTTGAGGAAACTAATGAAAAACCTAATCCCTGCTAGAATTAAACTACTAACTGTGGTTTAACATGTAGCCCTCCCATTAGCATTTCCACATGTTTTAAGAGAGAGGATGAAGACTTAATTCAATTGAATAAAACCCAAACAGGGACATTCCAGTCACTGTATAAAGTCATCCCAGAAAAATATGAAAGAATATATCTGGTTAGGAGCCACCCCCACACCCCTCGGTCACATCATAGAATTTAAGTGGGCAGTCACATAGCTGTAAATGCACTTTCCGTATAAATAAAATGGGATTATTATAATTGTTTTCATCACAGAATGTCATAAATGAAAGGGGTCCTGATCCTAACCTCTCATTTTACAGCTGAGGAAGCCAAAGACCACAGCCATTTAATGATCTGCCCCAGACCATGCAGCAAGCTACAGCCACAACTTACTCACTTACTGTGCTTTACAAGGGCTTTGGAACAATGGAAATATCCTAAACTACTCCAAGTGTACTTAACCCTTATAATCCAACCAGTTGCCAAGTTTTGTTTCAACTGGAGAGCAGCAATAGCCTCCTAACTAATCTCCCCGATCATAGGCCAGCATATCTCTTAATAGGGTGGTGAGACCCCATCACTCAAATGTTTAGTCTGCCCTTTGCAGGATACAACAATAATCTACAAGAAGGTCTCTTGAAATGCACAGTATGTGTTCTTCCAGTTTAGGATTAATACCCCATAATAGAAATTCCAATACCTCCCAAGAAAACCTATTTCATGACCAAGCATTCCTATAAGAATGTATCTATTATTTTGAACCCAAATCTGTCTCCCTGTGGCTGCCCACAGGTTAGCACCAGTTCTGCAATTTGATGCCATATTAAGTAATCCTAATCTCTTTTATATGTGACAACCATTTCTCTATCTAGAAGTTGCTCTCATGTCTCTTCATTGCCTTCTCTTTCACTTTTCCTATTAATAATCCCCTATTTCTTCAAACACCCCCATATGACATGAAGTCTTGTTGTCATCAGGTTCTCCCTCTACTACATCTTCCAATTTTCCATATCCTTTGTATCCACCAAAATATAAAAATAGTTACAAACTAAAATACTACAAACACAATATTCCAAACTAAAAAGTACAGAGTACAAGCAATCATCCCCATTCTCATTCTTAGACTATGTATCTATTAACATAGATTAAGATTCCATGAACTTTTTTGGCTTGTTTTATCAGAGTTGACTCATAGTGAACCTTGAGTTTACTGTTTCCCTAGCCAGTTAATAATATTTCACTCATGATACTAATATTCTGAAGCAGGAGGAGCTCATCTGATGTTGTGCAGTTTAATTTTGGGATTTGTAGAACTTTATATTCATCCCTGCTACATTTTGTTCTGTTAGACTTGGCCCAGATCTCTGGTCTATAAATATCATTTTATATCCTCTTTCTGTCTTAGTATTCACTGTCCCTCCTGTCTTTGCATTATTTGCACATTGGATGAATTTGCCATCAAAATCTTCCCCAAACTGAGGGAAAGGATGCCTGCATCTCTTATGTAGACTGCAGGGCAGGACCACGGACAGCAACCTATAGCCTGAGACTGGAAGACCATCTCCAGGAGGGCTTTCAACCATGGGTCAGTATCCTTTGAGAATGACTGACCTGTGTTGATCTATCCAGTTTCCTTTGCATACAAATATATGGCCATATTGATCACAAAGATTTCACAAGGAAGTTGTTCAGAGATGCTGCTGAGATCTTTTCTGCTTGTGTTCTTTTTTTCTCTCCTAATAGATTAGTGAGCCTTAGAAAAGAAGCAAGATTTATGTCAGCATGAATTTCTTTGCAGCAAACCCTCACAACATCCCAGTGATCATCACCTCCTTCTCATTATTTTAATATCACCCTCTAAAGTCTCACCAAAGCCTATTTTCAAGCCCACCGCTCCAACGTTTTGACATCCATCATTTGACATCATCTATCTCATTCTTGAGGTTCCTCAGAGTCTTGAACAGTGGTATCCTACTAACATATTTCAGAGCCCGGACATAAAACTCCTCTATAATAGAAGACTTGAATTTATTTAGGTCAATATGATATTTTGTAAATCTCTTCATACACCTTGTGGCTTTTCCCATTTATCCACATTCATATATGCGTGTTCACTCTACACTGTTGAATCTAAAGATCACTTTCCTTCACACAGAAAACAAAATTAAAGTGGATACTGAAATGTTCTGCCTTCTTACTGTCACTCATCACTCTAAAAGACCTGCCTGGATACCCTTGTTCCAAATATTTACAAAAAAGTCATTCTTGTCCTTGGGATTTTTTTGAAAACTATAAAATATTCTAAATTTTTTCCTTCCAAACTATTCTTTTAGTTCAATGCCATCCGCTAGTTTATATTACACACACTTTGCATTTTAACATATTTTCAAAAATATTGCTTAAAGATTGTGTCTGATGCTGATCAAGACAAAATAAAGTTATAGGGTCATTTAGTGATTTAATTATTTCAATTAATTTTTATTATTCAATTAATTTATTATTAATTCAAAACTTAATTTCTATTATTTGTTGATTTTCATAAAAAATATTCAATACCATTGACTTCAAAGCATCTATAACTAGGTAGTACACACTTAGGTAATACTAATGAGATTATGGTCTTTAAAAAATGAAAATCTTTCCATGTGGAAATCAAATTAAAAAATAGAAATACTAAATATGTGGAAAGATAAGCAAAATAATTTACTAATTCCTATAAAAAAGTAAAAGCTAGGAAAATACAGTGGTGAGGAGTGCTGGCTTTGGATTTTACACAGTTGAGTTCAAGTGCTTTGTTCAGCTCACAGTAGGTGCGCAATCATTACCTCCTCTTTCTAAGGCCCCATATCTCTCTCATTTGTGAGCTGTGGATAACCGTAGTGCTTGCTGCTTAGGGGGCTAAGAGGATTCAATGAGAAAGAGGAAATGAATCTGTACAGTTATTGACATACAATAAGTATGGACTAAACTGCAGTATTTTATATGCTCCCACTTAAAATACACCCTTAATATTGAATAGTTGGGTCAAAGATGCCCCAATTTTTAAAGAACATGAAATATGAGGTAGATAAAAATAGCTTAGGAGAAAAGGAGCTAGGAAAACAGCTAATGCAGAAGTTAACAATCATGTTTAAATGGATTAAGCCATCTGTCTAGTTCTGGCCTTGTACTGTGACCCTCAGAAGGACAAAGTCACTGAAATATGCTTCTTTGTGATCACTAGGCTCACATACACATGCACAGACACACACCATACTTTGCACAGAGTGAGGCATATAGCAAGTGCTCAATAACCATGCCTGACTGAGAAGTGAGCTCCTCCAAGTTAGAAAACAAGAAGAAAATGCACAATTCTCCAAGCTACACAAAAACTGCAGTAATATGTTGCATCACCAGGTCTTCCCCTGGGAATTGCCAGGCCCACTAAAGTGGTGGCCTCTCTGAAGTCATGTTCTGCTTCATGATGCTGCCCCCTTGGCCACAGCAGATTGGTTTAATGGTAGACACCTGGCCACATATGGGAAAACTGGATTCTTTCTCCAGGAGATCTGTTAAGAATCTAGTTACACTATTCGTGGAGATCTGGAAGGAATGGCTACAGATTCCTGCCTCTGAGGCCTTGGATTTTCCCTGCTCACCACCTTTTTGGGGGGACCTTGGTTGCTCCCTGAAATGTCTACAGTACTAGAGTATCTTTTTAATAAATTTCCTTTTCTTACAGTGTATTCCAGCTGGTTTCTGTTGACTTTAATTTTTAAAAAATTGAACTAATACACTAAGAAAAAGACTACTGATTTCAACAGCCTGGCCCTGCCATGGCTGCACAATCTTTGGCTGAACCAACCAACCAAAACAAGACCTAATCATTTACTCTTTGTTAGAACACACTGAGTGGTAGTCAGTATTATTCAGGATAGACATTATGGAATCATGTCATCAAAAGTATCATCAAGATCCACAAGAGATTATAGACTTTAGAGTTGGACCCACATGAAATCAGAGAAAATCCAAAATTTACCAAAAGACAGATCTGTGTGAGATTAATCAAGACTTTGTGGCAACCCTAAGAGCCAACACTGACCGAGTACTTCCTGTGTTCTATCTACAGCTCAAAGGGCTTTTACATGCATTAACTCATTTAATCTTTAGAACAACATATAATATAAACTATACATGTCACTGGGCTACTCATCTGCCTCACTAGGGCTGCGAAGAATTCCAAGCACATGTAAGTGCTCAACCAATGTTTGTAATGGACTCCTTGATATAATCTATTCCCTCTACAGAAGTCCATCCTTTGAAAACAAAAGTCACAGTAGGACAAACGGTTTGAGCAGCTGGCTTACTGGTAGAGTTGGGTTTGTCCTAAATCAGCTGCTCTCTTCCCTCGTGTCTTCTGTGTGACCAATTCCACCCAGTTAGGAGGTGGCCAGCCAGATGAGGGGTGCCAACTGAGGAAGACTGGTGTTTCAGAAGAAGCACACCACTCAGTGGGGCAAGCATGGATTTGAATTCACACAGACCTAGAGTCACATCCCTACTTCACCCAGCAGTTATGTAACTCTGAGCAAGTGAAATTTCTCTGAGCCCCAGGCTTCTCCTTTTAATACTTCCTCACAGTCATTCTGAGGATTAAATAAAGATCACTCAAATGAAGGTGCCAGAACATAGAAGTCAGAGATCTGAATAGCCCACCCCTTAACTAATGCAGCACATGTCATTTGAAAGTATATACCAACTCCTTTACATGTTTTAGAGTCTACTTTTCTATCTCCTCCACTTTCAACTTTCTGAGTTGGTAGGCTTTTTAATATAGATGTGATAACAGAGAACAACTGTGAGATGCAAGTCATTACAAAGGAAAACCACATCATTAATTAAGGATCATAGTCTCATTGACTCAGTTTTCTGTAAAATCTTGCATGGGAAACCCCCTTGAAACCTCCCAACTCACAAAAACCCAAGCCTTGCAGCCATGCTCACCGTGGAAATGAAACATCACTCCTCAAACCTCAACTAATTTTTTATTTAACTTTTTTAAACAAACCGTAACAAATACTAAGTGTAGCTAATCATTCCCTGATTCCTTTGCTATTCATTATAATAGCATTAATTACAATAAACACATTTGGAATTAATGTGCATGTCATATGCATACATCAATTCAATTCTAATTTGCCATTGATTAACACCCATGAAGTGAACAGAGAGTGTTCGGTTTTCATACACCACTCACGTCTTGGGCAGCACAGCCTTAAGATGAGGCCCAGCATGCAACACTAAACAAGCAGCCTGCAGAGGCAAAAGGCCAGAGGGAAACTGCAAAAAGGAGAGTCTGCTTGCCATTCACTTCTCAGTGTTCATGATACATTCTGGGAATGTGAGCAGAGTCCAGATTCTGCAAACCCAGTATTAGGGAACATTAGTGTGGGATACAATAGGGTTTGGAGGCTAAAGCACAGGCTTGGAAATCAGAAGGACCTGTTTCAAATCCTGCCTTTGCCCCGTATTAGCTATATTATTTTAGGCAAATCACTCAAGGTCTCTAACTTTCAGTTCCATCTGTAGCAGTGGAGATGATAACATGTTCCTCCTAGGATGGTCATAAGGATTATATAAGAAAAAGCAAACACTGCACTATTCTTGGCATATGGTTCTGTTTTAATAAAAAATACCACTATGATAATTAACAATCATCATCATTATTACAATAGAAAAGTTACTATTAAAAGCTAAAAGATCTCATCCAACAGGAAGCACTGGTGTAAATATCACCTGAGCAGACTGAGTAGGTCAGGAACTCAAGGGCAGAGGAGGGGAGGGAAGGCAAAATATCTCTGATGATCTATTCATTTTCAATTTTTTGATTTGGGTTTTTTTTTTTTAAGAGACTGCTTTAGAGGATTGCTCCATTATAACTCACTTGCCATCCACTCTGCACAAGCCCAAAACACTTTAAAGAGTTGGCTTCTTCAATTGCAATATGGACATGACAATACCCATCTCATGGTGGTGTGAGAATCCAATGAGGCAATGAACTGGGTAAAGTCGAAGAACTTACTGGTATTATTATTAGCATAATTATCATCATCACCATCATCAATATTAATGAACGAAGGTTTAGAGAAGGCTATTCTGAAATCTTTTTCATGGAGCCCTAGCCTTTAAACTTATGCCTGAATAAGGGTTGCCTTTCATTTCCCTGTTCCAAGCCTCTCTTCCGAGTATCCATGTACAGACCAGGCAGATTTCCTGTGTTTCCCAGCCCCAGTGGTCACAGAATCATGCTCATGTGCACAAAGGGGCTTAGGAGAGCATGTGGATGGCTCAGAACAAATTCATCCCCTTCCAAGAAAAAGAATTCAATCCACAGGCTGTCTTGAGAGGCTGCCCTCAGTACACCAACTTATAGAAGAGAGCTCCCAGCTCCTGCCCCCTCTTGCCACCATGGTAATCCACTCTCACAGCACATCTCCACCTTGCCTTCTACTGTACCATTCAAGCATTAAATTTAACCCCCAACTCTGGACTATGAGACCCTTGAGTGGAGAGACCATTTGAATAAAGAAGACTTCTGTATTCCCAACATGCTATTAGCATATGGTGGACACTGAATAAATAAATAAATAAAAATAAAAAGATAACAAGTGTTGGTGAGATAGAGAAATTAGAACTCTTGAACACTGTTGGTAGAAATGTAAAATGGTACCACCACTATAGAAAACAGTATGGAAGTTCCTGAAAAAATTAGAATAACATTACCATATGATCCAGCAGTCCCCCTTCTGGGTATATGTTCAAAAAATTGAAATCAGGATCTCAAAGAGGTATCTGCAGTCCCATAGCCATTACAGCATTATTCACATAGCCAAGATATGAAAACCCACATGTCCAATGAAAGAGGGATAAATAAAATGTGCTATATACATATGTTAGAATATTATTCAGCTTTAATAAAGATGGAAGTCCTACAATTTGCAATAGATGGATGGACCTAGAAGACATTATGTTAAGCGAAATTAGTAGTCAAAGGAGGACAAATGCTGTGTGATTCTTCTTATATGAGACATCTAAATGATTCAAATGTGTAGAAGTTGACATTAGAATGGTAGAATGAGGGAAGGGGGATATGGGAAGTTGTTGTTCAATGGGTATAAAGTTATACAAGACGAGCAAGTTCCAGAGATCTGCTGTACAACATAGTGCCTATAGTTAGCAAGAAGATACTGGTGACCTAAAAGTATATAAAAAGGAACAGATCTTATGTTAAGTGCCCTTAACACATACATTCAAGGGACACAAAGAAACTTTTGGAGGTGATAGATATGTCTACTACCTGGATTGTGTTAATGTAAATATTGTTTACAAAACTGTGTACACTGGTTACATGTGTGTTTCCATATACCAAATAAAGCTAGAGAAAAACAAAAAGAAATGCACCAAAGTACCACTATCGGATATGTCGACGGTGGGTTGGGGGGTGGAATTTTTTAAATTGTCTTTATGATTATTGAATATTAAGAAAAAAATATTTTAGCTGCAAAAAATATTTCCCCCAATTTGGCAAAAGACGCAAACCTGAAGATTCCAGAAGCTTAGCAAATTCTGAACAGGATAAACCCAAAGAAACCCATGCCAGGACACATCACAATCAAACTTATGAAAACTAAAGACAAAGAAAATAAATCTAGAAAGCTGCAGGAGAGAAATAAGACTTTACTTATAGGGGAAAAATAATTTGAAGGCAGCAAATTTCTCATCAGAAATGAAGGACACCAGAAAGAAATGGCACATTTTTAAAGTACTGAAAGGAAAGAACCATCAACTCAGAATTCTCTCTTGCAAAAATACCCTCCAGGAATGAGAGAGTAAATCAAAACATTCGCAAATGAAACAAAACTAAGAAAATTTGTCACCACAAGAATGATTAAAGAAAGCTCTTGAAACACAAAGGAAATGAAAAAAGGAAGCTTAGAAAATCAGAAAGGAAAATACAGCACCAGAGTGGGGCACAAGAGAAAGTTTATCACAGTAAAGCTGCATAGCCTGCAATACAGAAATGCATGATGAAATCAGTGGGTACTGAGACAACTGTCAATGCAAGTGGCCCTTGTGTTTCTTCCATTCTTATAAAATGTGCTGTTTTTCCCCCCATGCAACACTCTCATCTTGTAAGTTCCTCCAAAAAGGTTCTTGCCGCACCCACTTAGGTTTCAGAAATAATGTTAAGTGATGAACATCTCCAGCCACTTTGTTCCCTGACCTTATATTCAATAACATGCCTGGCCCTGTGTGCTGAGCACCCCAAACACCAGGTCAGCCCCAGAGGTGCGGGCTGCACTCATCCTTGCCCCTACTGTTTCTTCATCACACTATGAAAGAGACCTTTCCATCACTAAAAACTATGCTCTTCATGGAGTCCCAAAATTTGTAAGAAAGAAAAAAACTGGGGTCAAGGGGCATCCCTTCCCCTTCTACTCAGCCCTCACTCGGCCTGGCTGAGAATCATTTCTTTCTGCAATCTCAGAGGCTGACTTTGTCTGTGTAAAGAGGCCTCCTGTAACATGACTGGGCTCCACTTATCTCCGTTAGGGACAGAGGGCAGGAAAGGTGGCCAACACTGGAAATTCTGGGTTGGTTAGAGGCAACTCCATCTCCCTAGTGTCAGGCCTCCCACATTCTTATGCTGCGTGTGCTCTTTGTCACTGTCTACACCCAAGGTCATAAGTAGGAATTACATGATTTAAATTGTGGGTGAACAGCTCTTCATGGGCATGGATCTGCTATCCTAAATGATGTGCAGAAGCGGAAGGGAGAGCGGGACCAAGGACAAAATGCCGGCTCTGCACCAGAGGTCCCTGCTCTGGGTGTCTGCATATGCATCCTGAGGAAATATACCCACCAGGACCACGAAGGCCAAGTGTGCTATGACGGTATATAATGATGCTTGCATTGCCTTCTAGTGATTAAAAAAGGAAAAGCTTTATTTAACTTAATTTTGAAACCAAGACCTTCAGGATAAGAAGCTAATAATACCATTTGAATGGAAAAGGAAACTGTTTTGACTTGAGGCCAATCAGTTGACAAGATTCTTAAAGAAAATTAAACCCTCAAATCCCAGAACCTCACCCCTATACCCTGTTATTTCTCCATACAAACCGCTTTCCTTGCCTTGAGACACACAGAAACAAGAAAATAAATAGTAAGTGTCCTTCCTTTACAAAACCTCTGTGCAATGCACATTAATGCACTGATGATTCATGGAGCTATGCTCTGTGTGTGCCCCAGATGCAGGCATCCATTCCTGAGAAGAGAACAGGGGTCCCCACTACTATGGAAGTTCCTGGAAGATAGACACCAAGCAAGTAACAAGAGGAGGATTTAATACAACTTTTTACGTGCTGTGAAGGACAAGATCCAGCTATCAGAATGTAAACAAGGGAATCCTTAATCTGGGAGATGAGATAACACTTCCCAGAGTAGGTAGGTGGCACGTAAGCAGTGAAAAGAAGTAGGTGAGACAAAGCAGAGGGTCAGAGGTATTCAGTGTATTTTGATCATGATCTGATCTGAATAATTTCCTACTCTTGAGGAGCCTTCATTTTCTCCAGGCAAACAAAATTATGAATTGATTATTTGACTCAGTAATACATGAGTGAGGAGAAAGGGTCCCCCAAATTTCTAGGACTATATAGTACAGGGAAATTTTCTGAAGGAATTTGTTATAACTAATGTTGACTGTTTCAGTTTTGTATAATGAAAATATTGCCTAGAGGGTCTTTTTAGTATGTGTTGCAAAATTTTAAATACTATGTTTCTGTACTTTTTGATCATGCTAAGAAAGAAATTCTATGTACAAATTAAAGGAAATACTCTCCATCTTGTCAAATGTAATACTACCATTTTGTGGTCCAAGTCTTTCCTCTTCACCACTCAACAAGCTGGATCTCCTTACATGCTTCCTACACAAAAGAGGGACTAAGTAGAATATTGTTTGATAGTTGAATACACACAGAACCTAGAAATTGCCATCCAGGAATCCTGGAGTCCTACATAGGTGGGTGAAGTTCTTGTTTTATTTTGATTGGCTTTTTAATGGAAATGCAATCAAAGGAGAGAAATGGGGGTGGCAGGATGTGGGTGGGATCTCAGGAAGGTGTGATCTCACCTGTCCCAATAAAAGAGGTGCAGTGACTCCAGATCCCTCCAGATGCACTAGGAGCTGTCAGGGTGAGATGCCCAAGGCAAAGGCCTTGCTTGCAGAGCACCTGGGGCTGAATTCCAGAAAGCACTGACCTGTCCCCAATGCAGGACAACTTTGAAAGCCCTACTCTATGAGGTACGGACAAAGCGGTCATCTAAAGGTGCCTTGCCTCTGGTGAGAGACACTGATCAAAGGCTTCTCATGTGCCCAGAGTATTCCAGTTCTCCTAGAAGAAGCAAATTCAGGAGAACCTGGCACTTGGCAATTAAATTGGTCAGCTTCATCAGAGAGATGGATAAACATAGGCCTGAGAATTCACCCTGGGTTGGTGAACTTCTGTGTGACCATGGCGGAAATGCTCAGAAAAGATACAGTGCATTTGCCTGAATTATTTTGAAAATTCCCATTGATTATTCACAGCATCCACTTCACCAGTCTCAAGTATTTGGAGGAAGAGAACCAAAATGATCTTTTTACTTGTCCGCACTGTCCTGATATCTCTCAGACACAGAGGATCCAGGCCAACATGGGCCTGCAGCAACTGGTAGCTGAGATTACATGTGCAGTGAGTATGTGCTGCTGGATGATGTTCTTTGTGCGGGGACTTCGTGAGTCTGCACCCATTCATGGCCTGTGGCTTCCTCATATTTTCTCATGACTTGCAGGGTCCCAAGTGGGAATGCCCAGCAGAGTCCGCCTCCCCCAGAGAACCCTGAGACATTCATCTCTGCAGCGTGTGTCTTCGATTTCCCATTCTTCCCTTCTAGCTGCTGCTCCTGGGAGGCAGAATAGGAGAGTCAGCTCAGTAGGCTGAGGCTGCTTTTAGAGTATATCTCACATTCCTCTGTACCCTCAGATCATGTGTTCTAGGTTGTGAGTCTCAGGGGACATCATGAACTTGCTGTCAGTTCTGAACAGACTGTTCTCCATCAAAATCCACAGAAATGACACAGGAGTGAGGGCTTTCCTGGACTGGAACCTTAAAGTCATTTCATTTTCAATAACTCTGCGAGTTTCAATGTGTCTATCTCAAAGCTGTCCATCCACTCTTCTGCTCTGGGACCCCAAGAGACAGAGAGAACTCAGAGCCCATTAAGACCAATCACAGGGAAGCTACAAATATTTGCAATCCATCCTTAGTCCCCTCAAGAAGACATGTTAACTCTGTCCAGAAAGAAAGTACAAGTGGGAGAAAAATTCATATATTCCCAGGTTCTTCTGATACCACGAGATGTTTGTGTATGAGGCTGCATCTATGAACTGTGGCTTCGAGATGAATCAATAGCCTGGTGCTGCACAGTGCCTGAGTGGGATCAGTGCAAAATGTCATGATACGTGGGTGAGTTTTGAACAAAGAAAAAGTCATCACATTAAAAAAAAGCCTGAACAACAAGCAAGAAAGAAGATGAATAACTGAATCAAGTTTCCAGTTGAAAAAGTCAAAGGAAAGCTCAGAGATAAAAACATTTTGAAAGGAAAAGAAAAAGTTCACTTGCGAAAAGAACAAGGTACACAGACTTCAGAAGGGCTCATCCCCCAAATAGAGAACATAACTGCTATTTAATCAAATAAACCACAAAATTATCAAGGTCATAAAAATTACTATCATGTCACAGCTCTATGCCAACAATAACATCCAAAAACATGGATGTTAAAATCAATGTCAATTTGAAATAGATTCCTAAGTCTTGAGAGAATCACAAAGTATCTAAGACACAGCTCTCACATGCAAAAAACATGTGTGTACTTGTGCCACGATGTCCCCTTATTAGGCACACACATGCTGCCCTGGAGTGTGTCCTTTCCACTTAAGTGTTTCTTTCAGGAAGACATTGGAATATTGAGAAGAAAACATTCCCTGCGCAAGAACAAAAAATCGCTCTGTTTTTAACAAGATCACCCCCACTCCTGTGGCCTTATTCCCTTACCTCCTTCCATGTTTGAAGTCAGACCCCAAGCACTAGGCCATCTGAGCTCCAGCCAATCAAATTCGCGAGAGGGTCGGGCTGAGGGCAAATGACTGGCCATGTTCAGTGATGACACACATAGTCCTAGACCCAGGAACTCCAGCCATCAAAAATTAGGACGCCAAATTTAGTCCAGTCGCAGGAGGACAATTAAAAAGGCTGGCTGGTTTGCTTCATAAGTGGATTCCTGGGCAGCCCGAGTATGACAGCTATTTAACACCAGCCCAAGGGGACGAGCCAAGATGAGGGGGAAAATGAGTTCAACCAGGCCTCATTCTGCTGTTAAAAAGGAGAAAAGAAGAGAGGGATGCAGACATTTGACTTCACCTCGAGCTATTACTGTATGGTGTTTGGAGGTCTGTGTTTTTCTTCTTGGGGTAGAGGGTGCTCAGATGAGAGGGTAGAAGATCACATTTTGAAAGAAAGAAAAACAGGTTATTCGTGAGCAAATCTGAACTGGCTCCAAGAAACCTGAGTGCTGGCTGGAGCCCACGGCTTGTGCAATATCTGTATCCCAAACAGAAATCCTTATCGGAATGCTCATCCCCACAGCTGCCTTCAGCTGCTGCCTTTCCATCTCGGCGGCCACCAGCAGGCCCGGAGCTCAGCAGCAGCATTCATTAATTTCCGCTATCACTGCTCATCTTGAAGCTTTAACCAGGAAGGCAGCCAAGGGCTTTGTCTTTTCCACGGGTGATTTACAATTACAAGGTCCAGCTTCCCTGAACCCTACTGCGGGGCAAGGGGCCTGGGGAGCAAGCTTCTTTCTCTCCCAGTGAAACAAAGGGATTGGTAAAATTAAAATAAATAAATAAATAAATAAATAAACAGACAGTGTGAGCTCATGAATACTCTCCCAGCTCTCCCCAGCTCTGGCTCCAGCCAGAAATAAACATGAAAAATAATGAAAAGTCCTGAAAGTGAACAGCTGAGGATGCATCTCCGCTGCATTTGGGGGCAGCTCTCAAAAGCCACCTGGAGTCTTCTGAATCCCAAGTAATAACTTTCAAACTATTTCCTAGGCCAATCTTTTGAGAGCCCTGAATGGCTGGCATAAATGCAGCGGCACAGCTTCCGGGCACAGCCGGGCCCCCTGCCCGCCGGCATTCACCAGGCAGGAGAAGCACTTGAAAGGCCAGCGGCAGGGTCACAGCCCCCTCAGAGAGCCCTTCTCTTTCTTGATGTTTTCACCAACTCTTGAAATTGTACTCCACCCTTTCCAGGGAAAGAATTTCTAAACTGGGAAAGAATTTCTAAACTGAGTACCTTAAATGGTAGATTCTTTTAAGCCCCCCCAAAAAAATTATTTTCAAGGAAGAGAAACCTAACCTGCCAGGTGTATTAATAAGTTAGTCATAACAAGTCCTGCATACATGTCTTCTCATTTAGGAGTCCCATCACATACACATGCTCAGGGTTGTTATTATCTCTAGGGATCAGACAGGTTAAATCATGCGGTCAAGTTCATAAAGCTATAAAGTGCCCAGGCGGGGATGAAACCCAGGTCTGGTTAGTTCTATCCGAAGCCTGCAGGTGTACTTTTTACTGCAGAGTATGTTCCCTCCTGTCAAGGGGTACCGAGCAATATCAGCGGAAGCTATGGAGTGAGATATCAGAGGCAAGCCCCTCTACCCACATGCGGACCTCTTAGGATTCATTCTCACTGTGATGGTCGCTGAGGCCATCGTGCATATGAGGCTGTGACCCACAGACTCCCCCACAGCCCTCCCTGAGGTCCTGTTTCTGTGAGGACAGGAACAGTTTTCTCTGCTCTGGCTACTTAAAATTGCTTCCTAGGGAGAGGCACATACTCTGCCCCCTAAACTCTTTCAATCTACTGAAGAAGATTTGGCCAAGGTCAGCTCTCAGCTGGATTACAGAGGAAGCAGTTTGTATTTGATACCTGAGCTTTCTCTGCCTGTCACCCTCTTTTGTCTCCTCTTCACCTCTAGGGATTCCAGAACACCTCTCATGACTGTAATTCCTCCTAGAGCTAAAGGAAAAGGCCACTGACTAATTCATACTCAAGTGTACAGGATTACAGATGTTAATCCTTACAATAAAGAAGGTAAAAATTACCAGTGCAAATTGGACTAGGAAATGGGCCTTATTTCCAGGAAAGAGATTTTTTCTAGTATCCCTGAAAACAAACCACAAAACCAGATAGTTTTTTCACTTTTAGATTGAACCAACCCAACACATACATATTCGCACACACATGCACTCATGAACATGGATGCACAGAGACACTAACAACATAAAAATAGTAATAGTAATGTCTCCAACAGATCAATCTAATGATTATATGCTCAGTGCCTGCTATTGTGGCAAGGGTGTGAGGGCAAGTTACCAAGACAAACAGGACAGCAAGACCCTTAAGAAGCTTATAATCTATCTGAGAACAGACACCATCTAAAGAATACAATGCCAATGTCAGAGTCCCAGTCCTTGGGCTTGGAGGGGATGCTAAAAAAAGAGCAGCCCCATGCAAATGGGGCTAAGTTTGCAAGCTTGCTCAACAAGGGACTCCCCTCATTCTCCCCCACCACAAAATAGGGATTCAGGAAATAAAATATGAAAGCTATGGACATTACAGCAAAGGTTTGGTGCTTCCCAAGAGTAACTGAAAGGGAAACACTTCAAAGGTGCTTTATTTACACTCATCAATACTGGAATTATATGGAGGCAAGTCTCCAATCTCCATATTTCTTAAACCTAACTCAATGCCTGACACAAAAAAAGATGCCTGATGATTTGATGAGCAAACAAATGGATGGATGGATGGATGGATGGATGGATGGATGGATGGATGCACGGACTGACGAATTACGGAAATTAGGGTAGGCATGTGATCCAGCTCTTTAGGGTCTCATTGGGTGGCCTTGTGCAGGTCCCTCAGCCCTCTGCAGCTCTGCTGAGGGAAGAGCAGTGCCAGCCCTCCCCACCGCTCAAGGCTTCTGGGAGCATCAGAGAAGCTCATGAACTCCAGAACATTTTCAGAAGCATAAAGCATTCTGCAAGTTCAAGGGCAGTTTTCTTTTGCAGATGCTCATGACAATCCGCAGTAGTTTTATAGGGAAATTGAATCCATCCCTGATTAATCAGCCTGTTTACTGCAGGCTGATTGTGGCCTGACTTGCCCCCACTCTAGTTCTGAAGCTCCCTCCTCCCCTGTTTGCTCTTCAGCCCTTCAGCCTTCAGACACCAGGGCTAGGAACGGGCAGGAGGAGGACCTTCCTCTCCCCTGCAGCCTCAGCCAGCAGGGGGTGTGGTCACCCCACCCCACACCCACCATCACTCCAGCTACACCAGGCTGCGCCCAGAATGCCTACACAAAGCTCCCAGCTGAGCAGCCCCTCTAGCAGTCAAGGCCCTGCTGCACCCCACCCACCTTGCCCGCCCTGCTCATTAGCATGGCTATTTTTTGTCAGGGAAAGAGGACGATATCTCTGCTCTACATACGCACATGTCAGCCCAAGATAAAGGCTTCCAAACAGTGGCAACAGCTACATGTAAACAAAAGCAGAGGTAGATGCAAGTTAAGGAGACATTGGCATTGTATTCTTTAGATGGTGTCTGTTCTCAGATAGATTTTAAGCTTCTTAAGGGTCCTGCTGTCCTGTTTGTCTAATCTTTCTAATCATTTGGTACCTCCCCCCACTGCTGCTGCCATGTCCTTTGGGGGACAGCAGTGGCACTTGGCATCGAGCATTTTTAACTTACTGCAGCAGAGCCTGATGCTCAGCGCTCCTCTCTCACCAGCATCCATCATGATCATCAAAAGCAGGGTCGGATTGGAGTGACTTGTGTTTCAAGTACAAGCACCATGGTTTAGGAACACTGTGTCCAGAGACAACAGAGAACACTGATGTAATAATGGCCCTGACCTTCTGTTTCTCTATTTCTATCTTTGTACCCATAATGTCTGCTATTAAGCCTCCAAGCTAGCGCAATTCTGTTAAAGCAAAACAATGTTGTATTTTATTAAAAATGTGTCAGACCCCTTTGCTGAGTCCTTTCTTGCTTTCTTTGTATATTATGGGGTCCTTATCTAAGAAGCACTCAAGATGCTTATTTTGAGGGCCAATTAAACACCAGATCCACAGCAGGAGTATATGGTGGTGCCCTGCCCTCTTGATACATACCCTGGACTAGCTAGGGTTTCTTGGGAAGTTGTGACTAGTAAGAATATACACCCATAATCTCATTTAAAACTCCCAGCACCCTATGAAATATCTCCCTGCATTGAAGAAACCAAGGTTTAGAGAATTTAACTAATGTGCCCAAGTTAGAGGCCAGGCTGAAATTTGAATTCAGGACTCTTGATTTCTGAGCTCATATCTTGAAGGCAGCATCAATAACTCACCATCACCAAATAGCCAGAATGCTGAGGGGCTAAATGGCGCCCACTGGTGTTCATCCTTTCATTTGCTCTCATTCATTCTTCTAACAGCATCTGCTGAGCATCTTCAGCATGTTAGGTTCATTCTAGATACAGGGATCAGTGTCCCTGCCCTTCAGTTACTCATCGTTCAATAAATCTGAATGGACTGAATTCCCTGGGCAGAGCCACAGTGGGGGCAGTCTGGAAAGTACTTGGAAAAATACACGGGACACAGGGACACATCTCAGTGGGAGAAATAGAAATAGCCAAGAAATAGAAATAGAAATAGAAATAGAAATAGAAATAGAAATAGAAATAGAAATAGAAATAGAAATAGAAATAGAAATAGAAATAGAAATAGAAATAGAAATAGAAATAGAAATAGAAATAGAAATAGAAATAGAAATAGAAATAGAAATAGAAATAGAAATAGAAATAGAAATAGAAATAGAAATAGAAATAGAAATAGAAATAGAAATAGAAATAGAAATAGAAATAGAAATAGAAATAGAAATAGAAATAGTCCTGGAGCCTGGAACGTGGATCAAAGGTGACTGGGAAACTGAGGCTCCTGGTATCAGATCAGAGGAAGTGTCTGATGTTGGGCAGCCTTTTCTATAAGAATCCTGAGCAGTGACTCTAGGGAGGGATGTGACTTAGAGTTGGACCCCAAGTTCCACTCTTTCTCAGGGAACATGATCAATAAATGAAGACACAGACCATATGAAGACATATCAGTTTGCATCTCTGCCTCTGCCCTTTTGGAAAGGTCACCATGATATTCCCATGGATCATTTGCTATGCTTCGTCCCAGAGAAGTAGCTATGTATCACAGATGTGAGCATCTGGAGGGTGATGGTGTTTCTAAAAGGCCCTTCCAGGCCTCCTCAGCAGGCAGGCGGCTCAGCAGGAGCCAGGGTCATGGGGAGACCAGATAACCAGACAGCTCCTGTCCTGGGAAGGCATTCACTCACACAGTCACACCCCATCCAGTCCCTGCCCTCCCAAACATAACAGAAACACTCCACACACAACTCATCCTTGACCTCTTGGCCCCAGGTCATCCACAGGGTGGGATGGAAAGCCTGGACTCACCACTTTTTTCAATCTGGGATGGATATTGGCAATCGTCCTGCAAAAGGGCCAAAGGGCCCAGCTGAGGAAACCACATGGGAGAAAAGTAGGAGGCAGGTTGAGATACGACCCAATAGGTCAGTGGCTGGTCCTGGACTCAGACATTCCTGGAGCCCAATCTAGATGGTTCTCTCCATTTGCCACTGAACACTTCCCCCTAATGCCCTGCCAATTTTCAGTATTCTAGAATGCAAGAGATACCACATGGCAGTTTAGACAGGGAGGGGAGATAAGGCTCTGACCCCAGCTCTGTCCCTGACTAGCCACAGAGCTTTGGTCTAAACACATCTGCACTGAGCCTCACTTACCTGATCTGTAAAATGCCAACAAAAATAGTACCTACTCCACAGGGCTAACCAGAAGGACAAATGAAATATTCCAAGAAAATCACTCAGAACAACGTCTGGCAGATAGTACATATCGATCTCACATGCCTCTAAGTCTACTCTTCTCCAGATTGTAAACCTTCACTTGACATGAATTCAACTCTTAGACTCTTGTTCACTCCCTGTTAGCAGGGACAGGAAAAGAAATCCAAGGTCCGCTGAGCATCGTGTCTGAACCAGGACCTAAATGATGCTCAAATCATATCATCTTCACAAAACTTGATAAGGTAACTACTTATTGCTCCATTTTACTGATGTGGAAACTGAGGCTCAGAGAGATTCAGCACATTCTTGAAGGCACATAGAGCCTTGTCACTGGCCGACTTGAAAGTCACCATGTCCTCTCCCCTCTAGGACAGTCTGCCTGCTGTTTTCT